>NW_024104329.1:0-697395 GCF_003945595.2 Pipra filicauda | reverse complement strand
CGCTACTGCCTTTCTTCCTTTTTGCTGCCTGAACTAGCCCTGACCTGGCTTCATCTGAGGTAGTTTCTGAGGAACCAGCTGATACTGTGCATGATGCTGATGAGCTTTTTCACAAGTAAGCAATACTAAAACCTTGCAAGGCTGGGCAATTTCCAGAATATAGTTATAAAGCAAAACTATATTGTGCATTAACTTAATACCAGCAAAACTAGAGAAACATGTACTGTCAGACTTGTGACTATAGAACACCTCTGTGGATGCTGTGGATTTTGTGACAGGCTCATGAATACACAGGTTAGGGTTGCCTTTACAAGTCAGTGCTATCACACACTGCTCTAAAATGAGGCAGTGCCAGTTGTATATTAAGTTTTGCAACTATTCGCAAATAAAAAAACCCCCACGAGAGTACTTGTCAAAAGTACTGATATTTGGGAGTGTGTTTGAAGTGCCTTGTATGCAAAAGGCAGATGTTTGCTGACCACCTCTTCTGCTTTTAAGCGAGGGGTGACAGAAAGGACTGAAATCACTGCATAATGGGCTTTCTCTCTCAAAATGGAAAAAGTACAGCTCTCAGTTCACTTGGGTGATACAGAAATGGTAAAACAAGGGATTCTTTTTTCTTTCAGGTTTAAACAGTCAAAGCTTCAAACTTTTCAATTCTGCACCAACCTAATGAGTTTCAGAAGTTCTCAAGACTAATAAGAAAAATCCTAGTCTGTTGCCTGGTCCTTTATTAGACAGTGTGTGTGTGTATAGCATATTGTGGTTTCCTTCCTAGTTTCTCAGACATCCTATCAAATAAAAATTTCAGTTCTTTTAGAGTCCTACAAGTGGTGGTTCTGGTTGTAAAAGTGTCTTTTCTAACTGCAGTTTTCTGCAAAGGCCTCTCTCACAGACTGATGCATTCTAGGTTAACCGCAATCTTCATCCTCTGTGTAAACCCTGAATTTAGTGGTTCTAAATATTGTTTAATGTGGCTCAATTTAAAACACATTTTCCCTCTCTTCCCCTAGGTTTGTGTGTAAAAATAATGGAGTCTTATTTGAAAATCAGTTGCTACAAATTGGCTTGAAATCTGAATTTCGGCAGAACCTGGGTAAGATCTTTTGGACCAAGTGGTTAGGTGTCTGCATTATCAATCTCAATGCCAGCATGATATTGCAGATAGACTTACTTAATTTTCAGCTACTTAAGAGGAAAGTGTGATTATAGGCCTAGGCGGTCTTATGACTCCCTCTGTTTGTGCATCCCTGTCTTCCATGTGGGCTCTTGTTTCCTTAAATTTTTTGGTTGTTTTGGTAGCTGAGATGAAATGGGAATGTTAAGTGGTACTGTAAACTCCAGCTCTTGCTGCCTAGTTGTATGACTGATACAGCCAGGGTTATAAAGGATCATTCTTCTCAATTTTTATATCTTACGGTATAGCTTATTGTATTAATATGAGACACAATACACTTCAGATTTAATGCATGAGATCCTGGAAGTATCTAGGAAAGGGCTGGGAATTGAATACAGGGCAGGACTAGGATTGCTTGCTTCTCCCCTTCTGCAAAACTCTTGGTGGCGTAGTAGCTTCTTTACACAAAAAGTAACATTCTGCAGCAACTGGAAGACTTCCACTGATTATTTAACTGCTTGTGTGACAGCTACTGTGGGAGGGATCTAATGGTTTGGCTAAATCATTTCATTTTGAACTGTGAATATCTTGGTAAGATAAACTATACTTGGTTCTTAAAAGTTGTTTTAAAGGTAGAAGGCAGTGTATTAGGTAATTAAAACATGAACAGTTCAATATGATTAAGTGTACCTAAAATTGTGATATCTCATCCTTTTCTTTCTAGGACGTATGTTCATATTCTATGGTAATAAGACATCAACACAGTTCTTGAATTTTACTCCAACAGTAATCTGCTCAGATGACCTTCAGTCAAATATCCTTAAATGCAGTAGCACATGTCTGTTTTTATTTGGGTTTTATGGTTTATGTTGCACAAAATTGTAATAAAGCTGCTGGATCCAGGCATGGTGTCCTTGAACATGAAGAAATGGGAAACTTGCTGATAGCTTTCCAGAGTTCTTGTAGAAAGAACAAGTCTTCAGCAGGGATGGAAGATTCTTTCCTTAAAGCTCTGGTTTTAAACACAAACTTTAGTCTTGAAATAAGGAGAAATTAGGCTGAACAAATATGTAATGTAGCTTTTTCCACTGTCATTAAGTGGCAGGGGAGAGACATGTCCTTCAAGTACTGCATTAGCAGATAACCTAAAACTTGACGTGGAGATGGAAGAATACACGTACACCAAGATGATGACACTTTAAAATAAGCTCCTAATTTATGGCTCATACTTAATGCTTGGTATTGCAAATTTAGGATTTCTGGGAGACTGTGTAATCAGCAGTGTTTGACTCAAGGTATCTCTGTCATGTTCAAAATAGTCCTGAGGTTTTTATTGTTAAGTCTGTACTTTCATACCTTTTTAAGGGCATCTTTAAGAGAGTATCCAAATTATTGAGAATTGTTGGAGTTATTGCTTGTAGATATGTAAGTATGAAAAAAAAAAACAAAACAACAACCAACCAAAAAAACCCACCCCACAAACTTTTTTGTTGTACAAGAATTGAGCTTTGAATGTTCAGTAGCACGTAGACAATGAGTGAATGTGATGCTAATTCCTCATATAGCTTATGGGAGGATTTGCCGGGTTTTAAGTTATCAGTTCATTGATCTGTTTCCTTAACTACATTTTTATGCCTGAATCTTCAGACAAAACCTGTTGACCCCACAGTAGATGGAGGTGCACAGGTTCAACAGGTTGTGAACATCGAATGCGTGTCAGACTTCATGGAAGCTCCAATCCTGAACATTCAGTTCAGGTAAGACACAGGATTCAAATACTAGTGAATTAAATAGATGAAAGATGTTAAATTTGCCATGGTCCTGTGACTGAAATGTAGAATCTGGACACACAAAGCTCTCTTGGGTAGACTACTTACTTGAAAAATTGATCTAACTAAGCTTTAAGCTACTTCGAACAATGTGGTTTAAAACAAGCAACAAGCAAACGAACAATCAAGAAGCAGCTACTGATAAAATGGCTCCATGACTTCTCTTTCTGCTATCTGTATAAAACAGCAGTCTTCCTGTTTGCTTAAGAAATCTTGACAGGAATATATGCAGTAACTTCTCCTTTCTGGAAACCAAGAACATTTCTGCAAATGACTTGGCCTGAAAATGTATGCAACCAAAAATAGAATCTTGTTCTGTCCACTCAACATCAGCTCAACTTTATGAAATCCTGCTTCCTGGGCTACATGCTGTTATTCTAGTCTAAAATGGTTTTGTTGGTATTTTTTCACAGGGATATATTTTTCACTCCTTTGGGTGATATCTAGGATAACAATCTATGTTAAAACTGAGAGATCTCTGTTAAAAGTTTGGCCAATTCGTGTGCTATCTAAGCAGAGCAAATAAATTTATTTAACAGTGGATTAAACTTTATATTATAAATATCATCTGGTTATGATAGATTTTAATCATAAGCAATTGGACCTTAGTGTTCATCCTCTGTTGCTTGGTTGATTTATGCTGAGAGACTGCTGACACTGCCGTATACATTATGTTCTTTTTATTCCATATGCAGGTATGGTGGAACATTTCAAAATCTTTCAGTAAAATTACCCATCACACTGAATAAGTTTTTCCAGCCAACAGAGATGTCTTCTCAAGACTTTTTTCAGCGTTGGAAGCAACTGAGCAAGTAAGACTTGATACTTGGGCCTGGGGCTCTTGTGGTGGGCCAAGGGAAGAAAAAGGTGTATTGAGAATGTAGCTGGTGCAGTACCTCATCCTATACTTAATCCTGTAACCTATAAGCTCTCCCAACAGAATTAATTGCTGTTGAACAATGCTGTACATAACACGTGTTTATCTTGCCTTGCCTTGCAGTCCAAAACAAGAAGTACAGAATATCTTCAAAGCAAAACACCCGATGGATGCAGAGATCACAAAAGCGAAGGTAGGTGGTAGTGTGGTGTTTTTAATTCATAGTGTAAGGGGTTAGTGGCATGTCATGTTTTAACCTCAGCTGGCAACTAGGTGCCACACAGCCATGGGATGGGGCAAAGAATAAGGAGGTTAAAAGTGAGAAAACATGTGGGTTGAGATAAAGACAGTTAGTAGCTAAAACAAAAACCATGCATGCAAGCAAAGCAAGGAATTAACGCTGACAAGCAGGTGTTCAGCCATCCCCAGGACAGCAGGGCTCCCTCACGTGTAACAGTTACTTGGAGAGATTATAGATAGGAAACTAAGAATATTGACCAGAGATGGACTCTACACAATTTATTTATTCTGACTGGCAAAAGAGACAGATGGTATATGTTTGTCTGCATATATGACAGATGATATATGTATATCTTACCTCTGCTGAAGAGGTGAAAGGTGTTCTGTATTCAAATGTGTAAGAGGCACTGCCCTTATTTCCATAGCTTGCTACAGTAGCAGGTTATACACAGTGCTAACAACCTTGATAAGGCTCTTTGATGGCAGTTGACTTTGCCATAACAATACACAGTTTTATCTACTAAAAGCAACTGGTGAGAGTGCAGGTTTAAAACAGGATTTTAGATCTCATCCTCTGCCTCCACACTTCAGAGCCAGGCTCTGGCAATGAAGTACATTTAAGAGCAAAAAGAAAAGAAACAAAACCAAAATATTACCCAACCTCCTTCCCTCCTTGCTCTTGGAGTTCAGATGGTGAGGAGCTGCAAGAGCTGAGTGGTCAGCACTCTCAGCATTTGTTTCACAGCACCTAGGTGCAGGACCACATCAGAAACAGCTTTGACAGCAGAGCAGGATTTCTTTTGAGATCAGACTATTACACAGAGACATGTTTTTACCTGCTAGGATTAGTGCTGTATATGGGAGCATTGGCTGTAGGTGAAGGTTGTGATATGGTACAGTCTGCTCTCAATAAATGTCTGAGAAAGTCAGAGAAACCTTTCAGTATTGCAGCACATAAAAACACACAGTGAACACTGCAAGCCTGATTTGCAGGCATATTCAGCAAATCTACAGAAAAAATAATCTGAGCTACGAAATACTTCTTTGCTTTTGTACTCCTAGAAAAATTCAAGTTTTGCTATAAGGACAATATAAAGCCTGAGAGGAATAATAAGCAGTAAATAAGAAAAAAGCACCATAGGGACATTAAGATAGATAAAACCATAATACAGGAAGTAGTGGAATCCCCATCCTTGGAAATGTTCAAAAAATGAGTGGATGTGGCACTTTGTGATATGGTTTAGTGGGCATGGTGGTATTCAGTCAAAGGGTGGACTTGAACATCTTGGAGGCCTTTTCCAACCTTAATGATTCTGTGATTCTCTGAAAATGCCATCACTAAGAACATCCTCCTGTTCCTTCCTTCCCCAGGTTTATATGCTGAGCCAGGACATCATGTAGTTTGGAATATCCCATTGGTCAGTTAGGGTCAGTTGTCCTGGCTGTATCCTGTCCCAGCTTCTTGTGCACCCTCAGCCTCCTCTGGTGGGGTGAGAAGCAGAAAAGGCCTTGGTTCTGTGTGAGCACTGCTCAGCGAGAACTAAAACATCCCTGAATTATCAACACTCTTTTCAGCAGGAATCCAAAACACAGCCCCACACCCTACTAAGAAGAAAATTAACTCTATCCCAACCAAAACCAGCACATGGCATAAGTAAACTTTGTGCATTTTGGTTTATATGGCAATTGGATCATCCTGTTAAATGTTATCCATGTTTCGTAACAGAGTCTTGGCAGTGCTGAGATGAATGGACTGTTTCTCACTGTGATTTGAATTAGATATAGTCTTCAATAGCAGCTGGAAACTTGAAACTGTTTAAGAAAACACCAATTCACTGCTTAAAACTGAACTGGAAGATACTTCAAACCCTAATTGGTACTAGAGTTACTAGTTAGAAAAGTCACTTTTTGTAGAACTGGCTGCCTTAGGCAAAACAGAAGTAACTGTATAAGACAGGAATGGCTGTATCAAAACTAGGGGAGATTTCTGTTAAATCTTAACTTATTTCTCAGTTGCTTTTGAGGAGAACCTTATTTACAGGAACAGCTCATTAGCAGGGTCATTTTTCAAAAATTTGTTGTAATGAAATTGGTATTGGAGAATTCTTTGTCTTGAACACTTAAAAGTTAGTCTCCTACTTGTTTTGCTATTTGGTGGTGGCTCTGTTTGGGTAGACTTGATATTTGTGTCCTTCTCTCCCCACGTCTGAATCTTCTACATTTCTTTCACAGATAATAGGCTTTGGATCAGCGCTGCTTGAGGAGGTAGATCCCAATCCTGCCAACTTTGTTGGTGCTGGTATCATACATACAAAAACTACTCAGATTGGATGCTTGCTGCGCCTTGAACCCAACCTCCAGGCACAGGTATCTGTGTAACTCTCGACAGCTTAAATACAGGTTCTCATTTGAGCTAAATATCTGTGTATCTGAAACTCCTTAAGGTATTTAAAAATGACTATTGCAATAGCAGATTGTGACTGCAGGCTCCAGCAGGAAATTATATGGTAGCAGCTGGTCCTGCATGACATTATACCATTTTGGTAAGCTGCTTCTTCATAGCAATTCCCTTTCCTGTTAGATCATTGTAATATTCCAGACTGTCTGTCAAGTCTCATTTTCTCTTGAAGGTTTGAAACATTTAATGTTTTTGTCTTGTGCACCTCAGACAAGGTTAAGTATGCTTTCTTTTGCCATTTTAAGTTAGTAAAAAAGTGGCTAAAAGAGAAAGCATGAACACAATGTTAAGAATATTTTTACTCAAGCTTTTTTGATAGAGGTTTTATCAAAATTAATTAAGGACTAAAAATAAGTTTTGTGTGGTAAGCCTTCTGTTCCCTGAAGAAGTGGTAGTAGAGGGTCTGTAAACTTTTCCACAACATTTACTCCTCTTAAAGAAAAATTTTGGACAACACCTTTCTGTTGAAGGCTAAAAATACTATAATAAAAGTAATTCTCTACAAGTATTTGAATATAAGTTTGGTTCAGCCAGTGGTTTTAAAAAGCTGTATTACTCAGAGGCTGGCTGCCTCTGAATGTTTTGATTTGAGGTCTTTTTCCTACCAAAGCTTACAAAGCAAGTAGGAGGTAACTGTTAGTTTTCACTAGTTGACTGTGCGTTCATTTAATGCCAAACTGTGTTTAAAAAGTAAGTAAAATTTTATGTTCTTTTTCAGATGTACAGGCTCACACTACGAACAAGTAAAGAAGCTGTATCTCAGAGATTATGTGAATTGCTGTCTGAACAGTTTTAATATTAACCATGTCAGTTTTGGTTTTTCCACTTATATCACTGTCATCATACTGCAAATAAATGTCTTGTACATCACTGTCTGAGTACTGCAATGTTAACCAATACCAGCTCCCTGCCTTAATAGGACTTGACCCTTGTTTAAAATTAAGAATATAAAATGTACAGTACAGGGAAGTGACTTTTTCCATTAAAAATGGCTTTTAGTCTGTTACACAAAGGGTGGGAGGGCTGTTTTTGCTCCTTTTTTTTGCAGAGGTCAGGCTTTTAACCTTGTTGAAGGGAAGTTGTTTTAGATGTGGTAATCAAGGATTTCAGCTGGAAATAGCTAGTAAACATTCTGCTTCAGTACCTTTAACAGGTACTTCCTCTGCTCTGAGTTGAAAGAAACCAATGTACTGCTGCTCAGTAAGGTTAAATCAGATGTTAAATGTAGAGTCAAAACTTTGTAAAGTGAACGTTCCCACAAGTTGTCTGCTGGATGGGAGGGCAGATTCCAGGATGTGTTTGAATCTGATTCAAGTGAACATTTGTGTTGTGTCACCAATCTTTGTATTTAAAAAATGTCACAGGACCAGAGTCTTAAAATATTAATTGTGTAATATTTTACATCTTAATGTTTTCTGATCTTTGGAAAGTGAATTGAAAGCAAAAGCTATTCTTAATCCTTCTGCTTATCTCTAATAATGAGATGAGCTTCTCTGGTAGGTGGTGAATGAGTATATACTTGTTCCTTGTTACTCAGTGAAGTTAAATACTTTGTTCTCTGTTTTTTCTGTTTTCCATCAGACTTCACAAGTAATAGTCCTAATGATGTGATACAATTAACTGCAGGGTCTAGTATTGTATAAAAGAAGTGAGAGGAAATGGGCCCTTGAAGGGCTCTAAGGCATGCACTCTTAGATGAAAATGTAATTTTAAACAATATTTTCTCCAGTGTACATGAATGGTAAAACTTAAGAGGTTGAATAACTGATATCTGAACAGTTTCCTTTCTGTCAGTGGTAAAAATGTCCAACATGGTATAGAAAACTTCTGTTGAAACTTAAAGTGGAATACTCAAAAACGTCCAGGTTTTTACAACCAGAGTCTTTTTAACTTGTTTCACGTCAGCAAACTCTTCACAGCCTCTCTGCAGAAATTTTGGCTCACACTCAAGCCTTGAGGTGCAACAAAGGCTGCAAAACCAAAGCAAGTGAGGTAGCCCAGTTAGAAACCATGGGCAGTTGTAAGCGAGAACTACAGATCACGATGAACAAAATCATCTACTGCTGACGTGAGAAGTGAACCTCAGGTCAAGGTTTCCTCAAGGTTATTTAAAGGCAGCCTGGGACTGGTGTCTCACACACATACAGACAAGTGTGCCCATGGAGTAAAGGTTTTGAGTAAGAGTGATGACATTGAAAATACATTTAAATGAGGCTGCTGTCATGCTGCCCAGTGCACAGCAGGGGACAGGATTCTCCATGATTGAGTGTGCCTTGCTTTTTGTCTTCAGTGCTTTGAGTTTAAATGATGGAATTGGGAGATTATAACTTGATTTGGTTGAAGGCTAGTACTTGAGTACTTGAGTACAGGTGAAAAATGAGGAACAAAGGTTTTGCTGTGATGTGTGGATTTTGGGGGATATGTTTTGTTTTTCCAGAAATGGCTTGTAACTATGGATATTAAGACTGAAAATTTGGCTAAAGGCCTGGTCATTCTGCAAAAGTTCTCTTGAACAACTGGCCCCTTTAAGGCCTTTTAAATACTTCTTAATTAAGACTCTTTGATCATAAATATTGTCATTGAAAGTCTTCATGAGCAGTTCCTGCAGTCATGTTGGGCAGTTGCAAAATACTAATGGGATAGCTTATGTTTTTTCCTCTGGATGGTGTATGTCTCATTATTAGTCCTGTTACGTTAACCATGCTGTCGGCTGCTACATTACAAATCTGATGTGCTGATCTAAAGGGAGTCTTAGCAAAGACAGGGGAGGAGCTTCTGTTTCAACTATTCCAAATCCTGTTGTATATCTGTCCCCCTGAAAAATGTTCTGTGCCCTCATTAAAGGACACCTTGAGAACTGCACTACTTTATTTCACTCTGCTTTGGTTCAAGCTGTGCTAAAATGTGCATTAAAATATGGGAAGGAGGGAGGGGTAAGGGAAAAGTGTCTTTTCAGTGGTGACTGTGTTAAGCTTATGACTGTTCACTCTTTATATTAAATGTCAGCTCAATGAAGCCATGAGCAGAAAAGTGAACAAATTGAATACAAATACTTTATTTTTTTTTTTTTTTTGTTTGTGAATGATGGTTAACTTACCAGTGATGTATCCTGTCAAGCAGACAAAGTAATTTCTGCAGTAAACAGTGTTATTGTTTTTAAGTACAGTATTTTCAGGCATTGACATGTGAAAATAACTGAATAGCAAAACAGGTAGCATATGTTCATTCTTGACCTACACTCCAGTATGTAACATTTATGGTGATTGTCTTATTTGTATAAAACAAAGTTCTGTCAAATTAAGTGGAGAATTTTCATATAGAAGACTATATATTAGACTATATTCATCAGAAGAACGTATTAAGATTAAATAAATGATTAGAACAGTAATCAAACTGTCCTTTTTTTGTCTGGGAGCATAAAAGTGTAAGAAATACTTGCATGGAATGGTTGTTGTGAAACAATTGATGTGATTTCTTTCTGAAAACTAGTGGGTTTTGTTCACTTGAATCTTATCTGGTCTAAAGATCTCTGTTCCCTCCAGTGAGTGAGTTTGGTTTTGTTGCTGTGTTTAGTCACATGTTATAAATACTCTACTGTAAAAAAACCCAAACCAACCAAAACCTTGATGTAAAATCTTTCTTCCTAGAGTGCTTAACACCAGTAAGTATGTGAACAGTGCAGACTGCAGTAACTGGAGTAGCAGTGGGATAAGGTTGAGGCTAAACAGCACACATCTGTATTACATATGGGCAGGAGCTGTAAAAAGTTGATGTCACTGTAAAGAGTATCTAAACTGCTAAATAACATCACTTAAGCTCTAAATGTATGCTTCAGATTCTTCTCTGAAACTTGCTAAAAGGGAAAAAAATATGAGCTTTTGTGCACTCATACAGCTTTTTCTTAAATTATTTGCAAACAAAATAATAAAGAATTCTCTTGACTGGCAGCAAGTAGAAATTGCTTCTGAGTGAACCTGTGTCCTGTTAGATGCATACGGGCTTTGATTTCTTGCAGGGAAATGCCGTCAAATTTCTGTGTTATCCAAAAGCCACTTCATGTCTGTGTTAGTAGTGTTTCTAGGGTGCATGCAGAAACCTCACAATTAACTTTTGGTTCATGTAGCACCTTGCTTTCCAACAGCAGTCATCTGTGGATGATGAACACAAGTGCTGTGTCTACCTTCAAAGGAAAGGGAATGGGTCAGTTCTCCCAGTGAAGTGGTGGGCTATTCCACAGGTCCTAGTTCAGCTGTAGTGAACCTAACAGACTATTTTCAGTTAAAATAATTGGCCAAACAATGAAAAGTTAGGAAATTCAATTCCTTCTACTTTATTTGAAAGTCAAATTTCTGTTACTGCACAGTGCGTGGGCCAGTTTTTAGCCTCTGGTTAAATATTATCACCCTGAACAAGGCCATACAGTCTCTGACATGGTCTTCCCTCCCGAACTTCACGCTGCCCATTCTTTTTTTCCTCTCTGCATCCCACCCTCCTGATCAGGAATAATTTATCTGTCAAGTTCACTGACAGTCCAGGCAGCTGCTCAGAAGCCTGATTGCAAGTCTAGTGTATGCAACTGTCAAAGTTACAAACACAACCACTAAATACAGTTATGTCTGTAGTGAGCCTTTTTCCAGGGTCATCTGGGTCTTGGCATGGTAGTTGGAATTCCTTCTTAAGAAGCTGAAGTGGCCGACAGCAGCCGCATGCTGTGGTGACAATCATGTTCTCAACATTCAGCCTGTTTGGAAGAGAGGAAGAATGAGCTGGCATTTGTATACAGAATTTTAGGCTTCGGGCTTTTCAAGTATTTCCACTTTTTTTTTTCCTGTGGTAGGAGGTTCAGAGGAAAGAGCACAACACTCAGCTTAATGGTTCTGTCAGCTAGAGAACTACAAACAGTGCAGCAAGCGACTGAAGTTCTCATGATGGGTGCTGCAAGAGCTCAGGTGTACTGAGCTGCTGCCTTCCTTTTTAAGAGAGGGTGTTCTTGTCATCTATTAGGTCTCAGACCTCACTGGAAAACTAGTAAGATTTGACTTCCCTGTTCTTTGGACTTCTGAACATTGTAAAGTAACTGTGGATTCAATCTTTTTAAAGCTGTGCACTGGACTACTTAGAATTTGCAAAAGGTCTCTGGTATGGTCTGTTAACACAAATGCTAAATTGTGTGTGTTCCCTTTGCATGGTTCATGGAGGAAGGAAAATCCCTTTCTTCCTCTGAGCAGTTAGCACCAGAATCTAATTAAGCTGGTGACTGCATAGTAATATCAGTTGTGGGTTGTGAGGTCAGTTAACAAAGCCACAGTAGACTTGCACGTATCTTGCTGACTTCACAGTAAAGCAGCACACGTAGGTGAAGTGACTGCTTGAACAGGCAGGCGAGGCTTTGAGTCTTTCACGATGCTGCTGTTCTCTTATGCTGTTGATTTCTGACAGTGTTCAGCCTACTGCTGGACTTGGTTCTATCTTTCTCTTTGTCAGTGGGAAGCAGTATAAAGGTAGGCTAGAATTCAGGTATGTGAACAAGAAAGTTAAGGAAAAAATCTATTTTTTTAAAATCTCCTTTGCAGGGAAGAAAAGTTTGCTTGGTTTCAGTTAAAGTTGGGTTTTAACTACAACTTTCTAAATAATTGTGACAAACCTTAACTCTAAAAAACTTCTGCCAGGGTTCACAGCCCTTATGAATATTCTCAGGATACAAAGTCAGTCACTCAGATTTTAAAAGGCTGGGGGACACCTGAACTTGCTTTGAAGGGGATAGCTTTTAGCTTCAGGATTAATTTAAATTAGTTATTGCAAAGGCAAAACTCTTTGTTGCTTTTCTTCTTGAACATAGTATTGGCTTGGGTTGTTGGGAATTTAACAATTTTAATTTTTTCCCCCAAGTAATTGTGAACTCTAATACTGCGACACTAAGTTTAGTTGTTTTGAAGCCTTGATTTTCTGTTGAATAGTCTCCTACTGGGCAAGCAGAACTGCACAGGCTCAGACAGCACACTTGTAATTATAAAATATACCTGAATTACATTCATAGGAGAATGTTATGAAACAACTGAAGTAACATTATGTACCCTAGATGAAATTTCTTATTTTACTGTCTTAGCTATTTGAAAGCAGGTATTTGTAGTCTAAACAACCTTTTCCATCTTTAAAAAGCAAACAACTAAACAAAACCAAAATCCCAACAATCAAACCAACGAAATAGCCCCCCAAACCTGCAGCGTTGACGTCTGGTTATTTTTTTTTTTAAAAACAACAAAGACTTAAGAAAGTGAGATGACATTCCTTCTTTAGAATGTAATCCCTATACAGTAAATGACCTTATTAATGCTGGTTTTAGTTACCTGCTTTATATGGCAACATAATATATTACTGGGTGGATTCTAACCACATGTTCCTCCCTGACTTTTAAGGAGTAGTAGTTCATAAAATACCACTCCTTACAGATGACTAAGTAAGAAAAACAACTTCAGTACTCTACAGCCTCTGAGCTATCCTTACTTTGTTGAAGATGGACATGATCCTTCACATCGGCTTAAAGTGACATTTGCAGAACAGCCTTTGTAAGTTATTTTTTCTTCATATTCAACTTCTCTACAAGGATCTGTCAAATGTAAAAAAAGAGAAGGAATTATAGCAGAAATTTATCTTGGTCTTCTTGAGTGACCTTTGTTAGATGCCAAAAGCCTGCATACTTGGTTTCATGGAATACCATTCTTACTGCATGAGATAATTAACAAGTCACAAGTGAGTAACACAGCAAGAGGAGGTTTTAAACTGGGTGCTGAAGATGCATGAGACACTTATCATGGAGAACAACTAAGAACACAGAGATTGCTGGAATTACAAATGAGGAAAAAAATTCCTGTTAAGAACGTAGTGCAAATTCAGTCCAGCAGGAAAAAAACTAATCCTCTGCTGAGAACGTTAAGATGCACATAAAACAACCAGCTGTCTCGTTCTGGTGGAATTATTTCTGGTTCTCAGACTTTATAGTAGATCTTACTTCCTGGAAAAATGCTTAGCTTACTCATTTTAAGGGTGTAATTTTTTGTAGGCAGACAGAAGTTCACAACTTTCCTTACAAGACAGAATGCCTAATGCTACATACTGATGTACCAATCTCCTATTTTCTCCTGACTTGAAGCATGACTCTTAAACATTGTATGAAGCTAAAAGCTGACTGAAAACATAGGTTTTCCAAGGAGTTTAAACACAGTGTTTGAAGTTTATTTTAAGGAGAACAAAGATGTTGAATACTACAAAGGCAATTCACGCACCGCTCACACTTGGTCCTGCACAATTATCTCTTGAGCACAGTCAGGTTCCGTGGTTAAAGGTAGGTTATAGATGAAACATGAACACTATTGCAGGGAAGACTCAGTTAATACTGTAGTATATGTTTGGGAATTTCTTATTGGAAAATAAAACAACTAATAACTGGACAGTAGACTAAGACTGCAAGGAGCAAAGTCAGTAATGCTAGGTTGGGAATGTAATGTTTGGAAGCACTTCTCTTAGGAAAAGAATGTGAACAAAATCCAAAGCAGGCCCCTAAACCATAACTATACTGTGGAAAATCCTTCTGCTTATGAGAGTTCTTACTTGGATTCCCATTCTGTGAGGTGAAAATCATGAGGATGAAGGGCAAGCAGGGTCAAATCCTGCCTCCTTGGGTCAAACTGTCATTTCCCAATGCTCGAGCAGTCAGTCAATTTGAGGCTCTTTTCTGCTAAAACTGCAATGAGCCTCTTTGGTACTGCAGCACTTGTGTGACAGCAGGATGAAGGACAGACTTGCATTTAATCACTTCTCTGCAAGTAGGTAATTCTGCCATGCCTTGTGGCTGAGCTGACTGACCTGGCCAGGCTGCACTCTGACAATGTTACTGGTGGAAACAGAGATGAAAGGTTCAGCTACAAGTAACTGTACCCACTATTGTATATTGATTCTTACATCACTCTTTGAGAGTAGTAGTTAACCACAAATGCAGTTTTCTTACATGACTATTTGGAACCCTTTGTATAAATCAGTCTTCCGGATTAAGACTGATGTCTTGGTTGAATGGAGCATGGTATTCTGCTTTGTTCATTCTTCCTTCCTGTTAGAGTTCCTGGTTCAGTGGATCTGATTGTAATGACAAAATTAAGGACTTTGTGTGAGGATTCACAACAACTAAGGAAGTAGCATATTTGTCTGTGGAAAAGTTTTGAACACATGCTTCAAAGACAAAAAGATACAAAAACTTATAATCTCATTATTAAGCAGGGTAGAAAAGGGGCAGGCCTACTAGAATGCTGCATATCCCTCCTGATTCTTGAAAAAGATAAGGCAAGTGAAGAATGTGCTTTCTTTAGGAATTAAACACACAGAAAATGAGAACAAGCAGTGAAGTCAGTATATGACAGCGGCCAAGGCAATAGGGAACAAGGCAGTATGATGTGGCTAAAGTACACGTTCCAGATAGTTTCTCTGTATGTTGAAAGCTCCCAAAAGAGAATGCAAAGTGGCTCAAATTGAGATGTTAACTCTTCTCTTGGTCCTCAAACGGTAGTTAAAACAAATAAACACACAAAAATGAACCATACAGTAAACCTACCTTCCATTCATAGATTGAACAGTGCATGTGTCACTCTGGTTTATTCTTAGAAGGTGTTAACCCATATCCTAGAAAGCATTGAATAAAAACTGCCTCATTGTTTCTAAATAAGAGTAGAAACTAGGCCTCTGCTACTTATACAGGGCACAGCTAAAATCTTAGACACCTCTTGTTCCTGACTCCTATAGTGTGGATCCTAAAGTAGGACAGTTCCATTTCAAAGTAGTAGATAGATATTGCTTTGTGTGCATCACTTTACATGAAATGGTGTGGAAATGATAGAAAATGGTATTCCTTTAGTCAAAAACTATTAGGTGATTAATTATGCACAAGAACCAAAAAACATCTCTGTACCTTGAAAACTGTGAAAACAGTATCCAGCAGAAGAGAGAACAAAAATGCTGAACTGTGCAAAGTATATGACAGCTAACAAGAGGGCTGCAAGGTAAGTCAAAAGATACCTTTTATTTGAACAGGCTTTCTTACAGTGCTTTTGAAGATTAGAAAATAGAGGTTCTGTGACTCTCCTGATCTGCATCCTGTCAGACTCTTTAACTCATGCTTTTTAATGTCTACAGTATTGTATAGCAGGGAATCAGCTTATGAAATCTAAGGCATCAGACAACTACTCTACAAAAAGTAACTGCATAAGGGGCAAAAAGAAAAGATGGAGCCAATGGGTACAAATGGTAGCACAGATAAAGAATATGTAAAGAAAAAATTCATGCACTCATGAAAAAAAAAAGGTATTAAAAGCATGATATAGGAAATGCTATGGATATACATTACCATGTGGAACTGTCGATGGCACAATAGAAGACAAGGACGTTGAAAGTCTAGAGGTGAAAGAAGGAGATGATGTCGTGCGGGCAGTGGTTAATGTTGTTGTTCGCAAGGTGCTGCTTTCAGCCGACTCTGTAGAAGCAGTAGTGATCACAAGGGGAGCAAATGTCATTGCTGTAGATAAACCAGTCGGGACCAACACTGGAGTGGATTTGGCAGAGATACTGGTAGGAACGGCTAAGGAAGATGTTTTGCCATATGGAGGCAATGTGGTGTTTTGGAAAGAAGAATATGGAGTACTCTCAGCAGACCTAACTGTGGAAGTAGTGAGGGGTGTAGGTGTAGGCATTGTGCTGACGGTTGCAGACAAAGAAGAGAATGTAGATGAGGCAGTAGATGGCAGCCGGGTGCTGAGTGGGCTGCTGGGGGCAGGCGGAGAGCTGGGATTTGGAGATGCTGTTGTCAGAGGGAGTTCTGTGCTGCTTGGTGGGCTGGTCTCTGTGGAGACAGAGGTCTTGGAGGTGCTGCTGATGGAGGTGGCAGCCATGGTCTTCTGTGTGGTCAGAGTTGGCTCAATGTGTGGCACGGTTGACTTTTTATGTGTGATGGCTGCTGGGAAGAAAGCACAGGTCAGCTGAGGATGAGGGAAAGAGGGGGAGGGAAAGGAGGTGGGCTTACTGCCTTGGGCTAAGGCAATAAGCAAGAAAAGGAGCCCTATGTTGCACTGTGTATTCCCGTGAAAAGAGGGAGGTTTGGACTTCTGTCTCCATCCATAAGCCTCCACGTCACACTTCGACTCAGTCATGGCCCCTCGGTGTGCCAGGCAATGGTGGAGTGACCCTGGCTGAATGTAAAGTGCCCACCCAGCCTCTCACTCGCTCCCCCTCTTCAGGCATTGTGGAGAGAACTGCAAATACCAAAGCAAGAATATCCAAGTGCGTCTGGATCGAGACAGTTTTTAAAAGAGAAAAACTAAAGGGAAAATAAACCAAGACCCACCCACTCACTGAGGCAGTCACTCACTGCCTCACTCTGCTGGCCAATGCCCAGCCAGTCTCCAAGCAATGGCTACTTTTGAAAAAGTGCCCTGCCCCTCCATTGCACTGCTCAGCGTGACTTTCTGTGGTATGGAGTGTCTCCTTGGCCACTGGCTTTGGGCTATGCTGGCTGTGTCCTTGAGGGACCTCATAGCCACCCCTTGCCCACTCCCCGAGTGGCAGAAGGAGAAACAGAGAAGGCCTGGATGCTGTGCTAGCACTCCTCAGCAATCTCTAAAGCACTTGTGTGCCATCAACACTGGCTCGGACCTGCATCTAAAACAGAGCACCAGGAACCCTGCTAGGAACACAAATTGGCTCCACCCTAAGCAGAGTCATTGCACAGGCCCAGGACTACACCAGGAACCAGGCTGGCAGTGGGAATGGAAGGCTGAGTATTAAAACTAATGCACAAGTGGGGTATGGTTCTTAGATGGAATGCTAGAGGCAGAGATGGATAGATGGACAGATGGAAGGAAGGTAGCTGGGAAGAGTAGGTGGGAGCACCAGGAAGGTGGTTGTGAGCCTTACCAGGCTGTGAGGAGCTCAACCACGTTGAGGACACAGTTGAGGAGGGAGAAGGAGCAGGAGATGGCACTGTGCTGGTTTTGGCTGTGGTGGGTGCAGAGGACTCTGCTGCAGGAGACTCTTGTGGAGCACTTGTCACTGGAAACGAGGGCTTGGGCCTCAGGGTTGTAGGTGTAGGCCTGGGGCTGGTGCTTGGAGCTGCTGTGGAATAGACTGTGGAAGTGGGAGCAGATGGCAGCTGGGTGCTGAGTGGGCTGCTGGGGGCAGGTGGAGAGCTGGGATTTGGAGATGTTGTTGTCAGAGGGAGTTCTGTGCTGCTTGGTGGGCTGGTCTCTGTGGAGACAGAGGTCTTGGAGGTGCTGCTGATGGAGGTGGTAGCCGTGGTCTTCTGCGTGGTCAGCATTGGCTCAGTTGACTTTTTATGGGTGAAGGCTGTTGGGAGGAAAGCACAGGTCAGTTGAGGGTGAGAGCAAGAGGGGAAGGCAAAGCACGTGGGCCCAAGTCATGGGATACAAGCAAACATTGCAGTGCTGTCCTGCACTGATTCTTCCTGCAAAAGAGGGGGGACTGGGACTGTGGGTCCTGTCCAAAAGCTACTGTCCGATTTCTCCCCTACAAAGGGAGGAAATGGACAGGGTGCCTTCCTACAGGCAAGATCCCTCTGCCTCTTCCTGGAGGAGTATCCTTTCCATATGAACATGTCTATTCCTTCAAGGAATAGGCAGGGCATCAGGACTGTGGCCTATGAGACTGGAAGACAAGGCTACATGGGAGAGTCCAGTGCCCCATGGCCATACCAAAGGATGGCCATACCACAGTGCTGATGCAAAAAGGACTGGGAATGGAGAGCAAAAACTAAAACAACAGTGCAAGGCACATGCTCTGCTAGAAATGCAGATGGGAAAAAGGAGAGCAGGCAGAAGCAGTGGGATAGGTAGGAGGAGCCTTACCAGGCTGTGAGCTCAACCACGTCGAGGACACAGTTGAGGAGGGAGAAGGAGCAGGAGATGGCACTGTGCTGGTTTTGGCTGTGGTGGGTGCAGAGGACTCTACTGCAGGAGACTCCTGTGGAGCACTTGCCCTTGGGGATGAGGGCTTGGGCCTCAGGGTTGTAGGTGTAGGCCTGGGGCTGGTGCTTGGAGCTGCTGTGGAATAGACTGTGGAAGTGGGAGCAGATGGCAGCCGGGTGCTGAGTGGGCTGCTGGGGGCAGGTGGAGAGCTGGGATTTGGAGATGTTGTCAGAGGGAGTTCTGTGCTACTTGGTGGGCTGGTTTCTGTGGAGACAGAGGTCTTGGAGGTGCTGCTGATGGAGGTGGCAGCTGTGGTCTTCTGTGTGGTCAGCGTTGGCTCAGTGTGGGGCTCAGTTGACTTTTTATGGGTGAAGGCTGTTGGGAGGAAAGCACAGGTCAGTTGAGGATGAGGGCAACATGGGAAGGGAAAGGAGGTGAGCAGAAGTCTTGGATTAAGGCATTGCATAAGAAAAGGAGCCCTGTATCACACTGAGTGTCCTTGGCCACGAGGGAAGATTGGGCTTCTTGCTCCCTACTGAAGCCTCCATGTCCTGCTTAGAGCCTTTCATGGCCAATGAGTGTGGCCAGGTGTTGGTGGGGTGACCTGGCCGGATGCAAAGTGCCTACCCAGCCACTCACTCGCCCTCATCAGACATGGAGAGAGAAGTGAAGAGGCCAAAGCAAGGGTACACAAGTGTGTTTGGAGAGAGAGAGAGTTTTTAGAAGAGAAGAAACTAAAGGAAAAATTAACCAAGACCCACTCACGAGGTGCAAAAGCAGTCACTCACTGCCTCACTCTGCTGGCCAATGCCCAGCCAATTTCCAAGCAATGGCTACTTTTGAAAAAGTGCCCTGCCCCTCCATTACACTGCTCAGCGTGACTTTCTGTGGTATGGAGTGTCTCCTTGGCCACTGGCTTTGGGCTATGCTGGCTGTGTCCTCGAGGGACCTCATGGCCACCCCCTGCCCACTCCCCGAGTGGCAGAAGGAGAAACAGAGAAGGCCTGGATGCTGTGCTAGCACTCCTCAGCAATCTCTAAAGCACTTGTGAGCCATCAACACTGGCTTGGACCTGCATCTAAAACAGAGCACCAGGAACCCTGCTAGGAACACAAATTGGCTCCACCCCAAGCAGAGTCATTGCACAGGCCCAGGACTACGCCAGGAACCAGGCTGGCCAAAGGCAGTGGGAATAGATGGCCAAGCATGCAAAGAAATGTGCAACGGAGATCTGGTTCTCAGATGGAAGGATACAGGGAAGGAGAGAAAGAAGGGAGGGATAGAGGGATGGACGGAGCAACAAAGGGAGGGAGTGATAGAGTGAGCTGGGAAAAGCAGGCAGGAGAGGTTCAGAGGAGGGATACAAAGATGATCAGTGGAGAGACTTGGGGAGCTGGGCCTGTTGAGACCAGAGAAGAGAAGGCTGAGAGGGGATCTCATCACTGTATACAAATATCTCAAAGGCAGGTGTCAAGAGCATGGTGGCAGACTCTTTCAGTGGTGCCCACTGACTGGACAAGAAGCAATGGCCATGGAGTAAAGCACAAGAAATTCCACCTAACCTGAGGAACAACTCCATTATGTTGAGGGTGGCAGAGCAGTGGAACAGGCTCCCCAGGGAGATTGTGAAACCTCCCTCTCTGGAGACATTCAAAACCCACCAGAATGAAATCCAGTGTAACCTGCACTAAGAGACCCCTTCTTGGCAGGCAGGTAATGATGTCCAGATGTCCATTCCAACGCTAAGAATTCTGGGATTCTGTGAGCAGCAGGACACGTAACAGGAAGCCTTACCAGGCTGTGTGGAGCTCAGCAATGTCGAGGACACAGTTGAGGAGGGAGAAGGAGCAGGAGATGGCACTGTGCTGGTTTTGGCTGTGGTGGGTGCAGAGGACTCTGCTGCAGGAGACTCTTGTGGAGCACTCGTCACTGGGGAGGAGGGCTTGGGCCTCAGGGTTGTAGGTGTAGGCCTGGGGCTGGTGCTTGGAACTGCTGTGGAATAGACTGTGGAAGTGGGAGCAGATGGCAGCCAGGTGCTGAGTGGGCTGCTGGGGGCAGGTGGAGAGCTGGGATTTGGAGATGTTGTTGTCAGAGGGAGTTCTGTGCTGCTTGGTGGGCTGGTCTCTGTGGAGACAGAGGTCTTGGAGGTGCTGCTGATGGAGGTGGTAGCCGTGGTCTTCTGCGTGGTCAGAGTTGGCTCAATGTGTGGCTCAGTTGACTTTTTATGGGTGAAGGCTGTTGGGAGGAAAGCACAGGTCAGTTAAGGATGAGGGCAACATGGGAAGAGAAATGAGATGGGTATAAGTTTCGAATTGGAAGTATGAGTAAAAATGGCAGCACTGGGCTGCAGAAAGTATTCCTGGTAAAGGGGAGAATTGGGGCTCTGGGTTCTCCCTAAAAGCTGCATTTATTTTGTCCTCTAACTAGTGTGGAAAAGGAGAAGGTGCCTTCCAACAGCCAAGATCGCTCTGCCTCTTCCTGGAAAAGTATCCTATCCAGATGTGCATGTCACCCTTCAATGAATAGGTAGGTTCTAAGGACTGCTGACTCCAAGCCTCTAAGACCAGGCTTACAGGGGCCAGACCAGTGACCCATGGCCATGGTGAAGGACAGCCATATCATATTGATGATGCTAAAAGAAGTGGGAATGGAGGGCAAATTCAAAAGAACAACAGTGCAAGTGTTCTGCACTGCTAGAATGAAGAAGGGAAAAGGGAGAGCAGGCAGAAGCATTGAGACATAAAGGAGTGGGACTTACCAGGCTGTGAGGAGCTCAGCAATGTTGAGGACACAGTTGAGGAGGGAGAAGGAGCAGGAGATGGCACTGTGCTGGTTTTGGCTGTGGTGGGTGCAGAGGACTCTGTTGTAGGAGACTTTTGTGGAGCACTTGTGGGGGACGAGGGCTTGGACCTCAGGGTTGTAGGTGTAGGCCTGGGGCTGGTGCTTGGAGCTGCTGTGGAATAGACTGTGGAAGTGGGAGCAGATGGCAGCCGGGTGCTGAGTGGGCTGCTGGGGGCAGGTGGAGAGCTGGGATTTGGAGATGTTGTTGTCAGAGGGAGTTCTGTGCTGCTTGGTGGGCTGGTTTCTGTTGAAACAGAGGTCTTGGAGGTGCTGCTGATGGAGGTTGCGGCTGTGGTCTTCTGCGTGGTCAGAGTTGGCTCAATGTGCGGCACGGTTGACTTTTCATGGGTGAAGGCTGCCATGTAGAAAGCACAAGTCAGTTGAGGATGAGGGAAAGAGGGAAGGTAAAGGAGGTGGGCACAATGCCTTGTATTGGGGGCATGAGCAAAAATGGCAGCACTGTTTATTCCTGGGAAAGAGGGCAGACTGGGACTGTTTCTCCCCAAAAAAGGATCTTGCCTGTTGGTGCTTTCCAACAGGCAAGATCCCTCTGCCTCTTCCTGGAAAAGGACCGTTTTCTTGACGTGCATGTCTATTCCTTCATGGAATAGGCAGAGTCTATGGACTGCTGAATCCAAGACTCAAAGGCCAGGCTATGTGGGAGAGACCAGTGTCACATGGCAATACCAAAGTGAGGCCACACTACAGTGCCAATAGGAAAAGAATGGGGAGTGGAGAGCAAAAACTAAAAGAACAGTGCAAGTGACCTGCACTGCTAGAAATGAAGATGGGAAAAAGGAGAGCAGGTAGAAGCAGTGAGATAGGTAGGAGGAGCCTTACCAGGGTGTGAGGAGCTCAGCAATGTTGAGGACACAGTTGAGGAGGGAGAAGGAGCAGGAGATGGCACTGTGCTGGTTTTGGCTGTGGTGGGTGCAGAGGACTCTGCTGCAGGAGACTCCTGTGGAGCACTTGTCACTGGAAATGAGGGCTTGGGCCTCAGGGTTGTAGGTGTAGGCCTGGGGCTGGTGCTTGGAGCTGCTGTGGAATAGACTGTGGAAGTGGGAGCAGATGGCAGCCGGGTGCTGAGTGGGCTGCTGGGGGCAGGTGGAGAGCTGGGATTTGGAGATGTGTTGTCAGAGGGAGTTCTGTGCTGCTTGGGGGGCTGGTCTCTGTTGAAACAGAGGTCTTGGAGGTGCTGCTGATGGAGGTGGCAGCTGTGGTCTTCTGTGTGGTCAGAGTTGGCTCAATGTGTGGCTCAGTTGACTTTTTATGGGTGAAGGCTGTTGGGAAGAAAGCACAGGTCAGTTGAGGACGAGGGCAGAGGGTAAGACAAGGGAGGTGGGCAGAAGCCTTGGGCTAATACATTGGGTAAGAAAAGCAGCGCCATATCACACTGAGACTTTTGTCCAAGATGGAAGATTGGGCTTCTGGGTCCTTTCTGAAGCCTCCACGTCCTGATTAGATCCCTGTCATGGCCAATGTGTGTGGGGTGACCTGGCTGGATGCAATATGCCTACCCAGCCACTCACTCGCCCTCATCAGACATGGGGAGAGAAGTGAAGAGGCCAAAGCAAGGGTACACAAGTGTGTCTGGAGAGAGAGAGAGTTTTTAGAAGAGAAGAAACTAAAGGAAAAATTAACCAAGACCCACTCACGAGGTGCAAAAGCAGTCACTCACTGCCTCACTCTGCTGGCCAATGCCCAGCCAATCTCCAAGCAATGGCTACTTTTGAAAAAGTGCCCTGCCCCTCCATTACACTGCTCAGCGTGACTTTCTGTGGTATGGAGTGTCTCCTTGGCCACTGGCTTTGGGCTATACTGGCTGTGTCCTCGAGGGACCTCATGGCCACCCCCTGCCCACTCCCCGAGTGGCAGAAGGAGAAACAGAGAAGGCCTGGATGCTGTGCTAGCACTCCTCAGCAATCTCTAAAGCACTTGTGTGCCATCAACACTGGCTTGGACCTGCATCTAAAACAGAGCACCAGGAACCCTGCTAGGAACACAAATTGGCTCCACCCCAAGCAGAGTCATTGCACAGGCCCAGGACTACGCCAGGAACCAGGCTGGCCAAAGGCAGTGGGAATAGATGGCCAAGCATGCAAAGAAATGTGCAACGGAGATCTGGTTCTCAGATGGAAGGATACAGGGAAGGAGAGAAAGAAGGGAGGGATAGAGGGATGGACGGAGCAACAAAGGGAGGGAGTGATAGAGTGAGCTGGGAAAAGCAGGCAGGAGAGGTTCAGAGGAGGGATACAAAGATGATCAGTGGAGAGACTTGGGGAGCTGGGCCTGTTGAGACCAGAGAAGAGAAGGCTGAGAGGGGATCTCATCACTGTATACAAATATCTCAAAGGCAGGTGTCAAGAGCATGGTGGCAGACTCTTTCAGTGGTGCCCACTGACTGGACAAGAAGCAATGGCCATGGAGTAAAGCACAAGAAATTTCACCTAACCTGAGGAACAACTCCATTATGTTGAGGGTGGCAGAGCAGTGGAACAGGCTCCCCAGGGAGATTGTGAAACCTCCCTCTCTGGAGACATTCAAAACCCACCAGACTGAATTCCAGTGTAACCTGCACTAAGAGACCCCTTCTTGGCAGGCAGGTAATGATGTCCAGATGTCCATTCCAACGCTAAGAATTCTGGGATTCTGTGAGCAGCAGGACACGTAACAGGAAGCCTTACCAGGCTGTGTGGAGCTCAGCAATGTCGAGGACACAGTTGAGGAGGGAGAAGGAGCAGGAGATGGCACTGTGCTGGTTTTGGCTGTGGTGGGTGCAGAGGACTCTGCTGCAGGAGACTCCTGTGGAGCACTTGTCACTGGAAATGAGGGCTTGGGCCTCAGGGTTGTAGGTGTAGGCCTGGGGCTGGTGCTTGGAGCTGCTGTGGAATAGACTGTGGAAGTGGGAGCAGATGGCAGCCGGGTGCTGAGTGGGCTGCTGGGGGCAGGTGGAGAGCTGGGATTTGGAGATGTTATTGTCAGAGGGAGTTCTGTGCTGCTTGGTGGGCTGGTCTCTGTGGAGACAGAGGTCTTGGAGGTGCTGCTGATGGAGGTTGCGGCCGTGGTCTTCTGCGTGGTCAGAGTTGGCTCAGTGTGTGGCTCAGTTGACTTTTTATGGGTGAAGGCTGTTGGGAGGAAAGCACAGGTCACTTAAGGATGAGGGCAACATGGGAAGAGAAAGGAGATGGGTATAAGTTTCGAATTGGAAGTATGAGTAAAAATGGCAGCACTGGGCTGCAGAAAGTATTCCTGGTAAAGGGGAGAATTGGGGCTCTGGGTTCTCCCTAAAAGCTGCATTTATTTTGTCCTCTAACTAGTGTGGAAAAGGAGAAGGTGCCTTCCAACAGCCAAGATCGCTCTGCCTCTTCCTGGAAAAGTATCCTATCCAGATGTGCATGTCACCCTTCAATGAATAGGTAGGTTCTAAGGACTGCTGACTCCAAGCCTCTAAGGCCAGGCTTACAGGGGCCAGACCAGTGACCCATGGCCATGGTGAAGGACAGCCATATCATATTGATGATGTTAAAAGAATTGGGAATGGAGGGCAAATTCAAAAGAACAACAGTGCAAGTGTTCTGCTAGAATGAAGAAAGGAAAAGGAAGAGCAGGTAGAAGCACTGAGACATAAAGGAGTGGGACTTACCAGGCTGTGAGGAGCTCAGCAATGTTGAGGACACAGTTGAGGAGGGAGAAGGAGCAGGAGATGGCACTGTGCTGGTTTTGGCTGTGGTGGGTGCAGAGGACTCTGTTGTAGGAGACTCTTGTGGAGTACTTGTAGGGGAAGAGGGCTTGGACCTCAGGGTTGTAGGTGTAGGCCTGGGGCTGGTGCTTGGAGCTGCTGTGGAATAGACTGTGGAAGTGGGAGCAGATGGCAGCCGGGTGCTGAGTGGGCTGCTGGGGGCAGGTGGAGAGCTGGGATTTGGAGATGTTGTTGTCAGAGGGAGTTCTGTGCTGCTTGGTGGGCTGGTCTCTGTGGAGACAGAGGTCTTGGAGGTGCTGCTGATGGAGGTTGCGTCCGTGGTCTTCTGCGTGGTCAGAGTTGGCTCAGTGTGTGGCTCAGTTGACTTTTTATGGGTGAAGGCTGTTGGGAGGAAAGCACAGGTCAGTTGAGGGTGAGGGCAGGAGGCAAAGGCAGAGGAGGTTGGCACAATGCCTTGTACTGTGAGCAAAAATGGCAGCACTTATGCTACACTGATTATTCCTGGGAAAGAGGGCAGACTGGGACTGTTTCTCCCCCGAAAAAAATCTTGCCTGTTCGTGCTTACCAACAGGCAATATCCCTCTGCCTCTTCCTAGAAAAGGATCTTTTCCAGATGTGCATGTCTATTCCTTCATGGAATACGCAGTCTAAGGGTTGCCCACTCTGAGACTGGAAAGCCAGGCTATGAGGGAGAGAGCTGTGACTTATGGCAATATCAAAATGAGGCCACACTACAGTTCAGTTGTGAAAAAAATGGGGAAAGGAGAGAAAAAACTAAAACAACAGTGCAAGGCACATGCTCTGCGAGAAGGGAAGAAGGGAAAAGGGAGATCAGGCGGAAGCAGCGAGACAAAAAAGAGCTGGGTATTACCAGGCTGTGTGGAGCTCAGCAATGTCGAGGACACAGTTGAGGAGGGAGAAGGAGCAGGAGATGGCACTGTGCTGGTTTTGGCTGTGGTGGGTGCAGAGGACTCTGCTGCAGGAGACTCTTGTGGAGCACTCGTCACTGGAAATGAGGGCTTGGGCCTCAGGGTTGTAGGTGTAGGCCTGGGGCTGGTGCTTGGAGCTGCTGTGGAATAGACTGTGGAAGTGGGAGCAGATGGCAGCCGGGTGCTGAGTGGGCTGCTGGGGGCAGGTGGAGAGCTGGGATTTGGAGATGTTGTTGTCAGAGGGAGTTCTGTGCTGCTTGGTGGGCTGGTCTCTGTGGAGACAGAGGTCTTGGAGGTGCTGCTGATGGAGGTGGCAGCTGTGGTCTTCTGTGTGGTCAGCGTTGGCTCAGTGTGGGGCTCAGTTGACTTTTTATGGGTGAAGGCTGTTGGGAAGAAAGGAGGGTCAAGTGAGGATGAGGGCAAGAGGGGAAGGCAGGGGAAGTTAAGCTCAAAGCCCTGTACTGTGAGCATAAGCAAAAATGGCAGCACTGTGCTACACTGATTATTCCTGTGAACGACAGAGGACTGGGACTGTGGGTCCTGTCTTCAAGCGGCTGCCTGGTTTCTCCTGTACAAAGGGAGGAAATGGACAGGGTGCCTTCTTATAGGTAAGATTCCCCCGCCTCTTTCTAGAAAAGGATCCTTTCTGCATATGCATATCTAGGCCTTCATGGAACAGGCAGAGTGTATGGACTGCCGACTCTGAGATTCAAAGGCCAGGCTATGTGGGAGAGACCAGTGTCACATGGCAGTACCAAAGTGAGGCCACACTACAGTGCCAATGGGAAAAAATCGGGAATGGAGAGCAAAAAATAAAACAACAGTGCAAGGCACATGCTCTGCGAGAAGGGAAGAAGGGAAAAGGGAGATCAGGCGGAAGCAGTGAGATAGGTAGGAGGCGCCTTACCAGGGTGTGAGGAGCTCAGCAATGTTGAGGACACAGTTGAGGAGGGAGAAGGAGCAGGAGATGGCACTGTGCTGGTTTTGGCTGTGGTGGGTGCAGAGGACTCTGCTGCAGGAGACTCTTGTGGAGCACTTGTCACTGGAAACGAGGGCTTGGGCCTCAGGGTTGTAGGTGTAGGCCTGGGCCTGGTGCTTGGAGCTGCTGTGGAATAGACTGTGGAAGTGGGAGCAGATGGCAGCCGGGTGCTGAGTGGGCTGCTGGGGGCAGGTGGAGAGCTGGGATTTGGAGATGTTGTCAGAGGGAGTTCTGTGCTGCTTGGAGGGCTGGTCTCTGTGGAGACAGAGGTCTTGGAGGTGCTGCTGATGGAGGTGGCAGCTGTGGTCTTCTGTGTGGTCAGCGTTGGCTCAGTGTGGGGCTCAGTTGACTTTTTATGGGTGAAGGCTGTTGGGAAGAAAGGAGGGTCAAGTGAGGATGAGGGCAAGAGGGGAAGGCAAAGGAGGTTAAGCTCAAAGCCCTGTACTGTGAGCATAAGCAAAAATGGCAGCACTGTGCTACACTGATTATTCCTGGGAAAGAGGGAGGACTAAGACTGCAGGTCCTGTCCACAAGCTGCTGCCTGGTTTCTTCCTGAAAAACAGAGGAAATGGACAGGGTGTGTTCCTACAGGTAAGATCCCTCTCCCTCATCCTAGAAAAGGATCTTTTCCAGATGTGCATGTCTATTCCTTCATGGAATACGCAGTCAAGGGTTGCCCACTCTGAGACTGGAAAGCCAGGCTATGAGGGAGTGAGCTGTGACTTTTGGCAATACCAAAGTGAGGCCACACTACAGTGCTGATGGAAAAGAAGGGGGAATGGAGAGCAAGAAGTAAAACAGTGCAAGTGACCAGCACTGTTAGAAATGAAGAAGGGAAAAGGGAGAGCAGGCAGAAGCAGTGAGACAAAAAAGAGCTGGGTCTTACCAGGCTGTGAGGAGCTCAGCCACGTTGAGGACACAGTTGAGGAGGGAGAAGGAGCAGGAGATGGCACTGTGCTAGTTTTGGCTGTGGTGGGTGCAGAGGACTCTGCTGCAGGAGACTCTTGTGGAGCACTTGTCACTGGAAACGAGGGCTTGGGCCTCAGGGTTGTAGGTGTAGGCCTGAAGCTGGTGCTTAGAACTGCTGTGGAATAGACTGTGGAAGTGGGAGCAGATGGCAGCCGGGTGCTGAGTGGGCTGCTGGGGGCAGGTGGAGAGCTGGGATTTGGAGATGTTGTTGTCAGAGGGAGTTCTGTGCTGCTTGGTGGGCTGGTCTCTGTGGAGACAGAGGTCTTGGAGGTGCTGCTGATGGAGGTTGCGGCTGTGGTCTTCTGTGTGGTCAGAGGTTGCTCAGTGTGTGGCTCAGTTGACTTTTTATGGGTGAAGGCTGTTGGGAGGAAAGCACAGGTAGGTCAGTTGTATGTTGCTGATTTGACGAGAAGTTGGGTGACTTCTACAGTTCCAGAATTGGCAAGGGAGGAGGATGCAGTCAGGGTCATGTGTTGGTCAGTCCTATGACCTGCTGGTATCCCACGGGATTAACAGTGGGAATTGGGTACAATACCAAAACTGAGGCCTTTGTGGGACACAGGCTGCCTAGGAGAGAATGATGGGATCTGGAAGAAGCAGACAGAGCAGCAGGAAGGGCATGAGGAAGCCTTACCAGGATGTGATGTTCCCAGCCATGTCGAGGACCCAGTTGAGGAGAGGGAAGAAGCAGATGAGGCTGAGGTGGCAGGCAAAGAGCTCGGGCTTGGAGATGTCCTTGCCAGTGGAACTCCTGGGCTGGTGGCAGGACTGGTCTCTCTTGGGACAGAGGTGCTGCTGGTGGACGTGGCAGGGGTGGTCTGTGTCTGAGAGACAAGATGCTGCACAGGCTGTGTCAACGTTCTTATGTGGGTGACAACTACAGAGAGAAAAGCACAAGTTGATTGGAGGTGGCAGGGCAAGAAGGGAAGGCAAAGGAGGTAGACAATTCCCAGGCAGAACCCCCAGGGTATGGGGTAGGAGTAAGAAAGACAGAACTAGACCCCACTGAGTCTTACTGGGCAAGAGGGAAAAATAGGCCAATTGATCTCCCCTCAAAAAATATGGGGCAAAACTGGGCCTGAAGTGTGCCCTCTGACAATTCAGCACCCCCTGCCTTTTTCTGAAGCTCCTCAGAAGAGCCTCTCTTGACACGCATGTTTCCTCTCCCAGGTATTCCAGATTGGGCAAGAATATCACCTGGAAAAGCTGGGGAAAGTGAAGCAGAGCCTTAGACTAAGGGCATCTGTCTACTCCCTCTTACCTTCTAGTTGGTGCAGAGTGGTTGTTTGGATTTCCTCACTGCCTGTAAGGTAAGTAAGTAAGAATGAATATTAGTAATGTCTGGAAAGGTTCCTAGACGAAGCTGTAATTGCTGGCACAAGGAGCTCCAGATGTATGCACCCCAACAGTACTTTGTGGGAGACACATGGACTGGGAGAGAGTGTACACCTGCCCTCCCACTACAGCAGAATTCCCACCACACACCGTCCCAACCTCTGGTGTCAGTTGCTAACCCAGTAATTCATGTTGCCATACAGTCTCAGAGGAGACTGTCCTTGTTGGTATATTGAGTGCCAGACAGAAAAAAAAATCCTTTTATTTAATATTTATTGTTGGGAGTACTTGTTACATTGGCTAGGGAGAATATATATTCTGTGGTCTGCGGGTTTTCAAGAACTTGCCTTGAGACATGAGAGATTTTGTCTAAATTTGGAGGAAATGTTGGAAGAGAAATGTTAGGTTTAAGATCATATCTGGATGTCAAATGCTTGCTCCATTGGCAAGACAAATTTCCATTTTAATCATGCTTCTTCAGTTATCCTTGTCCTCTCCTATCTATTTGCAACGTTAAGACCACTAGTAAGAATGCTTGGGGTTTTTTGACTAAGTAATAAATTGACATATGTCTTGTGAGTGATGGTGTCACCTGGCAGATACCAAAAAGTGATATTTACCTGCTGTTGTTAGTTTAGGCTCGCTGAAAGTTATGCTCTGAGACAGGGTTTGAGTAGGCAATGAGGAGGTTGTCATTTCCTTTTTGGTAGTGGTCTTGAAGGATGGGGAGGTGAACCGTACTTGTTCTGTCTCTGTTGAAGCAGCAGTTGATGAGGCAGCAGGTGTAGACCTTGGTATAGTGGTCATGGTTCTCTTTGTTGTGGTAGTTATGGAAGGAGTAGTGATGGTTGTAGTCATGTTCGGTGTGGTAGAAATTGATGTTGTATGTTCTTTTGGGGTAAAGGTAAATAGTACAGTGTGAGTAATCAATTCATAGAATAATTAAAAATAGATAAATTATGAAGAAAATACCCATATTTTAGAGACCCTTTTTCACCTTGATCTTTTGACTATTTTCAGCATTGTTGTTGCACTCATGTTCTCAAAAGCTTGTCAAATATTTCTGTACTTATATGTGTTTTCTATTGTCTCGTGTCTGTCTTTCTTCTCAGTTTCTGTATTTTTCCTGTACTAGATTTTTTTTTAATATAATTTTTCTAAGAAGTTAGCTTTGTTGTCACTTATTGACTACAGTCTGTATGGGCTTTGCCCAAATCACATTTCATTGGCTACTATTATGTTCCAAATCAGCCCCAGTTTCAGCTTTCTGTAATTCATATTAAAAAGTTAAGTAACATTATACTATAGGACTTCCTTGTCCCAGTGTTCAAATTATCTGTCATCATGTCAGTTTTTGAATCCTTTGGGACCTCTTTTTAACTCTGCTTTCCCTGATAGCCAGGGTCCAAGACGGTTAATTAGCTGAAGTGCAAGTTGGTGTGAGGCTAAATGAGTCTCCACAAGCCACAGAATCAGAAAGTAATTTATGTTGGCAGAGTAATCCTCCTGAGAGCAGGACTCTAGAAACCTAGACAAAGCTGCTACACTAATACCTGTGTGATTCTGCTTTGGGCTTCCTTACATTATTCAGAGCTAATAGACTGGTTGCTCCTTGAATATGACTGCATAACTGAATCAACTGTGGAAAAGAAGCTGAAGCTGAGCTAATAAATCTAACTGGATCTGGGCTGGCTCACTGCTTATAGAACTTCTAATGTGCTTCTCAGATGAGTCAAACAAGTGACTTTTGGTTATGTTTTTAACCTAGTGTCTATATCCTTTATCTTTCCACGCATTTTTGATCTACACTTCTGAACATTTCTGGCTGACAAACTCCTTTCTGGAAGCCTGTTTTGCCTACCTCACGATTTGGAGTCTAATGCTTGGAAGCTGTACAAGTCTGCAATTCTTTCCTAGGAAGTGGTATCTCGATTATGTATAGAGTGAGCTTACTGTAATTTATTTTAGACAGTAACACTAAAAACCTACCAGTTGCTGACTTCGTTGTGACAAGAGGTTGTATGGGTGAAGTTCTCGGAACTGTAGTTTTTGCAGTTATTGTTGGATTTGTAATCTCAGTTGATATAGCAGTTGTAGAAGCACTAGGTACTGTTGGTAGGGTGCTTGCAGCAGAGCTTCCTGTTACTTTAGGCTGCACTGTTGTTACTAAGAGAAAAAAATCAAAATGAAAGGACAAGAAATAGTCCTCAATAGTCTATTTATAATGTACCTATATGAATTGAATTTTTTTAAGTATAAACACTGTTTTTATAACTATTAGCGGTAACTACTATTAACACATTTCAGGTGAAGCCTTTTAGATGAAGCCTTTGAGAGCAGTTATCCATTGCTTCCTTTGCTATTATGTGCAGTGAATATATTAAACAGGTATTCATGCAGAAGCTTTATACCTTTTTCTTCATTTGAAGTGAATTTGGCATAAATATTTGTGCATATCAGCAGAAATGGAATAGTATTTTATTATCCACACAACCCACAGTGTAATATTTTCCAATACCATCTGTCTTCAAGGAAATTAATGGAATTTCTAACAAATTTAAGATCACTGTATATAGGTTCCTTTCCTATATGAGGCTATAGGGATTTGGTATAGTCAGTCATACATTTCCATGAAGACCTTAAATTGTTGAAGTGTTATATCATCAGTCACTCTGCAGCGAGCAGGGACATCTTCAACTAGATCAGGTTACTCAAAGCCCAGTCTAGCCTGCTCTTGAATGCTTCCAGGGATGTGGCATCTACAGCCTCTTTGGGTAACCTCTTCCAATGTTTTACCACCCTCATAATAAACAATTTCTTCCTTATATCTACTCTTAATCTACTCTCTTCTAGTTTAAAACCATTACCCGTTGTTCCATCACAACAGGCCCTACTAAAAAGTCTGTGTCTATCGTTCTTATAAGCCCCATTCAAGTACTGAAAAGCTGCAATGAGGTCTCACTGGAGCCTTGTCTTCCCCAGGCCAAACAACGCCAGGCCTCTCACCCTTTCCTCATAGGAGAGGTGTTACAGCCCTCTGATCATCTTTCTGACCCTCCACTGTCTGGAACTGAGAACTGCACAGCACTCCAGGTGGGCTCTCATCAGAGCAGAGGGGCAGAATCACTTCCCTTGGCCTGCTGGCCACGCTGCTTTTGATGCAGCCCAGCATATTATGGTACCAGGTCATTTTTCATCATTGCATCTTATGCACGTGAAACTGGTGATGCTACTATAAAATGCAAAAAAAGATATCACTGACTTTGTAAACACTTATCAGGACATAATATCAGTATGTAAATATTGGTTGGGTCAACTGTGTAAACTAACCTGGTGAAGGTGAAGATGTTTCAAGTGTGGTGCTAGTGCTTTCTTCTCCTGTTGTGTAAAGGTAGAACAGGTTAAGTTTGTGAATAAAAGCATATTAAAATATTCCAAATAAGGCAAATTTCAGACTGGATTCAAAGGATTGTGTTAATTAGTGAAGGATTCCTGAAAGTGCTTAATATTACATATTTCAGTGGTAACATTCACACGGAAGGACTTAAGTACAAAGAAATCAATACATCTCAAAATAATAATGAACACTAGTAAGTTTTTGCTGTCTTTCTTTTGACTTTTATGCTTAAGGGCACTTCACTTTTCAGGGATAATGGAATGTGGCTTTGTATGTAAATGAGATCAGCAGCCAAGATTCTGGTTACACAAGTTAGAATTCTGTAACATGAAAAAAATTCTCCTGAAGTTTTTCAAATCCAAACTGTGCAGCTTGAGTCTATCTAAAACATTATTTAATAAGATAGGTTTTCACAGAAGTAAATGATATGGCAATAAATCTTAAGTTAATTTAAAAAGAAAATCTCTAAAAGAGATTTGCTAAGTAAAGTCCATTAGCTAAGTCTAATCTTCTTCTAAATGTTCTCTTTTTCAATGAAAAAAGTTAAATATTCTGAGACTCACAGCTTTGCTGGTACTGTCCCTCACACAGACCAGAACAGCAATACACTTTCTGGAAGAGCCACCTTTTGAAAAGTACTCACAATCATGAACATAATTTCTAGTGTTGCTAACTAAAATCAGTCAGGTTCATCCAGCTTCTGTATTATAGCATTGCCTACCCTAATCCTGTTTTTAATTAGTTCTTTTCATTTCTTTATTTACCAAGCAGTACAGCAATGGGATTATTTTGAAAGAAAGTTATGCTCAGATGAACACTCATTTATTGAGAGGTACTAGGAAAAAATAACTTCTATGAGGCTATACTATTTTCCAATTACTGTAGAGAAAGAGATGCTGCTTACCACATGGCATGCACCTGTTCTCTTCATGGTCAAAGTATTCATCATGAGAGCAGTTGTAACAACCTGAAGAAAGGGAAGTTTGTTTTACATTTCTCAGAAAAAGGCATTTAATTTATACTATTTAGCACCTAATATATTACATCTCTGCTATTAAAAAATAGTATCAATTGCAACATCATCTATTCAGGTAAGTATTTCCAGTGTCATCCTCAGAAAGAGTGTCTGCCTACGTAGGAATTCTTTTGGTTTCTCCAGCCATATCCATTTGTTTAATAAAAATATTAACTGCTCTCTCCACATGTTTTCATCCCCACGTACAGTGTATTTTATTTGGTGCAAGTCAGAATTTCTCTTCCAGATAGGCTGAGCTCAATATAAAGCTAGTTGTAGTACAACTCCTGAGTTAATTATGTATTTTAAAATTGTAGTAGTAAGGGAAGGATTAGCAAAACTGCTTCAAAGATAGCATCAATTAGATTACTATTATTTAACTGTGGTATGACTGATTTAGAAAACAGCATTGAAAAGAATTATTATGTTACTGTTTCCTGGTTTAGAGTAGTATAGCTTATTACCTTCAATGTTGACATATTTGTAGTTTTGGTTTGGGCAATTACAAGGCCTGTAATGCCAGGTGCATTTGTCATCATTGTAGTCAGAGGAATAAGCACTGTCAACTCCTGTTCTTTTATGAGAATTGTAGTATTCACAATAGACAGCTAAAAAAGGTAAAAGCAAGACAGAAATCAGATTTTTTTTTTTTTACTTAATGGCATGGTATTTTTAAAGTACTAAAAGGAGGACAAAATTAATAAACAAAATAAAAAAAAATTCACTGAAGTTATTAGTTTCTGATGTAAATTTATGTTTTAGTGAAGTCAGTTTCTTTTTTGCAAATGCAGTATGCAAGCACTTTGACAATTTTTAATGCACAATATAGTGAAATGTGGAAAAGAAACCATCAAAGATGACAACTCTAGCATTGACTCATAAGAGGGTCATACTTTTTTTTCCTCTATACACAGTGTTCTGGAACACCTTGATATCTTTTTCCTGTTTTACAGTGTTCCAGCCAACACAGCTGTCTTCCTTTCCTTGACATCCACACAGAAGGTGATTTCATCATAGCTAAAATGAAATATATTTTTTTACCATTTCATGCTTTCTCTGCTGGCAAATTGACAGTGCACTACACTGTGGCAGTAGAAGAAACAGCCTGCTTTCTGTGACCACATTATTTTCTCTCTCATTACTTCATGGTAAAAAGAGTTATAATAATTTGTTTAATTTAGCACAAATGAAAAGTACAGATTTCAAAATCTAGGTGACTGAAGTCAACTATTTGCCCACAGAGAAAATGCAACCTTTGAGGTGCTTATTAATAATTTTCTTGCATTGTCATATGAATATACCCACAGTAACAATAATAATGTCTTCAACTTGTTTAAGGAGAACTTAAATGAACTTACGACAGAACTCAGGGGTCCTCCAGTCAATGCAGATACCTTTCTCTAAACATGCCATGGCATAGACTGCAATGGCATCACACATGCATTCACAGTCCCCTCCAGTGTCACACCCACAAGAGTCTCGAACACAGGCCTCATAATAGGGCATCCGATTCACCTGCATTGGAAAATGAAGGAATGAATTTTCTAAGATTATTTTGTGCCAATTTGTTAAGAAGATGATTTTTCCTGGGCTAGACAGTACATGTTCCACTAAGAATAACTAGTATTTCATCTGAACACTTGTCAAAGCAATTACAACCTCACATCATACAGATCTTTTTAGCCAGACTCAGGTGTCTCCACATCAGCAACAGAAACTGATGATGTTTTGCCTTATACGTATTTCTAAATTGATACTGGTACTGAACATGTTATGTATAGTTAGCTAAAAAAACTCCTCAAATCCCCACATCCATTTAGGCACAAGTATCTGAGTTCATCAGCTGTACAGCCTCTGTACATACATAAACACGGCAGCATTATCCCCATTTTTCACTTGTTTTCACCTCCTGAAAATGGAGGATTCACCTAAAAATGGGGGATTTCCCTTCAGAAGGCCTGCTCCCTTGTGATATTTTCATTTCCACAAAGTGGACAACTTAAAACAAATAGGAGGGTTGATGGTATCTTGTTCTTGAATGGACCATCAAAGTAACAGTGTTGACTTACTGATGAGAACACGAGTTTTCAGGACTTTCTTTAGTTTGATTTTATAACAAAGACTAAATGGTTTCAAAAGAGTAAGTGTATTGATCAGGTATCACCAACAGACTAATTTTTGATTCTTAAGTCTTTTTCACACTCACAGTTCTAGTAATCAGTTAATGCCACACTTAGCTTTTGTGCTTACAAAAGGGCTGGTGAAGTGCAAATAAGAAAGGATGAAAATCAACGTAAGTGTGAGATATAAAACATTTTATATGTATTTTATTGAAATACTTTTGGAAACAGAAAATCGCCCTGTGGGAGTGTGGCATTTTTAAAGAATGCACATCATGCCTGTAAGCAAAAGGAGGAGCAAATAAATTCTTACCTTATTGTGACAGGCAGAAAAAACCTCGCCATTGATGACAGAACATGTCTTTTCTGCCCATGCTTTACGATAAGGGTTCTTGCTACAAGGATCCACTACAAAGTATACATCCCCACAGAGAGGATTCTCTTTCCAAGAATTGACAAATTCCAATTCATTTGATGCCACATACTTGCTTCGAGTTTCAAAATCATCCTTCATATTGCCATTATAGTTCCCACACAAACCGCATAGAGTTTCCTAGAATAAATGAAAGCAGCAGTGTCAGTTCAGCAAGTTACAATTACTCACCTTCCCTTTTGATTACCGATGGTTTCCTGTGCTTTAGGAGTGAATGTCATCTACAAATACTCTGTCAGACAGTCTTAGCTTCTTGTGCAGGAGATTCTGTTTGTCACTGGAGGAATGTGTCTTCTAAACTGTAAACTGTCATCATTTAGAGATCAAATTCAACTATGCAGTTCTATAGAATACAAACATTTAGCTCAAAAATTTCCTGAATGCAGTACAGAAATCACTTAAAAATCAGGCTCTAGTGAAAATCTCTGCTGTTTTGGAGATAAAGACGAAAATGAATTGCTAGTAGCTTTTTGAAGAACTTTTGCCATCACAGGGAGTCAAGGCAACGGCAATTAAATGTGCAGTTCAATCTGAATTGAAGGACACTTTACTGAGGAAGTTATTCTGCCATACCTGTGTTCCTCTGGAAATCTTGATGAAGAAGTTCATGTGCTTATTCCAAATAAGGGTCATGTTGTATTTTCCTGGGATAATGATATCAAACATCAGGTGAAGGGCGTTCTTTTTCACATGATATCGTACACTAGGATTTTCCCCAGAAATAGCGAAGGTTTCATCTCTCAGTATGATTGTCAAATTCTGGAAGAAAATTTATCTAGAAATTATAACTTATCAGGTTTCAGTATTTTCCTTACTCTGTGTCACACTGCTAAAGATCAGAACCTGTGGTACTATTACAGACTATCTTCACATTTCCACTGTTTTTCAAAAGTCCTGGCAGCCAGAAAAAAGGGAAACATTGCACCCATTTTTTAAAAGGGTAGAAAGGAGGACCCTGGGAGGAACCAACCTGACAGCATCACCACTGTGTCTGGAAAGATCATGGAGCAGATCCTCCCAGAAGCTGTGTTAAGGTATATAGAGGACAGGTAGGTGATTTGAGACAATCAGCACAGCTTCACCAAGAGCAGATCTTGCCTGACCAACTGAGTGGCCTTCTATGGTAGAGTGACTACATAAGCAGACAAGAGAACAGCTACAGATGTCATTTATCTGGACTTCAGTAAAGCCTTTGACAGGGTCCTCCAGAACAGCCTCCTCTCTAAATTGGAGAGGTATAGATTTAGGTGGACCGTTTGGTGGGTGATTGGCTGGATGATCACATCTAGAGGGTAGTAATCAATAGGTCCAAGTCCAGATGGAGCTCAGTAAGGAGTGGTGTCCCTCAGTACAGTTTAATATTTTCATCAGTGACACAGACAGTGGGATCAAATGCACTCTCAGCAAATTTGCAGATGACACCAAGCTGAGTGGTGCCGTTCACACACCTGATGTGAAGGATGGGATGCCAGTCAGAGGGACCTGGACAAGCTTGGTGGTAGATGCCCCATCCCTAAAAACATTCAATGTCAGGTTGGACAGGGCTTTCTTTGAACAACCTGATCTGGTTGAAGATATGCCCACTCATTGCAGGGGTGTTGGACCAGATGACCTTTAAAGGTCCCTTCCACCACAAGACATTCTGTTATCAATTTTACAGGCTTTTTTACCTCCTTGGAATTATTTTGTATGCATATGCAAATCTTCACAGGAAACAAAAATATCTGTCATTGTTAGGTGTTATTGTTAGGTGTGCTAGCACTCCACATTTGGTGGAAATAATATCATCATCTGCATATGGCCAATAGAGTAGAGGAAGTATGTTTTCCTGTGTTTCTAAGGACAGTCAAAAAGTAACAGGGGCTATAGCTCTCTGTCCTGAGGCCTTTAACCATCTCCCACTTTTGTGTGTACTTTGCCAACTTTACTCCTGTCATACTGCAGTGTTTCCATGTCTAGATAATCAGAAGGAAGGTTTGTTTGGAGTGTGCATTTATGAAACGGAATCCTAAGCAAATAAACTTTTTCACCACAGCACTGACCAACTGGAACTGCCAGTATTTAGTCAGCAGTGTGGCAAATGTGTACTTTTTGTAGTGCTTTTTCCTTGGGATAAAATCTCATCTGTTCATATTTTTCTCTCTGTCAGATACTGAAGGATCCTAAGACGAGCTGATACTACTGGGCACTACTGTCCAATTAAACTGAGAAGAGTAAAATGTATACAGTTCCAGAAGCTGTCACATTGCAGTAGAAATGAGGATAACTACTCATTAGTCTAGTTTCACAGATATATCTCAGGAAAAATCTAGATATATTTTGAATTTCACATATTATCTGGACTTAGAGAAATTTTGATAGCTTTTGCTCATCACCCACGATGAGAATTCCTCAATTTTATACTATTATTTTTCTGAGTTTGGCAGAGAGAGGTGGGGAGGGGCAGGAAGTCAGTATCTTTTGATCAAGCAATTCACTGATAAGTAAAATGCAAGATTTTCTGGCTTCTACATAGGTGAGAACCTTGGAGAATTAAACAAAATATGAGAACTGGAAAAAAAACAATCTATGGCATTTCCTACTAAAACCGAAGCTGTAGGTTTAGCACATAATTTCACTTAGAAGACATCTCTTCTAAGATACAGTTAAAGCTTCCAAAATAAAGTAAACATGGTCTTAAAATAACTATTCAGCTGGATAATGGCAGAAGGAAGGGCTTACCCCAAGGTAAATGCTGATGGACCTGGAGCATGTAACTCCTGATATCCCACAGATGACATTCTCAGTAACAATTTTGAAAGAGGAAACAGGTCTATTAATGCTGCAGCCATCCTAAAAGAACCAAACCAAACAACAAAAAGCATAAAACCCCAATAGATTCTGTGTCTGGAGTATTCCAACTCAAAATACAAAAGCATAAGGAAATAAAGAAAGCTTAAAATGTCCTGACTGATTCTGCCTGTTTTGGGAGGTGATGACCTCTGCTTTTGTTGTCAAACTGACATCACTTCCCTAAAATATATAGTTGTCTGGTACGGAATACATATATATCAATGACTATTTAAACATGTTATTGAATCTAAAATTGGTTAATATTGCATTAAAAAGCTGTTTTTTTGAGAAGTAAAATATTTTCATCTTAAGCACTGAAATAAACAGATTATACAAAAAATCATTAAGTGGCTTTAAAGAACCAAAGTGCTCTATTGGTTATTGATGTATCCTATCATGTTTTCATTAGTCATTTAAATCAAGCTATTTCTTGATGCTAAGATACTGCCAAAATCACCAGTAGGAAGCAGGTTACCGTAGCTAATATGTATTCACAGTTGCCATCAAACACAAAACGCTGTCCATCAAAAGTGGTGATGTGGCCTTCTCCATAAAGGTTACAAGTTGAGGAACACCTTGATTTCTGAACACATTTCCATTTGCCTTTTGTGCAAGTGCTGGGATGAGAAGAGAAATCATACTCAGATTTCAAAGAAATGCCACCTTAATCTGCTTCTTTTTATACACATCCACTTTTATAAATAAGATGTTAATTTAATTGATTTATGTACACTGACACCAAGTTAGAGTTAATATAAAGATCCCTAATTAAAAGTCATGGACTGCCTAGAAAATGAATTCATGATAAAGAAGAAATTTTACATAATTTTTGCCTTTTTATTTTCATGAAACAAAGAGTATATAAAACCCATTTATTTTTGCTCCTAATGAGAACAGAAGTCACTGTTCTGTGTAGTTTGGGGGGGTGGTGGTTTTTTAATGTTAGATTAGTGACTGGAAATGGAATATGCTGCTAAGGAGATGGAAACAATGTTTGAGGGGGGGATTTGCTTTTATCTACAGAAAAGAAGAAAGATTGTACCCTCATATTTATTTATGTGGAGTTGTCAATAATCATTGACCTTATGTAGTTTACAGTTACAGGTCCTACTGGATGCCCTTATTCAGGAATATGCATAAGGCAGAAATTATCCCTGAAGCTGGTACCATGACTCTTTTTTTTATACATCCTCTACTTTGCCATGGTGTTTCTTCCATTCAGCTGTTGCCATCTCCTACTCTCCTGTCAACTAAACACTTTTTTTAATGTGGTTGTACAGTTTAGTGAGACAGAGGTTCTGCAATGAAAAAGTATGTGATTCTTACCAGATCTCACATTCAGTTTGGATTTGTTCACCTCTTCCATAAGAAAGGCCACCATATTCACATGGACACTCCTCAGCTGGAACACACTTGCCATCGAGATTTTCATATAGGCCATCAGCACAGACACAGCCTGATTCACATTTAGTTGGTATCTGGTAAAGGTCAACAGATTGCAAAATGAAAAGAACTGTGAGACATATTTTATCCTGGATGTGAATGGTGTCAAGAGTGAACCTGTGCTAAATTCTGTGATGCTAAATTGTGATGTTCCTTGTACTAATGTGCTAGTCAACTTTCACTGAAGTTGTAAAATATACTTGTGGTGTGGGATATTAAACATACCTGAAGACTCTGAAAAATTGATCTTCCTTTACTATCACTCTTTTTTCAGAAAGAGTACAACAGAAGTTTCTTTATATCAAGGAAGCTTATTACAATTCTTCCAATTAGTCTGTTTCCTTAATATAAAATTATAAGAAAACCCTATCAGGACAGCCCAGATGTTCATCTAGCCCAGGTCTCCTGTATTCTGTGACTGGCAGCAGCAGAGAGTTGAGAAAAAACAGAAAAGGAAGCATAACACGCAGCTTATGGAGTACTTGAGTCAGAGGTGATAGCCATGTAGTTAAGAATCCTTAATGGACTTTTATTCCATTCATTTAATATAATTTAATTCATTAATTCATGCAGTTTAATTCCTTTAATCACTTCTTAAATATATGTACATTTTTTTGTGTCCACAGTCTGTGGAAAGAAGCCTGATGTTTAACTGTACCATGCTAGATGAAATATCTCCTTTTATTTTATTAGAGGGAATGTAGTAAAGTTCTAAGTAACAACTAGAACATTCTAACTCTCTCAAGAGGATAAACATCCCAGATCTGTGAAACTCACACATTCAATTCCAGTAGCCAGCATCTGACAGGTAGGGGCACATGCAGCTCCATACTTGTTTTCTAAACTGTCAGAACATGATATGTATTTCTTAGGAGCTTTGCAGCTTTCTAGGGAAAAAGGAACAAAAACAAACATTGAAAAGATCATGAAGTAGTAATTTTACAACATAGGGGAAAAAAATATGTTCCTAAGTAAACCATATCAGACCCATACCTGCAGGATTTTGAGGTTTGCCTGTGCAACTTAGCCTTCCATTAACACAGTAGCTAGGGAGAAAAAAAAAATTTAATGCAAATCTCTCCTGAGAAAGAAATTTTTATTTTTTGCAAAATGACTTCATTAGAAATATTTCATTTATGTTACTAGCTCCTTCCAATCCTTTGAAATGGAACATAAGTCAACTTGTCTCTTTACTTTTTGTATTACACAGTAACATTAGTTTTGGAAGCGTATGGTAGGCTATTATCACTATTATCACCACTAGGCAATCATCACTATTATGATGGTCTATCAAGTCATTCTTGAAGTTAGTATATAGTGTATTGTATATAGTCCAAGTGCCGTTGACAAAATCTCCTACTAGGAATAATCAGATCTTACCTAATATTTTCTATTTTTCTCTATAACATTCCCAAGCTTAAGGTAAGTCAAATGCTTTTTGTTCATTTAAGGATATTTGTGGTGTTGCCTTAGAGGTTTTGATTTTTTAATTTTTATAGACTTTAGAAGTAGTTATGTAGTGAATGTAGATTTTAAAGTAGCTGCACTATATCCCTCACCCCTTAGCACAGTAGTTTACACATTTTCCCAACACTCTTACCCCTTTCCCATATCAAAATTCTGTTAAGTCCGTTAGTTGTTTAGTCTTCTTTTCAATGTGGATTTGCAGAAAGCACCTTAATGCCTGCCCCAAGGAATGTAAACATGGGCACAATGACCTTCAGGCCAAGACTTTGGAGGGCCTCCAAGGGCTGCATGTGCTTTGATGAAGAGGAAGATGATGAAAGAGAGGTCCCCCAGACTCAATTGCCAAGGGGCAGAACGGGGCAGAATTGGGGGGCGAACAAGTGGGGATTGGATGGACATCATTATAAAATTGTAGCACCCGGGTCGAGTGGTCGCGTGCGACAGCTGTATTCCTGGAGCATGGTGACTCACTAAAGCTTTCTGTTTTCTTATCTCCTACCTAATTGGGCCCGGAGTTCTTTTCAGGCAACAGTGGCTTAGGAAAAGGTAAAAGAGATATCTTGAAAAACAAACTTCTCCCATCAAAAATAAAGCAGTATATACTGGTTTGGGATGGAATGGAGTTAATTTTCTTTGTAGCAGTTCAATGGTGCTATGTTTTGAATTTGTGACCAAAACAATGTTGATAACACAATGCTGTTTTAGCTGTTGCTGAACAGTGTCACAGCATTCTCTGCTCCTTATGTTGCCCCACCAGGGAGCAGGTTGAGAGTGCAAAAGAAGTTGGGAGAGAACACAGCCAGGACAGCTGACCTAAACTGACCAAAGAGATACTCCATACTATACTACATCAACCTCAGCAATAAAAGCTCAGGTAAAGAAGGAGGAAGAAAGGATGTTTGGAGTTACAGCACTTGTCTTCCCAAGAAAGCATTATGGATGACAAATTCATGCTTTCCTGAAAATGTCTAAGCAGCTGCCTGCTGATGGAAAGTCCTGAACTAATTTCTTACTTAGCTTTGATTGTACATTGTCTTCACTTATTAAAAAAGCTTTTTTGCATATTAATAACAAAGAAATTTATTAAACTGTTTATATCGCAACTCATAAACTTTCTTGATTTTTTCTTTCTGATTCTTTTCCATATCTGGTTGCAGTGGAGTGAGCAGCTGTGTGATGCTTAGCTGCTTACTGACCTTAACCGTCAGCAGAGACACATGAAGACCCCTCACCTCCATTTTCAGTTTGTTAAGCTTTAAACTTGACACACTTACCAGGTGATCCCACCAGTTATTGTTGACTGGTCAGGCAGGATGTATTTTCTATCTTCCAAATAGCAGGGACAATGAGATTTACGAACACACTCATTCTTGTGGTTTAAGTACAGTCCTTTAGGGCACTGGCAGCCTTCAACAGGAATATCAGTTGGATGACATTCCAGGGCTCGGTTGGAGAGTGACAAGCATGTCCTGTCACATGCCTGAGCGTTGTAGCTGAATGTTTGATTGCCAGTGCAAGTAATGGCTGTAAAAGAAGAGTGTATGTTAAACTTCATTTACTGATCCTCTTCCTTGTGAAAGGTAACTGTGCTCATCACGTGCTGCTTATTTTGTGTCAACAGCTTCAATGCTTAATGCTTCCAGTAGCTTCTCTTCCTATGGATATGGAGCTCTAGCAAAACGTATTGTAGACCAGGGCTTAACAGCAACTATGTAGCTGTTTGGAAGTTTCGTGAAAGTTTAGTTGTTTGGAAGTTTCATGAAGGTTAAATATGTAACTGCTTCTTTGTATCTTGGAATAAATAATGCAAAGAGAAGCTTTGCAGAAATATCAATGTATTTTTGAGTAGCTTTGCAGAAATATCAATGTATATTCGAGTAACTGTGAAACCTGTACCTAAATTGCATAAAAACAAAATCAAATCTGCACCCAGTTTTTCCTAGTTCATTCTCATTTTACAGTACAGTATAACCCTATTTATCTGTCTATTCCATCACTTAATTATCAAGTCCTGGAAGCATCCACATGCTCACCTTAAAGCATATGAATAATCTTCATATAGACTAAAATCACAATCTCCTTCTGAAAGAGACTAGAAGGATATTCAAAAGTTGGGTATCTGTTATCCCATTTCTGCTTTTTTCTTCTTTCTGTTCACTACTTTTCTCATTACTCTTAAGATGATTTGGACACCGTTTCAAATATTGCATTACCATTTTGGTTTGTTTTTTTTTGTTGTTGTGTTTTGACACATCTGCAATGCCAGCAGCTCCTGGGAAAACAGTTTTTATACCTGCTGGTTGGCCTACTTCAGCAATATGTAGTTATTTCCGTAAGCACTGACAAGTTGTTTTAAAATAAGTTCTTGTTCTTACTCAGTTTTGTCACAGGTGAATCAAACACGGAATATTCTAAATGGAAATAGGCAGACCTGCATGCATGCATTCATCTGATGGAAGACCATTAAGAGCTGCTTCAGTTACTTACTACAATTGTCCATACTGCCTCTCCAGTCCTCAAGGATTAAACCCATTGAACTGCATGCTCGTGCATATGATCCCAGAGCAGAACAAATGTATGGAAAGGTCTCTTCATAGTTACAGGCCTGGTAGACACATCTCTGAAACCCAATACATGGAGAATACTTTGTTACTGGGGTGCAGACATCTGGAAGTGCTAAACCCTCGAGGTATTTAAAAGATGTGTGGATGTGGCACTTAGGAACATGGTTTAGTGGTGGATTTGCTAGTGTTATGTTTATGGTGGGACTCAATGATCTCAAAGATCTTTTCCAAACTCTGTGATTCTATGCTGAATGACAGAGCTAAGTCAGACAAAATACACAGTATTGCATAACTAAAACTGAGGGAAAATATCTGAGTAATTGCTTTGCTGATGTAAATAAAATATACTTAATACCTAAAAAATGCCTGTTTATTCGCTGCTTCTCATTTTGAATTCTCAAAATGTTTTGTGTAGATTGGCAAATACAATGAGCTCAATTATGCCCATGGTAAAATCAATACTTCGAATAGTTACAGTTGTCATGGACAACCGCCGGATGAGCAAAAATACCTTCTGATTCATAGGAATGGGACTGGTGCCTATGAACAGACAGACTTTCAGTGTGGAGGAGACATAATTTTCAAAACCACACCTGTTCCTTTGCTTCTATGCATTGCTGATTCCATGCGTGGGATACTGTCTATGAGCACAATCTGGTTTCTATTTGGACTCCCTCTGTACAACGTCTATCATAATTTCCTACCTTGTAGAAAGGAATAGGGTTGACCACAGCATGGCATTTCTCGAACACTGTACCCTTCTTGGTGAGAACGGAGCAATGAGTCTCAGCAGATATTTCTAATGAAAGTAAATCACAAACATTAAAAATAGAAAGTTAGGGGAAAAAAAGAAAAAAAACTTTAAAAAAACTGATATGTTACTGAAGGTGAACTTTTGGCAATGACGGATTGAACAATATGACAACTTCTTAACTTGTTAGCTTCCATACTCTGTTTTTGTACAAACAGTTCAGTAGGGTTTTTTTGTTTGTTTGTTTGTTTGTGTTTAATGACCAATAGCAATAGAAACTTGGGAAGGCAAAGTCTGGATTTCAGTCACAGTACTTTAGAGCAACCCGAAGACATCCATAGACATTGCAATTTCACTGGATAGATCACCAAAACCCTCTCACTCTCATTCATCATCTCAATCCCAGATCTCTGGAATGGAATCTGATAAGTTTTCACTAGATATGAATTCTAGAAATCAGAAATGTCTTACTGTGACAGAATTTGTGATGTCTCAGTTTCTGCTTCTACTAAACTCTCATTTCCCTGGTATGAGCTTATGGAAGTGTCAGACAAAGCTAGCTGGAGACATCAGTTACAACAGGATCATCTACTTACTGTTTAGTTGACTCAAAGCACAAGGGTCAGTCTCTCTCTCTAAAGCAGGATGGCAATTTCCTGCCCTCCAGGAATCTACAAACAAGGAGGCTGTCCCTTCAGTGATATCCATGCTAGTCATGAAGTCATCTGTAGTGTCTCCATTGTAATTGCCACACAAACCTAATAACATCAGAAATGCAAAGGACAGATGACAATTAAAGAATGTGTACACAGTGGCCTAAGTTTCATTTTATAATAGTGAGAAAATTGATTCAAAAGCTCTGTGTAGAGTGTCAGTGAATACTATAGATCATGTACCCAGAGAATCTTGATTATGTACACATTCAGTTACTGATCCTCTGCCTCCTCAAGTGAAGAGTGTCAACTTCTATTTAATGACAAATTCATAAAGAAGTTTTTGTCTTGTTTATAGAAACAAGTGGTTTTAAGTGATATAAAAGAGAAAGGCCATGAAACACTTATGCAATTGCATGTTTTCTTATGCATGTGAAATCCATAATGACAAAAAATATGCATTTTGAATTTGTAAAAGATAAAGCCTCTCTGTAATTCCCCATGATCAGAATGCAAAATATGCCTGTGTGGCTAATGTTGCTGTGCAATAAACATAAACTTCTCCATCTGGTGCTTATCTGCTGAGAAGCTTTTAGATTCTTAGGCTCATTGTGTTTACAGTGATCGTGCACTACATTCAAAGAACCATGTGCTCCAAGATGTAGAGACCACACAGACTTACTTGTTGCTCCTTCACTGTGTAGCAAAACACATATTGAAAAAGGCACACATAAAACATGTAAAGAACAGTATTATATTACACATGAAAAATGTGACCCATTTAATTTCTTTAATTTGTTTTAAAGTTATTAGCAAAAAAAAAATTCTTGGCACATTGAGTTTCCAATGCAGATTTATTTTTTTTTCTTCGAGTCCAGAGAAGAAAACTTATTTCTTAAAGGACGAGTACTAAGTTTTCAAAATTATAATCCCTACGTTTCTCCTTCACACAATGACTAGATTACTTACCTAGTGTTCTGCCTTTGAATTGTGATCCAGCTTTCACATGGGCTTGGAACACAGGTGATGTTTGAACTACAAGTTCCAGCCCAAAGGTTGTATGCATTTGAACGTACATTGAGGACTGCCTGAAAACAGTAATGTCTCCTAAAAGAACAAGGACATTTAGAAATAGATATTTTGGTGATATTGCAAGGTAATGATTTTAATGCATATAATAAGTGTTCTAGCATTCTGTCTACAACTCTTCTCCCACACACAACTCTCCACAGAGGAACAGATGCAATAGGAAAGACTTTAACCCTCTTCTAAAACCTCTGGTATTAGCAATTGGAAATTGCAAAGGATGCTGGGTTGTATAAAACAGACATTTAATGCAATTTGGGAATAACTTACATTCCCCTTTTTTTACCTGATCTGTAAGGCAGCCGCTTAAGTTCATCATCATCTGTGAGGAGATCATTCTGAGAAATCACAATTTTGTCCTGTAAGAAGAGGACATGGAATCAGAAGTAATTATCTGTACTGGTGGTATTTATACGTTCTTTAACATAAACAACTATATTGTCACTTAATAGGAAAAGATTGATTCAAGCATTTTGTTACATATTATTATGTACTGCTTTTAGCTTTCACTTTGAAAATACTCTAACTTCCTGAGTTGATGTACTAACTGAGATCTTTACTGTGTGTGCATGAACAGGAACGTATCTTTAGTATCTATTCCCCATAATTTTTCAGTTCAGGCTACTAGCAATGACTTTAAGTACCTATTTTGCTTATCTGGTTACTGATATGGTGGATGGAACCTGTGGAGGGAATACCTACCTTTGTGGATAGGTAAATTATAGCACTAAGTGACGTTTCGGAATGAGAATAACCAGTCTTTTCGTATACTGCCATTAGGGTTCCATTGTGTGGCAGGCTGGCACTCTGGGGGGAAACAGTGAAAAGAGAAGTCTACGTCAGAATAATGCTGATTTGTAGAATCAATGTATATCTTAGGAAGACCTCAGTCTGTGTTTCAATAGGAAAACAAAGACAGACTAAAATACATCCATTTGATATTTTGTGTTTCTTAACTGCAGGAAATTACCTTCATGAGAACGTAAGTGCAAACCCCATGGAATATGTACGACCTGGAATCAAACGTGGTAACAAAGGAGCCTCCTTCCAGTGAACACCTTCCAGGACAGGGCAAATCTTTGCAGTCCCATTGACCCATCATACATTTGCTGTGGAAAACAAGAAATTCTGTGTAAGGTTATTCTCGTACTAAGGCCCTGTTTACCAGCTGAGGATTTGATATCCTCCTGTCTGGAGGTTTCTCTGCAGCTAATCAACATGCAAAATTGGTTAGTGAACACAGAGTAACATACACATACATTCTGAACTTTCATTTTCAGTACTTCGGAATTTTCTTCAGACTCTAAAAACTCAGCTACTTCCTAGTAATGGAATATGTCATTTGTACCACTTTTCCCCTTACACTTACATTTGAAGATGGTCATCTTAATTCAAAGTTGTTGAACTTTTGTATGGATTGTCAGTTAATGTTCCTGAATCATGAAAAGTGTGTTCACCGTTGCATTTCTGAGGATCAAATTCCATTACTTTTCCTTTACATTCTTTGTTAGAATTATGATAGTAAGACACGCGACACCAAAAAAATTATTCCACTTTTAAAAAAATACTCTGTTATTATTTTCTGTTGCAAAACAGAAATTTAGTTTTCAGCACTGATCTGGTGATCAGAAAGACTGAGACTGCCAAAAAGAAATTGTAAATACTGGATATTTGCTTTGTACTAATTTTCACTTTCAAAGAGGAGATATAAATACTACTGTTTCATACGGTCTGAAAGGGTATTTTTATTTGTACAGACTAATCATGAAATGAGACATGTACCTCTTTAATTGCAAATGTATGATATGTGGCACTGAAAGAAGGTGGCCTCAGAGATGGTACGACACATTTGCAGCTCCCCTCTGAAAAGTTAGGCTAAATTTTCCAATAACTTGGTGATCTCTCATAAAAGTACCTGTTGCTACTCACCAGGTCCTACATGTTGCTTTCATTGTCTCACCAGGAGCGTATGGCTTCCCATTCAGTGTACATGGACACTGGCTAATGTGAACACACGTTCGATTCTTGGAGATATCATCAAGAACAGTTCCTGCCAAAGAGAAACAAAATACTTTTCCACATCCTTACTTAGCACTAAAGCTTCAGTGCTTTCTGAAATTATCTTGAGTATGCTATTCTTCCACAGTCAGTGTCCATACTTCGATATAGAGTATACAGGAAAATTTCTCTTAATTAAAATAAAACTGACTCTTCACAGTGTTTGGCTGCTTTCTAACATGAAAGTGCAGGCACTTGTCTTATTTTGAAATTTGAACTTAATTTGAAATAGCAGTAAGGTAGAATGTTATTTTTATTTTTCCTTTTTTTTTTCCCCCTATGACACTCTAAATTGACTTGGGAATTCTGAAGAATAAACACATTATATTTCCTAGAGTACTAAGTCTAGTTCTAAATATGTAACTCACAACACATTAGTTTTGACTGCTATAAATTGGTGATGATATTGATGTAAATGCCCACATTGGAGGATATATCAGTTCTGAAATTTTCTCAGAAACAAGGCATATGATAGTAACAATTACAATTTTTGAAGGAAGTTCATCTTGAACTATTTTAAAGGGAATTTACAAAATGCCCATGATATTGCAGAAGTCATCCGAGGTATGCTACCTCTTTCAGATGCCCTTAAGGGCTAGATACCTGTTTGGGATAGGAAATTAATTAAGCTTAACTCAATGTAAATTATAGTACAGAACTTTGAGCAGGCAACACATCATTATCCCATAACAAATCATGGTTTTGTGAAGAAAATGATTTCATAACTCTGTTCTTGCAAATAGTGACCAATCATCTTTAAGGATCATAATTAATCAAGACTCCAGTTACATTACACAAGAAGTAGCAGTTCTAGCAGCACAATGCCCCGAAATGCACGGCTAGTTCATTATTAAGCAGTCTATTCCACTTAAGTGGATATATGCAAAAAAAAATATTTGTGTCATTCATTTAGAATATGATGAAATGATACCTTCTGGACAAAAGCAACCGTAGGTACAGTGACTGGAACAGCTGTACTCTGGGTTGGAACAGGTTTTAATACATGGAGAACCACATTCCTCATAGATTTGGTTTGCAGAACATTTTCCCACAGCTGCAACAAACAGCAGAAGTGTTAAAATTTTAAAAGAGAACAGTCTCCTGTTGCAAGTTTGAGAAATTAAACAGTTTTCACTTGGTGATGTTCCTCTGTTTTATTGTCACTGATCTAGACATAAGAGCTATATTTCAAGCTTCCCTCTTCTCCTTTGAGGTTTCCTTGCACTCCTTATTTTATCAAAGACCACTGTTGTTCTCTTAAGAAAATCAGTTTGATACAAGACAGTAAAGACTTTTTTTATCAGTTGTTTTACACTCCAGTTATTTATCAGTATCCCTGTATTTAAGACACAGAAAAGTTAAGCACAGCCTCGCACAAATAAACCATTTGAACTTACAACAGAAATTTTCAGTTCTCCAGTTGAACACCATCTGGTGGGACATAGCACATTGCCTTGAATATTCTGACAGTGTAGAGCAAGCGCAGTTGTTTTGTCCTGGCTCACTGCAGTCCTGCATATCAAGCTGGCAACGAATGACAAACCCGTCCTTTGGCACACTGCAGGTTGGTGACACCAAATTAAGTAGCTGAGAGCAGATCATGGCCTAAATGAAAGGAGAAAGAAAATTGTTCCCTGTCACACTGGCTACTGCAGTATAGGGTCTCAGAGACTCTCAGGCACACTGACTTTCTTTTCATCTAGAACTGTAAGTGATAGCAGTTAATAGTGGTTGTCCCTGTTATCGGTGCTGTTATCTGACATGTTTTAGGCATTGGGAATGTCTTCAAGTCTGTACCTCTTATAATGTCAGGTCTCTAAAAAGTTATTAAAGCTTTACTGGTTTCTCTGAATTTCCTGGCATGACCTGAATGAAACTCCAGCAAGCTGTGAGCTAAACACTGGTTGGTTTTTATAAGTGATATAAATCCAGCCTCAGGAATGCCCATGGGCTTTTATTAAAATGTATTTCAATGCAAAGAACTAATTTTCTTTATCATATCAGGCTATACAAATGTTGACTTTATGTTTTTTCATGGAAGTCAGTTTTATATTTATTGCCTCTCTGTTGTTGATTTCTATCTTCCCCCTCTGTTAAGAATCACACTACAGAGAAGCCAAGAAGATCTTCCTTACATATTTTTTGTGAGGAACAGTAGAAATTGGTATCTCCTCAGACAGGCAGATCTCTGATGGATCATCCATTTTTTGTAATGCAGCAAATTTGTACGTGTCCAGCAATTTACCTGTAAATTGAAGGGTTATAATTTGTCAGCAAACAGCCCATGTTGGTTTGTTTACTTGTTGCTGTGATGTAGAGAAACTCAAATTCTACTCTTTGACTGTGAAATGTTCTACAAATGAATTTTCCCAATGACAACAACTGCCTCTTTTGCCCTTTACCTGGAGTCTATTAAACAGAGCGTACTTTTATTACCGTGATCATTTCTTCAAGTTATTTCCCAATCTATCACATTTACTACCTTAAATGCTGCTACTGGTTTTCTGCCAGCTGTGTTATCTTTTGCCAGTTGTTAATTCATACCTCTTCTCCTTATCCCCCATTCTTATATCTTCCCCTATATATAGGGTTAAACTCATCACAACCCAAAGATTATTATATAATTTTTAGAACTCATTTCTGTGACGTGTATAGAAAACTGCATCTGTCTGTGTTGATCTAAGATTAGTTTACTGTGCAATTTAATGTCTCCACACTAGCACTACAGTTCAGATTAGCAGTGTGCTTTTAAAGCAAATATTCCAAACATCCCCTTTTGTTTTTTTCTGTTGTGGAGTGGTCTTGTCATATGGACTACCTTTAAGATTTAACCAAGCTGAAAGATAAATTCCAAGAGCTTGAGTAACAAGCTCCAACTACTAATGGGCAATAAATCAACAGACCAGATTAGAGTGACTCAGAAGTGAACCCCCTCAATTCCTCAGCACCATTTCGATATAAAGATCTACAATTATTGAGACACACTGTTAATATTCTTGTCAACTATGTTCTTCCTATTATTGCCTCATCCTTGCCTCTGCCTATAGTAATTATTTCCTTCACTGGGCCTTGCTGTGAGCTTAGACTGTGTGAAATTTGGGAGAGTGTGACCCTTACCACCCGTTTCTAAAGTATAAGAGAGTTCTTATCACTTGCCTGAGGAACCCACAATATTATGCTCACAGCAGATAACAGTGTGTACCATAATCTAAAATAGGTATGTTGGTGACCCATGGAACCGCTTTACTCACTTCTGAAACTGAGTGAGCAGTCAGAGCAGTGCTTTTACAGTATTAAGCTTTCACCTTGACTCACTTTAACTGGTTTTCCTTCCATGTGAAACGTCCTTGTATCTTACCTTCACGCACAAATTCATTCCATTCATAACCATCATAATTTCCACACATTCCACAGACTTTCCCCATGTATTTTTTTTCAGCCAAAACCTAAAATAAAATGGAATGAAACATTTAAAAGGATCACCCTGAGTGAAATTATCTATACAGCATTAACTTACTCAAACAAATTCAGTTCAAGGACGCAACTTAAGGTGATCCTTCTCATGATTTTCAATTACTTGTTTGCAGGAAAAGTTTTGTAAATAGTAATGCCTTTTCCCAATAGGTAAATAGTGATTTATTTGTTTATCTATTTAATAAAAGAATAGGATTTGAAGACACTTCCAGAGAATTAAGGAGGGGGGTATAATATTTTAAGGAATCAGAAAAGAAAACAAAAAAGCGAAATGATGCTGTATCCTGGCTCATATCTTTGTTGACAGAACATGAATTTCAGGTTTCTTCTCTTAAGAAATTGAAGGTTACAGGAAGAAAATCTGTTTTCAGAAAAAGATTATTCAGTTATCCATTGCTCTGGAGACTAAAGTGGTAGTATTACTACTGGCTACGATCAATTAATTATTGTGAAAATCTTAGGTCAGAAGTAACCTGACTACAGAAAAAATATAGTTTGTACCCATCACAGTAGCCTTTCCTCTTATATGTGTTATAGTAATGCTGATAAATCTCCCAGAAAATTTATTACATATCGTTCTCCCTGTTTTAGCAAACATCAATTTAGATTTCAGTGTCTTTTATGGTAATAATATCACAGGTCACACTGAGAAAATGTACTGGGGATTTTGGAAAGAAAACCTGAAAATATTCAAAAAAAGGAAAGAAACAAAGAAACTGGCAGAAGCACTGTATGTTTGAAACCAAAAGATGTCCTGTGGAAGCACAGTAGAAAAGACTAAACTATGGCATACACTGTTAAATTCTACACAACTTTAAACAATAGTAAAACACTGCAGCTGCTGGAATACCCTGAGGAAAGATTAAAATGTGTGAAAGTGTCCATAAATCTCAACATTGGTGGCTTTAGTCAGCTACCAATGCTGCAAGTGAAAGGAATACACAGGTATAAAATGAACAGTTGTTTTTTGCAAGAGGAATGGAAGAAACAGGAAAAGAATAATTATCCAAATAGTAAATACATGCAAAAGCACCCAGTAAGTCTAAAGAGTTCTTGTCATTCCAGTAAATAAAATGAGAATTTTCTTTTCTGCTTTTTGAGAACATTTTACTAACCATGAGATAGTCATCATTGTTCCACATGACAACTAGTTCCATCTCCATCAGCTTGGCGACCAGGCGGATGTTGTGTCCATAAGGTGCTATTTGAATTCCATTGCTAGTATAAGGCAACTTAATAATTCTGTAATAAAGGAAGAAGAGAAACTGACCTTCTCATTCCAATAATATGCAGGAATTAGTTTGTGGGGGGAGTTTTATATGATACACATACAGTCTGAGTACTTGCAGCAATATGAAATAGAATTTTTTTCCTTCGTAGCTGTGACATTTTAAGATACACTAAAATGTCTGTTGATTGAAAATCAATGCCAGCAGTTTCATAGAAGAATCACCAAAGATAGATGCGCAGTGATTATACTAGTGAAAATGTTTGCACAGGACTTGGCTTCTTCACTTGGTTTATTTTTATCAAGGTATAGCTGCATGTTTCAAGAACTTCTAACAATAAAGTTTCTGTGGTACAACTATTCTTGATTATCCTGAAGAGACTCTACGTACTACAGCCCATTAATATAGGAATTATTGCTATGACTGAAAACTGACAAGATTAAAGAAACCCATAATATGAATGTTGTAGCAGAATTAGGTTTTCATCCCTGCAGATTAATTTTAATGCTACAAACTAACAACATTACAAAAGAAATACATTTTGCTAAGTGTTCAGTGGTACAATTATGAGAAGGGGCTGAAAGACCAAACCAGCCTTCCACTTGAAGCATGGCTATGTGCAACACTAGACCTGCTCATGGCATTTGGTTCTTGTGACTGTAGGTCACTGGAATGGGCCCACAGATATAGTTTTTCTGGAAAAAAAAATTAAAAAAGGAAGTCTTTCTAAATACAGTTTGCTAAATTAAGGTATAGTGTAAATTGTATTTTTGTTGTAATAGTTACTGTGCCCAGGTAAGTATAATAAGATACACACAATCCACAGTCAATTATTTCCTGTATCCACATGTACTCAGAGATAAAAATTCAACACCAGGCTGCCTATCTGATAAGGATACTGAAAACTTCCCTGGAGAAATTTCCTGGTATGGGAGCAATTTGTTTAGAGGAATGAACCTATCCAGTATTTCTCTGTTGGTTGCAGAGTTCAAAGTTTCTCTTATGCCCTATGTATGTGTTACCTTTAGCAAGGTAAATGAACTCGAAACAAAACACAGGAATTTCAACTAGTATCTACTAAAGGGTATAAGCTGTTTCATCTGTGCTTGTAGTAGAGATAAGTATAAGCAGACTGGTAGTATCTAGGAAACTGTAGTTACAGTCTGAGAACTGTTTTGGTCTGAGAATAGTTTATCCCTTTGCCTACAAAAATGTACTCTAAGCTTGATTCAAATGAGTGCAAATGCAATACTTATCTAGAGAGTGTAATGCTTGATGGGAAGCAATGGGAACAGAGTCCAGTTAGGTGTGTTAACTTCAGTGATTTGTTAATTAATTTTAAAAACAAAATAGTCATCTTTACTGTAACTGCTATATAAATCCTTGCCTTCTCTAAAAACTTTTTTCTTATTCATCCCAGAATCTTACCCAACACTCCTGACAGAAATGCTGCCTTTCTCAACAATGACAACAGAAGGTCCAAGCTCAATAATGATCCTTGCAATTTTTTTGTCCATCCCACGGCGGAACTGAATGTTGAAGTCTGGGCTGGTTTCATCACATACAGTTGCAAAGATATAGTTGCAAGTCCCAGTGAAGTCATACTGGTATTTATCAAAGGTTGAAAAATGGCCTCCACCCCATGTAGAACAGGAATCCTTGCTCAAAACTACAAAAGAGAAAGAAAAACACATTTAGGCCTCCTAAAAGCGTATTTGCTCATTCTGACTAGCATTTCAAATAGACAGTAGGAGAAGCTATTCAAGTTTCTACTCAGATTAATTCTGTAAACAACATCCTAGTCCTCTATTTTTGTTTTTTCTTTTGTAAGCTCAGAATTTTAGCTCAAGTCAGGAAGTCAAACAATATGCAGAGGGAGAGCAATATTATTACTTACTGTAAATAGAGGAGAGTTCCCCAGCTTCCTAGCTTGGGAAAAACCATTCCAACTCCTTCATGAGTAATATAAAGGTTTACCTTCTTATTTCAGTCTGTTTGAGCTGTTTGCAAAGGCGACAGCTTGCTACTGGAGAGACCTTTAACATCTCAGACACAGCATTTACCAAGCTATCTGTGGCATTACTGTATCATAAATAATTGCACAGTCAATCATGAGATATCCAAAGACAGTCTTCAAAGCTCAACTTGTCAGTCCCCACTTTTTTTGGCTCTGTATTTGTGTGACAAACTTTCAACCAGCCTTATAAATATATGGAATGTTTTAATCAGTTTTCATTTTTAAGAAGTAATCTGAACTTTTCATCAGAATAGACAGATTTTTGGTGGTGGAAATGAATCCTAAAAAAAAGAGATACAGCTCCAGCTCTTGTTGTAAAAAGTTCTGTACCTACTTACAGCATTTGAACAGTCCCTTTGAAGCAGATACTTCTACTGAAGTAACTAAAATCATGTCCTCAGTTTTATATTTCCAGGCTCAGATTGTTAATTTTCATTTTTTAATTATTTTTGCTTATAGTGTTATATGTCATATTTTTCTTATGGTGTCAGGTATCTTAGAATATATCTCAAAGCCACTTAGTTAAATTTAGCAAAGTCTACCTGCAATTTATATGCATTGTTTTAAAGCCAAAAGATTTTTTTTTAACTCCTAAGGAGTGATCAAATTATTACAGAACGTCACTGGTTTTATCCAGGTCATGTAGAAAATACTGTTTCCCAGAGAGCTGTTACCTGTTGGTAAAAAGTATTCCTCTTCCATACTTCTGTTCTGTCCTGAAGGTCTGACTGGAAAATAGGAATCATCTAATTGTTATCATTGGTCCTTCATGCCCAAGTCCAGCTAGTTTAACATATTGTGTTTCAGTGATACCGACCACCAAATCCCAGAGCGTGCCACGGAAAGATTAGCTGGGGTTGCACAATGGTCAGAGTGCAAGAGGTGCCCCTTTCTATAAATACAGGAGCGTGTTCAGTGTATTGGTTTTTATTTAAGTCTTATCAAAGAAAAATAACAAATGGGAGTGTCAATAACTCAAGGAAGTTTAAAACTAGATTATATGTTTGTCTTTTGTGCTCAGTTCTTTTATTAATTAATATAATGGGATTTTCTTTTAATTTGTCATATCCACGCTCTGCTGTTCCTCTTGCTGTAAGAACAGACAGCATGCAGAGATGAGTTCCTGAATATTTGGGATTTTTGTGTCTGATCACAAGTCTTCAACTATTTTTACTTTTAGGATGAATTTCATGTAGATTTCCATGCTTATGCTGATTGAGAATTCAGCTAATGCAAGCCACTCTCAGTTTATTCTGCCTAAAGAAATGCTTCTCATTATAATTAATTTGCATTTTATATAATTGGTTTTGTTCTACACCTCTGCATTTTCCCCAAACTAGATAAAAGAATTTCATTGCCAACCACTGATATGCAGAAAGTTTCGGAGTACACAAGAATTGCTTTTTAATGGTATGTAGAAGTAAAGCACAGTATTTTAATGCAAAACATTATAGATTACTAGGAAGATTTTCTGTAAATAGAATATGATAGAAAAAAATGTTCAGAATACTTTTTTAAAAAGCATCTTGTGAAAATGTGTGGTTTTAGAAGGGTTATAGCTTTCCATATCCTGGCTTAACAGACGAACATATCATGCAAAATATAGTATCCCATGACAGCATGATGACATTTATTCATTCTGATCACGGACATGGAAAACTAAATGTTTGCTGAATGAAGTTTAAATTTAGAAGTTAATGTCTCACATTTCTTCAGAAAAGGACGTGTGAAAAGTTGTATTGGTTCTGATCAAGGGCTGATGTAGCTCTGTGTTTTATTTCCAGCAGTGATCATTAACAGACTGCCCAAGGGAAGACTACCATCAAGTCAAGCATATATACTTCCACAGATACTCTCTCAGTCTCCAATTATTTCCAGTTCAGAGAATTTTGTGAGGCTATTGGGATTTTTCTGCTTTTCTCCTCCCTTGAGCTCTGGCTTCCAAGTACGTGTTCCAGCCTCCTTTTGAACAGAACCAAAATTTCTTTCTAGTAGAAAATGCCACAATCACTGCTGTCAAAATTTATCATTTTAATTATGAGTTAACATTTTAATGATATCTGTCTTTCTAACGGTACTTCTGATAGCTAACATTTTTAGTACTTTAAAGCTATAATACACTAATTATTTTAGCAGTGAACACATTTTTACACAGGTAAGGTCTTAGTATCTTACTATTTATATTTCTCAGATTCAGAAGGACTAGCACAAATTCACAGTAAGTAGGTGGCTGGAGTTAATTTTGTGTACAGATTTGGATGCATCCACACAAGCCATTCTTTGGAGTTATGGGAAAACCACTGTTAAGCTACTAGAATTGTGGCAGTAGTAGCTACAGCTGGCATAGCTCAATGTTGAAGCAGAGATCTGTTCATACTCTCCCTCCCCACTGGCTGCTGGCTATAAAGCTGAGGAAGAAGTATGCCATACTCTGATTTTTCACTTGCATATAAATTTGTTTTAACCTGAAATCTTTAAAATTATTTTTATAGATCTAATCTATACAGAGAATGAGTTTTATTTAACCTCCTGGATTTTGCAATATCAAAAGAATCCATATCCTAAATTTTTAGATAGTATTAGGCAGTAATATGTAGGAATGAAAATCAAGTATATCACACAAATGACCCCAATAGCAAATTTCTAAATGTGGAGGGCTACTAAACTGCTCACAGTTTCTATCCTTAGGCATCAAAACCTCAGCATGGCACACTAAAGCACTTTCCATTTACTTAAAAACTTACGAGTGAGACAACACATTTTATCATCTGTTTATATGCAAAGTTTTCATTCAGAATTTCTAAAACTAATGCTTCAAAACGTATGCTCCTTGAGGCAAAGACTGATTTTTATTATGTGTTTTGTACAGTGTCTTCTGCAATACAGAATTGATGCTGAATAGAGTTGTCACTCATAGTTGAATGTGAACACTAAATACCAGGTCAGGCACTTACTTCTTTGCAGAGATTCTTTCTGTTTTTGGAGAAAAATGTGGGGCCAATAATTTCCTTCAAAAGCTGCAAAAGAAACAATGCAACACAATGAAGTTATCCTCTGAGCAAAACAAAAAAAATATTTGTGTATTTATTTATTTTTAAGCATGCTACAAGTCAAAGCAGGGACAGCATATATGAACTGTGTGCTTCTACACAAAACTGAATGGAAATTATAGTGGAAAATCTGCCAGAAATCCTGTGCAACATGAGACTTCCTGTACTTCATACTAAAATCTTCTGTTCCCGTTAAAAAAAAAAAAAAGAGGGATAAATCTTTGCTCATATTTCTGAATTCTTGTTCCACCCTCTGGGTAGAAGTAGTGGAGGGAATAGCCAAAACTAGGACAACATGGGAAAAGTATTGCCCCATGTGTTCTTCACAAGAATTATGGGATCTGGAGCTGAAGAGTGGGAAATCCCCAGGCCTTAATTGTTGGTTTTGCTACTCATGCTAAGGCAGAATGATGAAGGTGTTACCTGCTCTCTTCTGTACACCTCCTCACAAAACCTGTTTTGGTTAGGAGAAGCCAAGGAATGTTTAGCAAATGCGGAGCACAGCACGGTCCCTCTTCCATCTCAAACCCAGACCTCCAGCATGTGCACAACTGCACCACGTTTTCACACATACCCGAAGGCTCTTTCACTTTCCTGCCTTGCTTCCTGCCAAAGTGTGATCAGAATGACACATGGAAAAGGGCCACCACAGCCAATCTACAAGCAGGGAGCCCTGTGCACTGCCTGGGCATGGAGTGGGCTTTCATAGAGTCCACAGCTGGATGGTAACAACCAAAGCAAGATGCAAGAATAAGGTCCTGGGGTGCTTCTGAAATGTGATACTCATTTTTACAGTTTCTAATGTCTGGTATTTCTTAGATAGCAGGAGCAAATATCCCATAGAAACCATATAATTCTCTATTATATGTTTAGGATCTTTTGCAACATAGAAAATATTGTGGCAGAAAGTTTCTTTAATCACATAAACCAGGACAAGGCTCAATACATATCTATATATACACTACAGTTCTGCAGGGTTCTGTTGCTTCCTTAGACACTGCAGTGATTTGAAAGCCTCCAGGGAGCTCACCAGCTGTAACAGCCTCTCTAGCCAACTCCATGCTGTGCTGCTGAATGTGAGGTAATATTTATTATGTGGTATCTCAAGGACTGAAGGAAAACAGGTGAGGTTCTGTTTTTTATGTGAGGCTAGATTAAGGCACAAGAGGGAATTTGGGAAATAAGAGTTTCAGTATATGCCTTTGCTTTGGATCTGAGATCCAGATATCTCCAACTTCCCCATCAGTCTATGCCTCAATTCTTGTCTGAAACAATACTTATTGTAAAAAGATGCTATCTAGACAAACTAATCTAAGTTTATAAGAGCTAAAATACAACACTGGTGAAATTGTATACAATGAACAGACAGAAGGGAAATAAATCAAGAATGTAAGTTCAGTGACAGAAGTGCTCCCACCCTAAATGTTCTAATAGCTTTAAATGGCATTCATTCCAGTCAGTTGTCTAGGCTCCTTTCACAGGCTGTAAAAGTAAACGCAAATTTACTGAGTACAATTTGACTCGCAAAACATGTGGCTAACACGGAACAAATGAATTATACACAAAACTTTTATTTCTCTCCATTGATGTAAAAGAAACCTTAGGTGACTATCTGCAGTGCAAATGCCAAGGCAGCAGTTTAGGGAGATGTATTCCTTCTACCCTTCTGTATTCCCTCCACCCTTCTTCCCAGATAGTGTTAATTTCAGTGGGACAGTGCTCTACAAACAAAAATAAAACTCAACATAACTTTTCTAAGTTGAAGTTATAATAATAATAATAATAATAAAGATAACATAATCACTTCTTGATAAAATAAACAAGAACATTTCCACAAGAAAGAAAGGGCACAAAGCAATCTCATTAGCTGCTGAGTTGCAAGCTGCTGTACTCACTGCATGATCAGCACTTTAACTTCCAAAGTTGTCTGACACCACTCATCAGAAAACCATTGTAGATCCTACTCATGCTGCCTTGTCCTCTAGAATTGGTCAGCACTGGCCAATAATTGTTTGAAATTTTGCCAGCGCTTTAGTACAACCTCCACGGTTGGCCTGCAACTCACCAGGCATTTCCAGAACACAACATGTTTCTTCCAAGTTCCTGGTGAACCATGCATCGCAGTATGGACACCACAAAAGGTAACAGAGTCAGTTTGCAGCTATCAAGTTAACACTCCCCATACCTAAAGTTGCTGCTGCTATTTCTGAACCCCTGGTTTTTGATACCTCCATTTGTTCAATAATCTATTATTGTTGGTTTAACTATTCTCCAATAGCTACAGTTTAATCCTAAACTTCAAGTACTACCTTTATGGGATTTAAGAGAGTGCAACAGCTGCCTTCCAAGGATATTTGATTTGCAGAAATTGAATATATGCCTAAAACACTACTTCAAGTCAGATCTACTTAGAGAGCTTGATGTAAAGCAAAAGGTCTGATAATTAATGGACAAATATTTTAGATCAGGACAGGTTGGTTTACAAAGCTTATTTGCCAGCTTTTCAAGTTCAAACACCTAAGCATGGCAAACAAAATGTAAGATATACTTCAGGTTTGGTATTTAGACTAAATTTGAACATAACAATCATCCTGGGTTACATGGAGGTGTGAAAGAGTTGTATCAAAAATAACTAAGGAAAATAACTAAGGATGTGAAATCCACTTTCAGGTTTTTCTCAAAGAATAGCTAATAAAACAAATACAGAGCCATTTGCTGACTATCTGCCAATCAGTCTGTATCCTGTCAGATCAAACTATTATACTAATTACAGTACAGTAATTATTCTCAGCATTTACATTCCCTTTCTCACACTTAACTCTAAAGAGATGAGTAAAATCTTCCTGGCAACGTTATTAGCCATTCACAAGCACACAAAATAGCAGACAGTACAGATGCAGCAAGTGCTATGGCCTCATGCAGAAGCTGTATCTCTCAATCATTTAAGAATTTTTCACTTAAAAGGCTGTCCTAGCCTTAAATGAGATTTCTAAAGTACTGAAATCTTACTTACTGATATTTTACTATTACTGCAATATTCTGTTTTCCTTTGAGAAATGGGATGACTTTGCTTTAGCATGAAATACTTAATTTTGAATTAGCTCAATAGAACTTAATCCGTTTCACTTTTCTTGGATAAAGGGAGGTTTTACTTTCAATTCCTACTCTAATCCAGCTGGCCAATTTCCTTGAGAATTGTATCTTTTGAAGTGCACTTTCTGTGTTGTCAGCCTGGCTAGCTCATGACAGCAATACAATCCAGTCAGGGAACATGACTTACTGTGAAGAAATGAGTAATTTTGTTCCTATACTACAGTTACTACTAGATATCTCTATGTGAAAATACAATTTTATGTTGTAATAACTTCAATTAAAGTATTTCACATCAGCTAAATGAATGAAAACAAAACATTGAAATGAAATATTTTTTGTACTTTTAAACAGAAATAATTTAGGATTTCTGTTTTATAAAGGGTTCAGTCTTTATCTTCTAATTTGGGACAAATACAAATGGTGAAATGTCAGATGTTCTGGAAAGGACAAGAGCTTTAAAATAAATTATATAAGCCTAAAATTAAATTTAACGGTGAGTGTGCTGCTAGAGTCAGAGCTTATAATACCAGTAATCAGTTGCACATGTTCATGATGATTTCTCTTCTATATGAAATTATTAACTCTCTTTTCCTCTTGCAAACATAGATGTCTGAACAACATAAATCAAGGTAACTTCCTAGCTGCATACTTAGTAAGAAAAAGTATCATGACTGTACAGAAACATCTCGTAAGGACCAGTGCACAGTTTTGTCTACTGAAATAACTAAAGGTATGAATCCTCAATGAATCAGCATCTCTTATTAAGTGAAGGCTGGAACTAACAGTTTTAATTGGGTTTTAGGCTTCTGTAGGGTTTTTTTTTTACTCAGGTTAATGTTCGTTTACTGATTTTTCTTGAGTTATCAAGAAAAAGAGGAGTGGGTCTTCCTGTTTCCATCAGACTTCACATCAAATAATCAAATATAAGTCCTTACAATGAATATTTATGTTTTTAGCTAGAGACAGACTCAAGGTACAGAATTTGGATGCAGACCTATGAGGAGAAGAACTGAAGTCCTGGCTTTGATTTGATTCATTCTAAGGAGACAAGAGAGTTCAAAACAATGAGCATCCTGCATGTTGCCCTGTTTTAGAACATACAGATCACCACCCAAAAAATGCTCTGATTTCAAAATCTTACTGGACAGAATGTTCTCTATTTGTTCTCACAGTCTCCAACCTTGCTTGGCATCTCAAGGCCCTGAAATATTGATATATCCCAAAGGAGAAAACTGCTCCATAAGAATTTTCTAGATCTTACTTCTAGGGTTTTATGTTTAAATTCAACTTAGTCCTTTGTAGATAAGGCCCTATTTATAATTGCCAAGTTTATACATAAATCTTGTGGCTTTTGTCTACAGTAATTTTCTATTTGATTCCAAATATTAGTATTTATATTAATACATCTACTCATCTAACATAGGAAGTAATGTAGATTAAGATCTTGCATTTGGGGTTAGGACCCATGTTAAGGTACTTGTCTTGATATTGGTTACAATGGTGCTAATACAGTGAATGGAGTTACACCTGATTTATAACAATACAGCTGAGGTTAGAAATTGGCTCTGAGAGTCTACAATAGGGTTGAGTTGCTTATATTTTAATTATTTTAGTGTTACACTTTAAGTCACTGATTTAAGATTAATGAATGTCCCCATGCAATTTGAACTCTATGGTTAATTTAACGTAGTAAACACAATACAGAAGAAATAAATTTAACTTTGTTCAAATTAAAGCCAATGAAGTATGCCTTTTAGCAGTCTGAAACCTGTTGTTGAAATTGTAACTGTAATAATTGATAATTAAAAGCAATATACAGAAGATACAAAAAATAAACCATCTTAAGTGATGCCAAACCATAGTAAAAAAGGTTCGCTCTCAAAAAAACCATTTAAAAAACCTCCAGAAAAACAAAAACCAAACCAACACAGGAAGAAGAATGAGTAAGAAAGCAGAGTAGCTACAGAGCCAATGAACATACTTGTCAAGTCTTTTTTAGAAATTACACATTCATCTGGTATTCAGATGGGTTGGATCAAAAAAGCAAGACAGAGTCCTTTAAAAGACTAAGGAGTTATACTGAGTAATATATGGAGGAATACATTAAGAGTCACGTAAAATTTTTAGACTAGAACCATTTGCCTGCTTTCCAGCACAGGACTCTTTCTGCCACATTTTTCCTCAAAAAAAAGTAATGCCATCACATAGCTCATGTTTAATACTTTTTGGAGCTGGCATAACAAAGAAAAATAGTTTTGATCATCACCCTACACAGAAGATATACAGCTTCCACAGTGACATTGCTAGGACACTGTATCAAGATCATCTGAAAGATGAGGACACTTGGCAACTTTGAAACACAATGAATGCCATTAAAAAAATAGTCCCTGTATCTACAGAATGAGTTTTAGGGACAGATACAACAAACCAGTAACCACATTTCTGAAAAAAAAAAAGGTTAAGAACAAATAGTTCTCTTTCAGTAATGTAACTATTAAACAATCAGCTGTGTTTTAAGATGAACTGAAGGAGAAGAAAAGGTGTAAATTGAGTTCAGCTGGTTGTGGGAAAGGAGAGCAAAACCTGAAGCTCATGTATTGTAATACTGCAGTGGAGTCACCCCCTTCACTTCAATAGCTGTGTACTTTCCTTCAAACCATACACCAAGAGGAAGGCAGGCATCTTGGACTTACCAGCAGACTGCAGAAAACTGCAGAAGATGAGCAGTATTACTGTTGGGAACATGATGCATGGCAGGACTGGAGAGGTTCTTTCAGAGTTCCCCTCAGTTCCAAACAGTGCCACTGCTGCCACTTTCTAGGCAGCCCTCTTCAAGCTTGGATGCTTTATATATAGAATTGCAATGCCCTCCCTCATTCCCATAGCTCTCAGAAATTGCAACAGCAGAGTACCCGCCAAACAGGATCTCCTTTTTATCAAGTTCAACACACCTAAAAGCCACTTAGAAAAAGAAGAAAAAAGAAAACACAAACTCCTGAAGTTCATTATCATTCTTACAAGGTTTTTATAATGGCTTCTATTTGTAAGAGCTCAAACACTTTTAACTGCATTTACTGAACAAATTTGGTATTAGACCCAAAAGCAAAAAGACAAATAATACACAAATTATGATCACTAGCTGATAAGGTAAGGAATAATATTGGGCCAGTACACAAAGTGGAAGAAAGAAGTGCAGGAGGTGTGGAACTGCTGAAAAGACTGTGTGCATAAAAGATGGTAAGAAACAAACGGAGATACAGATCTCAGGTTTTTTATTACCTCTTCTTTCATTAACTTTTATTCACACTCCTGAGTGATTGTGTTCATCTCACCCTTGTGTGACTTTATAAACAAAATGATAAAGTTTGCCTTGGTAAGAAGGTCTGTCCATGGTACAGCTCATTTCCTGAATTTAAGCTGTTGCCTACCACCTTAGCACTGCCAAGGGCAGAGGGCAATCTATGCTCAAAATGGGAAAGGCTATTGCACTGTGGTACTTTGGCAACTTTCACAAGTTAATCTCCACCTTCCCACCAATATCCCAGAAGATCAATTCCTGCTCTGTTACACTTGGATTGCACCTCACCTTCCCTCCAGGGAAGGTCAGGAAAGGAAAGGGAAGTTCTCAGAGATACCCCTTCTGAGTGGTGGGAAGAAGCACAGGAGAGACACTGACTATCATTTAACGTAATTTCAGCCCTGGCTCAACTTGGTTGTAATTAAAATTAAAACATTAAATTTTAATTGACATGAAGGTCTGCCTTTTTGGTTTTATTTGTTGGGGTTTTTTTCCTTCTCTATTCCTTACTCCTCTCCCTAGCAACTGAAGGATAAAGCATATGGCTATTGATAACAGAATTGTGATGCTAAATTCCAAAATTTCTGTTGAAAATTATCTGCATCTGCCATACAAAAAAGTCAAAGTAAATGAACAAAATCACTTCTGAAAATCTTGATGAAAGTAAAAAAATATTAAGTCCTCAAAACAGCCTCAATAAACAGATACTCTAATAAATATATAATTATTACAATTTCACAACTGTACATGTCACATTAATTTCTAGCAAATTAGCTCTGAGTTCTTATTAATCCAAAACAGAATTTCATTTTTTATACTTCTAGGAAATATCTTCAATGTGAAGATAAGGGACTATAGTGCTCCCTCAACAACTTGAACTTTATAACTGATAGTGTCATACAGAAATTCACCCTTCTCTGACAGAGAAGATTAAAAAAATTCATCGTTGTTGTCAAATACGATTTTTTGGTTATTTTGTTTGGTTTTTTTACATATTTACATAATCTTTCTGTCAAACAGCAATTAATTAGAGCAGCTGACATCAACAGCATTTCATGGCTTGCTCATTTAAGAGCTGGGCACTTGTGAGCATCATTACCAAACTGAGACACCATGGAACTCAGATCACTGGTAACACATGAGAAGGCACCAAAGCCTTTATATACCACCTAATAGTTAATTTTTCTCTCCCATTACCATGCCTTCAAGCTTTTCTCTGTAGCCTTTATGTTTACCAAAAACTTGTATTTCTTTATTATATGAAGCTTAGAAAAATCTCAAGAAATGCAAGTACTGGCAAAAGTTATTACAAATACTTATGGAAAGTAGTGGTTTTTTCCCTTCTCCATGTTCGTAGCAACATTCTTAGCTGACACTCATTCTGCCTGAGAAGTCTGGATATATTACATTCAACTATCCTAGAAGGAATTTCACTGAATCAGCTTAAATACTTATGATTCAGCAAGTATCTTGCTATTTTATGATGTGAACACAGTTTATCAAAAACATCCATCTGTAACTACATTTAGGTCAGGACTCCAGACCAAGAAAAAATCATTTGCTGCAGGACTATGAGAAGAGACTGAAATCTCAGTACACAGACAACTATTTTATGTGGAAGAGCTTTGTGAAAAACCGTCTGTCCAACTGTAGTGAGAAAATGAGGCCTCTAATTAAGGTGGATTTGTTTTTCCATTCAATAATTGTAACTGGTTTAGTAGCATCATCAGTTGTCACAAACTGTTGTACAGGAGAGCAGGGATTATTGTGGCCATATACAGTATGCAGTCACAGTATATGAAGTATACTTTACTTTCCAGTAAATTTACTGGAACCTAATGTATAATTTACTTGCCAGCATTATGTATACTTCTGGAAGATTTTGAAATGTCAAAATTTATGTAAAGCCAGAAATTATGCAAATTGAGAGAGTCATAACACTTTAACTAAGTAACAGACTACCTTGCACAGTTTAATTAACCTGGGAAATTCTAGGTATATCAATTATGAAGTATTTTGGTGCTTTTATGAAGATCGCTAAGAAAACATTCCATTTCCAGTCATGTACTCATTGAACATTATTTTAGCAGCCTTGTATATTTTTTGGATAAATAGTTACATATCTCACTAAAGAGTCACACTAAGATACAGAATTTGATTAGCCATAAGTCCTGTGGGTGTACAAGCAATTGCCAACTTTTGAAGCTTGTGCCTGGAAGCTTCCATTGCTCTTTCTGGAATGCAAATATACAGGCTACAGCTTGATAGCAATCTGACACAACAGCTGTTCTGGTGGGGTTTTTTTCTTTGACCTCTGAAATTTGATCTTCTGTCTCATTCAAATCTTAAGTAACTGTAAGATGTATTGGTTTAACATGATACTATTAAAATCATATGCACTTTAAGTTTCAAATTATTTTAGATGCCTGGCCTTCAAACAAATATTTTAGAACATTCATTATAGAATCATTTAAGTATAATGAATAGAACATTCAATGTCTTAGAAATGTTTTATCAGAATAACATAAAATAAGGTTCTTGAAAACAACTGGATTATTTTCATTCTTTCTGACAGACACATTCACTGTGACTGGCAGGGCAATCTCACTTTCTATCTGTAATTCAACGAACTGTAAAATTTCAGTAGGAAAGTCTGACATTCCAGGGAAACTTGTAGGGTTTTTTTTTGTATAGACTCTCTCTCGAGAACACTATTTTCTATTAGCATATCTTAACTGTATGCATATTAGAACTTATCTGTTATGAACATAGACTTGGAATGAGGCTTAAAATCCTTCAAACATTAAATTGGAAAATAGGATTTCCACATTAAGGAGGTTTCAGGCCAATTTTTATCCAGTAACCTGTCTAAAAAGACCACTCAGAAATTTTGCATTAAGTATGACCGAATTTTTCATCCAGTGTCTAATCCATTTTTAAATCTTGGTAAGACCACATAGTGGAAAATGAAAGACTGTATAGTAGTCAAAATGGGGAAGATACTCAGAAATATCACCTTTTCCTTAAACAGATTTGCATTTGACAAGACTAGAAGCAGATCCATATCACTCAAGATTTTGACTGAACAGTGGTACTTTTGCTGTGTAAGGCAGAAACACTAAATTCCTATATGGACAACTGAATATATGCTGACTGCATTTCATACAAAATTTGCAAATTATTAATATAAACACAGTTTAGCTACAGACTGAACAAAGCTTTAAACAACAAATGAATTAATTTTTTTCTGGACATGGTCAACCATAAAAAGAACTGAGTAACCTTTTCTCTGTACTACTGTGGAAAACAAATGTGGAATATTTTTGATTTTGCCACTACAGTGGAAAGGAGTTAAAAGGAAATATTCCTCCACATACTGAATACTTTACGTCCTAGTCTTCTGTTGTCACAATAAATAATTTTAAGTGGAAAACTAAAGAAAGAGAGGCAAGTAGTCAGTATTAGGTATTCTATATAAAGCTCCTTAAATAAAGCCCCAAATATTCAGTACTATGAACATATGACCAGAAGGAAAAGAGGGATATAATGACTAGCCAAATCATTGGGGAAACATTGGTGCACAAGGTAATTCCACTGCCATTCCACTACTTAAAAATAAACCAAAAGAACAACATAACAGGCATTAATACACTAAACATAAGAAAACAAGCTCCCCTTTTTTCTTCCTGTTTCTCATCATTATCATTCAGGTAATTTAGCCAGGAAGCAAAGGATCATATACACTGGTGTTTCCCTAGGCTAAGCTTATGGCACACACCAGGGGCTCCTGTCTAGTTGTGTGAGTAGCTGGCAGGCAAACAGGCAAGCAGCACACAGCCAGCTAGTTGTCCCTGCTGCCAAAATGCTTTCCAAAGAAACTGATGGTAAAATAAATACATATTCAGAGAATATTCCAATTGTGGCAAACAAGAAACTTTTGGCTGAGAAGTATTCACAAAAAATCATAACTAGCTTATGCTCTTATTGTCAGCCTGTGCACCACTCTTAGAATCCCCTGATATTTTTGTTCATTCTGTGTGCCTTTCTATCTGCCTCCCTTCACGCTTTTGGTACACTTAAACTCCTTCCCCAAACAGTACCCAAAAGATGCCCAGTGTGATTGTTCCATCAGACATTAAATAATCCACCTTATGCTTTTAGTAGAAATCCACATTTTCTGCATTCCTTTTGGCCACCAAAATCAAGAAAACTTTCTTTCTTGGTACCTTTGAAATACATGAGACACCTCACACACAACCAGAAAAAAAATGCCATTGAGTAGACTGTTAGGGCTGCCGTTCACTTGGAGCCAGCTCTGCTGTCCCTGGGCATCTGACTACAGATATTTAAATGTAAAATTTCATTTAACATTGTAAATTATGCTTGGTTGCAATGTGCAGAGACACGGTGGCTATAGGTGTTATGGAGTATTTAATGTCTTGTTTTACAGTGTGTATAGATGAAAGTGAATACAAACTAAGAATTAACTAACAGCACTCTTTTACTGTTCCAAAAGTACGTTTGTACTTAAATGACTGTAAAGTCAAATCTTTCCCAGATACCTGTTAGAAAAAAAAATGCAGAAAACAATTTAAAACTCATGTCTCTAAAAGTGGTAAAGACTTCCTTGATTGGTACTTAGCTTTTAATTATACTTTGTTGGGGACAATGGCCTGAGACCTCCCTGTGTTGGCTTTATGCCTCTGGCACTCACTTTGATGAATATCTCAGATACTATAGCTCTAGGGAGCTCAGTTGGTGTAGTTCACTCTTTATATCCTGCCAATATGAGAGGCTGAGAAAGCCTGCCACTCCCACTGTTGTCTTAAGCATATCTGCTGCCCTGAAAATAAACTTGGACAAAATATTTCAACTGTTTCTGGAATAAAACCTTTCTGGGGAAAAATACACCCTGCACAAAACAAAGCAAGGCCAAACTACAGTGACAGTGCTCTCTCACTATACCCTTCCTGTGCACAGGAACACTGGAAAGGCAAACTCCATTTGCTCTCTTCTCCCAGTCTCTTCCCCTGCTCCTGAACTCTGTGTTGTTGATGCTGGACTCAAGCTGGTTTGCATTCTGATCTGGAGCAGTCTGGACTGCACACTTTGTTCTACAACAATCCTGAATTCTGGTCATTTTAGCTACAGTGCTGACAGAAAAGAACAGAATAATACAGTTATGGAAAGAGAGACCATAGAAGGAATGTCTCCTTTATTCATGTCTGACTCCCCTGATACTTGTGTATGACTTTTGAAGTAAAATTTCCCTCAAACAGTATAATCGTGAACAAAATCTGTGCAGTATCTTTTAAAGCCAAATTTATCTTCTAGTGATTAAGTAATCTGTAGAGGAAGACACTGATTCTCTCATTTTCATTTGCTTCTAGTAGAGAGAAAAAAGTTATTCCTTCTTGCTATTTCTTAACTATTCATGATAACCTCATATAGAGTCTAGAGACAGATTAGACTTCATGCTGAACTAAATCCAAACTCCGAGTGCTCCTTTTTTTACTGAAACAGAAAATGTTGATACAAATTCGATTTTATTTTTTAATTCCTAACGTATTTTTTTCCTCAGGGTTACGTTACCATGGAGAACATTTATACAATGAGCAAAAATTTGTGAAAGTGCAGGTCAGATTTTTTTTTTCCAGCTTTTAGGCTTTAACGACTAAACATTATTCCTTTTCTAAGGGAAATTCAGAAATATCCTGAATTATACATCATCAGTTCTTCTGGGCAATATGCAGTTTGACTCTATACCATACAGAAAAGGAATGGAAAGCATTACACATGAAAGCAGCTGTGGTTCAAGTGTTTGTAGCTTAGTTAGAACTCAGTTCGTTAAGTCATACAAACAGGAAGCAGCCTAAGTTCTCCTAATTGCTATACTCATAATTGCCACACAGCAGAGCTAAATCTGTACTTTGTAATTAATGTTCAAACCGGACTTAGAAAAAGTAAAATTATTTGCTACTTGTTACAGCACAGCTCTGTTAATTTAATAATCAGATAGATTTTGTTACCAGATATTGAACGAAAAGCAAATACCTTGTGTGAACCAGGAATTCATTAAGTACAAGCTTTGACCTCTACTGGTAAGGAAGTAAAATAGAACCTGTATTTACACAAATATTAAGAGCTGGGAACAGGAAGTTAGTTGCAGTCCATGTTTAACTTGTCCTTTAATATGTATGCATTTTAGAACAGATAGTCTCCAACTGATGCTGATATAACATATCTGCTAAGATAATATGGTCAAGCACATACTTTTGTTTACCCTTTACTTGATACATTCTGATCCTTTTTCTTTTTCATGCATTTTGGTTGACTTGGATTTTAATTAAAAAAATAAATAAATATAGAAATAGTTACTATACTCACTTTGCCAAAGTTCCAAAACTCTTGGACATCTGAATCGTGATAGAACATATTTGAAAAACATGACATATCCTGTTTTGAAATTTGGATACATCTTTCCAGTTCTAAGGAAATTAAGTTATTGGAAGAATGAAACACAGTTAAGGGTGTAAAAAGTGTGGAGGGATTAATGCAGGTGGTTTCTATGCATATAGTTTCAAGAAAAAAGGACAGTATGGCTATTTTTCCCATGGGCATAGAGCTCTATGTATGGAGAATCACAAGAAGAATGCATTGCTAGAAATCAAACACTCCCTTGCAGCAAAAACAAACAACCTGCACCGCTTTTGTGTGTCTTTACTTTTGCCTATTACATATACATGAATGGCAGCTGCAGCTTGCACCAATTATTTACAGCTGCTTGGTTTCTTAGGCCAGACAGCTGTGTTTCTGTCATGTCTCTTCCCATTAGTGGATTATTTAATACATTAAGACCTCACTGCATGGAGAGTCTGGCAACCATTTTGTGTTTATTTTAATGTAAAGATGTCAGCACTATATTTTCTCACAAAGATTTGAATGTTTTGTCCTCAATTTTATATGCTACAGATTCTGTCCTGAAAGCTCTTTGCTTAAATGTAATGATTAAATGTAATCAAATCTATATGCTATTATCAGTTACAGTTATCACTGTTACAGTAAGAACAGTTTTTCGCATGAGAAAAAAACCTAAACCACTATTTGAAAGTTCTGTATAAGTGCACGTGTAATTTTAATACTATGATGTTCCTAAGGAAGATTAAACATAAAAAGTATGAAGAATCAGTTGGAAAATGAGAATTAAATGTTAAATTGCCTTTATTTGGGAGTTTCAGTTTGGCAGTTGCACTTCTCAGTTTTTAAACTGAGCACAATATAGCACTGACTTTCTGCATTGTGCCATGTAGTTATATCTTTAGTGTCTCAAGCTTGGATTTTCTCCCCTTGGGTCAGGTGGTAGGCATCTCATATGCAAATGTACATGACAAATACAAAGAACTATTTCACAGAGCTTAGGTAGGATCCAGACTTAATTTTAGTGCTTACACTTGTAAGTATTGCTACTTCCTTGTGCTCTTCATCAAAGTAATAGCTAAATTAGTAGTAGATACTCTTTACAAATTGTTCTCCACCTTTTTTTATTCCTTTCAGGTACATGTTCCATTTCATTAATTATTGACTTGAAATCTCTAGTTTCTCATTGTTCAGTTTATGAACACCCAAAGGGAGTAATAACAAAAACATGCATGTATGATGTCACATATTACAATGCAATATAAGACATTTGATAAATGTATTTTCTAAGGTGCAAAATGTTGATACTTTCTAAGAAATCATCTAATCCAAATGCATCTAATCCAAATCCAAGATCTTATCCAAATAACTTAGATGACTTAAATGCTATAACAAGGCTCAACAATATTTCCACCTGCTGATACTTACCGTGTATAAATGTATATACACACAGACATATATATACACACGTACATATACACACATATGTACATACATATGTATACTGTATGCATATACCTATACACGCTGTTCTTTTGATGTTTTCTAGTACATCCAGAGATCTGAGCTGCTGTAGGGCTGACAGCTCTAAACAGAACTGAAAACTTTGACCAAACAAAATGCTTAATGTTAATGTGGCCCAAAGCACGTGAAAAAAATGGCAGGGGCAGGTTTTGTTTCACTGCTGCATTTCTGGTATGATGTCAGTAATTCCACTTGAGTTAACGTTACAGTTTTTCCAAGGCCTGTGACTGCTGAGCTGTATATTTTGTGCTTATCTTAATTTCTCAGCTGAGTACCAGCAGAATACTTGCTTTTTGAGAATATGAGAACTTGAAATTGCCTGTGGGGAATCTGGCAAGCTGAATTACTCCTGTGTTTACATATTTTTAATTAAATAAAACTAATACACCCATGAATGCTGGCTGTAGCTGAAGGCTGTGATAAAACTCACATTTACTTTAAAGGCAATATTTTCCAAGTCTCAAAAGCAGTGGAATATTCATATCTGAGAAGTACCAGAATGTAAAGACAATTTAAAAAAAAAAAAAAAAAGGCAGCAAAGTGGAATGTTTGCTATTTTCATCTTTATCTATCTTCCACATATTTCCAGGCAGGATCCAATTTAACAGTGTTTCATTGATCTTACCCAAAAAGCTAGAGTTCATGATGTCTACATACACTCTCACCGATTGCTACAACCTCTCGCTACGTGGTGGAGTAGTGCTTGCATAAATGTGCAGGGAATGTCATGTATTCCTTACCTTCACTGAGGAAGTGAATGTTTCTGGGTACTCTGGGTCAGGCAGCCTCTGGATTTTTCAATAAGATGCAGACATTGCAATGTCAGATGTTTCATACAGAGTCAGAAAAGAATGGGAGGACCTTCTTGATGTTATCCATTCTTCTCCTGCAAAAACTGCAAATACAGGTGCAAGGAAGTTTAATTCTCAGAGACTTCTGCTAGGCTGCATATAGAAAGGTGGGCTTTCCACACACCATTATTTTGAGGATCAAGCCAAATTGACTTTCAAATATCATACTGCATTCCTACTAATTACTACTGCTATATCTATATTCCACTGTATCACACTTATGATCTTGCTTTCTTCCAGTAATGCATCACAAAACAAGACTACATATCTGCCAGGTTCAACCTCTTATTCTTCACCAGGGTGAGAAATATGTACGCAGAGGAGCTCTTGTTTAAAGAGCTGGTGTTTAATGAACACCATTAAATGTAAAAGGAAAGTTGAGGTCAATGACTTGCACACATTGTGTGCCAAACAAGGAGCATTATGGCTCTCAGATAAGCTTACTGAAATATAATGTTAGCTTATGGAAAAGATTGCCAATTTGCTAGAAGAGCACTACTGAGGACTACAGCCTTTTTCCAGAGCTTTCGACAGACTTTTAAGATTACTGAATTCAGACAAGAGAGTCTGCTGAAGGGCTAGTTCTAGATTTGATACTGTATGGGAAGGCAGCATAAGTAATAAAGGACATACTTGATATACTTGTAATGGACTGCTGAGAAGGTGCTCTGCAGCATTTTTCATTGGCAGCCATTTCCCTTGTAACAAAAACTCCATGTGCAGTTTATTATACTCTGTTTATTTCTGTCAAGCAATAAAAAGGTCCTGACGTTTTTCTGAAAGTTATTTAATAGCCTTATATCCTCGTATGCAATGAGACACAATAGAAAGAACTGTTTGTAGCCACTAGGTGCTATTTGAGAAGACTTGCGTATTACAGCCTGTACTGACAAACGGAGGGAGATTTTCTGCAGAGGGCTGCAGGCTACCAAGTGTTACATTAAAATACTACTCAGCTAAAGGACGTTAATGACTGTGAAAACACTTATGCTGGTTTTGCCATACTAATTGTATCTTCTGAATTTCTCCTCACACCTAAGAACAGTGGAGTGACTGGTTTTATGGGATGGAGGCTTTCTACCGTTTTCTACAATTTCCTGTGGTAATTCCATGATACACCAAGGAACTCGCCTAAGGCAACCTGTATCATGGGTTTCCTGGTTTTGGCTGGGACAGACTCACTTTTCTTCCTAGTAGCTGGTAGTACAGCACACTGTTTTGGATTTAGTATGAGAACAATGTTGATAACAAACCAGTGTTTTGGATGTCACTAAGAACAGCTTACCCTCCCTCAAGGACTTTTCAGTTTCTCACATTCTGCAAGTGAGTAGGTGCCCAAGAAGCTGGGAGGACAGCTGACCTGAACTGGCCAAAGGGGTGTTCCACACCACAGAACATCATGCTGAGGGCAGTTAGACAGATGGGTTCAATCACTGTTCGAGGATGGGGTGGGCATTGGTCACTGGATGGTGAGCAATTGTATTGTGCATCACTTGTTTGGTTGGGTTTTCCCTTGGGTTTTATTATTAGTTATTAATATAACATCAGGGAGTTTTATATTAATACTATGTTTTACTTTGTTTCAATTATTAAACTATTGTTACTTCAACCATGAGTTTATGGGGTTTTCTCCTTCCCTGATTCTCCTACCCATTCCATGGCAGAGTGGAGGCAGGAGGGAGTGAGCAAGCAGTTGTGTGGTACTTACTTACCAGCCAGAGATAAGCCATGACAATGGATTCTTACTTGGAAAGAACTTTATCTTGGATCAAACAAGATAACAATCTTGGCCATTCTCTTGACAATCTGGGCTGAGGACATTAATAATTTATATGATCATTCATCTGCAATTGCCTTCCTAACAGTAAGTCAGATAGGGAAACCACTGGATTCCTGAAGCCACATTTATTGCCTATAATGCCATTCCCTAAAAGAAAGTTCTTTCCAATTTCACAGGTAAAAGCAGCACAACTCTTAGGACATGACTGCTGTCTGTATTCTACACTGAGTTGCATCACTAAAGTTATAATTCTCAAGATTGTTTTTTAACAAGATGTGAAAATAATGTTCTGTGTGTTGTTTAAGATTTAGCACTTTAATATTGGCTACTTGCTAAATTAAATCCTAAAAGACCAGCAGAAGGCAGTTAAATGACCATGACCAAAATTCTTGTCAGCAAGCCTCAAGCTCAACAATGACATAAACATGATTCAACACATCAGGATATCCTTGAGCATTTGAGGCTTTGAAATACTTACAGCAATATTCTTTAACGGATTCAAATATAAGAATACATAGATGGAAGTTGACTCTGGGTTTTTGATCACTTATTTTTAGTGAAGATGAAACCCATCTGTTTTCATGTTGGCTTTCCAAGTATTCAGCCCATTTTGAAGCATCTGGATTTAGAGCAGTCAGGCTATTGTTTCTACCAAAGGAAAGGTTCACTCAGGGCTATTGGCGAGGAGAGAAACATGAGAAACTCTCATCATTACTAAAGTATGTACTGTTAAGTATCAGCATTTAAAATGTCCATATTACGGATTAAAAGAGAAATATAATGGTTTCCTCAACTGTCTTCTGCAGACCCGGGAGACATAAAAGATCATCAGTGTGAGTCTTTCTGACCACACAGTTGAAACTCATAGCTAAATATTGCTACTGAGTGGCATACCTCATTGAACCAGGCAACTTTAGTCTAATCACCCATACAAATAGTTCTGTTCTCACTCTGTCTAATGTAGTAATAAAAAAGCAGAACAACAGCATAAGCATCCTGGACTTGTGATCTTACACACGGTACCATGCTTTGCTGATATCCTCACTCTGGAGTCATCCAAGAAAGAAACTTCTGAGCAACTTTAAGAAGTTTGGAGCTATAATGACATCCACCTGAGAGCAGATCAGATAAACTCAACTCACAGTGCCTTGGAGTCAAAATCCAAACATTAGGCTTGTACACTTTTTCGATTCCTCAATTTTTAACAGGTTTCTACTTCAAATTTTGAAAAAATGCTGAAATTCTTTCCTACCTCTCTGACACTGAAGTTCTATGGATATCCATCCATAATTAGGCAGAAGCATTCAAAAATAGTAAGCTACTGAGATGTGATTTTATCCTTTCTAATGTGAGAAACCAGGACTTTTGTTTGGTCATATCTGTGACTTTTTCACATGTGACATTGCCCTACTTAAATGGGCCTGAAGTAATAAAGCCTACCATGCAATAACATTGTTTCTAGCTCAAAAAAATATGCATATGCAGACACAGAACAGTTCATCGGTGAAATAAAAAAAAAACACATTAAAAAAAAAACCCAAACCCAAACCCAATCCTGTAATTATGGCTGTAGTAGGTTGTTTATGGTTGGTATGGAGTGAAATACAGAGCTAAAGAGTGTCTCTCTCTCTCTCTCCAGTGACTAGCTAACTGTCCCATTTGAATCCTCCATGCTATTGAATATTATACTAAACACAGATCATTCATTGCAGACTTACTTACAAGCCATGAAAACCTATCATGAATGTGCTGTTCTGGCTGCTCTGGCTTCAAGACTCAAGCCTTGAAGATGACTCTCCAAGTTCCAACAGCAATGCAGGTTCATGTAAGCGTGAAGGGGATGCCTGATTAAGAAACCATTTGGCGAGCTCAAACTATTTTAACCCATAAACTCAAGACAAATGTCTTTAGGGCGGGCTTCCCTCAAAGAGATTAACTGATCACTTCAGCTGTGTTGAAAGCAACACACCCAGCTGCCATGCAAATTGTTAGCCAGAAGTCACGTCTAGCAACTCAGAACTACTGCAAACACATAAAGTGATAAACAACAGAATCAGTTCTTGAGCTATAGTAATTCACAGAATTTTTCGGTACTTTCCTTGCAAATTAGCCAAACACCATGATTTAAGATCTCTGTCTATTCCAGTCAATTCATAGGCTCCTTTTAGAGGAAAAAAGCCTCAACTTCCGGGCAGTGTAGTCTTGCTTGAAACGACTTATGAAATTAGTGTCATTGCAAACACTGGCTGTAAAATACCCCATCCTACAGCAATCTTTTTGCGACTCATAGGGTTGTTAAGGAAACTTTCCTGTTCAACCATCCAGGAGCCATTCTGGCAGTCACAGTCCCACCACCTGAGTTGTGACCGGGGCCCTTCACACGGGCAGCTCCAGTGAACCGAGGGGTGCCCCGCTTGACTCCCTGCACACCCCACACTCACTTAGTCAGACAAGATTTCCTTACCGGCTTAGCCTTGAGTTTCCCATAGCAGAGTCCCAGACGTCCGGATCCTTAAAATAATTTAATCGTGGTGCAGCAACACAAAACCAGCTGGAGATGGTGCCTCCGAGGAGGGACCCGAACAAAGGAATCTCTGGGCTTTTATACCCTCACAGTCTATGCGCCAAAGCCCGGGGTCTTTCGGCAGAGTCATCAGCTGCTGCTGTGTCTCTGAATGTCCGCTCCCCTGGCTGGGCCACAGGTCCCCCTGCCCTTTGTTATGCAAAGAGTCAGCAGTTCACGGCCCCTTGCCTGGGGTTCCTCCCATCCAGAGCTCAATCCTGAGCCTGCACTGCAGCTACGGGCACTACAGGTACTCCTCAACAAAGTGGTGTTTTTGGCAATTAGAGTGTTTTCTCCTCTCGGACTCAAGAATTTAACCAAAAAGAGCTGCACCTGAGTCTTCAAAATCGCACTGTGGTAAGTGAGCCAGACTATGTGAAGGACTTTAAGCAACCTTCCCAATAAAATTGAGTTTTCCTGAAAAACAGACTAGAGGAATTACCATTTAAACTGATAAGAATCAGAATGCTTTTGATTAAAAGAAGAAAAAAAAAAAGAAAAGGGAGAAGACTGTAAACACAACTCTCCACCCACAGTATCCTCATAGCACAGCCTTTCAACTTTGAGCACATTTTCCCCCCAGGAAGCCTCCATGGCCTCAGCTTCCCCCTCAGCACAAACTCCCCTGTGGGTTCTCAGGACTCTAACCTCTGGGAAGGGATTCCTGCTGCTCTCCCTTCCCTACCACACCATTCACGCTATCCTACAGGTTCCCCCACTTTCTGTTGAGCGCAGCTGAAGTCCTCTTCCCACCTACTTCCAAAACTTTCCCTTCCCTGCGCATGCCCAGCTGCACTCAGGGAAAGCGCCCCGCTCCTTGCAGCTTATGCAAGAGGCACTTGCCAAAAGGAAGGAGGAGGCATTTTTCTTCTCCGCTGCTCATCTGCCCTTTCTTAAGGCAAAATACTATAAAATACACATTAAATTGCAGACAAATCGACAAAATGTGTACTGTCTCTTAGACTTTGAAAAAGAATGAGTATGGAGATGGGCTGATATGGCTTGTTAGGTACTGTGTTTTGTGACGTTACTAAGAGAGCCTGGATGAGCTGGGATAGTACTGGTGTTAAAATCTACCTCCTGTTCCGGTACATCAGGAGGATTTATGTTTTGTCAGAAGACAGAGAGATGTTTAAACATAAGTTTCCTTCTACAGTCACTGGAGGAAGTTCTTGACTACTGAGGGATGAGTGGGGCTCTCCTCTGTCAGCAGTCCAAGGAAACCATGCTCTGAAACCTCTCTACAGCCACAGCCTTCTGGTGTATCCCCCAGGTGCCTCTTTTGCCGTCAATGATCACTCTGTGATCCTCAGTGTCTGTGCTCAGTCTGCCAGAGCTCCCTGAACCCCTTACTGTCAGGGGGCTCTCGCTGAAAAGTGATTCAAGGAGTGTTTGGTGGGACTGGGTGCACCATGCCTGGCTGGTTGTGTCATGGAGCAAAGTGGGAATAACAGGTAAGCTTTGAGCAATGCCAAAGTTGTTTTTTTTTATACCAAAGTATAAATGTATACCAGTAATGCTGGCTGTGTAGATCTGATGGAGTTTGTTTCAGATCTGGGACTGTTTTCTGTCTCAGTACTAATAAAACATAATGGTCATTTATGTATATGCAGTGTATCAAACTGAATTCAGCTGTGGGATTGATTTCATCTATTTTGATTATTGAAAATTTAGCATTAATTTTCCTTATTTTTTTTTTGCTGTAATTTATTCAAAAGTATATATTCTCTGTTTTAAAAGCCAGTTACCAGCAAGGTATAAAAACTATAATCTTTCTGGTGCAATTTAAATCTAGCATGCTAAGAAGTTTAGTTGATAAGTTCTAGGCCATGAGCAGGTGACTAATTAATAGAATTTTTTTGGAAAATGTTTTATTCAAAACACATTTTTTTGAGGGGGAGGATGAGTGTTTTTTGGGTTGGGTTGGGTTGGGTTTTTTTTGTTGGCTGTAAGTATTATTGTTTGAAATCTAAGAGAGTCAACAGGCACTTTGGTATCTGTGGAAACCAGGATTCTGAGTAGATTAATAATCTTACGAATCGCTTTTATATCAAGGAATCCAATCAAATTTAAAATGTTTACTCTTAACTGAGTTTCCAGGACTTTAACTACGCAATCAATAGATAGACTGTGTTTACATATTGCTAGCAGTCAGTGAGTCACTATTTAGCATCTGCATTTAGTGATGATGTTAATACCAGATTGTGATATACATGCAATTTTCGCATCGGTTTTTTGTCTCAGATGGTCTAACAGCCAAGTTTATCTCATCTTCTACCTACAATATCTAGAGAAATTTATAGGGTATTTTTATAGATTTTGCTTAAAGGACAAAATTGAATCCTCTGAAGCAGAGCAGATGTGGGAGAAATGCTTTCTTGACATCTTATGGTAGTATTTCTTTGGTGTAATTGCTGAACTTACAGGAGAGCTTTCAGAGCAAACTGCTGTCTATCTGAAATAAGAACTTGTGGTGGGTTTACCCTGGCTGGGTGCCAGGTGCCCACCAAAGCCTCTCTATCACTCCCCTCCTCAAGTGGACAGGGGAGAGAAAATACAGTGAAAGGCTCATGGATAGAAATAAGGACAAGGAGAGATCACTCACCAGTTATTGTCACAGGCAAAACGGACTTGACTTTGCTTTGTCACCCAGGATTTACCCACTGGTAAATCAGTGCTGACTTCCTGATGGCTTCCTTGTCCTTCACATGCCTTAAAATGGTTTCCAGGATTAGTTGCTCCATCACTTTCCCAGGTACTGAGGTGAGGCTGACTGGCCTCTAGCTTGCTGTGGCTTTCCCTTAGAGGAAGTACCAAGATCTCACCTTGTCTATCAATTGCTCCAACTAGCAAACAGTTACTTTCAAAGAAGTGTTGCTAGCCTTCAGTCTGTTACTGGAAAGTCTAACCCCTAAAAAATCTCTTTCTGTGGCTTAGCAGAGTATTTTGATTCCTTAAATATTGCTTAAGATACCAGCATCTCCAAAATTCAAAACATTTTAGGAATTATATGAAGTTACTGTGATTTGTTGCATGCCTCCAGCCAGTTATCTCTATTCTCCTTTAAGTATAACAAAAGCAGTTCCTTAAATAGAATCATTACTCTTATTTAGTAACCATTAGTTGTTCAAGAGCTAAAACTAATTGCTTTTTATTCTAGTGATCCTTCCTTCCTGCTGTCTGAGGACATGACTTCTGGCCAATATCCCAGCAATCCTCCCTCAGCTGTCTCCTCTCCTCATTGCTTTCATGTGCCTAGGCCTCCCTTAGTTCTTGGACCGTGCTCTCTCCTACAGCCTACTGCACAAATGCTGGAAAGAAGGACTAGAATCCCTGGGAGGCTAGAGGTTAGGAAAAACGTTGATGTTTCCAGCCCAAGGCAGATAATCTTTCAAAGCACTCAGAAATTGTAAGGAGCATTCTATAGAAGGTTCAGACATAGAGGTCTCCTACAGACCTTAGGCTGGATTCCGTGACTGACATCATGGGATTCAGTGGCTGTTTCTGTTTTAAGATGAGCTTTTCCTGCAAGGCCTAAATGCTATGGCTGATTTGCAAGATCTGTTTTTCTGCCTTTCCTTGAGTTGCACAGCAAAGTGACTTCTATTTTACGGTAGGGAGCTATTGTTCAATCTCTACTATTCCCCACTTCCATTATTAATTCCTACTTCCACCAGCACTGGTCCTTTATACTTCCTAAATAGGGTGTGGTAAACACTGCTCTGCCAGGCAGGAAGAAAATTATTTGTGCCAATCCAAAGATGAGGGCTCTAGGAAAGGAAGAGAGAGCAGTGGAACTGGATCTGGCTTTACTGATTATTTGGCTGACAAGAGCTAATGACAGGCCTTGTGTCTATCAGAGCACCCCTAATAACCATTCACCAGCACAAACTGACACATCCTTTGTACCAGCCTGTGCTATAGGAAACTAGATACGGGTCTATAGTTCTTTTATTCACCTTTAAAATCTGTCAGTCTAAGTGACTGGCTACTTTATCAATGCCAAGGCAAGCCTTGATCAAGCAGCTGTCTTGTTTAGTGCTCTGCTTCTGTCACCTACTACATGTAGCTTTGTGGTCTCTGCTGTGTAGGCCCTTGTGCAGACTGTAGGTACCACAGAGCTGCAGCCATTTCTCCTGAGAACAGCTTTATGCTGCCAAAGATAATCCACATGTCTGTATGTGGTAACAACTTTGAGGAAATGCTGACCATGTTGAGATTTGGCCCCTTTAAAGACAAGGAGGATGGCAGCCATTCTGAATAACAACATTTATGAATGGTGGCCTGTTATGGCCTGTTACTGTGTTTCTTTGGGGCTAGTTTATAAAAAAACATTGACACCTTTAGAGCAGTACACAATTTATAATCTTGTACAGTATGTGAAGGCAAGGGTGGAAAGAAACTAATTCGGTGTGCACTGCCCCCTCTGAAAAGCATCCCCTCTGAGGAGTATGTAATACTGCGTAGTTGCTTCTTCCTGTGAAGGGAAACCCCTAAAACTGCAGGAGTAGGTGATCTGACATGACAAGTGAGGTAATTTGGAAAGAAAGTCCTTTCATTAAGCATACCAGGTACATAATATGTAAAGGGGCAAGATGTATTTTTACTCTTCTGATCTATTGGGTACTGGATAAGTAGGTAATTAAAATGGTAGTGACCCTTCAGATTAACCTATGTTTGGAGGGCCTTCATTTCTGCTTGAAAGGCTTGGACAGGACTCTCCCTTACCAAACAGCCTAGGAGAGGGATATCTTTCCGTGTCATGAGATTTCATATGAAAATGCTTATCTTCAGAAATTCACAGTGGGAATGTGTAGATGATCTGCCACATACCTACTCACAGAAATATATATGAGCAAAAGTAAAAAGATTTGGTAAATGGTACAGTAGCATCTAATAGATAAATGGTGTAAGAGCAAAATCTTCTCTTGTCTGTCCATGAGCAAAAGTTTCTCCATTTCCCTCAGTGTGACCGGAAATCCGCTTTATCATACAGAGAATCCGTGTGCCTTGGCAGTTCTGCAGTTTAAACTTGATTACCCACCCAGAACTCCCTATTGTAATCCTCAGGTAGACTTGGCTGCTTCTGCATCCACTCCACTGTCCCTTAATTGATTAATATTGCTTCATTTATAAAGTTCCACAGGCAGAGGTGACATTTGTATGGTTGCATTTGGATGGTGTTTGATATATTGCTGAGTACAGAATGGCTGTCAGATTTGACAGCACAGTAACAGCGCTAACCATATTTTATATGCAATTGTGCAAAGTGATTTGGGCATTTCTGAGTTTGAAAGCCGAGAAATTCTTCTTCAAACCACATACAAATTAATTATTTAGAAAAAAGGTTCACAAGTTTTCATTTTTGGTTTTACATACAACAGGAAAAAATTGGATCTGACATACATAGGCAAGAGTTACTGCTTCATAGGAGTCCTTACGTGGATTTACACAGGTGTTGCACAGTAACATTTATCTACTTGTAAATATATATTTATTCATATTGATGTTTATATTTGCTGATGTAAGAACTGAACAAACATGACTGGTACAGTCCTGATAAGTAGTAAGCAAGAGGTTACTGTGTACCCTATTGGCAGGAGCAGGTGTGCCTAGTGATAGGTGCTTGGATTTTTCTGAATACCTTATACAGGAGCCAGGAAGTTATTTGCAGAAATCTCAACATCGTGTAATTGAATTTGCCTATAGTGAATTTACCTCATTTAATATAAAATTATCCATTGTTAATCATGTGATAAAAGGAAACAAATAGTCTAGTTGGGGGGGGAAGAGGAAGTATTTTTTTTTTCTTTTTTCTTTTTGCTTTAATTATTTTTAAGAAAATCTAATATACAATTTCAGTGAAAGTTATTTTTTCCTGGTTTTTATGATTTAACATATTTGCTGTGATCTATTGTTATGATTTTAGCAAATGTCCTCATGTCTCTTTATCTGACATTTTTAAAAGAAAACTTAAGAGCAGGGAATCAAGGCCTGGTTTACATCCAAATTCAAGGTTTGGAGTCACTGTCTCTTCACTATTGGACTTCTGGACCCAGACAGAGCTTTAAAAGGAGGATGCAGATTCTCAAGTCTGAGGCAGCCTGTAGTGCCTGGGCCTGGGGCACTTGGTCCTCTGGTCTGCCCAGAGCTGTGAATTGTTGATGGGCTGTGCCTCCAAATGAAAGAGCTATGGGAGGAGGTCCACAGATTGTGAAGAATCTGAAGGGATGAGAAAGCAATCAAATGGGACTCTTCTGAGACCCTGCAGCTTCATGAACCTCAACCTTCAACTGTAGTGGGTTGGTGGTATGCCTTAGAATTTGGAAGGTGGATATTTCCCATCAAGGCAAAGGCTGGAAGGTGGTGACTTCTCACACTGGGAGAAAGGCTCCAGCTCTGCCTTATAACTTGCAGTTACAGAATAGGTTCAGTGACCTTATAGCTGATGAGGACCAGGGAGTGTCATGAAATGGAGCATCTCCAGTGGCTGACCCTGAACCACTTGGGACAACTAGAAGGAAGGTGTCCAGTGATCGTGGTTGGAGACTCCCTACTGCAAGAGACAAATGTCTCCATCTGCTGACCTCATTTGTCTTTTAGGGAGGTTTGTTGCTTGCTAGGTGCCCAAATTTGTTATGCTGTGGAGAAGCTACCAAGGCTCACCTCACACTTACCTACTATGCACTGCTACTTTTCCACCTATGTGCCAAAAATACTGCCAGGGCAGGGGTGACCTTCGGGCACAACTGAAGGGCAGTGGGGCAGCGATCAAGTGTTTGGGAGTGGAGGAGGTGTTCTCCTTGATTCTGCCACTGAGGGGAAGGGTCTGAGGATGACTTGGATCCTGCAGGTTAACAACTAGTTGCACAGCTCATGTTGGCAGAAAGGCCCAGTTGACTGAATGGGGAAAAACATCTTTGACAACAAGCTGGCCAAGTCGTTAGGTAGAAATTTAAACGAGAAACAACGGGGGTGGAATTTCTTCCTCAAAAATCAACTAAGGAAATCAGGGAGAGGGCAGGCAAGGCAAGAGCCCAAGTGGTAGGAATTGAAGTGGCAAAACAGTCAACAAAACGGAGCTGCCGTGGAATCTTGAGCTTACACTTGTGAAAAAGAAAGTGCCTGCAGAGCAGTTGCAGGGTAAAAGCTGTCTTGCCTCTTCTGAGGAATAAGCATACTTGGGCTGGAAGGCCTGTGCAGTGATGAGTGCAGCGTGGGGAACAAGCAGAAGTTAAATGTCTTAGAGTAGTTACAGGGCTGTCACCTCATTGAGGTAATGAAGACACAGTGGGATAGGTCACATAGTTGGAGTGCACTAGAGGAGGGATCCATCAAGACAAAATCCAGCTGTTGATGCACACAGTTTTCTCTCATAAATCCAATACCTTGCTATCTAGATAGAATGAAGTAGTCCTAGACAATAGGATAGTACTGACTAATGAAGACCCTTGTGTCTGTATTACAGGATATAGGAAATTTCTGTTAGGATCTATCACAGTTTGAGCAGCTCTTTCTTGATACCTGGCTAGATTCCAAACACCTTCTCTTAATTTTTTTAATATCTGGTCTTATGTAGCTTTGTAATTATTCATAAATTAAGGGTTTTGTTACAAGATGTAGACTGCATGAAGCATGTCAGCTAGAAATACTGTTTGGTTGGTTTTTTGTTGTTGTTGTGTTTTGGTTTGTTTTTTGTTTTTTCTTTTTTTTTAAATATGGCAGTAGTCTGATGAGTGAGTAATTTCTATTTGACATTTCAAGAGCTTAAAAACAATGCTACGTATCTCAAGCTGATATTGAGATAGGGGTTTAACCTCTTCCCCATCTGTTTATTTCTGTTGCTTTAACAGTTAGCAAATGTTCTGTAATCTTCAAGTCCGATGTGATAAGATTCTGTAACTTTCCCTCAGCAGCCAGGCCATTTAGCCCACAAAGTCTGATGTATGTACAGAAAAAATAAAAAGGAAATATAAGAACTGAATTTGTTTTCACAGTGATCAAGTTATATGGATAAACTCTTGCTGTGTATGTAGTTTGAGTGAGCATTCTCTATGTGGCACGCTTTTGTGGAAAAAGGGAATGGCTCTCCCCTGCCAGGCAATACAGCAGATCAACAAATAACCTGCCCATTTATCAGAACTGGGAACACAGGTGAAGGAATGCACAACAAGAAACTCCCAAATGCAGGCCAGTGAGCAATCTTACTGCACCTAGAAGACAGATCACAAATGTGTGTTAACACTTTTCTCATTTGGCAGCATGTGGGGAAAGCTTGGTCTGAACCAAGCAAGATGCTCTGCATTCTTAGCATTTTTTAAAATGGTACTTTACAGCTTCTGGGAAGTGTAGGCTGTAGACTTCTGTCAGCTACTAAGAACTGTGCTATTACCTATTGACTAGAAACCATTTTGATGTTAACTTCACCTCAGTTAATTATGATTTTAATTCTAAATAATAAAAGTAACCATATTCTGCTATTCCTGTTTGTTGCTTAACAGAGTCAGTAATCTACACCATATCTTATTTTCTATGTGGTGGTAGTTTAGGAATGATGAAAAAAATCAGGAAAAGACAGAAAAGATTATTTTATCCAGTCACTATAATTACCCTTAATAGATGAGCAGAATGACTGTTCACAGTGTCAAGCAATACCAGACAATCTGTTCTGGGGCATGGAATAACTCTTTGTTGTTTTTTACTGATGGGAACATTTGTCATTTGCAATTGCCAGACTGTACATATGTTGGCATTAGATAAATTCTCAGTATGCTTCTTGAATATTTGCTATCTACCAAATGATTTGTGGATGAAAACAAATCTGAAGAACTCCTGTCTTGTCTAAGAAGCTAATCAGAGGGTTCTCTTCCCTCTTCAGTCTGTGGGAGTACAAATCCATATCTCTTAACTTTCACCAGGGTGCACTGAGCACCATTAGACTGCCTCCTATTCTTTGCATCAATGCTCCTTTTTATGGTCTTATTGACGCTGTGACACACTACAGCAAGATACATGGGAAGAGAAATAAAACAGTTGAAAAGGAGCACAGCCCTCTAGCATCCTGGGATAAGGCACCTGCCTGGGAGGTGGAAGTACCTCTGTATTAGCCCCTGCAAAACTCTAGCTCAGTAATTTTATGTTATGCTGTCATTTGAATCCAGGAGTAATTCTGGAATTTGTACCTGTGTTACACTGTCACCACCAGCACTATTATAATTTTGCACATACTTGGTTGCAGTTTAAAAAGGATTAGATTGTATGTCCCGGTGCACTTTGCATATCAGTAGACTAGGGAAGTTCATGGCCGTAATGCTGTGTTGTTACAGACTTTTGCAAAAACAGAAGTACTAAATGCTCACAGATCTCAGTGTTAAAACCTGAAGCCAATAGCTTGAAAGATGTGTTTACAGTCATTTTTTTTCTGTTGTGGACTATTCTAAATGGAGGCAGTGTTTACTTCTGTGTGCATTCCTGTTTTCCACCAATCCTTACCTCAGAAAAGTGGAATTTCAGGAATTTGTCAGGGCTACGTTTTAAGAAATGGCTCATGTAATCAAATCAGTGCAGTTATCTTGGTGATTTTTCTGTTTTGGCGAATTTTACTGGCTGACAAAAAGAAAGGGAAAACGGATTCCGAATAGTTGCATGTAATACATTACCTGGTTCTGTGTTACCTAAATAGTTGCAATATCTGTGACTTCTCCCTGTTACATGCCAGGACAAGCAGCACACGTGGAAGTGTGATAGCAAATTGTCTTCATATCATTTTCTTTCAGTGTTCATTCAAGATCAGCTGTGTTGATTCCTTCTACAGCTCACTCTCTGGGCTAGTTTTGTGTGCTCACATTGCTTCTAATTTTCTCATGGGTATTAATTATAACTTCATTGGCTGGAAGTAGAGTTCCTGCCCTTTTGGAATTGTCATTGTGTTTCTGTTACGGGCATGTCATGATTCCAGAACATAAACACTGTGCTCACTTCCCTCTGGGAGTAGCAGTTCTTTCCTGTTTTGGAGCACAGTCAGTCTCATCTTTAACCGGGATGGTAGCAGCACATGATTTTCACAACCAGGATTATTTGCTTTTAAAGTTTGATGGCTCCTTTTTTTTTCTCCTGAGACATATTTGCCTCTCCAGGGAAACAGTTATTCTATATTTCTGCCTACTGTGGCAAGTAGAAAGAAATTTAAAGTCTTCCAATCACCATTATTCTTCCACACATATCTGGGGCAAAAACGCACTGGATTAACTTAAATACTGTACTTTAAAGAAAACAAATTAGATCATGAATTCTCAATGAACATCAATGAAGTGTTTCACAGCACTGAATCTGAAAGATAAATCATTGTGTGGGGAAGTGTCCAAAGAGCTTAATTTTGGATCCATAACAGGCAATATTTGAACCTATCCTGTTATTCTTATTTCAGAGAACTCTTCATAAACCAGCTTTTCCTCGTGGTTATAGCCCGGAGTAACTTCCTGAGACAGGCTGGTTGCTGGTGATTGCAACAGGCTCACGGCAGTTCTGTGGCTGTAGAACTGTGAACAATGCCAGGAGAGAAAGTTGGTTAATAAGTTACAGTGCCCTCAGGTTGGTTTATTGTAAGTGACCTGGATCATGGTGCATGCTTTACAATGAAATAGTTCGCTGTGTCTTGTTTTGAGTGCCCACTTTGAAGTATGTTAGAATATATGCGGTGAAAAGCCAGTGGGAAACCAGCAGCTCATGTAGAAGAGCACATTAATGCAGAAAAGTAAATAGCAAACTTTCAGAGGTCACAGACTGTTTTATTGCCTTTTTTTTTTTTCCTGTATTCTGGAATTTGGACAGCACAGTTGGCTGACAGAGGATCTAATTAGAGGTCGCACGGGGCATGAGACTGGCAACTATCACTCTCCTGTGGGAACAAATGTGGGTCTGCATTCTTTGGGATTGCCCAGGAATAAAGGGAGCAAACATGGTGATGAAGAGAGACTGGTGTTACTGTTTGCAGGCTTTCTGTCCTTTCCCCATTTCTTTGGTCAATGAATTCTTACCAGGGGAAGGTCCTTCCCATCATTTTCCATTTCCTGTGCAATGTCTCTATTTTTTCAGCCCCACCATGTGTTGCCAGTGAATTTTGACAGCATACTACTGCTTAATGTTTATTCAAATACTTTCATCTTTGGAACACAGTGTAAAGGCTGTCTGCTGCTTGCAATTTCTCTCAAGGCTGGGGTGGCAAATGGTGTTAGTTCTGCTAGAGCAGAAAATGGAGAAGTGACTCATCCATGATTACAAAGTTTTTTGGCATTACTGCTAGAGAGAGAGCAAGCTCTGTACTAAACTGTCTCTACAAATGGTTCCTGTAGGAAAGGAATTTCTCTTTTCTTTAGAAAAGTGGAAGTATTCTGATCAGAGTCACTTAGAATAACCATTTCAAGCTCCTCCTCTCCCCACTAATTGACTTCATCCCCAGATGGCTGACATAGCTAATCCTCTGCTGATGCTTCAGGTATTTGTCTTCTTCCAGACAACCTTTTAATGCATCTTCATTTACTCCATGTGCTCACTTTCTTCATACCTATTGAGATGAGTAATGTATAAAGCAGAGTAGGTATCTGCCCGATCTCAGTCCTGCAGTGCGTTAGGTGACACTGCTGCTTAACCTGGGTTCTTGGAGAGTGGGTGCCAAGCTTGGAAGAAAAACTACCTTCTTCTTAATTTTACAGTTTAGAACTAAGATTATAATTTCAGCAATTCAGTGCATTTGCCCACATCAGATGATCTTTGAAAACCATGTTCCTAGTTTGAGGCAATGCAATATAAAACAGTTTAGCTTAAACTAGAATGTACTGTATAAATTATAATACTGTATAAGTTACTGTGTTTTACCGGCCCTTTCCATCATTCAGCTACTGCAGCTTCACTAATTCAATTTATCCTGTCATCTGGCATCTGTGCTTTGCTGGGGGGGGGGGGGGGGGGGGGGAGAGAGGTGGAAGAGCATAGTGGAGAAGTCGTGACTGAAAAGCTGCCTGTGGAGTGAACACTGTCGCAGTGAGAAGCTGGAAGCAGTTGCTGCAGCAAACACGGTGCCGCAGTGAGTCAGTGAACCCAGCGCAGCTAATCACAGTGAATCACCCTGCTGATGGACTACGCGGGAACATCCCTTCACTCAGCCGCAGCCTTTGAGGGACTTGTAGTTCTTACTCAACAGAACTGGAAGCCCCGGCTCTTGCACCCCGGCGCAGTGGCTCCTCTCAGTTTGCAGAGAGAAGCCGGGGTGGCTCCCGGAGAGCTCAGTCTGCGGGTCTGGGTGGGTGTGAAGATCTGTCCCTGTGAATCTGTGCTGCAGGCAGGAGGCCGTGGAGGAGCTGCGGATACTCCCGGTCTGGTATGCGGACACAGATGGAACTGATTGCTCAAGGACCTTTGGCCCGGCATGATCTTTAAACATCACAAATAACATGTTTTCTATCTGAGCAGTGAATTCGTGTCCCAGTGTAGTGAAAGACAGGCCTAATGTGGTTCTGCCTTCTGGGGCGCTTCAGTCAGGCCAATGCTGCTGACAACTCTATATTTTCATATTACTGCCAGAACTGTTTTGTATTGTTCCTTAAATGGCTTCTACGCTTCATACCAGGTCTAACTGTGTTTCAGTGATGGCTAAATAACAATTTTAGAATACAAGAATCATTCCTAGCAAGAAATATACTTTCTAAAATGTTTTCTGTCTTCCTTCGTGCTAATTATCCTAATATTTCAAAGCAAAAGTAGTGGCTATAGTATTATTGGACAAATTGCAGATATGTGGATAAAAGTATGTAAATTGAACACCTCTGCAGGAATATGTGTATATATACATATACATACACACTTTTAAAACAAAAAAGAAATCAAGAAACTAATCTAAAAAAAGGAGACGTATTGGCTTAATAGTAGCCCCACCCAATGCTGAGACATAGTAAACAAAAAGCTTCATTGCAGCTGTGTGCATCCAGCTTTGGCAAGGCAATACTTCACCTGCAGTGCATGAATGTTACTTTATTGTACAGTTGGGAAATTATTTCAGTGCTGAAAAACAGAGAGCTCTCTGGTAGTTTGTATCAGATCAAATTAAATGCAAGTTTTATTATAAAATTTTTTTTGAAAAGTGTGACATAAAAGGATAGTTCTCCCACCTCATTTTTGTTCAGGCTGCCTTACTAGTTTGCTTTTATTCTGTCTTTCAGAGAATTTAGAAGTCTGAGATCATAACACCTCTTAGCCAAGTATTTGAATAAGATCAGAATAGTGTTGTCAAACAGTCATTATAGGAAGGCTTTGGATATTTTCACAGGCTTGGTTCCAGTAATTTCTCTGATCAGTCTATGATAGAGAAAAACTAAACATAAGTTAGTAAAATACGTGTTGATCTCCACTGGGTTCTGTTCTTGGAAATGGAGGGAACTAAGAAGCAGAAATGTATGTTTGGTATTTAAGCAATGCTGTGGAACATCTCCTGGATATTGCAGTGACACTGTGAGGCTATATCTTTAGCAAGACATCAGTTATTCCCAGTGTTTGGCTTGGTCATCCTATGTTGTTGCTATCAAGATACAGGATAAATCATTGAAAATCTAAGGATCTCAGGAAAAAAAATGTCTGCTGATGGTCTGTAGATGTGATAATTGCTGAAAATACAAAAAGCAGTTGAGACATTGGATTTCAAAATCTGGATGCAAAATTTGTGGACATATGAGCAAAGGAAGGTGTGGTTTTTTTTCTTTAGTGGATTCAAATTCTAAGTCCATCTGCATGGGAGGATTAAAAGAAAAAGTATTCAAAATAGTTTTTCATGTGAAAATGTCATAAATAAGTATTCTGTATGTAGAAATCTGTCTGGGGTTTGAATTAGATTCAGAACTCTCTCTATAAATTCTTCTGTACACCTTTTTCCCAGGCACAGCTACCAGATCTGTAGTGTGCCATTACAGTGAGATTCACTATTTTCTGTATCTTTCAGCCTCCTGGTATGGTCAGATTGTTGCTTTTGTCTGCCACTGCCCACTGGAATACAAAAACGGCACCTTAGGCAAAGCATTCTATTTTATGTGAAAATAAAAGAGCAAAAATATCTACGCAGTGGCCACAGCTTTTGTTGATGACACAGATGTTTTCCTTTGATCCCTTTTCCTAACGAGAAGTAATGATGCCATCTGCTGGCATAGAACAGGCCTCTTCTGGGGCCTGGTGCTTCCTTCATAAAGCTTGCAGGTTACAGATCCTTTCCTCCCCCCCCACATTTGATTCATTGCTCTTGGGCATATATACCACACCAAGGCAATTATTTCTGTGTGAGGTCCATGAATTATTTAGGAAGGTTTGAGTCAGAAAACCATGTACATGGGAAATTTTCTTTTCAAGTACCCATTGGCCTTTTTTTAATAAAGGAGTTTAACAAAGCATTATTAATGTGATACTCATTTTAATTTAATTAATAGGTAAAACTATGTTAATACAGTTTTTTCCTATGAAAAATAGAATAAATTTATGCCTAAAGCCAGGAGGTCCTTTTCATTGCCACCTAGATAGTAAACAAAATTTTCAGGCCGTCTAACCTCAGTTAGAGGTCTCAGCAGTAGAGCCAACAGGAAGACCCTGCTCATCTGTCTCTTAATGCTTAGTCCATGAATGAATATTGTAAAATACTCTCCACAAATATTGGACTATGTTGCTGCTTTGCAAGGATGGGCATACCAGAACAGTATACTGATTCAGTATCTAGAAAGACGCAGATAAAACATTATTGTCTCTCTGACACTTTAAATAGTCTGATACAACATCTGGCAGGTTATTCTTCGGACTTAGTTTAGTTTGGAAGGGCAGCTCCCATTTCTCTTCTTAGTTTGAGGGAAACTTCGTGAGAGTGGCTTCACTCTAGTTTGTCAGATTTTAAATCTTTTCTCTCAAGCAACTGCCCCTTTGCAAAATGACTTTAAGTAATTTCTTTATTGTAAACCTGGATCCATTTTATAACCCCATTTTGCTTATTGCCCCAGATATTACTATTATCACAGTGCAGCTCCTGGAAATGCAGGAAAAGTACCACCCCCCGCCCCCGAAAGAAAAAGCAGCCAAACAAAAAAATCCAACAACAACTGTGAATGCATCAGAGAAGCATGTCATCTGAGGACATCTGAAATTCTGCTCATACTGCTGTACTCACAGATGTGAGCCAGCTGAAGCTGGTAAACATCAAAAGGAAAATTTATAATGGTTATATTAAAAAGAAAAGGATTAATTAGATCAAACAGCCTTTTCTCCTTATCTGAAATATATTTTGCTTTATTATAGTCCCATTTGACTTTGTTGCTTTCTGTCTTCTGAACACAAAATAAATGATCCTGGGTTTCCTCTTTTCAGAGAACTGATGATCCTGAGGAGACAGATGGAGGAAGTTTCCTGTTTTGACCTTGCTTAATTTTGCAGACTTCATGTATGTCACAGGATGCTGGTGGTTGAAAACTCAGGCCTTTTGAAGGCTATGGGAATGCTTTTTCATGAGTAACCACGGAGGGGCTCTGAAGGGTTTGTAATGCTACACCATTCTCCCTGAAATAGAACAGGATTTCTGCTGCTGATCGTCTTCACCAACTGCAGGATGCAAGGTGCATTTTGGTTGGAAATGGAATGTTATAAATTTATTCTCTGTGCAAACAAATTTTGTGTCTCATGCTAAGACTATTAAGTGTGTTATTTGTTGTTGGATATCAAATGCTGTGGACTAGAGGAAGCAGTTGCTTTTCATAACGTAGAAATCTCACCTCTATGATAAGGTTGTCTTACAGGATGGTAAATGTGAATAGCACAGGTGTCTAGAGAGAAATAATTCTGAATTCCTGGGTTTTGGCAATTAAAGGCCAAGTTGTAGTAAACTCTGATTAAGTTCAACGAAGGATGAGGAAGGAAACATGGTAAGAGTTTGCAAAGAACACTCTCTAGTTTAGGCCTGTGGTGATACCAGTGTTGACAGATCTTGAGATCTCAGATCTCAGTGGTTGTATGACTTGCCAGCATTGTTTGATTTGAAAGCTTTCCTCCTTCCTTGTCTGCCAAGAGAAGCAACCGGTTAGGGTTGCTGCAGATGACAGAGCATTTCTGACATTTTTCTAAGGAACAGACTAGTCTTTAGGCAAGTGTATACTGGAGAGAAAGTATTTGTCATACCCCCTGTAGAAGAAAAGAGGATTAATGCAAAAAATTAAAGTTAATGCTCCCTGCCTGGTTGAAACTGGATCAGAATTCCCATTGCTTCTTCATACACTCAGTTTTGTAACAGCAGGAAGGTAAAGGGGAAGAGGAGGCTCCCTGGATGTAGTTGAGGGACAAAGCTGTCTCCTGCTGTTTCATACCTAGGCCCTGGAGGAAGGTGGTGGGTGTTTGAGGTTGGAGGAGAGTGTGCATCAGAGTTGAAGCAGGAAGCTAAAGTGTGTATTGTGAATTTGGGGGAATGAAGGAGTGGGGTAAGGTAAGCAGAAGGGTAATGAACTATAACTTTGGAGATGGGAAGTAGGGAAATAACAGGAAGCTTGATGCCCTGAATTTTAGGGCAGAATTTTCTGTAACCTTGGTTACTTCCTTTACCCTAATTTTATATTAAGTGCTCTTTTATTAAAATACAAATCCCCTTATTTCTCCATGTTTTGAAGGGTCATTTGTTCTGCCATGTTAAGTTTGAGTACTGGTGACTTGGGATAAATGAAGATAGACCAATGAGTTATTAAAAACCCTAACTTTCTGTGATTTCTGTTTTCTGTAGGTCAGACTGACAATACTATGTACCTCTGTGAATTGATACTGCAATTGAAATCCTGATATAGCCAATACTCCTATTTTCTGGTGGTTACTTTATGTTTACTCTTATTTTCTCAGTGACCCAGCTGGAGGTACAGCTGTTTTGGATTAGTGCCTTTCACTCAGGTTTTCTCAGTTTGCTTACCCAATCAAGCAAAGTTAAACTTTGAGAGACATTTACTGTTGATTTACTGAAGGATGTGTGACCTTAATGTGAAGTCTAATGTGTATGTAAACCAGTTCTTACCAACAGTTAGCAGTGGTAATATTTATTACAGTAACATCAGTGAGGTTGAGAACAACAAATTCAGCTGATTCCCCATATTAATCGTCTATAAAGGAAAACTCTTGTGAAAACCAACCAAAATGTCTTAACATGAGTGAATGACAGTTAAATCACATTACGTATTTCCTTGTATTTTATCTTACATCTCACGCCAATGCTAGCAAAGCTAGGCTACATGCTTCAGCTTTTGACAGGAGTTTGTTCCTTGTTCCTCTGTGTTGTGTTTGTAGCCCAGTTTACAATCCAGATGCTTTAACAGTCACTCCATCATTTCAGTATGATGGTGTAACAAAATACGCCGTGCAACAGAATGTGTGGCATTTTACCTATGGTCACAGTCAAAATTCGTTGATCTGCTCTGCTGCATACAAGCATGACATGTTGTCATGTATGAGGACTGTCTTTATATGTTACAGGAAGAGGCTAACTTCTTTAGGAAATGGTTAGTAGAATCCTATATTCATATGGTTTTAAGCAGGACATTTGTTTACAAAACCGGAACTTCCTTTCCTTGAACCAGGAACTTGCCATAAGTCATCACAGACATAAAGATGGGTGCAAACTCCACATATATGCACTCTCATACCCTATTTTTTATCAGCTGTGGCAAGCAGCTGTTGTTAATTCTTCAGCTCCTCCTGTAACATGTATTGCTTGTTCCTTTTGGAAACTGGGTGGAGATTAAATAATGACTGTTCTTACTGGGTGTTTATCTTGAGCCAGGCAGCTACTTTAATGAAGGTGCTGTTCTTTCTCTGTTGTAAAAAGAGTTTTCATCTGCAGAATCTCAGGATTACTACCGTGTTTTGAGAATTTAAAACTACTTCAAAACCATCAGCTTCTCTTCACTGTTCATCCCCAAAGCTGGTCTGAGTTTTCTCTGTACCAAAGTGATTCAATTTTAGAGATGCTTTTCTCCACAAGGAGCAATGACTATTAATGGCCTTATCTTTTGATTGAGAATCCAGTTAATAAAAAATGAGCGTGTTACGTGCAATAAACTGAAAGGGCATATCTGTGTTGTGATGAATGAAATATCATTCACTTGAGCTGAATGTTAGTGCAACTTGTTACAATACAGTTCTGAAAGGCAGAAATTCTTTGTTTACGATAGACTTATGGTGGTTGGTGAGACAGTTGCACAAGCAGCGGGCTGTATTTGTGAGGTTGAAAGAACACTCAGTGCACAGAGCTGATAATTATTTTCTAATTTTCACTGTTCTGAAAATAAATGTATGCACTGAAACGTGGTGTGGAGTATGCATTATTTATTTCAAAAAATACTTCAGTACTTTAGGGATAGAATAAATGTCTAGACCTGGGGGTATAAAGCATTTAATATAACCAATATATTGGTATGCCACAGTCAGTGCTGTTTTGTGCTTCTCCACCCTGTCTCATCACAGCTTTGCTGATGCAGAGTGACCACTGGCACTAATGAAAAATATGTGAATTATTGATGCCTTTGATTAGAATTTGAGTCAGATGAATGCCTGCCAACAGACACTAGAAAGAAAGCAGTACTTTCATATATGTGCTGCTAAAGCTCTAGTGATTTAACGTGAATACCATTACCTCAGTTGATTTTCAATTTTTGACCAAGATATAAAAATGCTCTAAATCCCATGGTCTAAAATGTACAGTACTATGCAAATCATGATAACTCTTTCAGACTTCATACTTTTGCTTCTCATATGTAGCCTTTCTCAGTATTTATCTTTTACCCTTTTCCAGTCATTCTTAATTTTGTGTGTGATCACTAGAAAAGTTGCTGTATTTGTGAAGGTTGCTTTTCAAACTGGGTGTGTGGTGACTTTAGTGTGAATTTAAGATGGCATATAAAAGGAAAAGACTAAACTGTAATGACATACTATTATTTTTTATCTCTTAACCTCTGCTTTTCACTCACTTGTTGCTTTAAAAAACTGAGGTCAGTGCAAAGTGCTAGCAGGCATCTGGTACTAATGGTCCCAAGTGTGAAGGGAGGGTCACTCTATATGTAATATATGGGGGTGGTTTTTTGCTAATAATAATTTTCCCGTTGTAGTTCAGTCATCAACATATTTCCTTCTCCTTTAGATGGAGAATATTAGATTGTCCCCAACAATCTATTGCAGTGCAAGTATTGACAATATATGTTAGTTTTGCTAGTGTCAAAATGTATATGTTTATTACACACTAAAGATGGCCACACATTTAAGAGGGGCATAACTATTCATTGTACCACCATGATTAACTCATGAATAAGGAAAAATTACAATTGCAGATAGTTACCAGGGGAAATTTAACACTTACTCACACTTAGTCAAAGCCTGTAGATGTCAAGAAGTGGAATACAAATTATCTCTGGAGTTAAAAAATAAGAGCAGGAGACTATGCAGTGGAAGCACCTGGAATTGCCATCATTTGAGTAATTTACAGCTAGATTTAAGAAAATAAAAAGTATACTCCAGAAAGCAAGCGTATCTGCAAAGAGCAGAGACAGTAAAAAGAACTGTGTGCCTCTGCATTCAAATAAATTAGGGATTATCTTTCAATCACATTAATCTGTACTCTTTGACAGGAAAACCCAAAATATACTTGATTGATCAAATATGGTTTTATATTCACTCTTTCTTAATGTGGCTTTTTTTTCCCAGTTCTTTTTTTTTTCAATAGTTTGAAATAACTTCTATGATGTAAGAAGGAACTAACACTAATGTCTATAAAACTACTGTGTACAGAAGCAGTTTAGTTTGTAAAAAGGATGCATTCAAATAAAGTAGGTAAATAGAGGTAAGAGGACAAGTCTTGCCTAAGAAATGAACCCTGTAGAAGAAGTCTACCAAGTACCCATGTATTACATAACAGTTCACTGCAAAACTGATAGGAAGAGATAGTAATAAGCAGCCAAGCCTTCAGAGAGAGAGGATTAGTGAGTGTTCTAATTGTGGGCAAACTGGGGCTTTTATTTCACAAGTCCAGTCTTGGCAGAAAGTGGTGAATATTGCTGTATTTTCCCCTTCCTAAAAAATACACTTTTTCTGAAAATCCCAAAGAGGAATTCAGATTTTTATTTCTGCACTGAACAGTGTCTACAACTGAGGAGAAATCATTGTACTAACAGAAATCACTGTACTAGCCATAGACACAAAATCCTATCCTACTTTAGGGAAGATGTTGATTACGTGTTAGGAGTATATCAATGCACTTTTGATTTTTCATGTAACATGGGAAGAGTCAGAAGTGGAGGAAGGAGTCAGGACTAGGAGAGGAAGCAGAGGGAACAGAGTATGTGTCTGCTTAGTAGTGTACACACAGAGCAGTGAGATGTTTGAAAGTACTGGTACTGTTTTTTTCTCATGATTCTTTTTCAAAGATAGTGAGATGGACTCTTAAAACATACACCTGGGGAAAAAAAAGCCACAACCACTCCAAACTCCAAAAATCTTGGTGGTTTGAAAACCAAAAAGGTAGTTTGGAAAAATGGATTTCTGACTAAACATTCTTTCTGGAGGGTATTCATCTATTCTCTGAATTCTCAAGCCAGTCAGACTGTACTGCACACACCTCATAGCAGTCTGTCAGTGTAGGCTGCAGTGGACTTTGTACAAGAAGTGAAAAAAGTTCCTCAGAAAGTGGAACTTTTTCACTTTTCTTTACTGTGAGTGTAGTGAGTCACTGGAACAGGTTACTCAGAGAAGTTGTGGATACCCCATCCCTGGAGGTGTTTAAGACCAGGCTGGATGAGGCTCTGAATAACTTGATCTAGTAAAAGGTGTCCCTGCCCACAGCAGGGGGGTTGGAACTAGGTAATCTTTAAGGTCTCTTCAACCCACCCATTCTTTGAGTCTATGATTTGCCCAAGCTCGTGTTTGTGTTCAGCACCATGGCCAGGGCAAAAGGTAGGGGATATGTAACAGGGACAAGAAAAATGTATACATCGTTCATAATAAAAAGTAACTTTTCCATGGATATATTGCTGGTTGTACATTCCGTGGATGGTCAGTAGCATATGAACAGCTAGATTTGCCAGGCATGAAACTGCTTGATTTCTTCCTTCTCCTGATAGTCAGTCATTAACTATATGTTTGTCTCTCATGTAAGTCAGAGCTGCCAGTAAGTAAGGTAAATTGCACTTTATTTATAAACTCTTAAACAGAAGTGAAAGACAATATTGATTTTTTCCAGATTTTAAATCAGGCCCAAAGTGAACTATGGTCTTGTCCTCTTCAATGGTGCCTTACTTAGTTTCTTCTTTAGCTCCTTTAGTCAGGAGTTCAAATGTTTATTCTGGGAAGCATATTTCAAGCATGAGAAAAACAGTGTAAGCATAAGGAACTGAAAAATGAAACTGAAGGTTTAGTTTAGCTCAGGTAGTGAATAAAGAATATGACGGATGTGCACAATTGTTCTTCTCTTTCTGTTTCTGTATCACAAGTATAAAAATTATCTTTATAACTCATGCCCTTCCTCGCCCTGCCCAATTAGTTTGTAATCAGTAACATATCCCTCCATAAGAAAACTTTTGTAATAAAATTAAATGTGAGATCTTATGGGAGAGGAGAGTGATTCTTATTTACAAAACTTCTAAATTAATTTATTTTATTCTCTTCATTCCTTCTCTCCTGAGTTTTACTCAGTTGCCCTTTCACACCCACATATTTTCAAGCATCAAACTTGGGTTACAAAGTTTTACCAGGTTTGGCCAGGATTGTAGGTGTGCAAAGCAGAGGAAAAGAGACTTTGTTGTCAAGTCCCCTTGAAATTTTTATTTCTTCTTGATTGGTGGTGACAAACTACTTTGTACAGATCTGTATATCTGTAGTCTTTGACTGGTAAGATATGATAATTTGACACAGAATATGGCTTATTTCAGTTTTCCAAAATCTTTGATCTGATTACTACTCATTTTCTCTTTTCCTCCATTTAAATTACATGTCTTTAGTCTGTTTTCTTGGTGAAGTAATGGAAAAGGAATGGCATATGTGACATGGTGCTATCTGTTTCCATCCTTCTGGTATCAGGATGCAGGGTCTCCCTCTGTCAAGTCATCTGTGATCTTGGCAGAGTGCAGGCCTTTTTTTTCTGGATGTGAACAACACACTTCCACTTTATCCTTGGCAGCGGTGTCTTGGAAACAGTGTTCTTCACCATAATGGAGAGCTGCTCCTTCCATTCTGGTTCTGCTCCTTTTTTCCAGTGCTTAAACACATACACATTTCCATTCATAGTACATTCATACCAACCCCAAATCTTGTGTCATTAGCTCTGAGAGATGTTTTAATAGGTTGAACTATGCTTTCAGCTGTCATCTTGAACAGTTTTTATTTCAGAATCCCAAGTAGTTGTGACTGAATGGACGTTTCTGCTTTGGTCAGCCTGTGGTATTCATCTGTCTCACATATAATGTTGTCAGTGTTGTCTGTCCATGGCCAACAGAAGCAAAACATAGCATGCACAAAAATACAACATCAGAAATGCAAGATCAAATCTGAGGAATAGCCTGAAGCTTTTATGATGCCTTTTAGGATAGGATCATCATTGAGTACCCTCAGGAGTACTCAACAAGACACTCTCTTTCATGGTGAGCAAGCCAAGACTTACCAAAGCTTAATGCTTCTCATTTCTGTGTTTCAAATATTTTTTATTATGCAACTGACATCCTGGTAGCATTACTTAACAAATTAGTAATTTTATTTCAGATGCATGACAAGAGATATCGTGCCTCTACCCACTAGCCTACTGTGTCCTACAGAAAAGTGAGTTTACTCCGTTTTAGGTTTCTTTAAGAAAAAAAGTCTACAAAGACTAAAGCTGGGGGGGTTAGAACAGACTACCAGAACATTAGTGAATTTCACCATTATCTAGTTCTGGGTCTGGTTCTGGAAATCATTGACTTATAATGACCCACACTCAATGGCACTTCACGTATAACACACACGTTTAGCAGTGGAAAAAATGGTGCAGAGGAAGACAGAAAGCCATAGTCCATGTCCATAACTGTTCATATTCAATCCATGAGAAGAATCTGAAGACCTCCAGGGTCTGTATAAGTGAACTAGAACTTAGAGGTGAACTTTTGTGAATGCATCCTATTCTGACCTTTTCTAGTTTTAAAATATGCTTCTTGGAATGGACTGACCAGAATAAGAGGTAATTTTTTTTTTTCTTTAAGTGTGGTTCCTCAATGAATGCATATAGAGTATTACAGTGTTACTTTGTGTTTTATTCTCTATGTCTTTAATAATGCTATATTAACATTTTGAATGTCCATGGTCACTTAGCTGGTATTATTCTGATACTTGTCACATTGTTTTCAAGATGTTTCTCCTGAGAGTTGAAAATTAACATTGTGCCCTTTGCGTGTCCTCGAGTGTGAGATAGGAGGACAGCGTGAGCACACTGGAATTCCTTTATTGAATTCACTGCTTTATACTGGTAGTCACTGACTTTCATCTATTGTTTTTTCCCCTCTCAACATTATAGGCTAATTTAGCAGTTCTCTTTAATTTTAATTTTGGTTCTCCTGCGTCATCTAGGATCTTAACAAATGGTGTAACTTCACAGTTCACTGCTTTTAAACCTTGACAGGACCCATCAGTTGTTTCTGTCTGTTGTGTCAACTGATTTTCCTACAGCTTGTTTAAATATCTGGAAAAATTAGTAATCCAGGAGGTGACCACCTCTGGGAGCTTGTCCTTCAACTGTTGTTGAACTTTAGCAGTTTTGGTACCTGAGCTTCTTTAGAACACGTAAGGGATGCCATCCAGTCCTGGTAGTTTGTTTACTATTCAGTTTATCAGTTTATTCTAAAGTCTCCTTTTGTTTGTTTGTACGAATCTGTTATTTTGCCTCTATTACTGCAATGTTTGGCCATGACGGTTTTTAATCTCATTCCTAGTTTTTTTGGGCCTGTTTTGATTCATGCTATTCTCATATTTGAGCCTCTAATATGGTGCCTTCAAACAGTGACCAGGTGACTCCTTATTTTGACTGTTTGGTTTGTTCATAGACATTTCCTATTTTTAAAGTTAAATATTAATCTGCTATTAATGGCTTCATTACTCTCATAGGTGTTGAATTATGTACATTAAAGCATTATAATAGCATCTCATGTCTTCATTCCTGCCTATAGCAGAGAAGTCCCCACAAAAACACATGGCAAACCTGGTTCTCTCTTTGCTTGATACTCAGATTTCTAACACTGCAGCACTGTAAATCTGCCTTATTGAAAATCTTGTTCTTAGCTAATGTACATGGGCAAGAAAAACGAAACAAAAAAATCTCCCCCCAAAATCTCGCCCCCCTAGCAATTAAAGAAAAATAACTGAACAATATTATAAAGGTATTGCTGTAGAAATTGAGAACCTATCCAACAAAAAATAGTCACCCGCAAAAACACATCACATGTTGATTACGTAGGCAAAAGTGCCTCCTTGACCCAAAACAACTGCTGTTTTAGTAGCTGAACAATCTACATCCCACAAGGATAAGCCACAGCCTGGACAGCTGACCCCCAGTGACCAAAGGGATATTCCAGACCATGTGGCTTCATGCTCAGCAATATAAAGCTGGGAGAACAAGGAGAAAGGGAGTGACACACTTGAAGTGATGGCATTTTTTCTTTCCAAGAAACCATTACAAGTAATATAGTCCTGCTTTCCTTTTGCAAATTTTTACTCCTCTTGCTTAGTGATTTTTGTATTGAAGCAGTTCCAGACAGAAAGTAACTTTTGTGAGATGCCTTTGATCACTTCATGGGGTAATAATAAATGAGAATATGAATGGTGCCAATGAAAGATATCAAGTGCATTTTTTTTTAACCCAAATGACAATATTTAGGCAATTGTTATTCTGACATACCAGTCTTGGATTGAATGCAAGTATCTGATATGGATTGTGTAGATAGTTAGAAACTGAAGTCTTTTATTCTTTAAATTTTCACTATGTATCCTTGCCTCTATTTTGCTCTCTTCCAGATAATCAAATAAGAAAGCTTTTTCCTAAAAGCTTTGTACATGCACATGTAGACTGTGCATGTACTCTTACCTAACTTATGCTCAGTGACTCAGTAGCATACACTAATCTTCTGTTCACATCAGACTCTTTATATGTTTTACATTTACTTTGTGAAATGGGAGTTGCCAGACTGTATGGTACTTTCTCAGTAATCACACAAAGAGGATACACCTTCTTAGTAAATTAGAGAGCTTATTATGAAGGTAAATGCCATAAGTTAAGCATCAATCACTTCCAAGTTCATTCAGGTGTGCTTTGTTTGCTATCTTATTTTAACATTATTTATATAAGAAGAGTCAAGATAACATAGAGGATTATATAAATATTCTTTAACTTCGTAAACCCAAATTCTGTTAGTTCAAAATTACTGAATTACTGCCTTCACCTTTCATGCAAATATCATCTAGGCATCCCAAATTAGGATGAGGTGAATTGCTCTTTTAAACTGTGCTGTCCCCTCAGTTAAAAATTGGGTGGGTTTTTGTGTTTGCAGTTTATTTTGGCTATGTTCCACATACTCGCTTACATGAGAGAGACCTAACAAGTTCAGGGTCACGACATGCAAACGGTAGTTTCATCAAAAGAAGTTTTTTTTCTACAAAGTAGCTCCTATGAGAACTCAGGTAATCCATGTTTTGTAATCTGTATTTCCATTCATATTCTGCATGTTGGATATAGGTTTGTGTATCATAAATACTGTCATTTGTATAAGTAGTGGCAAATTAAAATCTCATACATCATCAGTCAGTTCAGGGGGATTTTTTGCTTTGATTCAAATGATGCAATCTGAAAACACTCCTGTGATGACAAAATGAAAAAACAAATTTAGAAGAAGAGATGAAAGAGTTGAAAAACAGGTTTTTCTTTGAAATATCTGTATTCCCATAAATTTCTTGCAAAGAAAAGGAAAAGTTAACTCCCAAATGCAGGTAACACTAACAGAATATAATAATTTTTCAGGTGATGGCTAAAAGTATGATTTATATTTTGTTTTATTGTAATAGTCTTCAAGAGCTTATGTGCCTGTCTCAAGTCTTTCCATACCTTGAGCATTTTGTAATAAATCTACATTAAAGTCTGACCATTTTTTATAATTTTGCTTGTTTTAAACACCTTTTCTGAATGATGAGTAATTTAAAGGACATTTCCCAATTGTTAGACAGTGCTAGCACTTGAATTCAATACCTTTAGAGTAAATAACTAATTGCATTGTTAGTTTACAGACAAACATGTTCAGTCTGGTCTAAAATACTAGAAAAAGATCTTTTTTTAATCGAATGACTCTCTGAGATGGTAAAGAGATGTTTCATAATAATTTGTGAATAATAATTCATAATAATTTCTTACATAATAATTTATATACAGGTGTGTGGGTTTACATGGCAAGATTTTGGTAGCAGGGGAGCTGCAGGGAGGCTTCTGTAGGAAGCCTTGGACAGCGCTGTGCCAGACGGATGCTGCCAGCTGGCTCCAGAAGACCTACCACAGCACACAGCTGAGCCCATCAGCCAAATTGGTGGCTTGGAAATATATTTATATATTTGGAAATATATTTAAGAAAGGGTAAAATGCTGTGTAGCAGTTAGAGAGGAGGGAGGAATAAACGTCCTGTCAAGTAGGGAGAGGAACAGAACTGCTGGGTGAGGGTTCGCAGCCAACCATCACAGCTTAACCCATCACAGCAAAAAAAAATAATTTTTTTATCTAATTACAGGTTTACTTCACTACAGCAACACTTAATGCAATATTGGTGAAGTTCTGTTCTGAACTGGAAACTTTACTCCAGTCTCTGCCTTGGGAAAGTACAGAGAAGATATTATCACTTACCTGCTGGACCTGCTTTCAATTTAGCGTTTTCATTAGGCTATTTGCTTACAGCAAACATCTCTTACAGAGTTGTTATGAAATACTTTTTCCTCTATAATGTTTCTAACATACGTAAGCATTGCCAGAAAAATAACTGTTCTTCAGACTGGGCAGAGAAAGATGATTATATTCTGTTATCCACATTCTACATGCTCTTACACATCAGCAGTGTTCTGTTGTGGTATGTTCTGTTAAGTCTTACTTTCCAAGTCAAGATAAGAATTAAGCTTTTTTTTTTTTTTTAATAATCTTTCTCTTTGCATAATCCCAGAAACATTTTTGTGGGTAACCTTAAACAATTTGGGCTTATGTCCATACCAAATTTTCTGTTCACATGAGCTATATTTTATATCAAATGTTTGGATTTGGAGATTGTGCCTCTTTGCCCTCTTCTCATCAGTAATTCCCTCTAATTTCTTCATTGTAGAGTCATATTCACTCCTGCTTTCCTGGTCTTTGGAGAAATGAAACTCTTAAGTATTCTGTGCAAAATTGAAGTGTTTCAAGGAGAGAGCCTTAGATCGCAGGGGTTCAGGTATTAAAATAGAATTGATCAGTTGTAAGAGACCTACGACAAACATCTAGTCCAACTGTATTCTCACAGGAAATTATAGAATTATAGAACAGTTTGGGTTGGAAGGGACCTTAAAGATCATCTAGTTGCAACTCCCAGGGACAGCTTCCACTAGACCAGGTTGCTGAAAGCTTGCCATTCAACCAGGCAACTTGAACATATAAAGAGAGATAGAGAACCCACAATTTCTCTGGGTAACTTGTCCCAGTATCTCACCACTGTCACAGTAAAGAATTTCTTCCATATATCTAATCTAAATCTACCCTCCTTCAGCTTAAAGTCATTCCTCCTTGTCCTCTCGCTATATACCCTTGTAAAAAGTCCCTCTCCATCTTTCTTGTAGGCCCTCTTTAAGTACTGGAAGGCTGCTAGAAGGTCTCCCCAGAGCCTTCTTTTCTCCAGAATCAACAACCCCAGCCCTCTCAGCCTTTCCTCACAGGAGAGGTGCTGCAGCCCTCTGATCATCATCATGACCCTCATTGGGACTCACTCCAACAGGTCCCTGTTCAACTTCTTTTGGGGGCCCCAGAGCTGGATGAAGATGTGAATGCGAGTCCCCAAGACAGATTTAGATATGTCAGCTGTCACTGAATTTAGTACTTAGTGAGCTGTAGAGCGAAAAGAAGAATCCTACTCTGGCATCATTTAAAGAGAAGGGCCTGTTTTTGAAAGGCACGAAGCACCCATGTTCATGAAGAGAGTCGTGTCTATGAAGGAATTAGTCATGATCTACGGAAGACATATAATTTAGACATACTCTTTTTTTTTAAGGTTTTCCTCTTACCTGGTCCAGGCAGCTGGATGTTCAGAATGCTGGATGTGTACCTCTCCCTTTGAGCCCTGGCTGTATATTGCCTAAATACTTTAATGGTTCTGTATGTCTGGCTGTGTATTTAATTCAGCAATTTAGAAATATAGGGACAAGAGTTTTGTGGAGACACATACATCAAAACTCTGAGATATTCTGATACTCTGGGTAACGGTTCTGCTGAGCTTTAATTACCTAAAATTTGAAGTTATCATCAGATTTTTTTTTCCCCAAATGTTTTTGATCCAGCCTTCCCAAAATTTTAGTGTAGGTGGACCTAATAGATGCAATACATGACTGGATGGCATAGACTGTCAGTCTCACTACTGGCATTTTATAGTGCAGATGATTGGCTTCTGAGAACTGACATTTTAAAAAGCAGCAACTGAAAAGGAGAAGCATGAAGGAGTGCTCAAAAGTGGTTTTTATTTTTGGTTTTTTTCCCTCCCTTTCAAAAAACACCTTAACAAGTGATCATATTCAAATTTTGAAAATGCATGCAAAATAAACACAAGTACTGTAAAATATAGTGGAATTGCGTGAAGGAAGATATTTCTCAGGTTATCTAATTTATCCTTCCCTCTCTTTTGCCGTGGGAGGTAGCAGCTCTCGAAATGTTCTTCAGTGTGCACTGTTGTGTTCATGATGTTGCTGTGATAAAAAGCTCTGTATTGACAATATTGTCCTTTTGATGATTCAAACGTTCGTTATAAAGTAATGTTCTTGGGAGATGTGCGTGGCAGCTGGAAGACTTGGATACGAGTCAGATGTATTCTTGCATGTGACGTAGTTTTTCCCTCTCCCACAATACAGCAGGTATTATTAACTACGTAACTGCTGACTTACATAACAGAAAAAAGTTAATGTTCACCATAAATGTGGCAAGTTGGTTATACTTTTGCAAGTCTAGCAGATTGTACCAGTAGGATCGTAATATTTGGTGGTAAGAAGGGGAAGACTAAAGATTCTTAGCAATTCTTACTTCATGCAAATGATCTCATGTTTCCATAAGTGTCCTGTGGAACCATCACCATAGTTATATCATGGATCTGAATATTGTTTATCTCAGCTAATTGATATTAAGTCTTAAAATTATGTAATTCTGTCAGTTCAGTAGAGCTGTTGACTATGTGCCTTAAACTAAGCCATTCCATTAAGAGATGACAAAATTATGAAAAGTTTGATCTATCAGTCACGTGACTAGACTGGCCATGTTGAAAAATAGAAGAATCTACTGTATTGAGCAGACATTCAGTATAATTTTTGCACTGTTTTTCAAAAATTCTTGCTTTGAAAGCTAAAAAATATCTCATAGCAAATGTTGACTTGGAGGCAATATCAGTATGCTGCTGCAAAGGGGGAAGAAAGAGTAAAGGGTTTCCTCTCTAATTTTGTTTGTGACAGTGAGTCTGATTTCCCATATGAAAATATTAAGTAAATGCAAATTTACTTCAGTTCCACCTTTGGTGTCAATAGGAATTTTGAGACAAGGAGATGGTAGAAAATATTAGTAGAGAAAATTTGCAATTAAAACGAATATGCTCACTTTGTTTCTTGTTCAAACTCTAACATCTCCTTGATATGTGAACTTCATTGAGAGAGCACGGGTTTAGGTACTCAAGCTTTGTCTAGAATATTTCCCAGCATCTTAGTGAGCTGGTTTTTCAGAAAAAATCTTCTTCAGAGGGCAGAGAAAAAAAAAATGTACATTTTACCAGTACTTTTCTTTCCAGTATTTCCTACAGAGAAAATAAAAGATTTGGAAAATCCTACTTTTCTTGGGTGAAATTACCAGAGTGAAAGGTATGTGAAGTGTAAGTCCCTTGATGCCTTTTCTATGTCATCTCTTCTTGGCTCAGTCCATTTCCCTAGTATAAATCCCACAGATGCTTGAGAAAGGGGAACTGTTCTAATTTTGTTTTGAATCATCAAGTATTTTTCCTTGTGTATTAATGTAGAAGCTGTTGTACTGAGTCTTTTCGCAGACATAACTTTTATAGAAGCTGTGTTAGTAGGAAAGCTTACTAATTGAACTTATTACTTACTACACCCCTTCCTAATCTTCAGTAATTGTATGTCACATGTTTATCCCCACTTGTACTTAACTGGAAGAGAAGGAAATGTTTTTCAACTTTAGTCTCAGAGTATGAGCTACCAAATTCCAAAGGAAGTACTAGGAATGGAACATGGATGCTAATCTTAAAATTTCTATGCCAAACCACTTAAGGAAGGCCGTGTGGGAATGTTATACTCCAGACAGCATCAGCAGATACCTTACACTATTGTATTTGTTTGAATGAAAAATAATACCAATAACCCAAAGACTGCTCAAGATCACAGGGATGAAATTAGTGGTAGAGCTGAGATTAGTCCAATTGGAAAATCAATACCTTAGGGTAAAATGATAGGATAATTAATTACATGATATTAGCCTGATTCCAGAAGTGACTTAGAAGCAATCAAAAGTATGTGGGATTTTGTAACATTACGTTAAATAAAAGCTTGACTGTTGAATACATTTGAATGGACATTCTGTGTATTAAAGTTCTTTCCATAAAACTAGTTGGTAGTGACACCCCATTAGAAGGTTTGGGAGAGCAATAAATTCATTATAGGGATGCTTTTTGCCACTTGTTTCTAATTCTTTAACAACATAAAAATCATAAATTAATAATTTCAGTAATTTTATACCAGTTTTATGTCTGTTTAAATACTGTCTCCTTCTGTAGTGGTAATTTTAGGTTAATATGTTGACAGCCTGCATATAAAAATGAAATTCATCCCCCTTACTTCTGTGTCATTGCTTTAACACTCTGTCATGCACTGTTCACCCTCCTGCTGCTTATCTCTGTGCTTTCTTAAGTTTTTGACTTTATAGAGGGCTTACTGGAGTCTTGGTAAAGGAAGTGCTGTGGTTGTGTATCGTCATACATCTCTTAATTCATAATCTGGCTAGATTTTGCCAGACCTATTTTAGAATGGTGCCAAGGCAGTTCAGACAAACCATCTCTGTGCTTGAGACAAAAGGAGTGATGTGTATATTGTGAAGTTGTGTATATTGTGAAGTTGTGTGGTCATGTGTAAGGCTTTGTGTGCTCTGGTGAAATGCTGGCAGATAGAAGAGTAGTAGAACAAAATCCCGTGGCTATTTCTGCAGAGCAGCATCACTGATAGAACATTACTTATTGGTTTGACAGCCTGTGATCAGCAAGTCAGGAATACAAAAGGATAAGGAAAAAACTCAGTCACCAGGTGTAATTACACTTTCTGAGGTATTTGTACAGTGGTCATCCTGGGATTGCTGTGACTGCAATGAGATTTCCTCTTGTTGTTAACAGATAGAAATAGACCCCACATTCTTGAAAAATTATTTATTTTTCCTAAATAAGCCCAGCGAGGTCTCTGCTAAATTTTATCATGAAGTTATATAATTTTTTCATATAGGACATTTTCTTCTGCAGTGTGATTCAGAATGAAGATAATCTTCCACGCAGATTGTGTTTTTAACAAGAAGTTTTACTGCAAAGTAAATTTACACTGTAACTAAATGAATGTTAAAAGTTAGTTACACTGATGGAATGATTAAAAATAGTCTCATAAAAGTTTGAGTGTAGGGAGACAGTGCATTGACACAGCTATGACTCAAAACATATTTTTTATCTGTCCTTCTGCATCTGCTGCTATAACAAACATGCCTGCCATGCAATCAGCTTTTATTTCTTAAGCTTTGAATTTTAGCAATGACTGTCGTAGCACTGGTTTTGGGGTTCCTGGGTCAGGCATATAGTGAAAGATTATGGGAAGCTGTATTTCTATTCATGGACTTGGGGAACTTCAAAAAAACCACATCTCTGCTAATACCCAACTGTGGAACCTAAATATGAAAATACTCCTTCTCATCAATTGTTCTGTTGATGCTGCTTGCACAGTGGCAGCATGGAGGATCATTGGCAATAAAGGCACATGAACACCTGATACTGGAGACGAGATGACTGGAAGCAAGGAGTGGCATGAAGTTCCACAGACAGGTCGACTCAGATATAGATAACTGATGTAAGCTTAAGACAAAGATGCTAATGCTAAAGCAGAATTAGCTTTGTTGCAAAATGATTGATTACTTCAGGCTGTCAAACAGTTTATATTAAATAAATTAATGCATACATGTGCATGTTATCTGTGCATTAACAGTAGGATTCTTTTGGATTAAAATGCATAACCCAAAAAGCTGTAAGGTAGCTGAGCAAGAAATAAAACAGGCTATGATGTCTACCTCAAAGACTGATTATTTCTGACAGGCATATAAAGCAGCTGGTAGACAGGATCATTACCCTTCTGGCAATAAGGAAACAGAGACAGTGCAGTTTAGGACATTTTCTAATGCTAGCAGAAGTACGTACCTAGGAATTTTGAAGATAAGGATCTGTATTTGCTTCTGTTCAGATCATCGCAGCTGTGTAAGCTTGAGTGCGGATTCTGTAAGAGTGGTCTCAGTGCTTAAAGGCATGTTGATTTCCCCATTCTCCAGTTTGGAATGTCACAGCAAGTCACATACATGTCAGAGGAAGAAACAATGAGAAGTTGTTGGTCACTCTGAGAAGCAAAGACTGGAGAAGGAAAATAGTCCTGTTTTAATTTCATATCTCAAGAAGTAATCAGGCTCCCTGTGCAACCAGGACAAAGGTGGGGCAGAGAAAATCAGTCACCAAAATTTAGAGGTGCTTGGCCAAGAGTAGCTCTTCACCTGCACAGAAGAAAAATGCCAGCATGTGGAACTGAGGGATGGTGCAACCTTAGGTGAAGGATGATTACCTTTCCCAGTCCCAGCAAATGAATGAGACTGGTTCCAGATCTAGAACTTTTGTGGCAAAGAAAGCTGAATGGAAAATATGCAACTTTCCAACTTACACCTCTGAACATACACATCCAGTTTAATCTAAAAAGGGGTCAGGTTTGCTGTGTACATGAAGTTGCTGTTACAGTTTGCAAAGACTGTGTATGAATTAAACCGTGGAGACTTTTTTTTTCTGAGGCAATGGTAGTTCCAGCCAGGAGACTAGCTAGAAAAACACAAGGAGGAAAAGAAAATCTCAAAACCCTTGGGAATCATATTTCTGAACTAAGAGTTTTGGTAGCAGAAAAGACAGAAAATTCCAGGTTGGGATATGTCTCTGAAGTGTCATAAGATGTTAGATCTGCTAAAGTAACCATCAGGGAAACGTCTCTGAAGACAGTGTTTCTTCTTTTTTTTTTTCTAAATGATTTTTTCTAACTGGTTATTACTGGGTTTATTTTTATTTTCCAAGAAGGAAAATAAAATTATATTCTAGTAGTGAATAGGCTCATAAAGGAGAAAAGGGCTAGTACTTAATTTCAGTCAGGATTGTTGAGTGAATGATACCCTATGTAAACGTGAGAGAAGTGCAAATCTGTATTTTCAAGCAGGAGCAGAAAGTCTAAAACCTTTTGACATGTTTGTGTAGAGGCTAGGCTATAGTTGAGATAAAATTATTAAATAAAAGAAAACAGAGCTACAGAACATACTTTTATGATAAAAGGATGTTTCTTGTTGACTAGAGCAGTCAAAACGGCGAAGTAAAATGTTTCCTTGGTGTTTTGAAAAATATAAAAGCTCTACTGGTAATATGAGCAATGAAATTAAGGAACACTTGATGATTAAGAGGATTAGAGATTTCTAGACACTGTGTTGAAAATCTTTTGATGAGGAAATATAGGAGCTTTAAGAAGTAAACCTTATTAGTGCTATGAAGCAGATGTGTTAGAAAATCTGTTGAAGTAAGTGTGCTTTACCTCAAGGAGACTGTATTTTGTCTTCTGAAGAGAGTTGCAGAAACACCTTCTCAAAGGAACTTTTCAGCACAAAATAAGGTGCATATGGAAATCTTGTATTTCTGAAACAGCATTCTGCCCTGGTTCCTGGTTCTGTTTTCTGCTTTCTTCTTCTCCCAACGACCCTCTTCATCTTTTTCTGTACAAAGCAAAGCTGACCCTATAGCTTCTGTTGGATCTGATGTGGGACAGCAGACTATAAATTTATCATTCATGGAGAAGGTAAACAAGAATGAGCAAGAATATTTAGGGGGATTATGGACAGTAATGTTTTCCCATTTTTCCTTTTTTTTTCCCTTCTTTTTTCCCTAAAGCTTAATATGATGGGAGAGTCTCTACAATCTTTTTGATGAACTTTCTGTTGCACCTTGACAATGTTCGAAAGAGGACCTCTTTTACTGTGAATTCTTTGAACTTACCTTGTTACCCCATCTCAGTTATGTCTTGGGCACAATATACAGTATGGGCTGTATTTTGGTTTAGATGTTCCCCAGAGCTTTACAAATTAAAGAAATCAAACAATTGCCAGCAGAATAATTTTACAATGTATGATGTACCATTTTTATTTGTAAGGGTTACTGTTAGCTACAAGGAGCTTCACATGAATGATTTAATTTTTACAGAAGTCATTCTCTGTGATGGTGGAAAATGAAAAATTCCTTGGTTTTGAAGCCACTGTTTGAAGGTTTCACCCTAAAATTTTGTCAAGGGATTTCTTTGTTCAGCCACCCCAAAATTCATTATTTGCTATAGGAGTTACTGAAGGTTAAACTTGGCGTGAGCATTTGAAGGATTTAAAAGCACAGCATCCTGTAGATGAAATAGAGCAATAAAACCCGGCATGGTTACTGAATCAATATTATACTATTTCCTGTCTGTTGAATTCCTTCATTTATGGTGAAAAATGCATCTGTTTACTTCTTATCTTCAGTAAATATCACACCTGTTTTTTCACCCCTCCTCTTTCCTCCTCCCTCTGTATCTCCTCCCCTGTGACAGAATCAATTGCATCAGTGGATAATATATAAAGAAGAGTTTTCAGTGGAGTTGCCCAGTCACCCACCTTAGCCACCATGGGGCTAAGAGTGGCCAGCCTTTTCATACTCTGGCTGGCTCTTTCCTATGCTCATGAAATCAGAAAAGGTAAGCTCTAGAAATGAAATAGTAGCAGACTGCCTCCTGGAAAAGAGGGAGAGAATTAAAATACCACTGCAGAGGTAGAAGGAGGCAGTGCATTTAAATAATGCACTTAAATAATGCAGTTTTAGGATGCTTTAAATTTCTTAAGCTTTCAAATACTGAGGCAGCATGACTCAGCCAACATAGGTTGGCTTTCTTTCTTTGGAGACATTAGTTCCTATATCTGCTGCGTTTATATCTAGTTTGATGTGCTTGGAAAATATTTTCCATGTTACTTTTCTTTCGATGTGTTGAGTCTTTCCTAGGTTTGGCAACTACTTTGCAGAAAGCAACTGTAGAAGTTTGAGAGGTTCATTGTTACAGCAATGAGGGAGGTGGATGACTGTGCCTTCTGTTACTTGGAACAACATAAATTCTTTCTTCAAAAGGAAATGTAGTAACATTGGACAAAGCTAATTTTGCCATTTAGAACATTAATAATCCTGCTGTAAAAGCTCTAACTTCATTTGTTATCAACTTTGAAGTGTTAAAGTGAAACACTTACACTGAAAACAAAAAATTATTTTTTAGTGGAATAGGTGATGAATTTTGTCCAGTGGTCAGGTTTGGGGTATTGAGCTTGGTCTGCTGTGTCTTGAAATCAGCAATGAGAGGAAAGCATTACCTTGCATTTGGTATCCCAGCTGTGAGCTCCAGAAGAATCTCTGTGCAGCCTTCCATCTGGGGAGAGAAGGATAGCAGCTTGTATCTGGCATGATTGATACCATCAAAGCACAGTAACCTAGAGGTTGTGTTAGCAGTTTTGCTTTCTCATAGTAAACAGTGCAAGAAAATCTTGTGAAAATGAGAGACATGTCAAGTTTCCCGTGGATACTTAGCTTGTATGATTCACCCCTAATCTACAGTACCTGGAGATTTATTAGATATTGTGTTAACTTGTATTATTAGTCAGTATAGATGGCTGGGAAGGGAATAAATCATCTTTAGTTTTGGCTATTGCAAAAACTTTATTTTTCTTCCTATCATGGTTATATCTTCTGAAGAATTTCTATTCTGTAGTAATAGAAATCACTACTGCTTTTAGGAAAAGAAATAGTTTCCTAAATCTGCTGTTGTGCACAAGTCCTTTCATAATACTTAAACTATTTCCTTTTAGAGTAGGTGGTACTTTCTCGCTTTCCTAACTGTTTTTTTTCTAGTACGTGTTGATCAGATACTTGATCAGGCTTGAAATCTGTGGAATCACTGTGCACATAATTGCAAGTGATTTCTACTGTAAAATGGAACACTTACATTTTCTTACATTAGCTTGTTTATTGCACTTTTTTCATGTCTATTTTTTTTCATCACTTAACAGGAAGAACAAGAAACCACGGCCACTATGTCTGCAGCACTTGGGGAAACGACCATTTCAAAACCTTTGACGGAGACATCTACCAATTCCCTGGCGTTTGCGAGTATAATTTTGTTTCTGACTGCAGCGATTCTTACGCAGAGTTCTCTGTCCACATCCAGCGTGCTCTGAACAGCGATAACCACCCTGAAATCCAGTATATTCTGCTAAAAATCAAGGATGTCACGGTGTACCTCAAACCAAAACTGGTTGTGGTGGATGGGCGAATGTAAGTATTTCAGAAAAATGTGCTGGGAAGATAAAAGCAGGATTGATTCTTTACAGTTGTCTATATACCATTATGGTAACTTCTACAAAGCGTTTCCACAATCCAAAAAAAAAAAAAAGCCTTTTGAAATCCAGCATAAAAATTGTTTTGTGGCGGTGCTTTAATGTTAATCGTCATTCCTACACTTGCACAAGGGATTATTTAAATGAAAGTAAGGAAGAGGTGTTTGAGTGAATTGTTCTTCCAGTTGTGCAGGAAACAATGCAGGTCATGAGCCAGATCTTTCACTGGCATAAAATGACATAACTTCCTTTGTTTTGTGGCATCACCCTGAATTTACCTTAGCAGATGGTCTAGCAAATAATGAAAAAAGAGATGCATTTCTCTGGGGTCTTTTCCTCTTGTTTTGTGACAGTAGAGTGGTGGTTTTTTTCTGATCTTCATAAATAAGTCTTTAAGATCCAATGGCCATTTCTCAAGGGATTTTAACAGATATAACACAGGTCAAAATTTACACTAATTTACATGTGGCAATATGTGCTTTTTCACAGTAAGCAACAGTGTTTTTCTCCTTCTGTAACATGGCTACACAAGAAACTAGTCCGACAGCATCACTGATGCCAAGTACTGTCTTAATCTAGTCTTTCCTATCATTAGCCTAACCTTTCAGTGTGTGTATATATACTCACTGAAACAAGTGAGGCAACTCATAAGTTAGGAAATAGGTCTGAAGATTCTGAAGAAACTGGCTATTAGTATGTTTTAGCATAATTAAAAAAAAAAAAAAAGAATCTATTTTATTGCCATTGTAGGACTTGGTTTAGCCGAGATTTCAACTTTTGCTCTAAAGTTTGGAAGCCACTACAATGAAAATATGTTCAAAGGTTGAAAATAGCATCCAGTTTCCCAAAGGTCATACCAGAATGCATAAAAAAATGACAGAAATATTTAAAAAATGCATTGTTTCCCCAACTTGAAAAAGCTTTTTATTGGGTACTTGGGTCTTGAACTCAATAAAAAGCAAGTTTAGAAATCCTTTAAAAATTGTTTCTTTTAAACCTCTTTTTGTCTTAGATAGTGTTCATAAAACAATGGTTCACTTCTGAACAGGTTTTTGCTGCCTGGGGAATTTAGTTTTTTTAAAACTGAATTTTCCATATTGATCTTTAAATGATACATGATCCATTATCATGTAAAATAGCATTTCACAGTACTAAAATGAAAAGTGTAAAGTAGAAAAAGGTATGAATTTGCCTTAGGGTACCTGATCCACTGATTGAGTGAATGTCCTAGAATTAGAAAACAAGATAAATATTCCATGCAGTGGTAGCTGAAAGGTGAAAAGATGCCCAATGTTTTATAATCCCTCTTGAAAAACGTAATCTCTCAAGAATTCATTGCCCAGAGGATGAACAATGCATTCAAAAGTAGAAATAATTGTTTCTGTGTTTGCACCTGGTATTTAGATGTGTAAATCATTTGGCCATGTTAAAAATGTGTAAGGTAAGTAATTGGAAAAATCCCAGTGACAGGAATTCTGGAGATAAAGCTCTCCCAGTCAAGAGACTAGTTAAGAGGAGATATACATACACATGCATGAATCCTGATGGATAGCAATTATATTGACAAATCTGTAGAAAATGAGCCAGTTATTTTGACTGGATTTCACTTTACACTACTTCTGTTTGAACAGACTCTAGTTCTCTAGATTTTATAGGATGAGGCTACTTGCCATAATCCCTTTATTGCTGAATGAAATTCAGCAGTCCAGTTTGATTTGTAAGGCAGACATACAAAATCAGGAGAGAGATCTGGTGAATTGATTCTTTATCACACAAAAATATCTATGCTCAACTCTCTGCAAAGTATGTTCTGTCACCATTCTGTCAACCAAAAACTAAGTAACTAACTACTGAAATAACTACTCAATTCCTCTTAAATGCTCCTTTGTTTTCAAAATTTTGTTGGCAATCCCTGTATCTGCCTGTGCTTTTTGAACTCTTTGGAGGAGGAAGTTCTTTCCAAAGGAGCAGTCATTCTCTCTGAAAGGGTTATCAGATCTTTTGGTAAAGAAAAGCTTTCATTTATGTTGTAGCTTCCTTCATGGAAGTAAATTTTTAGTGAGTGTTTGAATATCCTCTGTTAATAGCACAATGATGATGGATTTTCCTTTGATTAAGTTGAAGACATCTGACATTTTGATTTTTTCATCAAAGGACCTGTACCCTTGGGTAAGCTTTGCCTCTGAAATAGCTTTGCCTTTTAAAGGCAATGAGTTATTGTCCCAAGTGTCGGAGAGAGATATTTTATGCCTCATTAAAACAAGGCATCCTGTGCAGCCAGGATGAGGTAGTCAGAGGCTGGTTTCTCTGTTCCTTAGGGTATTTGGCTTATTACAGACATTCATGTCAAGCCTTATGTTTCTGAACTAATGTAAAATCTCTAATTTTCTTCCTAGTGTGAAGACACCTTACTACAGCTCTGGTCTGCTCATTGAGAGCAGTGACATTTACACCAAAATTTATGCCAAATTAGGCATGGTTCTGATGTGGAATCAGCAGGATGCACTGATGGTAAGTTTAATCAAAGAACTTTTTATTGTTGTTTCCTGGAATATTTCTCTATCCCAGTAGGGGAAAAAAAAAAAAGAGAATTCTTTTATGTTTTTCCTCTTTCTTTCCATTACTTAGGTGGAGCTGGACAACAAATTTAATAACCTAACCTGTGGCCTCTGTGGGGATTACAATGGAATTCCAATCTACAATGAGTTTATCAAGGGAGGTGAGTCATTCTACCATACTGACAGTTGTCACAGAACATAGGGTGACAAGCATTGTACATAGAAGCATCACAGGAGAGCAAATTTCACTTGAGAGATTTCTGTGATTGCTCCAGACTAAGCATCATGTTCCAGTGCTGCATTCCTGGTCTAAGGTTATTTTATTCCAGGTGAATCTTATTGTTCTTTTCTCGACTAGCCTTCTTTTCTTTCTTCCCCTTTACATTTTCAAGCATGGTTAAACACAATTCAGAGCAGATACTTGTGTCTGACGTGTGTTTGACACCATAGTAATTGTTTTCCTTGATCAGGAGAATCCCATGAATCAGATGCAACTTGTGGTCAATTTTTGGGGCTCAGCAAGTTCTCCAAATTTTTTTTTCATAGATACAAGCTACAATTCAATTACATATGGGAATTTGCAGAAGATCAGCAAACCCAATGCCAAATGTGAAGATCCAGATGAAACTCAGGCTCTTCCAAGCTGTAACGAGCATGTGAGTATTCCTACTGGTGAACTTCACTTGCATGGACACATCCTCGTGCTACGGGGAGTTAGTTGCAAGGAGCTTGGAAGACTGTCCATTCCAGGGCAAATGATTACTTTTCCTTTCTTGAATAACTGTTCAGAAGACAACAGTTTTTATACAAGATAGGAGGTGACCAGAAGCTCAGATGTTTACAAATCTCTCAAACATTATTACTCTTTCTCCTTAGCGTGACGAGTGTGAGAGGCTGCTGACTTCCTCTGCATTTGCTGATTGTCGGTTCCGTCTTAATTTGGAAACGTACATCCAAGCCTGCATGCAGGACAAGTGTGCCTGTAATGGCGCTGAGGACTCCTTCTGCATCTGCAGCACCATCTCTGAGTATTCTCGCCAGTGTTCGCACGCCGGTGGCCGGCCGGGTGAATGGAGGACGCAGAGCTTTTGCCGTAAGCAACGATACAAATTTTACAAAGACCCAAATATTTCGTTGATGTAGAACCACGAAACATTTAAATTCATTGCTTCTTTACAAAACCATTGGCGTATATTATAAATTTTATTCCAGGAGTACAATAAGTTACATAATCTGTTCTCCCTCTTTTTTTTTTCTTCTATTACCCTTGTTATTAAGAAATCCTTTTCAGCAAGCAGAAATTCAGTTCCCATTGTAAGACCGAGAGGGCTGATACTGCTGATGACCGAGATAATTTGATCTATTTGAAACCAAAAGAAATAGATGTATGAAACAGGGAAAGCACTTCAGAAATAGATGAACATGCTTTGCCAGGTGGAGTCTGGCTTGAGACATCACTGGCTTGAGAGGAATAGGGTATATGATCTGTGGTTTCTGAGGGATTATGGATATTCCACTCAAATAATTCCTGGTGTCTTTCTTATTCTTTCAGCCAAGACCTGTCCTGATACCATGGTCTATAGAGAAAGCAGCTCACCCTGCACAGATACTTGCTCACACTTGGACATCAGCAGCCTTTGTGAGGAACACTACATGGATGGTTGTTTCTGCCCTGAAGGCAAGTGTTATTCTACCTGTTGTGTGTGGAACAAAACCAAGAGCTCTGGCAAAGAAGATCATAGCTAAAATATTAAATATAGTCAAATTATATCTCAAAAATGAGTACTGCTCTCCTTATTTTCCCCTCTAGGGGAACATAACCATAAGGTTTTTTTGAGGCAGTCATAATTGATTAATTAATCAATTATTTTATAGTTCAAACATATTAACACAATGACATGTAGGAAATCTGCTTTTTAATTCTCAATAAGTGAACTTCTGATAATATGTAGAAAATCAGCCTTTTTAGGTTGAATAATTCTGAGACAAAGGACATAATTTACCAGAGTGTCAATTAGGGACTGAGATTGAAATTCTCAGATTTACTGTCAACCTTGGGAAAGATTACAATGATAGTCTTCAGAATATGCCAGAAGGACTGAAAATCTAAACATATAACATTCTGAGATCATTCCTGTATACTTACAGTAAGCTTTTTTATCTGTGTATAGTTCTATAAATGAATAGATTTGGATTTTCAAAGGTGGATAAAAGTGTTTTTCATGTGTCTTACATTACAAAAAGTAGAAACACTATTCTTCACAATTTTGATAAACTCAGCGTGTGGCAAGTTGAGAGTTTCTCCTCTGTGGAAATTGCTTGTTTCAAAAAGAGCTGGAATAGTTAATGTTGTGCTTTACAGGAACTGTGTATGATGATATTACTGGAAAAGGCTGTGTACCTGTTAGCCAATGCTACTGCAAACTCCTTGGAAAGCAGTATGCACCTGGAGAAAACATTTCCAATGAATGTGAAGAATGGTAAGGATCCTGGTTGTTAATACGCTTTTCTTTGAATGATTGTAAGTGGGTCGGTGTTCTTCAAATTTCCACTTGATCATAAGAGACGTCCTGAAAACATTCTGAACCTGATGTTTATGTTGCACGTCTGTAGAATCAAATTTCTGAAAAGTTTTCTTGAATCTATGGAATATGCCAGGGCAAATCTTAAGGAAATGGTCAAAGATACAGTTTTAAACAACCTGGGGATATCTTGCTGTTTACTAGGTATACTGATGCTTTCAGTGCTCTCAGCTCCTGTAATACCTACGAGCATTTTTTTTTTATTATTTGTCTGTTTATAGCACCTGTAATTCAGGCAGATGGACGTGCAAAGATTTACCTTGTCCAGGCACATGTTCAGTGGAAGGAGGTTCCCATATTAGGACCTTTGATGGGAAGAAATACACCTTCCATGGAGACTGTTACTATGTATTGGCCAAGGTACTGTGTACTGTAGGGCTGTTCTCTTGTAGAGTATATACAAGTGTCTGTGGGCTGATATGTAACAGCTGTGAGTTATTGTTTTGTTTCACGGGGGTAAGGGAAGCAGAAATGCTCTAAGTTGTGCTATAGAGTTCAGGGCTGGCTGTAATAGCCCTAGGGGGACGCTGGGGACTTATTGCAATGGTGATTAACTCAGTCTGATAGCTATGCTGTCATTATCCAGTGGAGTCCTTTGTGTATCAAAAAGTCACTCTGGCTACATGGACAGGTAAACTGCAAAAATTGGCAGATTTCAGGATCAGAAATTCTCAGTCAGTTCTGTAATAGCTGTTTCTCTGTCTGAGTATTGAAGTCAGCTAGGGAAATGAGGTAGGCAGCTCTTTCATTCATCTGTCCCCAAAATATCTAGTGCCTATTCTTCTAGAGAATGGCAAAAATCTTGTTGAACTAGAAACCATGCCTCTGAATTTGTTTGAAAGAATGTTCAGCTGTAAGAACTAGTGCTGATATGGTGGTCTTAATAGCTAAGGTCTGTAGCAAAGTTATTGTGACAGATAAATTTAGTTTTTGTTTGGAAGTAATCTCGTGAGATTTTTTGATTGGACTAATGGACATTTATTTCCCTGTGATTGTAGGATACTGCAAATGACAGTTATGCTCTCCTGGCAGAGCTGACTCCCTGTGGCTCCACAGACAGGCAGACCTGCTTGAAGACTGTTGTGTTGTTAGTGGATAACAAAAAAAATGTAAGTTTTGTTCTATGGGTTCTGCTAGATATGTTGAAAATCAGCATATTTCCCTTATTGTGGAGGAACAGTTAATTCTTCTGGAGTTGTTATTGTGGATAGATAAGGCACCTCAGACAGGCTAAAGAACAACTCAGGTTTCTGCCTCGAGAATCCAAAATAGACCTAAACTTAACAAAAGGTGAAATTCAAAACAGCTGACATTTTCCCCTCTTCACTCCTCTGCTCTGTGCTATATGATTATTCTCACAGTATTCCAGATATCTGGAAGCAAGAATCCCATTCTTCTTCCCCTCACAGTATTTTACTTTATTCAGATATAGTTTTATAGATATTTTTCAGAAGAAATCCTATCTTTGAATGTTGATACAATGCAACCTTCTCAAATATTCAATTTAGTATTCTGTTTGGTTGTGGTAATATATAGATTATATTTATACATAATTTTACACACATGTACACATAATTTTCCTCATGTATTTCTGGACTTCCATGTCTTTGCCAGCATAACTAGAACAAAAGAAAACTGAATCAGAAACCAATAATTTTATGTTTCTGTGTGTACAGACTAGCATTTTATGAGGAAGTTTAATAAACTGCTTTCTGACCATGCCGGAATCATACTAAACCATTTCACTGAAGCTGTGGCACATGCTTTTATAAGGAATAGGAACTTGCTACAGATCCTGAAGACCTAATATTTTCTTTTACTTGCTGAAACCAAAGTGCCCAATATAAATGAGTTTTATATTTCATTACTGTTGTAGGCAGATGTGAGCGAAACACTGAATAGCAAGACAAAACTGTACTTGTATCCTACAGGTCTGCTGCCATTTAAATTTTCAGATGGTTTCTTCTTTTCAAAAATTTAAAGTTCTAGTCACAGCCTAAATGTGCAAAAGGCCTTTCTTGTTGATTTCCCTTTTATTAGTTCCTTTTGCTCTCAGTACTTGGAACCTCATTGATTCTATTTGCCATTGTACAGGTGGTGGTTTTCAGATCCGATGGCAGTGTGCTACTGAATGAGATGACAGTGAATGTGCCTCATGTGTCAGGTAAGTGACACAGCCTTGTATCTCCAGTCACACCTGACTTCTCATATAGGAATGTTTTTTTTCCTAGGCAAAAGTGGAAGAGTGGCATAGGAAATTTATTCAGATTTGGTAACAAGTTGGGGATGAATATGATTTAATAGACATCTGAGGATTTAATGGGATCACTGACTCTGTATAGAGTGGATGACTGAAAAAAAGTCCTTTCACTTTTTTCGTACCTCTTGAACATACTTTGGCACGTAGCTTGGGAAAGAGAAATTGCCATGACGGAAAGTTAAAGCAGATAATTTACCTTGCCTGTGAAGAGAGGTATTTAGCACTTTCCAAATTTGGCTACATGGTGTGGGTATGCCATTTGGTTCTGATGCCAGAGAAGAGTCACTACAGGTAATCAGCTTTTTAAATTAGTGAGGACCATCATCATATCTAGTAGACCAGTGATTTTTAAAGGAAAAAAATATTATTAATTTGATCCTGGTCTCAGAGTTTTCATGACAGGTGATACCTTAGAATCTAATAAAAAGTATTTCTTCTGGCAGCTTGTGTGTGTATTTACTGCACGGTTCATGTTTTGTTTTTCAGCCAGCTTCACAATATTCCAACCATCTTCCAACTACCTTATTGTACAAACACCTTTCGAGCTTCAGGTGCAGATCCAGCTGCTTCCAGTCATGCAACTGTTTGTGACTGTGGATCAATCAGCTGAAGGAAAAATTCAAGGCAAGTGTCTATTCAAAGAGGAAGCAAAGTCATGCTGTTCCACAGCTGAGGATTCATGTACTTTTTACATGAGAGATAACTCATGCTACTTGTTGATTCAAGAAGAGGAAGCTGAAAGCAGAAACCAAATCATTGAAAGCAAATGGACTCAAGCAAACTAGAAATGTGTTTTTAGTTTTTCACATTGAAATGATCTATCACTCTAGTGCCAGTACACAGATATTTCTTAGAATATTCCTTACTTCTATATTCAGTTTAATTTTAACTATACACAAAAACAGGTTTTTGGTGCCTTTTGTATTTTCAGTATCATCAGAAGCGTAAAATTACAGGTTGAGGTGGTAATCTCCTGAGGCAGAGATATCTTCATGAAGATTATTCTTCTCAAGATGTTGAAGATTTAAAATAGGCCTCCTAAAACTTCAGTATTTGTCATTTGCATCAATATTGAGGTGGAATAATCAGCTGTATGAACTTCTCTTTCTAGTGTTTGTGACCAGTTGTCCCTTTTCTTTGACCTTTTATTATGAGAATGAGTAATGATTATGTAAAATTTTTACCTTCTTTTCCAATAGGTCTTTGTGGAAACTTTAATGGAATGGAAGGTGATGATTTTAAATCAACCAGTGGGCTGGTAGAAGCTACAGGATCTGCCTTTGCGAACACATGGAAAGCTCAGTCCATCTGTACAGACCAGGCAGAAAAGCTGGAAGACCCCTGCAGTCTCAGCATTGAAAGTGGTAAGTAGATGAATAAGTCAGATGGTTGGCTTTTGCCAGAATGAGCAGTGTTTGCTGGATATTACTGCAACAGGCAGTAATTTTTAGATTAATATCTGCACGTATGTTCACATACAAGCACTCATTTCCCATCAAACTGGAGTGAAAGTTTAAGGGGTGATTGTAGAAGAGTCCTGAGCCGGAAGATTGGGAAGCAAGATCATTAATTTATATTATTTGTAAAGGTGCTTGTATTTCCTAGTATTGTTTATCCTTATGTTTAACTTAGCTTCAGGGTACTCAAATGGAAAGGGCTGTCACAATTCTATGTAAACCAGTTACAGCAGTGGGATACAGGTTTTGATTTTATTATTACATGTTTCTGAATCAAAGAACAGAAATATACGTGCAATGACTGCATGTAGTTTCTTCACTCCCCAAATGCACAGTTTTCTAATTTGTATTGTTGCACTGCATTTATCTGTCAGTGTAACTAGATGTGGCACAAGCGAGATAAGGAAATGTGATGAATTTCTCTTTTTTTTTCAGCAAATTATGCTGAGCATTGGTGTTCTTTGCTGAAAAACTCAGAAGGTCCTTTTGCAACATGTCACTTAGTCATTGATCCTTCAGAATACTATAAGGTATTGTAATCTTGCACACTTTTTAGTACTGCATTATTTCAGATGGTTAACTATAGACATTTAACATTGTTCAAATGTTTGAGACATTACCCAGTAGCTTGCCCATAAGTGGTGGTGAACTCTTTGCATTGATTGACTCAAGCAGCGTAGCATGCATATAAAGTATCTCCTCTGATGAGATTCTTACAGGGTGCTGCTGAAGTTTGCTTTCTTGTATTTTGTATTTAATGAACACTTTTATTGGATTGGATATTTGAACTGAAAAGAAGATTCAAGAGATGCAAATGTGCACTGACTACCCTTAAACATTAGCTGCTATAAAGTCATGAAAAAAAAGTTTCCTATATATTGGTTGGAATGTAACACCAAATCATTTTCATGCCAGAATCTCCATGATTTTTTTTCCCCTCTGCTCGTCAGTGTTGAACATAAGTGAGGCTTACCTAAGGAAAAAGAAGAAATACCTAAGTTATTTCTTATACTTGGAACTCAGTCTGAGCTCAAATGTTGTGAAGATCTTCAAAGATCTGGTTAATATTTTGCCATTATGATTTCTAATTTTTGTGGATCTCTGCATTTCTAATTTGTAACTGAGAAAGAACAGTATCAATATCCTTTGAAAAAGGTGTTGTCAGGAGGCTGGATATTTTTTAAAAGTTCAGGAGGCTTGGCTTAGGTTAGAAGTAAGCATGCAAACATTTTCATTGTGTATGAAATGAAGCAGCACTTTCAGTCTTTGGTCTTTGTCCATTCCTTCCATTGTTCTCTGGTCATGGGAATTAATAAACATCAGGAAAAGTACACAAGATATTTTGTAGCAACCCAGTTGCAATTGCCCATTAGTTTCCTGTGAGCTTACTGACCCTTTCATTCTTTTTTTCAGAAATGTAAATATGACACATGCCTCTGTGAAGATAATGAAGAATGCTTGTGTGCTGCCCTGTCCTCTTATTCGAGAGCCTGTGCTTTCAAAGGAATCATACTGGAAGGCTGGAGAGACAGTGTCTGCAGTAAGTAGTGGAACTGTAATCCCTGTGGAATTAATTAGCCACGAGAAACAAGCAGGCGCTCTCTGAATTTGGTTGTTAGTGATCTCAATGGTAAGGGATTTGGAGTATCTTAGAAAGGTCTAATGGACCTAAAAGAGGCAATGTTTATAATGTTTACTAATTCATGTTATATTCTTTAGCTGTAATTTGTTCATGATATATTTAAAAGTAGAGAGCATTATTTTTCACTTTCACCTTCTTTCCCTAGTTTAAGTAATAATCTCATTTATTTGATTAATGGAATCCCAGCCATCAGGGCTTTTATGTTGCCTTTGTTTATCAGTGTCTTTGTTTATCATCATGCTAGCTTTTCATCAACAGTGTGGTATTGTTGAGACTAGGAGCTTATTATATTGTACTCTCTCTCTCTGATTATCAGTATGTGAAATAAATAGAGGTATGAAAGGAACTATTAGTAACAGTTAAAAATAAGTCTTCGACTGGTAAAGTTAGGTTAGTGTTACTTGTCACTTCTTATATTTTTGTACTTTAATAAAATCTAAGGGAATGTTTTTATCATTACATACTGCACAGCCAAGGAAACCAAAATAGAAATGTCAAGGCTAAATTGTCCATCCTGCATCTCTTATTTATCATTTTATTTATTTTCCCTCCAGGCAGTGAAGTGTCTGCCTGTCAAGGAAATCAAGTCTTCCTTTACAACATTACAAGGTGCCAGCAAACCTGTCGTTCCCTTGCTGATGGTGAAAAGTATTGCTTGCAAGACTTTGCTCCTGTGGATGGCTGTGGCTGCCCATCTGATACATACCTGGATAAACAGGATAACTGTGTGCCCGTCTCTGAGTGCCCATGTTATTACAAGGGATCATACCTGGAACCTGGGGAATATTTTACAAAAGATGGAGACCGCTGGTATGTTTTATTGTGGCTTCTTGTTTGTTGGGATAAAAGGCTTTAAAAAAATTGTTTGTTAGGTGTAAGGCGCTTAGCTTTTTTGGTACTTAATGAACATTTTTAATACATTTCACAATATCTTCATGCCGAGCAAAGTATTATGCTTTTGCAATTTAATTTATCAATAATTGAGAAGTGCAACTTGCTTTGGAGGCCTTCACAGATAAACATTACTTTGAAGCTGCACTGTTAATAGGGCTTTGTTAAGCAGAGGTGTGAAAAGAAGAAAAAAGACCAACTATATGTTATGTTACTGTTTCCTTTTCTGGCAGAGACAGATCACTTGTGTTTTCTGTGGGAGGAAGGTCCCCTTGATATGTATTTAGTATAGCATAGGCTTTTGAAAGCAACTTTTCACGATTCTGTTGTATTTTGCCACGAACCTTGGCAATTGTTTGCTGCCTGAGTCATTGGTGCAAACTATTATTACCTTCCTTCACCCAGGAGAAGAAGCATACAGGCCAACAAATTTGCAGCATGTGACTTGAATAGGCATGAAAATACACTGTGTATCCAAATGAAGTCTTTGATTTAAATTCTCATTCTTATCTGTTTCATTATTATCTATTTCCTGAGCCATCAAAAACTGCAATATTAAGGATTAATAAAGAGGCTGTTACTCCTTAAAACACAACTTTTCTGTGCATTAGACCTAAAATCTTGCTACACTTTTTCTCCAAGTGAAAATTCGTGACTGTGTTTCAATACAATTGACTTGAAATATCAGTAGAAATTATGCAGAACATCTTTGATAAATACTCTCAAATTTATATAAACCAATCCTTAGACTTAAGTTGAAGACACTGAGCTTGTTTGTTTTTTTTTTAATTTCTACTTACTTCACTTTTTTAGTGTTTGCCGAAATGCAAAGGTCCAGTGTACCTCAGTGAGAGCTAGAATGAAAAGTAAGTGACATTCTATAAAGTAAAATAAAATAAAAACCGTAACCAACCTTCAAAACCAAACTACTTTCCTTTTGAATTCTCCACTTACTTGTTTTATATGTTTTTTTCTATGTAAAACGTTACACATTTTCATTTTGTTCTCTCTTCACTGAGCCTCTTTTTTTCAAAAGGATAGAGCATCTGCTGAGATTTCTGTCTCAGTAACTACCATATTTCACACACATTTCTTTTGCCTTTTCTTGACTGATCTAAGCCAACAAAATACCTTTCAGGTGTAGAAGAATGTTCTTCTAACAAGACTTTCTTTGACTGCGATGCATCCTCAAAATGGACTTCACAAACACCTGTACAACTTAGCTGTCATACCCCTCAAACAAATCATGTATGTATTCAAGTTTTCTTCAGGTCATGTTTTCTTTATTCTGTATTCTCTAAATGACAGAGTGCTACATAGAAAATACAGCTGTAACTAACAGTTTATTTCTCTTTGGTTTAAATCTTCCGTTTTTTCTCCCCAATGATGTTAATCTGTTGCCATTTTCATGATGAATCCCCTTATAGTTTCCCTCTCCTCTTTCTTTTTACTGTGTCTTCAGTAGAGTTGTAACTCCCAAGGGAAATAGGATTTGGGTTCTTAGACAACCAAAATAGAAAAGAAAAACATTACCAACCTAGAAAGAAGAACCTTATAAAACTAATAAATATTAGGCTGTTTGGTTATAAATGCAGTTTTTAAAGTGTGCTTGTGAAGAAGTGGAATTAAAATGCAGTACATTATCATAAGGTAACCGTTTCTCCTTATATTCTTTAGTTCCAGACAGAGTGTGTCTCAGGCTGTGTGTGTCCTGAAGGTCTATATGATGATGGCAGAGGAGGCTGTGTTGAGGAGGAGGACTGCCCATGCATTCATAACAACGAGTGGTATTCTTCTGGGCAGAAGATAACAGTGGACTGCAACACCTGGTAAATTATAATTTTGAACTCTCTTCTAGAATATATTCTATGCCATGTATTAATACTCATGTCTAGGCTTATGTGGACTGCGAAAACTGCAACTATCATCTTCTATTTTCAGGAATATTTATTGCTATCTGAGGAAACACAGATTCTGCTGAAAATACTTGAGGCAGTAGCTACCTCTGTTTTCAGTAGGCATCAGGTGTTAGGAAAATGCACTCATTTTTTAAATATAAATGTTATCTAAAGATCTTTAGCTGACCAGAGTTAAAAATCACATTATAAGCTTAAAACCAGGCAAAACTGTTGAAATTGAGACTTGGATATTTTGCACATTATCATATTGTATTAGGCAGCTGCTTGGTTTGTTTTGCAGTTTTCTAAACGGTCCACTCTTGGTGATACCTAAAAATTCAACTTCTCTACTCTTTTCTAGTACCTGCCAAAAAGGGGTTTGGAGCTGCACTGCCAATGCGTGCTATGGGACTTGTATGATATATGGAAGTGGCCATTATATCACTTTTGATGGAAAATTCTATGACTTTGATGGGAATTGTGAATATGTGGCTATTCAGGTAATGCTCATCAGGAGGGCTGAAATGGCATTTGATTGCCTTGAAGATCTGCTTTCCTCTTTGGTTTTGTCATTCTTTATTGTCTGCCATCACTTTTCCTGAGGTCTTCACACATTCTGCTGGGAGAAATTGTATATTTCCAGTACAGGCAGGCTGTGTGAATGTCACTTTTTCTTCTCATATAGTGGTCATAAACTATATGTAACAGAACTGTTTTATAGTGATAGCTAACAACTCATTATCAGTTGCAAAATAAATCCAAATTCTAAGTTTAGAAACCAAAGATACTTATATTTAAAAATATATTTGTCAGTTTGTTTTATTGTCCTACTTGCTTTCCCAGGCCAAGACACTGTTTATATGTATGCAGAGAAATCTGTGTATGTGATTGTGAGTCTGTAAAAATATATGTATATAGGATCTCACATTTGAAGCAGCAGTAATGATTTGTACATTGTGAAGACTTAAATGATTGTAATTATTATGACATTGAACTAAAATGAAATATTTTACCTAATTTTCTCATGCTTATTTTTTTCTTTTTCAATAGGATTTTTGTGGTGACAAAAATTCCAGCGGCTCATTCAGCATCATCACAGAGAATGTCCCTTGTGGAACTACAGGAGTCACCTGCTCAAAAGCTATCAAAATGTTTCTAGGGGTGAGTAATGATACTCAATGAGTATATTTCAGTATTCAAGTATTACCAAAAAAATAATGCTCCAAAGCCACATCCCTAAAAGCAGCTGTAACCAGTGTTAGAGGCCATATCAAATTAGTCTGTAAAGGTGTAGATTCTCAGGTGATTAAACCTCTCACAAACACAAGTGCTACACCACTCGTCATCTTGCAAAGTCATCCCAGACTTTGAGCTATTAGTGTCAGAATGAATTGTATTGTTATGAGTGTCTAATATTTTCTCTCATCATAAAAGTTACTGTTACAATATTTCTCCTTTTATCTTTCAGAAAACTGAACTGAAATTGGAGAACAAAGAGTACAAAGAAATTCAGCGAGATGTTGGTGATGATGTGCTTTATTGGAACAGGACAGTAGGCCTCTACCTCGTTATTGAGGCTAGCAATGGTGTGATGCTTATCTGGGATAAGAAGACTACTGTTTTCGTCAAGCTGAGCCCCGATTACAAAGTTAGGACCTGTCTGTCTTTTTCTGAAGTAGTATTACGAATAGATAAGGAAACAGTAATATTCTTTTATTCTGACTCCCTGTTCAGTTTCTATATCCTCTTCACATTGATTAGCTTGCATTATTACTACCACAGCTTGCAGAGGTGCTACTGGGGTTTCTTACAGTCTATCACAATGCATTGCAGAGAATGCATAGGATATAATTGCAGTAGAGCTAAACATCTAACACACTCTGAGTTTGTGAACGTTGATAGCCAACCATCTAAAGTAATTTAGGGATGCAAACTGACAGGACAAGCACTTGGAAACCTATGTGCAATCTCAACCCTGTATTAAAACCAAACTCCCTCTGCATTGTATGGGGATGGTTCTGGTTTCTGAAAATCAGCATGCTGAATTGGAGAGTATTGAGGCATTGTATAAACAGGGATGTACTATATCTTGAGAGGCTGATGGACCTTAAATAGCACTACCAAAAATTCGCTACTGAGGGTAGATTGTGAAGTACTTTCTTTGAAGTAAAAGGGGTCCCTGTAATTTCTTTTCCATGGATGAGGCAATAGTGCTCGTTATGTTAGAAGCTTTTTAAAAAAACAGTTTTGAGCTGAATTGAATTACCTCAGACTTATATTAATAGCTGAGCTATGATAAATTGAGAAGAATGGAAAATAAATTAATTCTTCTCAGCTGAAAAAGGCTTGGCCACTCTTTAGCATTTTAAGTGGATATGGAGACAGAGATATGGAATGTATATGCTAGATATAATTGGTTTCAAGGAGGGAAGACATGGCAGCTGAATAGTTTGCTGAGTACACAGACAAATAAAAATTTATTTTCTGTACAAATGATTTGGGAGTAAAGATGAAAGTCATCATTTACACAGACAGTCAGCCGTCATCTTTAATGTCAATGTTTTGCTCTTACTTTACCAGAGCCTGTTTCTCACTTCCATGGTATATTTAAAAACTGTGGATATGTCAATTTTCTTTTCAAGGGCAAAGTGTGTGGTCTGTGTGGCAACTTTGATGACAAGTCGAACAATGACTTTATAACAAGGAGCGGACTGCAGGAGACCAATGCTCTGAAGTTCGGGAATTCCTGGAAACAGTCTCCCTTGTGCCCAGATGTCACAGAAGAGATAAAGCCTTGTGATTTGAAACCACATCGGAAGTCCTGGGCAGAGAAAGAATGCAGCATCATCCTGAGCGAAGTCTTCAAAATTTGTCACTCCAAGGTTTGTAGAAGGAAGTAGATGATGGGACAGCACAGTGCATTTCTGTTACTGCAGCAGCAGAGAGACCATGAGAAATTAATGAAGAGATGGTTATTATGAATTAATGAGTAGAGGGATCTTTAATTAAGTCTTCAGTACAGCTACAGGTGTTAGCACATTTCACCTAGCCTTAGTTGAAGTAGACTGGGCCTCTGTGGCAGTGGGACTGTGTCAGCAGTGGTGGCAGCCCCAGCTGTACAAACCCATATTCGTCACCACAGTTTCACTGCTACTGCTTTGCAAGTCAGCTTCATAAATCTACCCTGTCTACGTCATGTTTGCTGCAGTTGCACCACCTCTTGTTGAGAGACAGTCAGTATTATAAGTTCTGAAAGACCTTACAATCATCAGACCCATCTCCTGACAGAAATGCATACTATACTTGAAAGGGTGCTGGTGAAGAGTCTACTTCTTCTTGTAGTGTTCAATCCACAGAAAGGATCTCCTTGGAGATCACTGACATCATGCAGTTTAGACAGGCAGGTGCCGGTACTGTGCCTCCAAATGGCCATAGCATACACAGTTTGTTCTTAACTCACAGTAGAGAAGTCACAAATAATTGTCAATTTATTTAATTTATTATATGTTTCTACTTCAGCAGCTAAAATCCAGTCTAAATTTCTCCTCTTGCAGTCCCAAGCAAAAAAATGCCTTGCTAATTTGTCATTAGATAAACTCTAAATACTGACAAGCACAATATTCATATTTGCTATGTAGAGCAGCCTTTCTGACGTTGCTCACCACTTGGTTGGCAAAGATTGCTGGAAGATAAGAATTCACTGGCATCAATTCAACTTGGATTTGAGAGCGCTAAAATGGAACTCTGTTAGAAAATGTGGGCACTGCCAAGGACTCTTATTTTTTTCAGTCATAGCAAATTATGAAGGTGCTGTATTTTTTAAGTCTATTATTACCCAAAATATATTGAGCAGCTTCACGCCTGTAAATGTTTATTTGTGATTTGGTAATTCTTAGAAACGGTCTCATTTCTACTGAGCTGAATTCCCATGTCTCAAGAGCTCTTAAACTTATTTGAAAACTAATTTGGAGATGAACTGGGGCATAATTTCTTTCCCCAACAGGTGGACCCAGTTCCTTTCTATGATGCTTGTGTTCATGATGCCTGCTCTTGTGACAGCGGTGGAGATTGTGAGTGCTTCTGTTCTGCAGTTGCTGCTTACGCCCAAGAATGTACCAAGGTTGAGGCCTGTGTTTTCTGGAGAACTCCTGATATATGCCGTGAGTAACAGTTAAACACAAATGTATCTTTCTAGCTGCTGTCAGAAAGTCAGTCAAATAAATCATTAATACTATTGCTGCAAGGTCATGCTGCCTACACAATGAAATTTATTTTCACAGCGTATCAGGGAACAAACAGGACTAGTAAATTTGTATATTTCAGTTGTCTTTTATTCAGCCGGGCTTCTTTCTTTTTCCCCTTTTCCCATTTTCACTTTTCCCTCTTTTCCCCTTTCCCCTTTCTCTCTTTTCCACTTTTCTCTTTCTGTTTAAAGTAATCCTTCCAGTTGATATTTGGTGAACTGCAACTCCCATTATCTTTTTCCTTTCTCATTTCTTCAAATTATTCGGAATCTGATTTTAGCAAAAAGCATGTAGCACTCCTGTGTAGATGAACCTAATTAATGTTGTGAACAATGTAAGATAGTACTTAAATTAATTTTATTACCCAAAAAGTACTCAAATAAAAATTTTGAGAATGGCAGAAATATAAAATTCTTTAATTTTAAAAATTCATTCTGTTTCAGAATTAGGGCTAATTGTTGTTTTTCAGTGTAAGAAGTCAGTGAAAAAAAAAATTATAAGTTTCAGTCAACTCTGATATATAAGTTAGTAAAAGCTCCTTTGTCCATAGTCATCTAAGCTGAATTTAAGCTGTATCCATAATGACTCATATGCTTGCTCTTGACCTGCTGCAGGTGACTCACAACCTATGTGATACAGCAAGATGGAACTATTTTGTATATACTGCAAAAATTTTTAGGAGTTTGCTAGTAGAAATCTTGGGCACCAGAGTTTTGCTGTACCCTAAGTTTAAGCATAGTAGCAGAAAGTCCAGGTCCTATACCTCAAGAGAAATTTTGCTGGCTTAACATGTAAATTTATTTATCTTGTGCCTTTAAAGACCTGATCAGAACTGCATTTGGACAACCCTGTTTTTAAGCAGCTTCTCTTTTTTCCCATCAGCAATATTTTGTGACTACTACAACCCTCGCGATGAGTGTGAGTGGCACTATGAGCCTTGTGGCAGTAACATCACAACCTGCAGGATGATTAATAATGTCAGCACCAACTTTACAGTACCATACCTGGAAGGTAATAAATTCCTTGCCATTTTTGTATTCTGTTTTGTATAACTTTGTGTACCTTTTAATGAGTATGGAATAATCAGTCAGCTTGATGAGATGTTCCTAAATCTGCTATGTTGAATTTGTCTCCAGTCTTACATAAATGTTTTCTATCATGGAATTTATTATTTATTAACATCAGTGGGCGGTAGTCAAAATGCTGTCAGCCATAAAACTGGGTCTCTGCTTTGGTAATATCCTCATACATGCAAGATTATTACACCATGGTTATTTTTTCCCTTCTTAAGGTATTTCAGGGAAGGAAAAATCTTTTATATGGCAAAGAAGCAAGTTACTGATAATTGGGTTTTTTTAACCTTATATATGCATCAACTTATAGCCTTATTTATGCATCAGATCATACTGATTTTACTGGATTAATGTGCAGCATTCTCCTACCTTTACCCTGGAAAATATCTTTGATATCAGACACACAGATGCTGCTGTATATTGGATTCTTATCAGAGATTCTATTTCATTTGTAGATGCCATATTAGTAGGTGAAAGTCCTTGTGCTTGACAACTGAAAAGGAATTTCATTTTATAGTGACTGCAATGATCCAAGAATGTGAATGACTTTACAAATGTCTTCTGTTTTACCACATGGTAAAGCTGGACAAAACAGTCACATTTTTGGCTACACAGTCTTTTGGTCTGGACTGGAAGCGCTTATCTCCGGTTTAGGGATTGAAAAGAAATGCCTCAAGCTTGACATTGCTTTGAACTGCTAGTGAAAAAATGAAAAAAAAAAAAAAAGCCACAAAACAAAACCCAAGGGAAAAAACCAAACCAAAACAAACCCCCCCCAAAATTCCTAACCAAAATATTTTTTAAAAATCAGCAAACCTCTGTGTTTTAAAATAGATTGTCTTACATTATTAGAAAGATTTGGAAAGTGTCAGAAGGCAGATTATTATATAACCAATTATCTTTCTAAATTATTTTTGTTGTTTATCTTCAATAGAAATGTAGAGCATGTCCTACTTTTGTTAGAACATCTTTATTACAGTCTGGCAGTGTAATGTGACTTTAAGTATCAGTTAATTACACAGTACTTCAGTTTAAAGGCTATGTAGAACTCCAGTGTAGTATGAAGAGGATTTCATAAGAGTTTATTTGGAGGCAGGACACATTAAATATTTTTTAAAGTGTATTTATATGAAAAATGCAATGAGAATTGACAGTCAATTAATCCCTTGCAGTGGAGTTTGGATTACTGACCAAGGGTATGGAAAAGTGCAGATAAATTATCAGTTTGAGGTGGAGATACCTGGTCTGTTACAGGCACGTAAACAAGTGCTATGTTCCAATAAATGTATTAAAAAACTTGTTTGTTAGTGAATTTGCTTCCATATTCCTCACAAAAGTATTGTTGATGTAGTGATCTATAGAAAAACTAGGATGTTTCTTTGTCTTAAACTTACTAGCTGCCCATAGAAATGAATATAAATTAGGGGTTTCTCCAAGATGTTGAAATAGGTAGGAAAAAATAGCTTCCCTAGTTTTCATTACAAAACCCTGACTCAATCCTCCTCACCCCAGTATTTTCAATGAAAACTGTTTAAGTCTTTTGGAAAGACTAATTGTTCAAGTATTGATTTGAATAGTTTTTGATTTCTTTCACTATGCTTGATTCAGTGAGAATCATTTACCTTCAGAAGGTAGCCTATCACTGAGTTAGCTTCTTATACTTTTTCTTCTTCTTGTATACTGGTTTACTTGTCATCAACAGGTTGCTACCCCAGATGTCCTAAGGACAAGCCTATTTATAATGAAGAGACAAAAGAATGTGTGCCTGAAGATCAATGCTGGTGTTACATCGATGGAATTCAAGTTCCCCCTGGGCATGAAATACCCACAGAAGAAAACTGTACAATATGGTATTTAAAAATTACAAAAACTCTTGCAGTAATTCAGGAAATAATTTATATATGCTAAGTCCCTCATTTACTTTACTGGGCTTCAAGCAAATAGAGGTGAAACTTCAGCTGAAGAGCTAGTATATTCTCGCATTTCATAATTTTCCATAACCATCCAGATTTCTGGTTGGTAGCCTTGTTATAATAAGTGTGTTACCAAATTCATTATTTATACTCTTTGACGTGATATAAATGTCATAATGGCATGAAACCTGGCTGAGTCTCTAGAACAACCTTTTGATTCTTCATGGCTCTGGGAAGAGAGGGACTACTCTGCTTTGCATTCTCACTTAAAACTGGACTTCTGAAATCACTATAATCTGAAATACTCTATTCTAGCCCTGAAAGAGATACTTGAGTCCTAACAGCTCAGTCATAGAGCCTTGCTAATGATAGCACTTATACTGCTGGCTCCACATGGTGACCCTTATCTAGCTGTAAGTTCACTGCTCTGAAAAACAGTTGTTATTGTACTGTTGCAACTTGCAACACAATGTGTTTCATGATAGTTTTAAAATGTTGTACTTAAAGAATGAAAGTGATGACATAGTTTGAATGAAACAATGATAGACAATACTAGAGAATATTGTATCCAGAAAAATACACAGTAGTGTGAATGAAGATCAAGCAAGAAATTTCTGTGTTTCTGTGCTCTTGGCTCTGCTAACAGCTGTCATAAAACATCAGCAACATTTTAATTTTTTAAAATTTTTCTTTTAGTGTCTGTGGCCCCTCAGGATCCATACAATGTAAACCAGTTCCAGGTAAATAATGTTTGGGGTTTTCTACAAACAATAGTTTAAAAATGCATAGAATTGCTAGGTCTAACTCTGCAAAAGAGTTAGTATTGATTTAGAATAATTCTCTCCAGTGCCAGTGAAAGTTCTGAACAAAGAAAATCGGGCAGCGCTTTGGTTGAATCTTACTGTTAGTACTTCTTGTTCAACCTTTATCTCATGTTCCTTCATTTTTTCTCCCCATGTCCTGTATTTAAACTAATGGATTTCACTACAAGAGTTTGCACTTCCTGAATATGTAGTTATTATGGAAAACTGTCAGATAGTAAATTACAATTATTAGTTCTCTCAGAACCTTAAAACTTAGTTTCTAAGTTGGTTTCTCCAAATGTTTTATGCAGGACTTGATTAAATATGTTCTCGTGTTACTTTAAATGTAAAGATAAATTAGCACAATATATTAGATCTAAGCTCCAGGTGCAGCTCTGAAAAAGCATGCATAACTCATGTAAATGGTCTCTTTTCCATAAGTATTTTGCCTTTGCCTCTTACCCGGTAGTAGAAAAATTGCACAGTAAAGCTCTTTCTTGCAGGGTGTCCTTGTGTCATCAATGGAACGAGTTATCAAGTGGGTCAGACTGTGGCACAAGTACAGGATGGTGACATATGTATAACATACATTTGTGCAGAAAATGGTTCTGTGGTTCCAGATAAAATCTACCCTTGTCCAACATCTTCTTCACCTACAGTCCTTTCAACCTCATTTCCTACCAGTACTCTTACCACCACAGGTAAATCTTCAACAGAGATGTGATTTAAAAATTGTTTTCTTAAAGAAAAGTATTTTAAATATTGAATGTATAAGTATATGGGATTATAGATGACACAGAGCAATGCTTATGACACAGATAGAGCAACACAATTTTATCACACTACGGTAAGAAAGATTTTAACATTTTGAGTTTATTTATTTCTTATAGAAGAAATTGTAACTATAAATGTACAGGGTGCCTTCCTAATTCTGACAAAAATGTTAGCATCTCAATATCCTAATGGGGTAGTAGAAATTTTCTCAGTAGTGTCAGCAAAGAATTATAATTAGGATATTTAAACATACTATTATATTTTTTGAAAGCTTGAAACTGATGGAGTGATCTCTTTTTGTTCTGTTTCAGTTACCACTACAAGCCATCCAGTGACTACAAGTAAGTTTTAAAATATCAGAGTTAAAAAATGTCAAAGAAATATTTAAAGGAAGAGTACAATAAAGACAATCACTACAGAAAAATATATTTAAAACAAAAATAAATAATTTTTTATAATTCCAAAAGTGTTATTGGTATAGACAGAAGAAGAACCTTTAAATGTGTCAGTTTGGTGATTTTATTTTGATGCAAAACTTCCAGTTTAAAACCCTGGTAATATAGAACCAATTTTAAAACTCTTTTCTTTGGAAAGATGACAAATTGCAATGCATTCCTCTAGTCCTTAATGGAAAAAAATAAAAAATTGATCTTCTCAGAATAGTCTCTGTAAACTCAGATGTGAAATCTCTGTCTTCTCTTGCAGCTCCATGCTTTGGATTAATCTGTGATTGGACTGAGTGGTTTGATGTTAGTAATCCTGAAGAAGATGGTGGTGACTATGAAACATACGATGAAATAAGAAAACATGGATACAAAATATGTGAAGCTCCTGAAAAAATTGAATGCAGGGCAGAGGATAAACCTGATGTGAGCTTAGAGGAACTTGGTCAGAAAGTGCAGTGTGATGTTTCGTATGGACTAATATGTAAAAATGAGGAGCAAGATGTAACTATGTGGCAACTTTGCTACAATTATGAAATCAGGGTAAACTGTTGTGAGTGGCAAGAAATTCCCTGTGAGATTACACCTACACCTAGTACACCACAAACTGCAACTTCAACCACCACCAAGACAACAGTACCTCTCACCACTACATCCAGGATTCCCACAGAAATTACCACCTCGCCCACACACATCGCTTCAACCACAAGTGAACTAGTACCATCAGTCTCCACTCCAGTAATTTCAACATCTCCAGGTATTTAACAGAAAAATACTCTCTGATTCTACCTTGCCATTGGAGAAATAAAGGCCTGTTGACTACTAAAGGCATGTAACCTTTATAGCACATGCTGTGCTGCAAGGAAGTCTTATGCAGGTTTGGGGGTTCTATATTTCTGCTAGAGACAACATTCCTGGAATGACCGGTTGTGTGAGATAAGAGGAGGCCATGCTTCAGGCTGCCATCACTAGAGGCATTATCTGTGTGGGGCTGTGTAGAATTGCTTCATCAGGCTGACATTGCAGCACAGGGAAATGCCATGATAACCAGGCAGGAACATATTCCTGGGTATACTTCCTTCCCTAACCACAGCTTCCCTTCTCAGCTCTTACTCCATGAGTTAGTAAGGTCTTTATGTAATGAGGCAGATACAGAAAGCCCCATCAAGATCCAAAGCACTGCTCTGCCCAATCTCTTGAATATTGGCTGGTCTTTCTGATTTTGTGAGAATTATCTTCCAGGACCATCCCTAGTCTCTTCGCTAGGAGGAGGAGGGCCATGACCTTGTCTGTGCATAGATTTCAAGGAGTCTGCTAACTGGGGCCAGAAAGGAAGGGCTACTGATAGAGGCCTTTCATGTGCCAAGAGTGGGCTGATTGCTATAGCAGCTCTCTAATGTGTAATTTCTGTTCAGTGTGTATCAAGTCCCACTCATGCATCTTGTGCCTTTGTCTGTTTTCTCTGTGCCTGCTGTTTCGAACAGGCCCAGGTTCATCGACACCGAGCACGGCATCCCCTTCAACAAAATCAACAACCACTCCCACTGCAGGACCAGGAGAGACTTCCACCAGCACTGCCAGCACCACGGTGCCCCCCATCAGCACCACCAGCAGCAGCACCCTGGGGACATTCTCAACTGTTACTGGATCACCAACACCCACCCCAACTACTTCAAGCACCTCCACGCCCACACCAACATTCACCACCACCGTACCACCTCCAGGTACTTCTCTGATCGGGGCTCTTGTATGTTCCTTTAGCTTGGGAGTAATGGAGATCCTTGAACACCTGCATTTGTGCATCCATATGGGATCAGGGATGGGTATAACTGCTGGGTGTCTCCTGAAACATCCTGTGCCCAGAGCTGGCCCTTGGACTGGCTGCTTCAGAAGCATTGAGGATTCAGGGGTCCTTGGGATAGAAGGTCTTGGCTTCCCTGATTGTACAGGGTTTCGAGGAGGTATTTCATCCTGGTGCCTGGCTTAGACAAATGCTGAAGTGGTGGGAAATCTTGCTTTTACTGCTGTTAGACTTCATTTCGGAGGCTACTAAGAATTTAGTCCTTATACTTGTGTTGTGCAAGTGGATGGGGATACGTTTTGTGGCAATGTAAATTCAGGCATTGTTTTGGCAACAACTGTGCAGACTTTCTACTCATTCTCCTACTCCTTTTCCCTGTCAGTGCTAAGGCTTGAAAGTAGTTATAGAGGTAGGAAGGAAGGATTCTCCTGGCAGGCTTTTGGGAAAGTTTCACTCTGCATACTGCCACTTGATGTGAACTGCAGTCTTTGGTTGATGAGATCCACTATTGGTTGGGAAGTCCTTCATCAGTTTGACATCACACCACAGGAAAATCACATGACAATCAGGCACGAAGATATTCCTGTGCATATTTCCTTCCTTGACCACAGCTTCCACTCTCAGCTCTAACTCCATGTGATGGGAAGGTGTTCTAGGTAATGAGGCAGAGATAGAATTCCCAAGGCAGACTGAAATCATTATACATCCTTGTCACTTATTGACTGGTCTTTCTGATTTTCTGAGAAACACCTTCCAGCACCATTCTAATCTCTTTGCTAATAAAGGACAACCATGACCCTATCCATGAATGGATTTGCAAGGAATCTACTTCCTAGGGCAGAAAGGAAGGGCTAGTGATAGAGGCCTTTCATGTGCCAAGTGTAGGCTGACTGCTGTAGGTCTCTGGCAGCTGCCTAACATGCAATTTCTGTTCAGAGCATATGGAGTCCCACTCATGCATCTTGTGCCTTTGTCTGTTTTCTCTGTGCCTGCTGTTTCGAACAGGCCCAGGTTCATCGACACCGAGCACGGCATCCCCTTCAACAAAATCAACAACCACTCCCACTGCAAGACCAGGAGAGACTTCCACCAGCACTGCCAGCACCACGGTGCCCCCCATCAGCACCACCAGCAGCAGCACTCCAGGGACAACCACAACTGTTCCTGGATTACCAACATCCTCTCCAACTCCTGAAGGTATGTTCCCAATACCAATAATTCCCACCAAAACCCCTCCGCCTCCAACTGCAGAAGCAACAAATGATTCTGTGGCTCTGTTGTCATTTTTTGTATTGCTATGGGAGCAATGAAGACCTAAGAGCACCTGCATTAGTGCATGTCTATGGGATCAGGGATGGTTGTAACTGCTGGGCATCTGCTGAAACAACCTGTGCCCAAAATTGGCTCTTAGGCTGACTGCTTCAGAAGGCACAAGAATTCAGGGGTCCTGGATAGAAGGTCTTAGCTTCCCTGATTTTAAGGGCTCCACGGATGTATTTCATCCTGGTGCCCAGCTTAGACAGATGCTGAAGTGGTGGGAAGTCTTGCTTTTGCTGCTTTTGGACCCTGTCCTTCTGCTGCCAAGAATACAGTCATTGTACCCATGGTGTGTAATTGGAACAGGACTTGGCTGTGTGGCCCTGTCATTCCGGCTCTCTTTGGGCACAGGCCGTGCAGACTTTCTTCCAGTTTTTGGCCCGTGTTGTCTGTGGCCGTTGGTCCCACTTACCTGCATTTCTGGGTTTAGGAAGCTTTGAAGGTTTTCTCCTTCAGGGTCGGGGGAAACGATATCAGTATGGAGGTAGCTCCTTTCTATGTACACAAGCTCTGTGCCGCTGGGTTCTCCCAGTGGTGCCATTAGTGCTTGTCTCTGGCTGTCTGTGCACTGCTGGGAAGCAGCTGATGTTTTAGCAGCAGCATCTGTCCTGCGTCTCCTTTCCCTGTGCTCGCACCCATTGCAGTGGCTGTTTTCTCCCTGAGACAGGGAGGTGGTGCACGTGGTACAAGAAGCTGAGAGAGTGGTGTTAGTCCCTGCTTAGTCCTGCTCTGCCTCATGAGTGGCTCTTACGTGAGTGGTTCCTGCACATGAGAGGCCAAACGAAGCAATGTTGACCGAGCTGCGAGGGGCAGACCCATAGCTCGGCAGTGCCTGTGTCCTGATTTGGGCCCAGAGTGGTTTGTAGGGCACATAAGGGTAGGCCTCCCCACACAAGTGAGCTTTGTTGTGGTCAGGACTGGCTGACTACTGTGGCAGTGTCTGAGGGGTGCTGCTGTGTGCAGTGGGTGCCCAGAGCCCCACCCATGGGTGAGCAGGTGCTCCCAGCTTGTTGTCTCTGTTCTGTCTGTTTCTAATTGTTCATCTTGTTGTCACCTCCCAGGCTGTGAGTGCATCTGGACGGACTGGATTGATGTGAGTTACCCGGATAGCTCTGACAGAAACGGTGGTGACTACGAAACGCTGGAGAATATTCACAAGGTCAACCCCTCCTGGGTCTGTGCAAAAGTTGAGAATATTTCATGCAGAGCAGAGAAATTCCCTAACGTTCCCATTGCAGATTTAGGGCAGATCGTGGAATGCAGTGTTAACACAGGGCTCATCTGTAACAATAGAGATCAGCACATAGGAGGTATAATACCTCAGCCAGTCTGCCTGAATTACGAGATTAGTGTGTGCTGCACCCCCGACAAACCAGAGTGTCTTCCACCTCATACCCCAAGCACGACAACATCCACAACGAGCAGTGTAATCTCTTCAACAATATCAACAACTGCTTCAACATCAGTGCCAACAGAGACTCCCAGCACGATCAGCAGCACCACAGTGCCCCCCAGCAGCACCACCAGCAGCAGCACCCCGGGGACACCACCCATCTCTACTACTTCAAGCACATCCACACCCACACCAACATACACCACCACCGTACCACCTCCAGGTACTTCTCTGATCGGGGCTCTCATGTGTTTCCATGCTATGGGAGAAATGAAGGTCCCTGGGCACCTCCACTTTTGCCTCTGGGTGGGATTGGAGATGGGATTAATTGCTGTGCATCCCCTTGAAGTAACCTGTGCCCAAAGCTGGCCCTTGGGTTGGCTGCTTCAGAAGTGTTGAGGACTCAGGGGTCCTGGGGAGAAGGTCTTGGCTTCCCTGATTGTACAGGGCTCTGAGGAGGGGTTTCATCCTGATGCTCAGCTTAGAGAAATGCTGAGCTGATGGGAAATCTTGCTGTTGCTGCTGTTGGACATCATTGTTCAGCTGGCGAGAACACATCAGTGGACCCACGGTGTGCAACTGGAGCATGGCTGCGTTTTGTGGCACTGGCATTTCACGTGCTGTTTGTGCAGAGCTGCGCAGACTTTCTTCCCTTTCTCCTCCTGCTCTGCAGTGTCAGTGCTAGTGACTGGCCGTGGTTATAGATATAGGAAGGAAGGATTCCCCTGGCAGGCTTTTAGGAACTGTTTCACTCTGCAAACTGCCACTTGCTGTGAACTGTGGTTTTTGGTTGATGCTTTGGCTGAAGAGATCCACTAGAATTCTGGGAAGCCCTTCATCAGGCTGACATTAAGCAACAGGGAAATCCCATGGCAATCAGGCAGGGACATATTCACAGAATCAGCTAGGTTGGAAAAGATCTCTGAAATCACTGAGTCCAACCTATGACCCAACACCACTGTGTCAATTTGACCATGGCACTAAGTGCCACATCCAGTCTTTCCATTATGCTTCCAGGGACGGTGACTCCACCACCTCCCCAGGGACACCCTTGCAATGTCTAATCACCCATTCTGTGAAGTAATACCTACTAATGTTCAACCTAAGCGTTCCCTGGCTCAGCGTGAGACTATGTCCTCTTATCCCGTCAAAACATTCGTCATTTTGTTCCTGTGCACAGTTCCTTCCCTGCTCACAGCTTCCCCTCTTAGCTCTCAATTCATGAGTTAGTGAGATGTTGCAGGTAATGAGGCAGACGTAGAATGCCCAAGCCAGACTGAAAGCATTACTCCTCCTTATCTCTTGCGTATTGGCAAGAGGTCTTTCTGATTTTGTGAGAAGCGCCTTCCAGCACCGTCCCTGGTCTCTCTGCTAGGAGGGGAGGGCCATGACCCTGTCAGTGCACAGATTTTCAAGGAGTCTTCTTTCTGGGGCCAGAAAGGAAGGGCTACTGATAGAGACCTTTCATGTGCCAAGAGTGGGCTGACCTCTTTCCATGTGTGGCAGCTGCCTAACATGCAATTTCTGTTCAGTCCGTGTGGAGTCCCACTCATGCATCTTGTGCCTTTGTCTGTTTTCTCTGTGCCTGCTGTTTCGAACAGGCCCAGGTTCATCGACACCGAGCACGGCATCCCCTTCAACAAAATCAACAACCAGTCCCACTGCAGGACCAGGGGAGACTTCCACCAGCACTGCCAGCACCACGGTGCCCCCCATCAGCACCACCAGCAGCAGCACCCCGGGGACATTCTCAGCTCTTCCTGGATCACCAACACCCACCCCAACTACTTCAAGCACATCCACGCCCACACCAACATTCACCACCACCGTACCACCTCCAGGTACTTCTCTGATCGGGGCTCCTGTGTGTTTCCTTGTTGTGAGAGAAATGGAGGTGTGTATGCATGTCCATTTGTGCGTCTCCGTGGGATCAGGGATGGGTGTAACTGTTGGGCATCTGGTGAAATAACTGGTGCCTTAAGCTGGCCTTTCAGCTGGCTATTTCATTTGGAACATGAATTCAGGACTTCTGGGGAGAAAATTAAGCCAGTGGACTCATGGTGTGCAATTGGAGCAGGGCTTCATTTTTTGGCACCGGCATTTTCATTGTTTTTACAGAGTTGTGCAGATTTTCCTCCATTTCTCTTCATGCATTCCCTGTCCCTAGTAATGGTTGGCAGTGGTTGTCGATGTAGAAAGGAAGGATTCTCCTGGCAGGCGTTTAGGAACAGTTTCACCCTGCAGACTGCTGCTTGACATGAACTGTGGTCTTTGGCTGCCGACATCCAGCAGAGCTCTGGGAAACCCTTCATCAGGCTGACATCAGACTACAGGGAAATCCCATGAAAATCAGACAGGAACATATCCCTGTGCATACTTCCTTTGCTGACCACACCTTCTCCTCAGTGCTTACTCCATGTCTTAGCGAGATGTTTATGCAATGAGGCAGATACAGAAAACCCCATCCAGATCAAAAGCACTGCTCTACCCAATCTCTTGAAAATCAGATGGTTTTTCTGATTTTGTGAGAATCACCTTCCAGGACCATCCCTAGTCTCTTTGCTAGGAGAGGAGGGCCATGACCCTGTCTGTCAACAGATTTCAGGCATTGGAATGGGCTGCCCAAAGAGGTGGTGGATTCACCATCCCTGGAGATTTTTAAACGCAGATTGGACGAGGCACTGAGTGCCATGATCTAGTAAATGGACTGGATTTGGACCAAGGGTTGGACTCGATGATCTCGGAGGTCTTTTCCAACCCAATCGATTCTATGATTCTATGATTCTATGATTTCAAGGAGTCGGCTAACTGGTCCCAGAAAGGAAGGGCTACTGATAGAGGCCTTTCACGTGCCAAGAGTGGGCTGACCTCTTTCCATCTGTGGCAGCTGCCTCATATGCACTTTCTGTTCAGTGCATGTGGAGTCCCACTCATGCATCTTGTGCCTTTGTCTGTTTTCTCTGTGCCTGCTGTTTCGAACAGGCCCAGGTTCATCGACACCGAGCACGGCATCCCCTTCAACAAAATCAACAACCAGTCCCACTGCAGGACCAGGGGAGACTTCCACCAGCACTGCCAGCACCACGGTGCCCCCCATCAGCACCACCAGCAGCAGCACCCCGGGGACATTCTCAACTGTTACTGGATCACCAACACCCATCTCAACTACTTCAAGCACATCTGTGCCCACACCAACATACACCACCACCGTACCACCTCCAGGTACTTCTCTGATCGGGGCTCCTGTGTGTTTCCTTGTTGTGAGAGAAATGGAGGTGTGTATGCATGTCCATTTGTGCATCTCCGTGGGATCAGGGATGGGTGTAACTGTTGGGCATCTGGTGAAATAACTGGTGCCTTAAGCTGGCCTTTCAGCTGGCTATTTCATTTGGAACATGAATTCAGGACTTCTGGGGAGAAAATTAAGTCAGTGGACCCATGGTGTGCAATAGGAGTGGTGCTTCATTTTTTGGCACCGGTATTTTTGGTGTTTTCCCAGAGCTGTGCAGAATTTCTTTCCTTTCTCTTCATGCATTCCCTGTCCCTAGTAATGGTTGACAGTGGTTGTAGACGTAGAAAGGAAGGATTCTCCTGGCAGGCGTTTAGGAACAGTTTCACCCTGCAGACTGCCACTTGACATGAACTGTGGTCTTTTGCTGCCGACATCCAGCAGTGCTCTGGGAAGCCCTTCATCAGGCTGACATCAGACTACAGGGAAATCCCATGAAAATCAGACAGGAACATATCCCTGTGCATACTTCCTTTGCTGACCACACCTTCTCCTCAGTGCTTACTCCATGACTTAGCGAGATGTTTATGCAATGAGGCAGACACAGAAAGCCCCATCAAGATCCAAAGTACTGCTCTTGAATATTGGCTGGTCTTTCTGATTTTGTGAGAAGCACCTTCCAGCGCCGTCCCTAGTCTCTTTGCTAGGAGAGGAGGGCCATGACCCTGTCTGTGCACAGATTTTCAAGGAGTCTTCTTTCTGGGGCCAGAAAGGAAGGGCTACTGATAGAGGCCTTTCATGTGCCAAGAGTGGGCTGAACTCTTTCCATGTGTGGCAGCTGCCTAACATGCAATTTCTGTTCAGAGTATATGGAGTCCCACTCATGCATCTTGTGTCTTTGTCTGTTTTCTCTGTGCCTGCTGTTTCGAACAGGCCCAGGTTCATCGACACCGAGCACGGCATCTCCTTCAACAAAATCAACAACCAGTCCCACTGCAGGACCAGGGGAGACTTCAATCAGCACTGCCAGCACCACGGTGCCCCCCATCAGTACCACCAGCAGCAGCACCCCGGGGACATTCTCAGCTCTTCCTGGATCACCAACACCCACCCCAACTCCTGAAGGTATGTTCGGAATACCAATAATTCCCACCAAAACCCCTCCGCCTCCAACTGCAGAAGCAACAAATGATTCTGTGGCTCTGCTGTCATTTTTTGTATTGCTATGGGAGTAATGAAGGCCTAAGAGCACCTGCATTTGTGCATCTGTATGGGATCAGGGATGGAAGTAATTACTGGGCATCTGCTGAAACAGCCTGTGCCCAAAGTTGGCTCTTGGGCTGGCTGCTTCAGAAGGTACAAAGATTCAGGGGTCCTGGATGGAAGATCTTGGCTTCCCTGATTGTACAGGGCTCCAAGGAGATATTTCATCCTGGTGCCCAGTTTAGACAGATGCTGAAGTGGTGGGAAGTCTTGCTTTTGCTGCTGTTGGACCCTGTCCTTCCTCTGTCAAGAATATAGTCATTGTACCCGTGGTGTGCAATTGGAGCAGAGCTTGGTTTTGTGGCAGTCTAATTTCAACACTGTTTGGGCACTGCTGTGTAGATTTTCTTCCTTTCTCCTCATTCTTTGCCCTGGGAATAGTTTCACTCTGCAGACTGCCACTTGATGTGAACTGTGGTCTTTAGCTGATATGATCCACTAGTACTCTGGTCCTTCATCAGAGTGACATCACTCTACAGGGAAATCCCATGACAATCAGGCATGAACATATCACCATGCATATTTCCTTCCCTGGCCACAGCTTCCACTCTCAGCTCTTACTCCAGGATTTAATGAGGTGTTTAGGTAATGATGAAGAGATAGAAAACCCCAGCCAGATCAAAAGCATTACTCCACTCCATCTCCTACAGATTGGTAGATCTTTCTGATTTTGTGAGAAGCACCTTCCAGCACCATTCCTAGCCTCTTTGCCAGGAAAGGAGGGTCATGACCTTGTCTGTGTGCAGATTTTCAAGGAGTCTTCTTTCTGGGGCCAGAAAGGAAGGGCTACTGATAGAGGCCTTTCATGTGCCAAGAGTGGGCTGATTTCTTTCCATCTGTGGCAGCTGCCTCATATGCTATTTCTGTTCAGTGCGTGTGGAGTCCCACTCATGCTTCTTGTGCCTTTGTTTTCTCTGTGCCTGCTGTTTCGAACAGGCCCAGGTTCATCGACACCAAGCACAGCATTCCCTTCAACAAAATCAACAACCACTCCCACTGCAAGACCAGGGGAGACTTCCATCAGCACTGCCAGCACCACGGTGCCCCCCATCAGCACCACCAGCAGCAGCACCCCACGGACAACAACTGTTCCTGGCTCATCAACAACACCCATCTCAACTACTTCAAGCACATCTGTGCCAACACCACCATACACCACCACCCTACCAACTCCAGGTACTTCTGCATTCTGTGCTCTTGAATATTCCATTGATTTTGGAAAAATGGAAGTCCATAATCACCTCCATTTTGCCGCTGTATGGGATTGTGGATAGGTATGGATGCTGGGCATGCACTGAAACAGCCTATGTCCAAAGGAAATCTTGCTTTTCCTGTTGTTAGACGTCATCCCTCAGTGGTGAGAATGTAGTCACTGGAGCTGTGGTGTGCAATTGGAGTGGGACTTTTTCTTGTGGCACTGTCATTTCAGGTGCTTTTGGGGAACAACTCTGCAGACCTTCTTCCCTACCTCCTCTTTGTCCTGTCACTGCTAATGGTTGGCAGTGGTTCTAGATGTAGGAAGGAAGGATTCTCCTGGCAAGCTTTTGGGAACAATTTCACTGCAAACTGCCACTTGATGTGAACTGCAGTCTTTGGCTGATGAGATCCATTAGAATTCTCGGAGGCCTTACATCCGGGGGTCAATGAGCCAGAAGAATATCACATGATAATTAGGCAGGAACATATTCCTGTGCGTGTTTCGTTCCCTGGCCACACCTTCCCCTCTCTGCTCTTACTCCTAGAGTTAGTGAGATGTTGTAGGTAATGTGGCAGAGAGAGAATGATCAAGCCAGATCAAAAGAATTACTCCTCCTCATCTCTTGCCTATTGGCAAGAGGTCTTTCTGATTTTGTGAGAAGCGCCTTCCAGCATCATCTGTAGTCTCTTTGCTAGGAGAGGAGGGCCATGACCCTTTCTGTGTATGGATTTGCAAGGAATCTGCTTCCTGGGGCAGAAAGGAAGGGCTACTGATAGAGGCCTTTCACGTGCCAAGAGTGGGCTGACCTCTTTCCATCTGTGGCAGCTGCCTCATATGCTATTTCTGTTCAGTGCGTGTGGAGTCCCACTCATGCATCTTGTGCCTTTGTCTGTTTTCTCTGTGCCTGCTGTTTCGAACAGGCCCAGGTTCATCGACACCGAGCACGGCATCCCCTTCAACAAAATCAACAACCAGTCCCACTGCAGGACCAGGGGAGACCTCCACCAGCACTGCCAGCACCACGGTGCCCCCCATCAGCACCACCAGCAGCAGCACCCCGGGGACATTCTCAACTGTTACTGGATCACCAACACCCATCTCAACTACTTCAAGCACATCTGTGCCCACACCAACATACACCACCACCGTACCACCTCCAGGTACTTCTCTGATCGGGGCTCTTGTGTGTTTCCTTGTTGTGAGAGAAATGGAGGTGTGTATGCATGTCCATTTGTGCGTCTCCGTGGGATCAGGGATGGGTGTAACTGTTGGGCATCTGGTGAAATAACTGGTGCCTTAAGCTGGCCTTTCAGCTGGCTATTTCATTTGGAACATGGATTCAGGGCTTCTGGGGAGAAAACTAAGTCAGTGGACCCATGGTGTGCAATAGGAGCGGGGCTTCATTTTTTGGCACCGGCATTTTTGGTGTTTTCCCAGAGCTGTGCAGAATTTCTTTCCTTTCTCTTCATGCATTCCCTGTCCCTAGTAATGGTTGGCAGTGCTTGTAGATGTAGAAAGGAAGGATTCTCCTGGCAGGCGTTTAGGAACAGTTTCACCCTGCAGACTGCCACTTGACATGAACTGTGGTCTTTCGCTGCCGACATCCAGCAGTGCTCTGGGAAGCCCTTCATCAGGCTGACATCAGACTACAGGGAAATCCCATGAAAATCAGACAGGAACATATCCCTGTGCATACTTCCTTTGCTGACCACACCTTCTCCTCAGTGCTTACTCCATGTCTTAGCGAGATGTTTATGCAATGAGGCAGACACAGAAAGCCCCATCAAGATCCAAAGTACTGCTCTTGAATATTGGCTGGTCTTTCTGATTTTGTGAGAAGCACCTTCCAGCACCGTCCCTAGTCTCTTTGCTAGGAGAGGAGGGCCATGACCCTGTCTGTGCACCGATTTTCAAGGAGTCTTCTTTCTGGGGCCAGAAAGGAAGGGCTACTGATAGAGGCCTTTCATGTGCCAAGAGTGGGCTGCTGCCTCATATGCTATTTCATCTGTGGCAGCTGCCTCATATGCTATTTCTTATCAGTGCGTGTGGAGTCCCACTCATGCATCTTGTGCCTTTGTCTGTTTTCTCTGTGCCTGCTGTTTCGAACAGGCCCAGGTTCATCGACACCGAGCACGGCATCCCCTTCAACAAAATCAACAACCACTCCCACTGCAAGACCAGGAGAGACCTCCACCAGCACTGCCAGCACCACGGTGCCCCCCATCAGCACCACCAGCAGCAGCACCCCACGGACAACAACTGTTCCTGGCTCATCAACAACACCCATCTCAACTACTTCAAGGACATCTGTGCCAACACCAACATACACCACCACCGTACCACCTCCAGGTACTTCTCTGATCGGGGCTCCTGTGTGTTTCCTTGTTGTGAGAGAAATGGAGGTGTGTATGCATGTCCATTTGTGCATCTCCGTGGGATCAGGGATGGGTGTAACTGTTGGGCATCTGGTGAAATAACTGGTGCCTTAAGCTGGCCTTTCAGCTGGCTATTTCATTTGGAACATGAATTCAGGACTTCTGGGGAGAAAATTAAGTCAGTGGACCCATGGTGTGCAATAGGAGTGGTGCTTCATTTTTTGGCACCGGTATTTTTGGTGTTTTCCCAGAGCTGTGCAGAATTTCTTTCCTTTCTCTTCATGCATTCCCTGTCCCTAGTAATGGTTGACAGTGGTTGTAGACGTAGAAAGGAAGGATTCTCCTGGCAGGCGTTTAGGAACAGTTTCACCCTGCAGACTGCCACTTGACATGAACTGTGGTCTTTTGCTGCCGACATCCAGCAGTGCTCTGGGAAGCCCTTCATCAGGCTGACATCAGACTACAGGGAAATCCCATGAAAATCAGACAGGAACATATCCCTGTGCATACTTCCTTTGCTGACCACACCTTCTCCTCAGTGCTTACTCCATGACTTAGCGAGATGTTTATGCAATGAGGCAGACACAGAAAGCCCCATCAAGATCCAAAGTACTGCTCTTGAATATTGGCTGGTCTTTCTGATTTTGTGAGAAGCACCTTCCAGCACCGTCCCTAGTCTCTTTGCTAGGAGAGGAGGGCCATGACCCTGTCTGTGCACAGATTTTCAAGGAGTCTTCTTTCTGGGGCCAGAAAGGAAGGGCTACTGATAGAGGCCTTTCATGTGCCAAGAGTGGGCTGACCTCTTTCCATGTGTGGCAGCTGCCTAACATGCAATTTCTGTTCAGAGTATATGGAGTCCCACTCATGCATCTTGTGTCTTTGTCTGTTTTCTCTGTGCCTGCTGTTTCGAACAGGCCCAGGTTCATCGACACCGAGCACGGCATCTCCTTCAACAAAATCAACAACCAGTCCCACTGCAGGACCAGGGGAGACTTCAATCAGCACTGCCAGCACCACGGTGCCCCCCATCAGTACCACCAGCAGCAGCACCCCGGGGACATTCTCAGCTCTTCCTGGATCACCAACACCCACCCCAACTCCTGAAGGTATGTTCGGAATACCAATAATTCCCACCAAAACCCCTCCGCCTCCAACTGCAGAAGCAACAAATGATTCTGTGGCTCTGCTGTCATTTTTTGTATTGCTATGGGAGTAATGAAGGCCTAAGAGCACCTGCATTTGTGCATCTGTATGGGATCAGGGATGGAAGTAATTACTGGGCATCTGCTGAAACAGCCTGTGCCCAAAGTTGGCTCTTGGGCTGGCTGCTTCAGAAGGTACAAAGATTCAGGGGTCCTGGATGGAAGATCTTGGCTTCCCTGATTGTACAGGGCTCCAAGGAGATATTTCATCCTGGTGCCCAGTTTAGACAGATGCTGAAGTGGTGGGAAGTCTTGCTTTTGCTGCTGTTGGACCCTGTCCTTCCTCTGTCAAGAATATAGTCATTGTACCCGTGGTGTGCAATTGGAGCAGAGCTTGGTTTTGTGGCAGTCTAATTTCAACACTGTTTGGGCACTGCTGTGTAGATTTTCTTCCTTTCTCCTCATTCTTTGCCCTGGGAATAGTTTCACTCTGCAGACTGCCACTTGATGTGAACTGTGGTCTTTAGCTGATATGATCCACTAGTACTCTGGTCCTTCATCAGAGTGACATCACTCTACAGGGAAATCCCATGACAATCAGGCATGAACATATCACCATGCATATTTCCTTCCCTGGCCACAGCTTCCACTCTCAGCTCTTACTCCAGGATTTAATGAGGTGTTTAGGTAATGATGAAGAGATAGAAAACCCCAGCCAGATCAAAAGCATTACTCCACTCCATCTCCTACAGATTGGTAGATCTTTCTGATTTTGTGAGAAGCACCTTCCAGCACCATTCCTAGCCTCTTTGCCAGGAAAGGAGGGTCATGACCTTGTCTGTGTGCAGATTTTCAAGGAGTCTTCTTTCTGGGGCCAGAAAGGAAGGGCTACTGATAGAGGCCTTTCATGTGCCAAGAGTGGGCTGATTTCTTTCCATCTGTGGCAGCTGCCTCATATGCTATTTCTGTTCAGTGCGTGTGGAGTCCCACTCATGCATTTTGTGCCTTTGTTTTCTCTGTGCCTGCTGTTTCGAACAGGCCCAGGTTCATCGACACCAAGCACAGCATTCCCTTCAACAAAATCAACAACCACTCCCACTGCAAGACCAGGGGAGACTTCCATCAGCACTGCCAGCACCACGGTGCCCCCCATCAGCACCACCAGCAGCAGCACCCCACGGACAACAACTGTTCCTGGCTCATCAACAACACCCATCTCAACTACTTCAAGCACATCTGTGCCAACACCACCATACACCACCACCCTACCAACTCCAGGTACTTCTGCATTCTGTGCTCTTGAATATTCCATTGATTTTGGAAAAATGGAAGTCCATAATCACCTCCATTTTGCCGCTGTATGGGATTGTGGATAGGTATGGATGCTGGGCATGCACTGAAACAGCCTATGTCCAAAGGAAATCTTGCTTTTCCTGTTGTTAGACGTCATCCCTCAGTGGTGAGAATGTAGTCACTGGAGCTGTGGTGTGCAATTGGAGTGGGACTTTTTCTTGTGGCACTGTCATTTCAGGTGCTTTTGGGGAACAACTCTGCAGACCTTCTTCCCTACCTCCTCTTTGTCCTGTCACTGCTAATGGTTGGCAGTGGTTCTAGATGTAGGAAGGAAGGATTCTCCTGGCAGACTTTTGGGAACAATTTCACTGCACACTGCCACTTGATGTGAACTGCAGTCTTTGGCTGATGAGATCCATTAGAATTCTCGGAGGCCTTACATCCGGGGGTCAATGAGCCAGAAGAATATCACATGATAATTAGGCAGGAACATATTCCTGTGCGTGTTTCGTTCCCTGGCCACACCTTCCCCTCTCTGCTCTTACTCCTAGAGTTAGTGAGATGTTGTAGGTAATGTGGCAGAGAGAGAATGATCAAGCCAGATCAAAAGAATTACTCCTCCTCATCTCTTGCCTATTGGCAAGAGGTCTTTCTGATTTTGTGAGAAGCGCCTTCCAGCATCATCTGTAGTCTCTTTGCTAGGAGAGGAGGGCCATGACCCTTTCTGTGTATGGATTTGCAAGGAATCTGCTTCCTGGGGCAGAAAGGAAGGGCTACTGATAGAGGCCTTTCACGTGCCAAGAGTGGGCTGACCTCTTTCCATCTGTGGCAGCTGCCTCATATGCTATTTCTGTTCAGTGCGTGTGGAGTCCCACTCATGCATCTTGTGCCTTTGTCTGTTTTCTCTGTGCCTGCTGTTTCGAACAGGCCCAGGTTCATCGACACCGAGCACGGCATCCCCTTCAACAAAATCAACAACCAGTCCCACTGCAGGACCAGGGGAGACCTCCACCAGCACTGCCAGCACCACGGTGCCCCCCATCAGCACCACCAGCAGCAGCACCCCGGGGACATTCTCAACTGTTACTGGATCACCAACACCCATCTCAACTACTTCAAGCACATCTGTGCCCACACCAACATACACCACCACCGTACCACCTCCAGGTACTTCTCTGATCGGGGCTCCTGTGTGTTTCCTTGTTGTGAGAGAAATGGAGGTGTGTATGCATGTCCATTTGTGCGTCTCCGTGGGATCAGGGATGGGTGTAACTGTTGGGCATCTGGTGAAATAACTGGTGCCTTAAGCTGGCCTTTCAGCTGGCTATTTCATTTGGAACATGGATTCAGGGCTTCTGGGGAGAAAATTAAGCCAGTGGACTCATGGTGTGCAATTGGAGCGGGGCTTCATTTTTTGGCACCGGCATTTTCATTGTTTTTACAGAGTTGTGCAGATTTTCCTCCATTTCTCTTCATGCATTCCCTGTCCCTAGTAATGGTTGGCAGTGGTTGTAGATGTAGAAAGGAAGGATTCTCCTGGCAGGCGTTTAGGAACAGTTTCACCCTGCAGACTGCTGCTTGACATGAACTGTGGTCTTTTGCTGCCGACATCCAGCAGTGCTCTGGGAAGCCCTTCATCAGGCTGACATCAGACTACAGGGAAATCCCATGAAAATCAGACAGGAACATATCCCTGTGCATACTTCCTTTGCTGACCACACCTTCTCCTCAGTGCTTACTCCATGACTTAGCGAGATGTTTATGCAATGAGGCAGACACAGAAAGCCCCATCAAGATCCAAAGTACTGCTCTTGAATATTGGCTGGTCTTTCTGATTTTGTGAGAAGCACCTTCCAGCACCGTCCCTAGTCTCTTTGCTAGGAGAGGAGGGCCATGACCCTGTCTGTGCACAGATTTTCAAGGAGTCTTCTTTCTGGGGCCAGAAAGGAAGGGCTACTGATAGAGACCTTTCATGTGCCAAGAGTGGGGTGACCTCTTTCCATGTGTGGCAGCTGCCTAACATGCAATTTCTGTTCAGAGCATATGGAGTCCCACTCATGCATCTTGTGCCTTTGTCTGTTTTCTCTGTGCCTGCTGTTTCGAACAGGCCCAGGTTCATCGACACCGAGCACGGCATCCCCTTCAACAAAATCAACAACCACTCCCACTGCAAGACCAGGGGAGACTTCAATCAGCACTGCCAGCACCACGGTGCCCCCCATCAGCACCACCAGCAGCAGCACCCCGGGGACATTCTCAACTGTTCCTGGATCATCAACAACCACCTCTCCTCCTATAAGTATTGTCACCAGGACCCCTCAACCTCCAACTACATTACCATTAGGTAATTCTGTGGCTTTCTTTTCCTTTGTGGGTTTGAGAAATTTGGATTTATTGGCAGCTTACCATGTTTCTTTAGTTTTTATAGTCTTCAGGAGTGTGGTTGATGTGTATTTCCAAAAAATCATACAAAGCTAACATTTTGGCAGCAATGTCAGTATCCTCTGCCATCCCAGGGAATCTTCCTCTGTAAGAATACAATGAAGTACATGAAGGGGTTTGCCTGTTCTCACCCAGATGCAAATTAATATTTTGTTGAAGGACTCTCTCTGTGGACTGTGTGGGCAGAAACAGTGTATCTTACTTCCTCCAGCATCATTACTGCACTCTTATTATGTACACAGTACTACTCTATCTACCGTGTGTCACATTATGCTATAAAAGCACAAACAGATGGCTCTGAGGCTGGCCTCTGAGTTCCCTGGACACTTTCTAAAATGCTGATTAAATACTATTTTAAAGGAATCTGCATTGCCCATAATGAAAACTGGCCATGTGAAAATGAAAAACCAGAATAGTGAATTGGGGTTCCTAACATCCCAAAATATCTTATGAGTGAGTCATCTTAAGGATCTGGGAGTTAGATATAGAACGTGTACTGTCTCCAGCAACTGCTGGAGTTAGTTAGTTTCGTTAGAATCAGATGACTGAGCATAATCAATGGTGGTATGAATGTGCCACATGAAGTAGCACAGGGAATAATGGTCTGTCCATAGAATATAGTAAGATGGCAATACAGAATTAATCAGAGTTCACTGAGCATTGATCACTCAATGGATTCCCCTGGATTTAGGACAGCTGAACTCTTCTCTGCAGTATCAAGTTTTAACATTACGGAAGCTCTTCCACCTGAGATTGATTGTTGATCAAGCTTTTATATCAGTCTCCTATAGAAGATGTAGGAGATTTTATTAATAATCCCTCTGTGATGCAAAACCCATTAATAAAACAGTTTCTGTTTTATTTTTATCTAAAGACCCTATGCTTATATTTGTTGAATTACATTTGCTCATTAGAAAATGAGATGAAATTATGAAGAAAATGCAATTTCCCTACCTAAAATACTGTGTTTTCTCCCTGTCATAAAGAGGGTACAACACCTCGATCAGAGACACCGACAAAGACAAGTACTCCAGTTACTCCTTCAGCTACTCCACTGCCAACAACTAGAACAACAGAAAGAGGAAGTACAGTGTTTACCAGAAGCACCACTATTCAGCAGTCAACATCCTCGGTGTCAACAAGCCCAGTGACTGTCACCATCTCTGAAGTCACTGAAACAGGATCGACCCCCAAAACTACCCCTTCAGGCCCCACACCCTCAAGATCCACCAGCACCACACCAGTAACAGAAACACCTAGCCATGAGACCACTACCACCAGGACCGCAAGCCCCCCAACAGGATCACATACCGCCCCTGTCAGCACCACAACTTCAGGACCATCCTCTCTGGGGTCTACTCCTAGCAGTACTGCATCTCTGTCTTCAGCATCAACCAGCTCTGTGCCAGTCACCACCTCTGGTACTACTCCAACCAAAACCTTTACCACCACTTCAGGAACCACCTCTAGCAGTTTTACCATAAGCACTGCAACCACCACCTCCACCACCTTAGAAACTCTTTCACCTGGCTCAACTAGTACATCTGGGCCAACTGCAACATCAACTGCAGTCACCACTACAGGAAGTTCTACATACAGTACCGTTACTCCAGTTAGTGGCTCAAGTTCAACTACAGGTCTAACACCAACTACGCCTAAAAAAATATGTTCTATTTTACCTAATGAATCTTATGAGGTGAGTAGATCTCATGGTTTTTTTAGCATTCTGATTTGGATGGAGACTAGACACATAACTTCAATGTTAGTAACATACAGAGTAGGCATTGAACTGGATAGAAAAGGAAGATTCAGTCTGTTCTATTTCTTTCTGTTTTCTTGGGTATCAGCGAGACATCTAATGATATTCAGATTGATATATACTGCTATTAATTCTTCAAGGATCGTTTTTAAAAAGTTTTCTTCAAGGAGCTAGATCCCTGTTCAGTGTTTCTCTTTATTGCAGGATAACTTTGATGAAGAGGTAACCAAGAGCTAAGTGGTGCTAAACTATCTTTTCTGTTTGTGCTTTTGACTAGGTCCAAAGTGGGAAAATATTGTGTGTTTACAGTGCAGCCCAATAAGAAACCAGAGCATTGAATTTGTCTGAGTTTTGAAAGAGTCATACTTGTTCATATTCTGGTTTCAGGAGAGGACTATTAAACAGATAAGCAGATTCAAATGCTCGTCAAATTTGACTGAGAGTTCTGATTTTTTTTTTAACCCTCCACCTCTGACAGACAAATTAATGTCTTGTACAATTCTAAAGCCTCCTCACAGCTTAGATGCCTATCAACTTGCTCAGTAGATATGCAGGAATGAAAATTATACATGGTTTGAAAAAACAGTGGAAGATAGAAAAAATGCATACAGTCACAATGCATGCACATAATCACCTTGGATGTTTCTTCCTGAACAGCTGGCTTTCACTGTAGCTTTAGCTGTTAATCTGTTCTAAACATTCATGGAAGGGAATTGATCATATATTGAACATTGATATTGGTCAGTGTCTTTCACTGTTGCTTAGAGAAGCTGTCTAGGTGATGAGATTAGATCAAACGTAACTTTTAGATAGCTGAGACTAGAAAAGGTGATTCCCATTTCAGTTTAGTGACTTGACTTTTGTAAGTAACGCTTTTAACTTAGCAGCTTTTCAGATTTCTACTGGGGAAAAATTGTCATTAAACATATGGTGTTTTAAAAATCTGCAGAAGATAATCAGACTGCTTCATAAGGTTTCTCTCTGTCTTCCCCCTTCCCCTCTTTTCAAACACAGCAAGGTGAGTCATGGTGGCTCTGTAACTGCACTAAGGCAATATGTATAGAAGACAATATCGTCCAGGTGATTCCCATAATCTGTAATCCACCTCCTAAACCTACCTGTGCCAATGGGCTTTCTCCTGTGCCAGTCATTGATGAGGATGGATGCTGTTGGCATTGGGAGTGTGATTGTAAGTATATATTTTGTTGAGTATTTAATCTCCTGTGGGAACAATACTACTGTCATGACTAACAATATTTATTAGGGGACAAGATTGCACAAGACTGTGACCCTCCATCTTCTAATGTGGGTCTGTTTGGAGTGCTTCATTGATTCTTTTTTGCTAACTGAAGTGTTTGCTTAAGTTGCCATAATTTCTACATAACTGTTGGATTAGTAGAATAAAACGGTCTCCCAAAGCAGGTTTTAAATTTTCAGATGCAGACCATAGGGTAGAAGCCTATATGTTGCTCGTTCAGACTATTGGTAAAGATATATCTGTGGTACAGTTAATCCTATTCTCAGTTGTCTCAGTAATGTCAGATGAACTGTGCCTTGAAAGAGCCTGGTTTTTTATTGATGACTTCTACATAACAAGCTCCTGCATTGACAAACACACTTAAAAAATTTAAATGCTTAAAGTTCAATGAGATGATTCCCACATCTATAGATTTTGTTTGTAGTCTGATCTGATTCTGTATGTTGCCATAAGAGTCTGACTTAGCTCTATGCTTTTTTAGGCTACTGCACTGGCTGGGGAGACCCACATTACATGACTTTTGATGGACTGTACTACAGCTACCAAGGGAATTGTACATATGTCCTTGTGGAAGAGATTAATAAGAAAGTTGACAACTTTGGTGTCTACATTGATAACTACCATTGTGATTCACGGGATGTGGTCTCCTGTCCTCGAACGCTCATTGTGAGACATGAAACTCAGGAAGTGAGGATAGCAACGGTGAAACCAAATACTGTAGAAGTAGAGGTATGAGAGAATGTTACCATTGATTTTGATATCACATCAAAATGATAAGTATATTCACAATGTTTGGAAAAAATCAAAAGTAATCTGTGTTTTAGATTCCATAAGAGTTTAGATTATAAAATGGGACTGATTTGAAGGACTGCTTTTTTGACTCTAAACATGAGAGAAAAAATTCTTCTTCTCTTTTTAATCTCAAATATTTTCAGTGCCCTATCTCTCCTAAATGCGCAAGTGTGGACAAATTACTAAGAGTTAAGGATATAAAATAAGTTGATTTATAATTAATGTTAATGTAACAAAGGAAACAATAAATGTTGAATGGGAGGAGGTAATGTAAAGTAGACATAACAATAAAGTACTAGCCTTAAACCTTTTTAAAAAGTTACATTACTAGCTCTGATTTGTTTCACCTTTTTAACTTTTGGAATAAGAGCACTTACATGTTTATTTCATTGATAAATATGATGTCCTGGCTTTGGGCCTTCAAAATTGGATGAGAAGTGTTTGTAGCTTTATGCTCTTTGTTCGGTTTATTTTTGTACCTTTATTTTTGTACATTACTGTGTGAGAATATTATGTCAGATTGCAGCATATTGTTGAAAATTCGCAACATTTAGACCTTCTTTTTTTCTCTGAAGCAAAGAAATCTGCCATTGCTGAGTAAAAGTAGTAGTGTTAGTTCATAGAATCACAGAATCATATCCTGGCTACAGTATTTAAATAAATAATACAGATTTAGTCTTATTTCTTTCATTCAGTTTTCCAACAAGCATATTCCCTTTATTCCAAGAAAGTTAAAACTTTATACAGTATAAATTTAGGAGAATTTTATGTTCCACATTCATGAGGTGACCTCAATGCCATAGTCTCTCTAATGATTCTGTTAAGTGTTAGGATTTAGCTATTTAAACCCTGAATTTTATCTTAATTTAACAGAGGTTGATAGGCTTTTTTTGACTCAGAGAAGAAAAGTTTGGCTTTCCAGTAACATAAAAGGAAACACAGGGACACTTGATACAAATGAAAAGGATATTATTTACCTTTACATTCTCTCTGCAATGCAAATGAACAGTCAATTGTTTTCTAAAGTCAAACTAAATATATGCCTCTTTTCTGTTTTCCTTTGTTTATTAGGTGACAGTAAACAATCAGTTAGTGGCTTTGCCTTATAAAAAGTTTGGCGTGAGCATCTATGAGTCAGGAATAAATCGTGTTGTGGAAATTCCTGAGCTAAAAATGAATGTGACCTACAATGGCTTGTCCTTTTCTATCAGAATGCCCTACAGCCTGTTTGGCAACAACACTCAGGGACAGTGCGGTAAGGCTTGCTCTTGCAATAATTGTACTCTCAGAGAACCACAATGACAGCCCTGCTTACAAAGATGAATAGAATTTGATAACAAATCTGTGAGTGAATTCTTTCTCCCCTTACCAATCTTAGGTACTTGCAATAACAACACCGCAGATGACTGCATGTTGCCGAATGGAAACATTGCAGAAAACTGTGAAACCATGGCAGATCACTGGCAGGTTGTTGATCCTTCCAAACCACAGTGCTCTCCAGGCCTAAATCCTACAAGTTCACCTAGCACAACCCCAGCAGAGCCTTGCAAAGAATCTTCCATCTGCGAGCTTCTTTTGGGAAGGTAGACATTCCTCTTGGGTTTACAAGCCTGGTATCTTCAATTGAATTGGCAATTTTAGGATTAATTTTTCAATGAAAAGTGTTTCTACCTTTTATTTCTTGTAGCTTTGTGGGTTGCTTCCACTCCTTTTACTTTTTCTGGTTGTTATTCTTTGCTGACAGTTTCTTTCAACCCGCTGACTGCTATGTTAACCTTCATTGATGTTCTCATGTGCTTCTACAGTCTTTGCCCTCCTCTGTCCTATGCCTTTTCCCACATTCACTTAGCAGAAAACAGAGTCCAACTGAAAACAAAGATCTTAATTTTTAAAACACCGTGTCAGAATTAAAAAAACCCCCAAACCCAAACAAAATGTCTTTAAAGAGGGAGCACATGGTTGCACTCAGTAATATTCATGTAGCTCCTGGCATGAAAATACTTGTGTCTGAGTGCTTTGTAGGTGAGTGGAGAATACTTTAAGATATGTTGAAAGGTTACAATCTGGATAAGTGCTCTCAGTAAAAATCTCTCATCCATAGTCCATGTCCACATCTTCTGTTGCCACATCATACCAGGTTAAGCACATTGAAAAATTTATGGATCATTCAATAACTAATAATGATAAATATTTCTGTTTCTAGTGTGTTCAAGCCATGCCATGAGTTTGTGCGACCTGAAAAGTACTATGCAGCCTGCGTTTTTGATAGTTGTGTACTTCCCAACCTAGACCTGGAATGCTCAAGTCTGCAGATCTATGCTGCCACCTGTGCTGATCAAGGTGCATGCATTGACTGGAGAAGTCACACCAATGGTGTATGCTGTAAGTATTTGGCCATTTATCTTGAATTAAGGAAGCTTGTATGGAAACATTTCAATAGTAATGTTGTACTGCTTTCCGAGCAATGAAGACAACAATAAATCACACCAGTTGCTTTCCTTAAGTAATTTTGCAGTTAACATTTTTAACAATGGAAATATAAATGAGCCTGCAAAAATAAACATCTGTTGACTGTGCCAGAAACATCTGTATCAGTACACACCTCTTATGTACACAGACAGTTTTGTGTTTTGCAGGCATCAGCAGATCACTCTATTTAGTGATATATGCATTACTTTTCAGCTGTAGTAAGAGGGCGACAAAGAGTAGGAATACACTCCCTCCTGAGAACTTGTGCAAAAGAGACTGAAATGATGCAAAAGAATTGTAATCGAGATGTAGACTCTTGGCTTTATCACATTAATGTAAAAATGGTTCCCTATCTCTGGCTAAATTGCATAAAATAATTTAATTCAGAGACATGAGTCTGATATCTGAGATTTTTTCTCCTTGCTTCTCAGGGTTGTCACAGATACATAGGAGAATGAGTAAACACTGTTTAAGTTCTTGGCATAAGGTCATGAGGCTTTTATATGACAGTTACTGAGCTATTCCTCCTTTTTATTCTTCCATTCCAGCTCATGAATGCCCCTCAGGAAAAGAGTTCAGAGCATGTGGTCCTATTAAAGAGCCAACCTGCAAATCAAGGTAAATAATTAGTTAGTTATACCTTCTACAACTGTTCACTCATATCTAATGCAAAGGTGAATGAGGAAAATCAACCTCCTTTCATATCTTAAACTGACAAATTTGTTACCACTGTTCTGTTGATCCTATGTCTGGTGCCTCTACTGTTTATGTTGTTCAGCTAGACCAAACACAAACACTGACAATCTCTAGTCACAAATCTGCAGATTATTTGCCACTGTATCTTTAGTGAAAGGTTATTTGGCATAATCCTCCTCTATGTGCCTATGACAATAATGGTGTTCCTCTGAACATTTTGTTTCATAGTCACCAAAATGAAACTTCAACTAAACAAGTGGAAGGCTGTTTCTGTCCCAATGGAACAATGCTGTATGACTCTGGCGTGGATGTCTGCGTGAAAACCTGTGGTGAGTTTTACCACTTCACTTGGATGCATATTCGCTTCCTCTTTGTTGTTTCCTTCTTATGTATGCAACACAGGTCTGACTGTATGCAGTCAACATATAGTAGAGATACCTACTGGTATGTAACTGGTAATGGAGATTTATTTTGATATTTTCACAGGCTGTGTTGGAGTGGATATGATCCCAAGAGAGGTACGATGCCATATGCTTTCGGATTAAAAGTAGAAGTTGGGGGTTGGGAGAAGAGAGCGGTCTCCACTGGTGCAGGCTTGTTTTGTGGTTTCCCAACTTTTTATTCCTGATTTTACTTCTGTTCTTTTTAATTGGTAACTGTGCAATCACTAATTTTATTTTCTTTAATGACAGTTTGGGGAAAAGTTTATAGTAGACTGTCAGGACTGTACTTGCCTGGAAGGGGAATATGGCATTGTATGCCAGCCTCATGAATGTGCTGAACAACATGTCACTTGTAATGGAGAAGGCTTCTATCAGGTCACTGAAGTCAATCCCGAAGACTCCTGCTGCCCTCTTGTCACCTGCAGTGAGTTTATACTATGTTTCTAGTTTTTCTATACTGCTTAGAAACAGAAAGAGACTGAACTACTTTAGCACCAGAGACCTGCAGCAGTTAGTCCCAAAACAGTATTTTTCCTCATGCCTTTTAAAATCAGCAATTAAAATGCATTTTAATATTGAAATGATTCAGGATAACTGAATCTACAGTTATGGGACTCAACTCAATTTCTAGTTCTTGAGTTTTATTCAAGCAAGAATTCTCTGTGGATTTTCATTTTGCAGCAGTTGCCTATAATACTGGAGAGAGTAACAGTTGTTCATTACTTCTCTGCATAGAATTGGGATACTTTATTAATACAGAATAATTACCTAGTAGAAAAAGTTTCATAAACCAATGCAGTACCCCCATACCAGTGCCTAGATTTAGTAGGAAAAATATGTTCCCTTTCTGCAATTTGTTTATCTGAAGAGAATCTGGTCTGTTTCCTATGGAAAGTTCATCCTAAATGCTTTGATAGATGCTTATTTCTAGTAGCTGTGATTTAGTGTACTTTTTGGCTTATTCTTTTTTTTTTTTTCCTCAGAATGCAATACAAGCCTCTGCACAGCTAAAGCTCCCAAGTGCACACTGGGATTTGAACTTCATTCTTATATTCCCAGTGGTCAGTGCTGTCCTGTGTACCAATGTGGTAAGTTCCTTGGAAATATATTACAATGATTAGCATTATATATTACAGAATTGATCATTACACTTAGTAAGACTGTATGCAATAGCCTATTGAAGGAGATATTCAACACAGTCAGATTCTAGAAATTAGTTACTATTAACATTGGTTACTACTGCTATAGTTATGACAACTAGGAAATCAGAAACACCTCAGGTGACTCAAGTTCAATTCTCCTGATTGTAAATACATGTAAGATCAGCTACAGAATTAACTGTGACTGTGGTCTCAGCTTAATCTAGCAAAAAGTCCCTATAAGCATCCCCAGTAGAAGACAGCTTTACAAAGACTACTTTGTTCTTGGTAATTGAAAGAAGGAAGTACTTGGTACCTATTAACTGGACATTCTTGGCTATGAACTGGACTGCATATATTAGGACAAATCTTCCCTTTTTGCACACGCAGTATTAGTTCTTATACTTTATACATGTCATGTCTGCTACCAGAATGGAGGAATAACCAATGAATTTGAACTCACTGTGGAAGAAATGAGTTTGACTAGAGTGGTGCGAAGACATTTTTTATTCTTTTTTCCTACGTTAACATCTAACTTCTTGCTTATTAACAGTTCCCAAGGGGGTCTGTGTTCACGGGAGTGCTGAGTTCTTGGTAAGTTCTAAAAATGCCTAAAAGACCAGTTAGTAAACTTGATCGCAGATACTGTGAAGAGGTTTATCCAGTACAATCAATATTTTAGAAATTTTCCAGTTTCTGTCAGGAGGTCATCAATTTCACAAAGCCTAAATCTCTCCTGAAAAGGTTGTTGTGTATGAAAGAAATGGAAGAGTTGCTTGTATGTCAGTATCAGGAGAGAGATTTGGGTTAAATGTGCTTGCATTTTAAAAAGTCAGTCCCCATTTATTGTCAGTACATTGTTGCAGTTTTAAGACTCTGCTTTCAAAAATTAAAAGATATGTGAATAAGTGCTATTCTAAACAAACCTAGATTTCTAATAAATTCTCTTGGGCCTAGTAATTGTGCCTGTCCTTTTAATATCAGAGTTTATCATTGCTATGTAGGACTTCAATAAAGACACACATTAAATTATATTCAGTGTTTAAAATGTTGTCTTTATAAATGGCTAGCCAGATAGCTATCCAATTGTCTTTAAGATTTTTTCCTTTTCCATTGCTTGATTTACAGATTTTTTGAAATCAATAAATGTCTGTCAAACATGTCATATACCATTAACATATGCTTTTTTTTTCTTAAAATTTTAGCCTAACTCCTCAGTCTTTGTTGATAAGTGTCAGAATTGTTTCTGCACAAATGAAGTTAACGTCAGCACTCAACTGAATATCATCTCATGTGAACCTCTTCCATGCAATACGAACTGTGCACCGGTAAGTGACAAACTTAAACAAAAAACCCCAAAAATACCCATTTATGTGAAAATCACTTTGATCAATGAGTGGTATTAAGCAAAGAACAGGGAGTTGAAATTCAGAGACCAACTCCAGTGTGGATGCCAACTGTCCTTCGAGCAATCTGCTGCATGCAGCTTGACTCCATAACTGGCAGGATTCAGTTCATATTGGCCAGATTAGCTGGGAAATTTCTGTAGAGCACTTAATGGAGGGATATTCAATTATTAGGCATATTTATTGCATTGCAGTGCTTTAATTTATTCCATCTATAATCTGCTTTTATTATTTGTCTTCTATTGGGTTGGAACACAGAAAGTCACAAATCTAGAGTGCACTTCAAAGTATAATCAATCAATGGATTGGTATGTTTTCATTTATTTCTCAAAAATTCATCTATTATAGTGCTATTGTTTTTAATTAATTTTAATATCTAGGGATATGAACTTCAACCAGTGAAAGGTGAATGTTGTGGAAAATGTGTGCAGACCAAGTGTATTATACATGCAAACAATGATGAACTCATCTTGAGTGTAAGTATGCTCTACATTCTGTGTCTCTACCAAATATGTAAAGTTCCCTGTTTCAGAAGGGGAACATCTCCTTGCCAGAGACAAGGCTTAGTGTAAGTTTGCACCTGAAAGATCAAAGACTCATCTAAAGCAAAACCTATCTACAATATTTTGACCTGAAGGTAGGTCTCATGAAATCAAATTTTCTGGAAGGCTCTTCTTGGAATGACAAATCCAATACCATTGGAAGGGATTTTCTTTCAGTTGTCTGGAAGCTTGGGCTTATCTATGTTGTTTGATTTCTGTATGAACACTAGTAAAGCCTGCATATGGAACAATTGTATTGCCCCTGTAGGGTGGAAGTTTAGGATTGTTCTTAATTAGCATATAACAGTCTAGCTGTGTGTGGGTGATTTTGTTAAGGTACTCTACATAGTTTAGAGGCATTTTTCTTTCTCAAGGAAAATCCCATGTAAAACTGAAGATTCTTTCCATATATGGTACATTGCAGTACATGTAACAATCTGTATCTGAAATGGCTGTTAAAAATAATTTACTGGGAAACAAGAGGAAAGTCATTGTCAGAGGATAAGAAAATTTCTGTCTGAACTCCCTTCAGCTTTTCTTATTACATTTTGCATTTTGCTTGCAGCCTGGAGATTTTAAAAATGATCCTAACAACAACTGCACCATTTATAGCTGTGTAGAAATCCACAACCAGCTTATCTCTTCCACATCTGAGATTACCTGTCCAGCATTTAATGAGGACAGCTGCAAACCTGTAAGTAAAAATGGAAAATTTACCCTCTACTCCATATATAGATTACTTCAGTTTAGTTCAGCCATCTAACTAAGAACAAAAGTAAAATTAAGCTCTGATGACCCTTCACCATAGTTTCTCAGTCACAAGGGCAAAAGTTTCTAATGCATCCATGCACAGCCCTATACAGTGTATAAAATATCTGGGTGAGAATTTGAGGCTTATAACTGGTAACTGTCTCTCAGTAGCCAAAATATTGGTCAGCACTGAGATACTAAGTCTTTGCTGATTGCTTTGTTTGGGGTCCTGTCTCAACAGGAACCACCTTTTCTTGAATGTTACAGAAACAGAAGTTGTTCAGTCAATAGGCTGCCAGTAACACTGTGCATACTCCTCATTCAAATACAGAAAACTTAAAGAAAGCATTTATTGGAATAGTTTCTGAGGAAAAATGATATTATGTTAACTGTAGACTTCCTTCAAAGAGTTATTTTTATTTTCACAATCCTTTTTAAATTGATAGATTTCAAGTCTGGAAGAGACCATTATCTTTACTTATTCAGATCGATGCTGCAGTGTTCACTGGTCGTTTCCAGCCATTGATTGACAAATCGCTCTCTTTAGTTATTGACCTAAAAGCCTCTTTCAATACTGAGAAATAAAACAATATAATTTTTTTCTGTTTCTTTGTTCTTTTAGGGAACTATTTCATTCTTACCTAATGGTTGTTGCAAAACCTGTAAGTATCCCAGTGTATCTGAATCAACAGTACAGAGAATGAATTGTCTTCTTTAATCAAACCATTTTCCAGCAATAGAGGCTGATATATTTCTATTTAAATAGATATTTTTATATTTATGTTTGTTATTCCAAGCATTCACTGTCCAATCTCTCTGGAAAAGTTTAAGCTGAAGCAGAAAAACCACTTAAGACAGTTCTTTGAGTGCACTAGTGAAGCCGAGGGAATGCTGAACTGCAAGGAATTTCTGGAGGTATTTCACTGTGCGTATTTTCTGATCTTTCCCTATAGGTGCACCTCTGGATAGCAGTACACCATGCTCTGTCCGTGAAAGAGAAGACTTTATTGTCTATAATGGCTGCCGTTCCGTGGACAGAGTTGTCATGACTGAGTGTGAAGGAACATGTGGAACCGTCTCGCTGTAAGTAAACTTATCAGACAATGAGATTTAAATTCTGCTGGCACTGAGCTTGTTTATATAAAAGGAACAATAAATAGGCAGACTACAGAATGGTAGAAGACTTGGGACTATCTGCTCCCCAAATCATAGACACAAAATCATGAAATCTGTGACTGAACAGTTGATTTGTCTTAATGCAAAGCAGAAGAATGTATTAAATTTCCTTGGGATTCAGACAGATATGATAAGGTCTATTCACCCAGTAACAGCTGTCTTGTCTGTCATTTGTGTCAGACCACCTTTGCTAGAAATCATCACGAAAGATAATTTCCTGTGGATAATTTCCTGTAATAGGAATGAGCCCGGGGAGCAGCCAGACTTGATACTCTTAAGCTCAAAAGCTGCTTCTCAATAGTTAACATCTAAAATGAAACACATACATCTTTTAAAGGAAGATTCAAACCTACAATTTTTATACAGTATATAAATTAGAAAACTAATGCTTTAGGGATGGTATTAGTAGAGTATTTTGACTGTACATTTTTCTCTGAAATGAGAGAATATACAAAAAAGTGGCTATAAGGGAGTGGCTAGTAGGACACCTGGTAGTGAGCACTGCAAAAACACAATTCTAACTCCCCAAAGAAACTGTCACTTGCTGCCTATCACTGAGTATGCCAAAGGGATACTCCCATTACATGGGAGAAAACTGATTTTTAGTATCACATGAAACTATGATTGGCTGGGGAGTTTATTAGTATTTTGAAATACCTTATCATCCTAGGGTCTTTCTGTGGTTGCTTCTGCACACAAATACAAAAAAAAAGGTGGATCTTGATGCAGTTCATAGCCTGATATAGACATATTCTGCAGGTTAGGAATGGTGCTTGGGAAGCTGATGAACACAAGACTGCAAAAAATACTTTGAGATAGAAACAGAAAGAGCTGCTGCTTCCCTTTCCTGTTAACACCGCCCTGACTGGGATATGCATTTTATTCCCATGATGCAATTGTAGCTTTTGTAGACGATTGATGTGATGCCATTCTATATGGCCTTGTAGCCCTTTATCTATGCAGTTTTCATATTCAGGTCAAGGCTTTGTCTCCCCCTAAACTGTTGATCTGGTGTATTTAACATCCATCAGTGCTAGGATTATGAGAGGGATCTAAGGAAGCTGATGATCTTGTACTCACTGAGGGTTTTTTATAGGACTTTGATATGAATGGTTTTACCAAAAAAAAGAAATCTCATCAAGTGCAATGAATTTTAAAAGCATATTATTTGAATCACTGTTCCGTTAGATGAGCTTAGCGCTTCCATTAGCCACAACTGCAGCTTCTCACAGGAGTTCTGTATGTGGTTTCACCCTTTTCTTCTGTATGTTGGCTTCTGGCACTGAGTAACGTTGCCATTTTCTATTTTACTAGATACTCTGCTGAGGCCAATTCTATGGATCACAGCTGTTCCTGCTGCAGAGAATCAAAGACTACTGAGAAGTACGTGGTACTGAAGTGTCCTGGTGGGCAGTCACTGTCACATAAGTACATCTATGTGGAAAGCTGCAGCTGTCAAGACACTGAATGCCAGATCCCACAATCCAGTGAGTCGCAGAGAAGAAAATAACAAGGCAAGATCTCTGAACCGTACCAAGACGGCCATCAGCTTAACATCAAAATGAAGACAGAAAAAAACTAGCAGCATTTGACTGAAAGGCCTGTGCACCATTCTTAACTTTCTTGACTACTTTTGAACATTGCTTTTCCCAGTAAATGCATCCTATTTGTTCTCTGATTACTTTGAACAGTGCTCTATTTATTTGTGACAAAATAAGAACACAAATTTGTATTCTTCCAAGTGCACAGCCTTTTGGATCCTTTTATAATCTGCTTATTTTCTCTGAATGATTAAAAGCACACTTCAAAAACACATGGCTTCTGTAGTTATTTACGTACTGTTTTCATTAGTCTGAGTTTTAAAAGAGAAGAAAAGTTCTTTTTCAAGTTAATGGAGGTTGAGTGATATATATCCTAAATTTTGGGGGGGTCTATTTCTGGCTCCCTAAAAATTGAAATTTCAATGTTTAAGGTGGGAGAGAAGTTGATTCTGTCTGCCAGAACAAAGCCAAAGATGAATAATTGTCATTAAGTGATTCAGATTACTTGGAGAAACTTCTAGTTTAGCACCAGATCTTATTTTAGGAGGGCTGTGTATGTTGGAACTGTCTCAGGTCATCACAGTTATATATTTTCACTAAAAAGATAGTCCCTCAGCTATGTTCACATATGTTCATTCACAGTGCTTTCAAGATGTACAGTTACTACTATAGTAAGAGCTCTCCAAATTCCAACCTTTGCAAAACAGATGCCCATCTCTAAGCTTGTAATCTTAGGCTTCCTCTACAGCAAATGGAGAGCAATAGCCATTTTTGACATTCGTTTGTTTCACAACAAAGAACACATCCAAACCAGGTTAGCTGAATTGCATTCAAAAGTGCCTGTTTATCTGATCTTGCAGTAAGTGGAGCTGAAGCAGATTAGCCGGAAGTTGTTCATCTCTTGAATCATCTGAAGTACAATGAGGGTAAACAACCCCTGTTGTATGTGAAAAAAAAAGGCTTTTGGTATTATTTTGTCTCTGTTAATGAACACGTAATTGTGTTTTACCCTTCTGAGAGTCTGAGCAACAGCCAACCTCAATAGTAGCATCTTTGCTACCTAAAGGATCGGTGGCACTATTTTGTGCTGCTACTAGCCTATCAAATGTGCTGCAGCTTAGGATGCAGACACTGGTAGGAACACGCAGAAAATGAAACTCTAGAGGTTTTTAAGCTTTCCGATACTATGACTGGAGAGCTAATTTATGTGGAGTTGGAGAGGTAGCTGATCTAAGGAAGTTTCGTCAGTTTACAAAGCAGCTAATGAAACCTAGTTTCTGCTTCACTATGGGTTTCTAAGGATTTTTATCTCTATGTTCATTGTGAGATGTGACTGATATTTACCTCCTGGGACACCTACAAAGTCACTCTCCTCTGTGGATTCTTTGTTGTCTAACAATTTCTTTGCTGATACAACAGCCATACTTTTCATCTAGTCTTTTGCAAAAACTGCTTTTCTCAAAATCTGTTGAGATTTAGCTGTCTTTGAGTTTTTCATTTTTGCAGTTAAATTTGGCTGAAGTCAAAAAATAACTTCCAGACACAGATAGATACAAGGTGTGATCAAATCTGCCTTGTTTCCTATGAAAAAAAGATAAACTATTCCTAGCCAGTAGTGGCATTTTACTGCACACTATATTTACACTGAAATCTAAAATCTTCCTTGCTGCATTAATTTTTTGTTTGCTCTGTTTGCATGGGCTCTTTCTGGCCCTTCTAGTGATGGGTGAACTACTTCTTAATAAGGAAGTTTAAAGATTCTATGTAAGTCAGTAGGGCTGCAGATTTTGACTTCACCACTGCAGGGCAGTCTATGGCTAAGAATGTAAAATTACTTCGGACCAAAAAAGCAAGCTGCCTGGAAAGGAAGTTTCTATTTCCTGAAGTAGAGGGTTTTATCTCTGAGAAGAAGGAATGCTCCTGTTTCCCCACAGACACTTGTATGCTCTTAGTAGGCACTGAAAAAAATTATTCTGAAAGGCATTTACATGCATGCACCGGGTGGTGTTACAGTGCTCTATATTGCAGTTCTTCCAGTTTTGGTGCTGGGTCTGTGCTGCCCATAATCAGGTTTCCAAGCGGATGCTGTCAGAAAATTCTTACAAGCGCTTGGCAGTTCTGGGTCAAACTGTACATGTCAAACCTCCACCCCTTTCTGCACTCTTAGTCACCTTAGAACTGTGTTCTAAGGTTCAGTTTGTGCCTGCATTTCCAGTGGAACTGGATGACAAAATTGAACAGATGAAACCTTTTCCAGTGGAGAAATCCACAAAGAGTCTTTGGGAGAGAATGGAAGGAAAGAAGCATTTACTGTGTATTCCTACAAAGAGTAACAGTGAGCAGCACTTTTGCTCCCCTCCATGACCCTCTTGGAAGTAAATGGAGACCTGTACTATTTGATCCCATGAAGCATTTTGTTTCTTAAACAAGAGCTGTTTGGTCTGCAGGTCACAAACAGAGATTCTTCTGAAAAACCCAGGGGACAAACTGAAGAAATCTCTCTCATTGCCCTCTGCCCCTTTAGGGACTCAGAGGAGATCATGGGACCTTCTGATCTCATTGTCTTCCAGGCAAGGGACCCTGGCAGCATCATAAAAAGCATTAGTGCTGGAAGGGAATGGGCTCGACTCTCTCTGTCCTCAAAAAATGACTCCATTCTCCAAGAATTTCCTTCTATTCTGGAGTATAGCTAAAAGGGAGAAGTAGCAAGAGCTCCATGTCATGTCTCTGTGCCTGAGTCCTGTGTTTGTATCCTCTTAGACTTTCTGTCTAGCCTCCCACTTTCATTGCTGGCAAAGGGTTTCTTTTTCGTATGTTTTTTTTTTTTTTCATCTCCTGCTACTTAGCAGTTTTAGTCTTGCCTTGAAAAATGAAGAAGACTTCTTGGGATGCAAGCAAGACTTCCACCCACATAGCCTTTAAAGGCACAAAAAACAAGGTCCCAGCTGTTACTCTCCAAAAGCTGCTTGGTTTGGCCTCACTTTGTCTTGTTGTCCCTAAGCACGAGATAAGCAGAGTTCCTCTAAATATGAGGTTCGAACATGTCTTCGAGGCCCTCAAAGAAGTACTTGAAATTGCTTTGACATTCTGGAAAACAAAACAAGACAAATCATGGCCTTATTATTGCTTTCCTGAGGGGAAGGAAGGGCAGATATGGGTGAGCTGAAATTCCCCATTACAGGCTGGAGTTGGAATTTACATGTAGCATGCTTATTGCCATGGTTGTCCTGGTTGTGACTTTGAGTTCTTGCCTCAGTGGCAGGCTTCACCAAGGCAGCTGGAAGCTCAAGATCTTTTCCAGGCAGCTGCAGTCTTGCAGGGAGCTCCCCACAGCACAGAGTTAGTTGTGGGAGATGACCACCAAATGCTGGAGCAAACCCGAGTGGGTTGGCTGCAGCTCAGGGAGGGTGCTGTTGCCACGTGAGTAAAGAGCACTGCAGCTGAGGGCCTCCAGTGCAGCTCACAACACACTTGCCCACTCTGACAAAAGAGATCCTTGTCCTATTGCATTGTGGGCCACCAGGAGGTGGGGGTGGGAAATACACACAAGTATTCCCTTAGACACACCCTGAGCCTCACAGTAGGTTGCATGCTTCCCTGGAAGCAAGGCAATTGTGGAATGCACCTTATCTGTGAAACACATGGGTTTTAGTCTTCTTCTGCAGGATAGTTTGAATCTCAGACAATTTCTTTGTAGTCACCTGGAGATACACCAGAAACTAGATGTTTTTCACATGAATCTACAGTGATACAGTGAGAATTTTCATCTGGAGTTAAAAAGGAGTTCTCAGAAGATTTCCTGATAAAGTGAGCACGGTTGTTTTATGAACCATTACTGGACAAGTGTTTTGAGAACACCAGGGACAGAAAGGAAAGTTCTTGTTAGCAATATGGAAAATCACTGCTGTTATCTGAGGTAAGGCAGATGGAATTCAGAAGCAGGGGAAAAAGCCACATGCAAACCAAAAAGAACTCTCCCCAAAATAATACAAGGTAGAGGTTTCTGATCTAAGAACTACATTGCTTACTGATATAACTATATAATATAATCTTATTATATTGTGCTGCAGGAGAGGAAAGGTAAGATAAAATTTTCGATATGTTTGCTGTTTGACTGTACTTTGCTAAACCACACTTCACTGAACTAAGCACATACAACTCCACACATAAGCCCCAATGAAAGGACTTCAGCAAAGGCAAAGCCCTAAGTAAATAATCATGCAGTTACTGTTCTTGTTGTACAATGTTTGCATTTGTCTAGAAAAGCAAACTCAGATACTGGGAAAAAAAGACAGAAATAGACTTACAAACTATGAGATCATAGGAAAGAAAATTCTTATGAGTTTTAGGTCTAACAAAAACAGAAATACATTTAAATAACTGTAACATTGGTACACAATTTCTGAAATTTCATCTCCCAGCATAAGCTTTGAGGAGCAGGGGATATTTTAAGGCAGAACAAGTTCTTCAAGTAAAGCAGCCCTCTTCCAGGGCCAAATTTCCTAAATTAATTCAATCTTTTCAGGATACCACAAACTGTGTTCTTAACTGGCAACCTCCTAGTCCAATCAGGTCCAACCAGGCTACATAAGCCATATTCCCATCACTAATCCTGTAAATTCTTTTTCAGCATCACCCATTTAAAATCTGTTATGTTCAAAATGAATTTCCTTAAGTGTTCCAGTTTTTCAGAATTCATATGTGAAATGCTTGAATTGCTTTCACAAACTTGTCTCTAGAATAGTGAAAAACACCTCCGTAATGTTATCCCAAGATTTTGAGAAAACTACCAAAGAGTAGAACTCAGAACTCACAATATATTTTTGATATTCAGTGCAGCAACTTCCATATCAGAATATCTTTCTGCTGCAGAGTGGTTTAAAGACATGTTGCCTTTTGCTACTCTTTTGGCTAGCCTCCTCTCCACATTTGACAGAGAAGTGGTTTCTTCTAATGCCACTGACCTTCCCCAGTTCCAGGAAATCATGGATCTTCCAATGATACACAAGTACTCTTACAAAGAGTAGCTTGAAAAGATCATTCTGGAAGTTTGTTCCTGGTCACATTATATGAAATATTTGAACGGTGAAACCCTTGTCATTTGCCTTGAAGGTTAAACAGAAAAACTAGTCATGAGAGCCTAATTCAGTTGGTCACACAAATGCTAATCTCCACACCCAGAAGCAGCTTCTTCCTGACTATACCAAGGCATAAGTCTAGCATAATGATAACAGAAGCATAACAGGTTTTCAAATCACTAAAGATTATCATGTATGTGGGGAGCAAGTTGGAGAAGAAACCTCAGATACTGAGTGAAACAACATACGTACAACTACCCTATTTGACAAAAATCAAGTAGAGTTATAGTATGGCAGAGTTGCGGTTGAGAGGGAGCACCTGTGGTTCATGCAGCTTTCTTTTAAGCAGTAACAAAAGGCAGTAGGAACGGTGATCAAGGAATGTGGCTTTACACAGTGCCTGTGACCTGACACAGCAGTTAAATTTCAATAGCCTGTCCCTTTGGACTAGTGTAGCTGAGCACTTCTTGCCCTTTGTTTGCAGGATCTATGGGAGATGTATGGTCATTCTTCTCCTTAAGGGAGTCTGAGCAAAACATAGCACACTAAGGGCAGCTAGTCCCTGGGTGGCCTATTTCTGCCTTCCTAACATGCTAAGCAGAGGCCTAAGGAAAGACTGTGTCCCCATTTCCCTTGGTTTTCCTCTTTCTGGGTAGGTGTTTGGATTTAAATTAAAACTGGTATTCAGCCACCTACAAAACCGCTTCAGTTTTGGTGGCTATGGCATTCAAGGCAGGACCAGCTCTGAAACTTGGATGACATAGAAAAGTTAACTGCCTACTGCGAAATATTACAGGTTATGCTGGAAGGATCACAATCTTGTGAGTCCAGTAGGAATGCTCTGACAGAGTTTTAGATCAGGTCCTTAAGAGGGGCATAGTGTAAGTCCAGTTTAGGAAAAAAACAGGCCAAGGTTGCTTAGCTTCCCACGTCAACTTGTTCTCTGCCCCATCTCTCAGCCTTTCTTTTGGCTTGCAGTAACTTTCAGTCACAGTGAACATGGTTACTTGCTGTGTAATTTCATGTAATTTCAGGGTTATAGAGACCTCTGTATTAAATATGCAGTGGCCTCTTCTGAATTATCTTGGCACTCATGAAATAAGAAATTGCTTTTTTAAAAAGAGGTGGGATCTGCTCTAGCCTAAACCCCATAAAGCTCTAATTATTATAGCAGAAAATTTGCATCCTTCCCCACAAGGGGCCCTGGGTTCCCTTTGTTCTGCTTTTCACCAGGAAGGTGAAAAGCGTGTACTCCATGCTTTTCACCAGGAAGGTTGCTTAAAGAAAAATCTCTCAAGTAGAAAATCTCAAGGGCCCAACCTCCTGATGAGATGGCTTTCTATGCAGGGAGTCTTTCTTACGTGAGGAAGTGCCAATAGGTCAAAGAGACCTGTGTGCATGAACACCAATCAGCCGTGTCATTACTCCTTGTACGTGGATTTTGACAGATCTACATCTTCTTAAAAAAACCCAGCAAAGAGCAGCTGAACTCTTTCCTTGCAAACAGGAATAACTAATGTCCCTGATTTTTCATGAAAAGTCAAGGAGCCCCATGGCAAGATGAGAGGTTAAGGAGCTTTATGTTCATTTTAAGGCAAAATGTAAGAAAACATTCAACCATCTCCTATCAAAATTAAAATACTGAAGGCATTCTTCATATATTTTAATGGATAATTAATGACAGAGATCCATTCCCTCCTTTTCCACTGCCTGCTGCAGATCACCTTATACATACTGACAGCTGTTTCAAACTGAGTGGTAGATGCAAATCTGATGGATCAAATAAATCTTTATTGTAAATTTCCTAAATTCTATGATATCATAAAAAATAAAAAAATGTAATCCATGTTCTTCCTGAATTCTCCTGGCAATTTAGAATGCACAAATGATTGTTATAACTATCAGTTATATAAAATATTTTGCCAAATTCACTTCAGACTTTTTTTGTCACATGGATTATTGGCACAAGAAGGCTTGACACTAAATCCAAATGAATTGTTTTCCTGGCTAACATTACCTTGTTAATGAAGCATGCATCATTTCTTTAGAGTTATTATTTGGGCAGTGCTTGTAAAACACCATTTTATAGTGGATACTCATTTTAAGAAGCAGTACCAACTTTGCCTGAATGAAGTGGAATATTAGAGGATTTCCAAGCTGAACCCCACAAGTGTTTGGACTGATCCAAGATGGCCTTAATGCTTTACAGTATGTATTGAATCACCTTTTGACAGAAGGATATGATATGAATTCAACTGCCAGACTTCAGTACAGTGGCTGGATATTAATTCACCAGATGCCCCCTATTTGAGTGCCTCTTTACCAGGTGTGTAGCAAAAAATATGAGATGTGAGTCACTGCTGTATTACATTAGCTTCATGACGGTTTATCTTCAGTGAGTCAGTGGTGATAAAGAAGCTAAGTTAATATTTACCTATTGTATTTACTAAAATCACATACCCTTTAGTGGCAAATGATCCATGAAATGGGTGGTAAAGGGGCCAAGAAGAATTGTTCTTTTTGGTAATACAACTGCAGAAGAGGGAAGGCCTCTTATGCCTCAGAATCCAATAAAGGGAAGAGTTATTAATCCCAGTATGTCACTGCAGGGGGAATAGTTATATCTTGCATGCCAGCAATAGCAATGATTCAGTGGTAAGTGATCAACACAGTCTATAAGCTCCCTGTCAGTCTGAATTTCCTTCTGAAAGCTTCCATGTGTTTTTTCTGAAAACCTCCGTGTTGTCACGTTTGAATATAAAAACTTCATTTGAATGCAAATATCCTTCCCCTGTCAGTAGCCCTGAAATAATTTCGGGGGAGTGAAGCATCCAGTGATTTCTAAGGAGTGTAACCTGCAGTATCGGTGGAGAAGCCAGAAGCAGCAGCTCTGGTTAGTCACTGACAGGAACTCTGTTCCCAAGAAATGGCAAAGGAATGGCAAAAATGACAGAGCAGACAAACAGAGGTAAGAAAATGTCTAGATGCAAAGGAAGAGGACTGAGTGTCCTGTTTCTTTGAGTAGCAGGAGTTGTGCTCTTGCTTTTCTTAGAGGAGGATCCCAGATGACTGATATTACTTTCTCTGCTGAGTAGAGCATAAGTGGATGTCGGTTCAGTGGTTATTTGTTTTATTCTCTGTTCCTTGAACACAGTTTTAACATGTGCTTTTCATGCCTTCCCATGACCCTAAGTGCTCAGTGGGGCTTATGGGGGAAATCATGTCTTCTGAGAGTTGCACTGGTCAACCTCACTATGTATTTTTCATCAAAGGACTACTTCCACCTGAAGAGTATCTTTGGCAAGGAGTTAATATGTGGTTCCTGCTGCTTTTGTACTGCTCAGTGGGAATAAAGGGATTTTTTTCTAGAGTCAGGAATCATATTCCTAGAATCTTATTCTTCTTTCTGCTCTCATACCAAAATGCCTTGATTGCCTGGGCGGGATTGGGGAAAGAAGAGTACCATGATTAAAAAATTATGGACTTTATCTCAGCAGAGTTCTACATTTGCATTTTGACACTAGCTTTGATTTTGGAAAATTATTACCTTTCAGCTTTCCATCTTTATCCTCAGTTAAACTCTCTTCGTCTGTGTCTGTGATTTACTGACCTATGCGCTTTTCCTCCTGGGCTTCACTGCCCTTCCCCACACCTGCCATTAGCCCTGTTTTGTGGCATGAACAAGAACTCAATTTGAAAGTTACCATGAGAATATGCTGAATTTGAGTGTTACTGTTGCACTGTATTTATTTCAGACCATCCTCATATCTGCAATGTCATATTCTCGTGGTTAATTTTATCTACTAGATATTATCGTGGTTTACTTTGTACCTATTTGGATGGAGATCAGCAGGGAAGATGTGTTGTGATTAAAAGGAAAAGCAGCAGGAGTCCATTATTTCCATCACCAGTGCCGTAAAGTCTGTTGGTTCTGTATTCCAGCCAAAATGGCAGGGCTTCAAGAACAGACTTTGCCTTCCAGTAGCGCCCTGCCTCAAATGCAACTGACAATGGAATTAATGGGACACGGACAGTGGCAAAGGGGTAACATGAACTCATGTTTCATGTACTGCACAATGCTCTTGCCCGCTACTGCTGAATTTTCTTTAGAGCAACAGCAGCAGCAAATCTTCCTCTGGCAGACATTTGCACCTGCAGTTCTTTAAGCCACTTCACAACTGTGCAGGGGCAGCAGCTGAAAGAAGCAGTAGGCCATCTTTGGCTCACTCAACTGTGTCAATACCAGAAAGCTCGGTAGAGCAGTGAGCAAGACACTGTTCTCAAGGACCAGCTTACTGTCTGCCAACCAGATAAAAGGGCATGCATATTTCCCAGTGGGTGCCTGCACAAGCTCGACCTGAAGCCTTGCAACCAGAGTGAGACCTATGTCCACCTTCAATTATATTCATGCCCACTTACCACTGGCAATCACTCTGGCATTAGTATATTCCCAAAGGGGCATGGAGCAGCTGGAAGTGTGTCATCTGTGTTTGATTTGCTGGGTCTAGGTAAGAGGCTTCCTCTATGTCAGAAGCAGTCCCCCCATGACATGGATGATGTGAAGAAATGCTAGTGTCAACCAAGCAAGTAAATCCCTAGAAGAGACTCTAAAATTACTGATATCGAACATCTGTAACAGGATATCCTACAGACCGTAGAGCTCGTGACTGAATCTGCTGGATTTTTTATGGGTCTGTGATAGGGTATTAAAGTACTTTGAAAGAACCAAGGGATGCTTTTGCAGCAACATAATTTAAGAGGTGAAGGACTGAATTGTGGTCTACGTTTTGATGGGACTTGGGCACTGCTTCTTTATGATGTTTGGAGAAACCACTGCCTCTGTGTGCATAAAGAATAAATTACCTTCCTATGACTGACTGGTATGATTATATCCCATTTGTGCAGTACATGTGAGAATTTTGCACTTTGTGACCTAATGTTGTTCCTGATCTGTTGAAGCAGTCAGTCTTTGGTCTTTTTTGTAAGATCTTTTGGATACACTTCTTAAAGGACAATGCCCTCCTGCCATAAGATTTTACTCTAAATAAACCATACGTTATGCTTGACCTTACAATACTTTTTGCTCTAACATTTAGAGGTCACCATTAGTGATTCAAAGTTAGCAGAGGTAACAAAAAAGTTTTCTTGAACTGGAGGACTGTGCTGATGTGCAAGCCAGAGCAAAGCTCTGAAAGAGGCCAGTGATTGCTTTTAACTAATCAGATGTTCTGAAAAAGAAAAACTATTGTTACCAAAGAAATAACAACAATGTAGGAGGAAGGTGGGGGGACTATATTAAAAAATGGAAATTAGACAAGGACAACTCTCTTTTCCCATAAAGCAAGAGAGAACTGGATACCTGTCTTTTCTGAAAGACAGAATGTTGCTGGGTGCTAATATGAACAACTGAAAGAAAATTTAATGAAGCTCCACCTTTCAGGGACCCTGCCATCAATGTTTTGTTCTCATGCCAAACTCCTGGACTATAAAAATCTGCCTATAAGCCAAGAAAAAACACTTCCCTGAAAGGATTTTCAAGTTACTGCTCCATGGCAAGATGGGAATAAAAAAGGGGGGATCATTTTGGATCTTCTGCCTAATTTGGAGTTGTTGCAAGGGCAAAGAACCTGTTCAGATAGGTAAGAAAAAAAATCTAATTCTCACATTACTTACTCTCATTTTGCTCTCCATAGGTGAAAAATAGAGTTGACAAGTTAAAATGTGTAACATATTCATGTAAGAGCTGTAGACATGCCAGACACTGTTTAACATTGTACATTTTCATCCTTATTGTCAACCATTTAAGTATTTTACTTTTTTACTTCCATTAGTAGGTAGTGTATCAACTATTTTATGTCCTAAGTGACTAATCTTTAAGAGGAGACCCTCTGGATGCAGGTTGCATCACAAAAAAAAAAAGGTGATATCCTTTTCAACACATTTCACTTATATTTTTTATAGAAGGAGTATGTATCATAATGCAGCTAGGCTTGATTGACCAGCAAGAAATGTTGCATTAGGAATAATCACATTTTTTGTGGTCTACTGCACTCTTATCTCCTGGTTTGATTTTGAATGTCTTACACTTTTCCCAACTGCTTAATGCATAACCAATTGATGTAACAGTTATTGCTGTCTTAGTAATCCTAGCAATTCTACTTCCAAGAATAGCCAAACTTTCTCATTTGCCCTCATTATTGTGTAGAAAAGTGCTAAATTGCCCTACTCCACTTTAGTGCTGCAACAACCTATGGTAAATAACAGTCCCTTTAAAAAGGGAGTGTTTCTGTAAGGACTTCATGGCACTTGAGTTTGTGTTGCACATTTCTAGCATTAAGATCTGAATTTCTCAGTTTTCCCCTGGTGGTTCTTAGGCAGGAATATTCAATAATATTTTAGAATTCACTGAGTGCATTAATTTTTTATTACATTGGTTTTTTATTTGATCTGTGATGGATGATGCTATGTTGATATTCCTAAACAAGCTACCTAAACAACACAAAGAAATTTGCCCATTTTCATTCATCATTCTTTCAGATGAGCCTAGAAGAAATGCTAAACGCATTTTGTAGCAAACATATATGATTTAATTCAGGGTAATTCATGTTGTCTTTGTGAAGCTCAGTGGCATGAAAATGACTTTCTGAAGTGATATCTTATATGCACTTAGGGTATGTATCTATGCATTTGACAGAGGTACAACTTAGAGGTCCAAAACATGAGTTTTGGTTGAGAAGAAAGAACAAGTAGCTCTTAGCTGACTGCTGAAGGTGGTAGCAGCCTCAACCATGAGACCAGTGGCTGCTGTTTTGCTGTAGTCATGACACCTATGATATCTCCTGGAAGGGACTCAATACAAGACTTTGGATGGGTCTACTGTGTAAATACAGACACAATCTTTATAGACAATGGAGAGATGCATGCAGTTTTGAGAATCTTGTTAGGCAGATATGTAAGGTAGGGAAGCTGAACCCGTTCTGCTTCACTGTTAGCCTAAAGGAGCCAGGGCTAATCTGCTTACATTGGAGGTATCTCTGTCATTGACTTCAAAAGATCAGGGAGATGAAACTCCTTCCCACAAGCTAGTATCTTCCAGGAGTTATTATTTTTTCCCTTTGAAAAATCTCTCCTTTAATATTTTTCAACAAAAAAAAGGCAAAGGACCTCAGATGGGGTGAATTTCTAAGCTCTCTTCCTATGACTTTTTCTTTAGTCCAGGTCTCTACTGTCGGTAGGAGTGAATGTGCCACCTGGGGCAATTTCCACTTTCATACATTCGACCATGTTAAGTTTACTTTTCCTGGAACCTGCACATATGTCTTCGCTTCACACTGCAATGACAGCTACCAGGACTTTAACATTCAGATCAGACGCAGTGACAAGAATAACTTCCTGATCTACTTCACTGTCACCATTGATGGAGTGATCTTGGAGGTGAAGGAGACAGGCATCACTGTGAACGGGAACAAGTGAGTAAAGACTGTACTGTTGTAAATTGGGCACAATTTTAAGGGCAGTCCTCATGAGAAGCACAGAGTTCTTCTCCTAGCATTTAATTATGAAGGGCCAAGGCAATCTTTGACTCTGGGGAAACCCCTCACAATCTTGTTGGAGAGAAAATTGCAAGCATATGGGCTGTCTTCTCTTGACAGCCTTCTAGAAACAACCAAATATAGAACAGCATTCGTCACTAGTTGTAATTATAGTACCAAAGCCCATATGTGTCTTCTAAATCGAAGGGAGAAGAAATCTCCAAAATTTTAGCCATTTTCTGAATTTCTAAGTTTTTTAGGCTGTGGGAAAATGAACGGTAATTGTCTTGATAAGAAGGAAAACTAATGTAGGTCTGAGTCGCATCAGTAGGTGAGTAACAGAACAGAGCTCTTTTCACATCTCTGCAAATCCCAAATGTCAAGGAAATCCTGGAGGGATGATGATAATCTGCAGTGTCCTCATGTGGATGGCATTTTCCCAATATTGTCTTCTTGTTCATTATAAACTTTTGGGTTAGGTCCTAGGATATGTAAACAAGCAGAGCTCCTTTGGTATCTGTTGAGTGGGTAGTGTAGTATCAACAAATGACCAAAATACATTGTGTTGTGGATTAAGGTGGATCAAAGGTCACAGTGGACAATGTGATCACACCTAAATTCAGTGCATTGGATGGATGGAGGCTGATTTTGAAAAGAGTGTTCCCACATCTTATTTAGTTCGTTTTGACTCTAGGTTTTCTTCCTATATCTCTGTGAGCATTACATCAGTCTTTTTTTTTTTTTTAATGCAATCTCTTTTGTTCTCTCCAATTTCCAGGATCCCCATGCCCTTCAGCTTGAAGAGCATCCTGATTGAGGACACCTGTACTTACTTCCAAGTCACTTCCAAGCTGGGCCTGACACTCAAGTGGAACTGGGCTGACACTCTCCTAGTATGAACAACCAGTTAGTTGTTTTTCTCCTGGTGAAACTCATCAATGATGAAAAGCAGAGCTGGATGCAGGCACTGTGTTAATGAAAAAAATTGTGGGAGAGAGGTGTCACTGCATCCATAAGCTGATAGGGAAGTACCAAAGTAGGTAATAGTTTTGTGGGGCAGGGTCATGGAGTTCATGGAGTCACAACCTCTAGGCATTTCCAGCTGATTTTATGTGACAAAAGTTGCCACTGTTAACCCTGGATGTAACACATCTGTAGTTACTTCCTTGCTCCTTGGGGCACTGACAACAACACAGCTAGTCCCTCCAGCTCTGACTTGGTAATTACCTTCTGTTTCATGCACATCTTACATGGGAAACTAATCTGTGTGACCATGTTCAGACATTGGCCTCTGTCATTCCAAAGCCGTGCTATGAGAGAATTCCCCTCTAAAGATCTACCCTGTAATATCCTCTTCTTCAACAGTGTATTTACACTTCCGTGTGTGAACACTTATCCTTCACAATCAGGACTGAGATTAACTAAGTGGAACTTGCGTGTCATGTTTTACAGTTCAGAGACAGAGAGAGGGTAAAAGGTGAATAGACAGAAAAAAATCAGGAAACAATCAAGTGATACTGAAATTCTGATTTACTGAAGTATTTGCAGTATCAGTACATGATTGCAGAGTGGACACAATTTTAGGGTGACACACTTGTAGGAAAAGCATCGCCTTTTTTTTTTTGTGGATGTGAGTGATGCCAGTACTATCCTCCGAGTATGTAAGAGTGATTAGGTGCTGTAGTTTTATCTAGCAAGGCAATAGTGTGCTAACCTGGATCTTTATTTCCCCTAACTATGGGCAAAACAAGTAATGCTGGGCAGACTCATCCCTAGAGGTGCTATAAAGGTTTCCATTTACCCTATGGACTGGAAAAACTCTTAGATATGGCTAAAAGCTAACTAGAGGGTGCTTCTTTGCAGCATCCAGCATTAGAGCACAGTTATCTGACCTGCCTGCAGAGGAGCTGTGGTGCCATGCAAGAGGTACAAAATGTCTATATACCGGTGTCTCTATACTAGGAGACACTGGTTCAAGGATTAGTCCAGTGTTCAGCATGCTTCACTTAGCTCTTTAGTAGGTAGGAATGACAGTTGCTAGAGGATTATCTTCACATTTGAATTCAATCTGTCTACAGGTAAGTTTTATGACAGCATTGTAAAAGAAAAGGAGACTGCTACAAATTGGGAATGAGCATTTCTGCATGAATGACTTTGTAACGTGCTGCTGATGTGGAGAAAAGCCTTTAAACTCTGTGTTTCCTCTTTTGTAGCTGGACCTGGAAGAAACATACAAAGAGAAAATATGTGGTCTATGTGGGAACTATGATGGCAGTGAGAAGAATGATTTGATTTTGGATGGTAGGTCATAAATACAGCATATTCCACACAGAACAGACCTCTTAATACATGACATAAAACTTGATATCTGTATATTTAGCAGAGTTTTGGATTTCCTGACAGGCACATGAACATTTTCATATACAGGAGATGTATTTTAAGAGCTTTTGGGATGATTTGGGCTTCTCTGCTCTCTTCAAACTTGCAAGAGTCTCAAACCTCTTTGACCCAAATTAATTGCTTGGCTATCATGCAGCAACATTGCCAGGTTTCCCATTGATAATAACATACTTAAAGGAAATGCACGATTGTATTTTCTCTTCTTCCATTTTAATCATTCTACATGTGATTATTTTTGTCTCTATAATGAAATGAAAGCATCAGAGAAATCACAGAGATTTCATTGAGCATCTTGGAAGAAACTGTGGTGCCATCCACTGACACCTTCAGATATTACAAATAGCTGAGGCTAAGTCCTGCAGAAGGTTGTATAAGTGAAGAGAAACCTTGAGATATTAACTGAAGGACTGAAGCCAAGGTAATAACAATATCCCTTAATATAATACCTGGGCTTCTTAAGTCACCAGAAGAATATGGTCACCTACCTCACCCATTCAGAAAGAATCCTGAGATTTGATTAAAAATACCATTTGTAGTAATATATTTGGGGGGTCATTTTCATATTTTGTATTAGGTATTGGACACATTTTAATCATGTTTGTGCCCTATACTTCACAAGTGCAATATGTGAAAACTAAAGGTGGCTCAATTTTTTATGAAGAAACAGTTTTCTACTGAGAACCATTGCTCTAAGAAAACCAAACTCTTCTCATATGCATCTTGTTCCACACCAAACAGGTTCCCATGCCTGGGGACCACATGGCCTACCACATCTTTCCTGAATACATCTTTCTCTCTGGGATGAGCAGGCAGAATTCAGTATACTTGTCCAGGCTAAAATCCACTGCATGTAAGGGTTCAAAATTTCTCATTACCTACAGACTCTTTCCTCTTATCGGGAAGAAAAATCCCATATCTACATGAAGTAGCTCATCTTGAAACTTTGTTCTTTATGTTCTTTAATGTCAGTTGAGATCCTTGGAAAATCATGTGGCTCCAAGAGCTCAGAGCTTTAAAAGATCACCTGTTTCCAAAAACACTAGTGGTAAAGCATCTGAAAACAATGCTTTAGTGGAAATAATTAATATTTAGGGGACTGAGTTAGTATAGGAGAATAGATCTGGTCAGGAATCTGTCTATTAAACATTGGGGGGGAAAAAAAGGTAGAGAATGTTATAGAACATACAAGCCTACGGCTTTACATTAGGTTCTGATAGTAGAAGGCAAGTTAAAATGTATGACTGTTATACAAGCAAATACAAAACCCTGTAAGATCAAATACACCCTAAACAAACCAAAGTTTTCGGAAATGATGAGATGCAATAGAAAGGTCAAGAGTTTCATGTGATTTTAAATTACCAAGCTGACAGCAGGCCTTGATACAAGTGTGCCGTATTCCTGGCTCTAGCTCAACAGAAGTTATATCAGGCTTTCAGCCTTTATAATATGGATGCTGGTTAAATTTGGGCATTTGGTGAGGTGCATACTGCCTTAGAGACCAAAAATTAAGTGCATCTTTATAGCCCATTAACTGATCTAAAGAATTGCAGGCAGTTACTGACATGCATCTGGGGATTTTGCAGGATATAAAATGCATCCAAGACAGTTTGGGAACTTCCACAAAGTAGAGGATCCATCACAAAAGTGTGCTGATGTGAGTCCAGATGACCATACTGGAAGACATCCTAGGAGGAAAGATGATAGATGCAGTATATACGTAAGTATGTGTGACCAAGAAGTACAACCCCTCCTGAACTACAGAGCTGGAGAAACTGTGTTGAAACAAGTGCTAATTACAGAGCAAGCACTAAACTGATTTTTTCAGGACTTTACACATGGATTTGAGCAAAATGCTGAAAGAATATCCTATCATAGTGTTAGAGAAATAGATAGCGGGAGAATGCACAATTGAATGACAGCTTTCAGTCCAAGAAAAAACGTCATGACAGAAGGTTAAACTGGATAATCTCCTGAGGTCCCTTCCAACTTGAATTATCCTGTGGCCCTGGAATTTTGTCATCAATGAAATCTTGTATATCCATAAACCCGAGAGGTGGTCAAATGTCAAGTATAGCTTTTTTTTTTTTTTTTTTTTTAAACAGAAAAAAAGATGCAAGAAACTTATGTCCCGTTTTGGAAACTGCCCCAAAGTGGTTGCATTTGATGACTACATAGAGACCTGTGCTGAAGATATGTGTCACTGTGCAGCTAATTCTTCTCACTCTGATCTGGTTTCCAGCTGCATATGCAGCACTTTAAATCAGTACTCTCGAGACTGTGTCCTGAGGAAGGGAGACCCTGGAGAATGGAGAACCAAAGAACTCTGCTGTAAGTAACTACTGTTCTGGAGATTTCTCTCAGGTTAGACATTTATGCAAGTATTCTGATTCCAGTGGAGCAAAGCTAGGGGCTCTGTTAACTACTGTGAATCAATCTGTAGAAGTACTTAGGCAGAAACATTGTTAGTGGAAAAGCTTCTACAAATTTAATTTGATTTTGCCTCTTGAATTAGAACTATACCTTGATGTAGCCCCCCTCCTTCTTGCAAGTAAGTTTTCTCCAGTTCTTTTTTTGAATTTTACCATGCACAGTTAAGTCATAAATAACCTTGTTTCAAATGCTGACAACTAGATAGAAGTAGTTACTGAAAAGTATAATATGTTTGTACTTAGCTTATCCTGTGCTTTCTTACTCAGTGGTCCAGTTACCAAGCAGGAAATCACTGTAAATCCAGGGGGAAAGCTACAGGTAGTTCACCCAAACTGCTGGTGTGGATTGGGATAGAAAATTCATGCCAGAATGACTAATGCTTCAGGCAAAAATATACTATTATGACTCCATAAATGAATCTGGTGTTCATTGCTTCTATCACGACATCAGCCAACCTTGAGCTAGTAAGATAATGTAAAATAGCTCATATTTCCCAGCAGTACTGTTTTGTCCGCAGGTAAAGTAAAAGCGGCCATAAAAAGTTCCTTTAGAGGTTGAACAAACATAACATATCTGGACAGAAGGTCTTGCAAATGAGATAAGCAGGAAAGGAGGAAGAAGGAGTCAGGTACAATGATTTGAGAGATCTTATAAGTACATCGTTAACAGACTCCATTTTCATTTGATCCTGCAGATCAGGAATGCCCAAACAACATGGAGTACATGGAATGTGGAAACTCCTGTGCTGACACATGTGCAGATCCAGAAAGGAGCAAGATTTGTAAAGCCCCATGTACAGATGGCTGTTTCTGTCCTCCTGGTAAGGCAGTTCACTTCTCCCAGTGATCACACACATCGGGGGACAAAGGGGAGGTTGTTCCCTTTCTTTAGCATTTTAAGCAACAAATAAACTGTTTCTTCTAGCATAATTTAAAAACTTTCTTCTTGGAAGAACCAGATCTCTAAAGATTCAAGATCCTGACACTGGAGGAGGAAAGGGAAAGATTTCTAACTACAAGGCAGAAAAAAAATTGTGGAGATGTAGAAAGTAAGAATTCTTACTCTAGAAGTAAGAATGCAGATGAAGACGTCTGGTGAGGTGCTTCCCTGTTGTGAGACTAGATCTTGATGTAGGTTAAGTGACACATAATATAAATGCATTTCCAGGTATGTGCGTGTGTAAATTTGTACATGAAATAGAGTCTAAGATGAGGTTCTGGTTTCTGTTAGATTCACTATTAGAAAAGAATGGAAACTGGCTTACATCCTTGCAATCTGACACTAGATAATCCTGTGACAGAGGAAAAATTTCATAACAGTAAACATTCTTTGAGTTCTTCATTGCTTTCATTTGAGCTCTAGTAAGAAATATTTCCATCCATTAACATCTGGGATGTTTTCCTTAAAACGTATCCCATTCTTTCAAAGAAGTGCTGAATACTCCTGAGTTTTTTTCCATACTCTAATCTTCCTTGATGGTGTTTCCCAGACTCACCAAAGCAATATTAACTAGCCAATGTGTCTGAACAGGAACGATCCTTGATGACCTCGGTGGCAAGAAATGCATCCCCAGAGACAGCTGCCCCTGTATGTTTCAAGGCAAAGTCTACTCATCTGGAGGAACTTACTCCACTCCCTGCCAAAACTGGTACTGATGTGATCCTGATTGCACTAACAAGGCAGAAGTATTTATTTCTGAGCATTGATGAGTTCCATTTTGTACTTTTCTCATTTCTTTTTTCCTTTTCCCGATATTTATCTTAAATAACAATGCAAAGCTTGGGTCTGAATTTCAACAGTACTGGAAAATTTAGAGGTAGTCCTCAACCTCACACAGTTATTACCACTCTCACTTGAAAATGGTTGTGAAAACTGAGCTTGAGATTTCAGAATGCAGAAAAATGAGACTCTTTGCTGGTTAATTCAGAGACATTGGCCACTGGAGCAAGGCGAGAAGTCAGACCATGTTAATAAGTGACATTTCCAACAATCTCTTGTTTACAAAGGCTGTATAAAGGCCTGGATCTCAAAAATCATGATCCTTGAAAATGATTTGATTTAGAAAAAATCTGGTGGCTTGAACCCATCTCCACTCTGCACTAGAGAAAGTTGATACAACTTTAGGTATATTATTCTCAAAACAGTTTTATTTCTTGCTCTGATACCCATCTGGTGAATGAACAGTTGTATATGTTATTTGAGCTCCTGTGACACAGTATCATTTCTTGACCATAGGCCTGACCTTTATGTTAGGAAGGAATGAAATGTGCTGTGATGCATGATGGGGTAGGTGTTCTGAAAATTCTTTCGGATTAATATTTCCTGCAATTTTGAGTAACTGAAATTAATGGGCTTTGGGTGGTTCCCATCTAGCCACGTCCTCACTTACTCCTCTCAAAGCCTGAGCCTATGTGGCAGGACTCTTTTCCTCTTGTGTGCACAGGTGTAAGAATTATAACTGCTCGTTATCTCAGGTCCTCCACAATTAGCTGCCAAAATGTTGCATCAGCAACTTGCTGAATAGTTGCATCAATAGCACAAAATGTTGCAAGATCCTGTTGGAAGTTCTTTCTTTCTTTCCTTAAAAGGTCAAGTAAACAATTTAGGCCCTGAAAAACATTTCTTGCTTGACCATCTCAGTGTCTCTGTGAGGGAGTTAGTTCAAAGCCCAGGGCATTTCACTCTCTCATAGAGAGTCATTCAAACTTCACACTTTAAGGGCCTTAAGTCTTCTTCCCACCTGGTTTTAATGAGAAGACAAGGTAAAAAGACAAAGAGAGTGCACCTGTGCAGATTCAAATGGCATATCACCTTTTCTCCCTTGAAGCTGTGTTTATTCTAACTGTTGTTTTTTGGGTTTTGCACAGTACTTGCAAAGGAGGCCACTGGAGCTGTATCTCTCTGCCCTGTTCAGGAAATTGCCACATAGATGGAGGATTCCATATAACAACATTTGATAACAAGAGATTCAATTTTCATGGCAACTGTCATTATGTCCTAGCTAAGGTATGAGCAATCTCCCATTTCACTCCTAAATCTCTTGAGTAGCATAAGGCATTAAACTGTGCTGGAGCTTTATATGACTTAATTTAATTAAATGACACCAATTCAGCGAAGCACTTCAACACATACTCAGTCTTAAACCCCATAAATTTTTGAATTTGCAATGAATGGCATGTCAATTGCTGAAGCTTAGCTTCAAAGTTTTGCAGCTTCAACGCAGTTGTATTTTTTTTAATTGAAATTATTTTCTTAATTGATGTATTAGTGTAGATTTAAGCATTTCTTCTGAAGTTTTCTTTATGTGTGATTGTCAAAAGGAAGTGGATGAGCAAAAATTTCCACAAAAAGGTTGAATATGACTGTCTGCAAATATGAGATCCACACAGGTTGATAGCAAGGAAACAGAGTGCACAGGAAAGTTAATGAACATTATTGATTTTGGCAATGAAATACAGTTTGCAGTTAGAGATCAAATACTCCTATTCTTTCCTTATTCCATCTTAGCCTTTCAGAGATACTTTTTCCCCTTCTAGCTCCCATCCTGTAACAATGTCTGCACATTCCTTTTTTCATGTCTTTTCAGAACAGGGATGACACAATTGTGGTGATTGGAGAGATCATTCAGTGTGGGACATCAAAGACAATGACTTGCTTAAAGAATGTATTAGTTACACTAGGAAAAACTGTGAGTAATTGGCTTTAATTAGTGACACATAATAGATCACTTTTATTCGGGTTCAAATATGTGATTTCTCTAACACAGTGGACACATTTTGGTCTGTTGCTGTCCTGAGATGGGAAGATTAATACCAGCAGATGATGCAGTGCATGTGTTTGTTAGGCTTGTCCTGTAAGAGTTATTTCCTTTCCAGTTCTTTTGGATTCTTTTCCATTTTCTTTAGAGGTAGATGTCTAAAAATTATCCTAGTCAAGTTTCCTTCTCTTTTTCATGACTTCAAACTTTTTCATTTGTTTCTTTTTGAAAGATTGAGTCTTTTAAAAGAAAAGATCCCCTTCATTTTACAACAGTTCTGAGTCCTCAGGTTTTTCCTAATGCAGTGACTGAAGTAGCAGAATTCTCCAAATGAAGGCCAAAGGCTTCTACTGAAAATTATGGTGTGATTCACACTAAATTCAGAGGAAGCTGAGTTAGGATTGGTATTTATACACTCCTAAAATTATACAGATCTATTTGGCACACCTGGAATTTAGCTGTTGCAGTCCTAACCTTGTTAGGAGGTTTGACATCCTAACCTACTTCTATAGTCAATGAAGGAAGATGGGGATCTCCAAAGGACAAGTTAAGTCAACCCACCTAAGGTATGAGGTGTTCTTTTGGAGGGGCCTATCTCCCTCCATTGATTACTGAGGGAGTTTGAGTCAGATAGCTCTCATTTTGCATATGTTACATTTCCAGTGAGATGGATCCGAACCTACACAGAACATCTCACATGCAGTTCTCAAAAAGATGGCTCACCTTTTAGGTGTATGAGAACATTCAATCAAAGCTGTTGATTATAGAGAGGGGTTTTCATTTTTTGTTAAGGCCTAGAGATATTCCTTGCATTATTTTATTGTGTCTGGACACTGAGTTACATTGACCACAGAGGTGATCAAGTTCTGAAGACACTATTCCTTGATGCTTAATGAAGTTTGTCAGGTTGCTGCTGTCTGTCATGTCATATGCATTCACTACTGCGGGCTTTTTTCTTTTCCCTGCAGACTATAAAAATATGTTCCTGTGGAAATATCTACATGAACAATTTCATTGTGAAGCTGCCAGTAAGGAAAGGTAAATGCCCTTCTTCACAGCTTCCCCACAGTAGCCTACATGTGTTTGCAGAGGGATTCCTGCTCCTTTCTCTGAAAAGAACTGATTCTGCTCATTGTTAGGTGGAGACTAGGCTAGGTCTGGGACTCCCTGGGAATTCCTGTGTTACACTGGATGCATTGGTAAATGGATATTCCTGTTTACTCAGTTTCATAAAAATTTGCAAGTGCATACATTCCTTTTTTTCTTTCTTCTTTAGGTGGCATCACCATCTTCAGACAATCTACATTTTTCATCAAAATCTTGAGCTCAGCTGGAGTACAGATTCGAGTGCAAATGAAACCTGTAATGCAGCTCTCCATAACAGTGGATCATTCTTTTCAGAATCGTACATCTGGTAGGACACACCATCCTCTTTCAGTTTTCTCTTAAACTGAATTATAGCTGCTTGTCTATCTCTTTAAGTGAACAAAATATTTGATTTTATATTCACTTTGGTATGTTACAGCTGCTGGTTAGATCTGTAGCTGTCCTGAAACAAAGCATTGGCTAAATCCTTCAATTTGCTGAAGAAAATTAGATCATCCCTGTGATGTTTTGTGTGTACGGGTCTTTTAGACTCTATCTGTTTAAGTAGGCCTTCATTAGAGACTTGTGAAATACAGACAGTGAACTGGGGTTTGCCACCAATCTCCTGTTTACATCATTTAAGCTTTTTGTGCTTCTGTTTCCTATCTGTGAAATGGGATTACGTTCTGTCTTTCTGACCCATTTTGTTTTTCTTTTGTTATTTCCTTTGCTTATAAGCCTTTGGGGAAGATACTTCTCTGTCTGCTAGTGTTTACTGAAGCACATTCAAGCAGCTTCCAATCTCTGTGCTATCACTAAGTGCTACTGTAATGCAGAAAAATAATAATTACACTCTAAAGACAGTGTCTTATCTGATTTGTGGGGACATCAGGAAGTCTCTGAAGGAAAATGGGTTTCTCTTAGGCAAGGTCCATTATAGAGCTGAGTGTTCATCTAGAAGCCATTTCTTTTTCCATGCATGTAGTGATTTCTTCTTTTCTTTTCTTTCCCCACTACCCCCCGACACAAGGTCTTTGTGGCAATTTCAATAACATCCAGACTGATGACTTCAGAACAGCCACTGGAGCTGTGGAAGATTCAGCTTCTGCTTTTGGTAACTCATGGAAAACTAGAGCCAGCTGTTTTGATGTTGAGGACAGCTTTGAAGATCCTTGTTCGAACAGCATGGATAAAGGTACCACGCTTTTCATCTCTAGTTTATCAGTGCTAAATAATTTTCACATGATCAAAAAAGCTTTAGAAATCTCATAAACATCAAAACCCACTGCCTTTGAGGCTATTACTAGTGAGGACATATTGGGTTTTGCGGGTCTTTAAGATTACAACTTTTAAAACAAGAAACAGCACTGCTGGAGAAAGAGAGCCAACACCTTATTCACTGATGACTTGAAAAGCACACACAGTATCAATGAGAGTGATTTAGGTTTAAGGTAGAGTATACTTGGTTGTCAACATTTGGGCAAGTTCTGCATTCAATCTGGTTGCTACAGCTGAAGTCAAAAGGAAGAAGTTATCAACAATACTGACTTAGGCAAGCATTGTACTGTAATAGGTGCCCTGTCCGATTTATCACTCTGACTGGATTTGGATATATATAGGGTTCAGACTGTGCTCTCCTAGGTATTGTCACATGCTATTAAAGCTGCAGCTCCCTGATTATTAGATGCTTGATGTTATTGCTTGACTATAAAAAAATTATCTGACTGTAAAGAATTAGGAAAGTTTGATAAAAACCAATGCAAATGGGAAGGTATTGTAGATGTTCTGCAAATCCAGCTGCAGTAGTAATGTTAGCAGTTGGAAAGTGAAACCTTCCTTTTAGGAAGATGGCTGCTCACCCATCAAACTATGCTTATCACTTTGATGTGTTAATGACTTGTATTTCCATCCAGCACTATCTAAATGATTCAGGTCATTCTACTTCTATGTGGTACCAGATAAGACTATTGATTCAGATAGTAATGTGGTTTAAGTGACTATGGACAATATTTTTGCTCACTTCAGAAAAATTTGCCCAGCACTGGTGTGCTCTTCTGTCTAATACAAGCAGTGTGTTTGCTGCCTGCCATTCTGTTGTAGACCCCTCTGCGTACATCAAGGTAAGGCACTGGTCTAAACGGGTTGTTTAATCTAGTCCAGAGACTGATCTGCCATGAAGGTCGCCTGGCCTAGGGGAGTGAAAGAGGTTATAATAGTGTCTGTTCCCAAAGAAGTTCACTGATGCTGATTAGAAAAATAACAAAATCAGAGTTTATGCAAGGTAAGATGGATCTTTTTGGCTGCAGCCCTGGAAATAATTGTGACTGTCACCACTGACATCTGTTGCACAACCTAGAAGCAAATACAAAACATGAGTTCAAGACTTCAAAGTTTCAAAGAGTGAGAATTGTTCACTCTTTGAAAAGCAAAGTCAGCGCTCTGTGTTTCTGTTGCAATTGTCGTGTAATTGGATGTATCTTATCTACACACTAGATACGTACACAAGTGCCATCATCACTGTGCAACATTTTCAGTTATGTATATTTTAAGATGACATATTTTGACATGTCCTAGATTGTACATCCTCATGGGAGACTGGTATAGACATTTCTTAGTGTTTTAATGAACTATAGGTGCCCTTATCTTTCTCATTTTTCATTTCTTCATGAGTGTTAGACATAATGTCACTACAGTTTCTGTCATGGATTTGCTAGTTCTCAGGTTTGCATAGTATTTCATCTGCATACATTTTCTCTTGGAGATATTAAGTTTCATTGGTCATAATGCTTTTAAAAAATATATTTGTTGACTATCTTGTGAATTGCTATATCTTTCCCTGCTTCTTCTATGAGCTGGACATAATAATGCCTGTCCTTTCCTGTCCTTTCCATTTAGAAATGCATGTATGACACCTGTAATGCTGAGAAGAGTGAAGTTGCACTGTGTAGTGTGCTCTCTACTTACTCCAGAGACTGTGCTTCAGCAGGCGTGTCCCTGAAGGGCTGGAGGCAGGGCATCTGTGGTATGTGTCCTAGAATACCTTGGGGGAACAGCTTCAGGAGAGCCCAGTTTGTGTCAGCTAGTGTCTTTTGTGTTTAGTCATCGAGTTAGAAAGTCTTTGAAAAACAGAATAAGCATATAATCTATAAAGTTCTTCTTCCTGCCAAAGCCAGTTCACGGCTGCTTCATACTCTTATGATGCATATTCCTTGTGTAAAACATAAGCTGAATTCAGTACTCAGAGAAGTAAAATAGTATAAGGCGTATTAATCACATCAAAACAGGAGTTAGGGTTAATTTCACTTTAGATTTAGCTAGCAATTAGGTTACTTTTGAACACGTGGCCTTCCCCATGTATTTTAATTCTGATACCTTTTTTACAGCCCTCTTTCAACCCTCTTGTCTCAGACATTCCCCATACAAATGATATCACTCTCATTAACTGCATTTTTCCATGTTACAGTAAAATAGTAGTTTTTAAAATAAATATGTATTGGTGATATATGAGAAGGTGAAAGTGTTTGAAGGCATTTTCAGCTCAGGACTATCTAACAAATGAACAAAAGTTTCTTGGACATACACATTGTCACTAAATCCTGAGTCTAGAGTCCACATATGTATATATCTCCCTTTGGCACTGTCAGAATTTATTATAAGATAATATCAGGGCTGAGAATATAACTTGAAAGTCCCATATTCTGAATTTTACTTCAACATTTCCAGTTTTTCATTGACGGTCAGATAGTTCAAGAGAGATTTGCTTCTATCAACAAGAAAATAGATATATTGGTTTCCTGACTAATAGCACATCTGAATAGGAAACATAGCAACAGTTATGTTTATGCAACTTTGATGCAGCTATGATCTATTTAATTGCCTGACTTAGAGGCTAGCTGGGATACTTAATAAAGACTAACAATTTAACTTGTATGGTGTGTTGTCAAAGGCATTTAAGACTATGCTACGAACCATTTCACAAACCTGTGCTGAAATATTCAAAGGAACACAGTATGGTGCACAGTAAATTGTCCTAGAAGCATGAAGATTTATGTACTAGACACGGCCACTGTTTATTGAAAGCTCTGTTCCCAACATGGAATTACTGACATTTTTCATGGCAAATCAAGACTGGCTTGCAGCATGGGTTTGACTGAAATCTGTGGACTTAAGTCACAGTAGGTAATATTGACTCAGTGTAGTAATCTTGGGAAAAAATGCCAATGGCTTAATCAGCACAATCATTTTAGGCCTTATTTAAGAAGAAATAATCTTTCGGGAACATGCCTGTGATAAGAGTGAAGGTTGCACTACTCATGAGTGAAAGAACAAACGGGAAACAACAGTCACTCTCAGTGTTCTATCCCAGTGTAGGGGATGGAAAGGCTGTTCCAACCCCTGCAGCTGTGTCCACTCTGCTAGGCTGCAGGCAGCATCCAAGGCAGGTTATATCCCAGGTGGATGCCTGCATTGCAGTAAGTAGAGTGTATGAAATAAGTAAAGCCTGCTAGGTAATTGTTGGCTGTGCCTGTGCCTTACACAATCTTTAGCAGAGGGATGAACCATTACTTGAGTTACTGGTTACCCAGCAGACCGCTGGGGTTTGTAGTCTTTGCTAAATCATAGAACTGCTTTTTTAGCGCTCCTCGTGCAAGCTAGCGTGAAGATATCTTTGGTATGCTCATGTTCTCTGCACTCTTGCCTCCAGTTATATGTAATCTAAGATGGCAAATCTCTGACCATGAGTACTGTAATCAAATAACCTTCCTCCTACAAGATCTTGCTTTACCAAAAGAGATCTTTTTCCTCCACAAAAAATTAAAGGGAGAAAGTAAACACATTATTTTATTGCAATAATAGCTACCAATTGAGACAGATATAAATTCATGTTCAGCATCCTTATTAATATCTTTCTTATTTGGCCTATTTTGTTTTACAAATACCAGTTGCTGCATCTTCAAAGGATGCCTATAAAGTAGGAGAATATGGCTTGCCTGATTTATACACAGGATATTGTGTTTGCTCCAGCTAGGACCAGAAAATCAAATGGGTTTTGTTGGTAGAGGTGCTGTTTTCGCATGTGTACACAAGCCTAGGATGCTAAGTAACCTAAGAAAGTGTACTATGGTTATGGACTGGAAAACCATACAAAGCTTTGTTTAGGCATGGAACATATTGCCAATATGTTGTTAGTATTGCAGGAAAGTTGATTAGCACAATTTCTCATGAACAACTCTTCTGTACTTTCTAATACATCTGAAAAAGAGCTGTGGGATTAAATCTGCAGATGTGAGTTAGAAAGAGGCCCAACATGACTAGATCTCCATTTTTCATTGCATTTCAGAGGAATTTGGATGCTAGACTTTCTTGAAAACCACAACCTTAATGTGGACGGTGTTTTCTGACAGAATTTGGTGTCATCCCTGTGGATCACTACTGCAGATTTTATGACAGAGTTTTGAAGGTGTTGCATGTTGGCAGCCTATGAAAATTAAACAGCTTTTCACTGTCTTACAGGGTTAGCTGAGCTCTTCAGATTTTGGTATTTAACTGTTTGGTCCATCCAGAGGTCTTAGAAACTATTGTTTCTCATTTGCCCAGAGGAGGACAACAAAAGTTTTCCTCAAGACATCCACGAAAATTGAAACACACTTTCATTGGCAGCATCAAATGATTAACAAGTTCCTTGTTGCCACCCATTTAACATCAAAATTTGCCTCTTACAAAATATGCTCATTTCCCAGCTATTCCCAGCAAAAGAAATCTTCGGTAAAGGTCAGGAAACTAATTTTTAACTACAGGGACAAGTCAGAAATTACTGGTTTTAGTTCTTGGCAGAAGATAGAAATGTAAATTCTTCAAATTACAAAATACATACCCTGCTGATTATCTCAGTATTCAGTGTTATGCAGTTCAGCCTATGTAAGCAGACCTCCCCCAGAACACTGGAAGACAAGGCCTTCTAGTTTGGTAGCAGCACATTTATGGTTACCAATGTGCAGAAAGCCACATTAACAGCATGAGAGATGATTGCACAAAGAAGGCCATACATTCCTTTTATTTCTTTTACAAAGATCCCTCTGAGGAGTGTCCTGAGACTATGGTTTATAACTATAGTGTGAAGTACTGTAACCAGTCTTGCCGCTCACTGGATGAACCTGATCCGCTGTGCAAAGTTCAGATCCCTCCTATGGAGGGCTGTGGTTGCCCTGAAGGGACCTACCTAAACGATGAAGAGCAATGTGTAACTCCAGATGACTGTCCCTGCTACTACAAAGGCAAGATTGTTCAACCTGGCAACTCCTTCCAAGAGGACAAACTGATGTGGTAAGCTTCTGTGGTGATGCAAAGGCTGCTGCATGCCTGGGAATATCAGGGCTCACTGGGAAAGTCTCTGCTCCAATCCATAAATGGTATCATTTTACAGTAAGGAATAATGATTAATTTCTCCTAGACTGTACCAAAGCAAATATTCCAATACCAAGGCAGGAAATGCAGCCACAGCAAATGTTAAGATCTTATATTCCTTCTAGCAAGCAAGAACCTGAAAATGTGTTGAGTAGAGCAATATTTGTAACCTCTCTCTATGCAAAGTACTTTGTTGTGTCAAAGTATTCATACACAATGAGAGCAAATTTCCTAGAAGACAGAGGGCTCAGGAGAGTTTCAGGCTTTGAAATGGAAAAGCAAAGTGAAAACCACCCTCCAATACACCATACTGCAGGCTATTTCAAAACCAAAAATGGTCCGGGAAAAAAACCCAACCCCAAATCTCAGTTTTTAAAGTGAAAATACTAAAAATAGCACAATTAATTTGCATCTGCAGCGAAAAACAATTGTCATTTTCTCATTTTCAATCACTTTAGGGCAGCAATGTAAACAAATACCAGGAGAAGGCTGTTTTATTATCTTCAGATGTTTATATATTCTCTCTCTCTCTCTGTCTTCCAACTGAGGACTCGACTATTTTATAAACACATATTCATTTAGTAATTTAAGAGGTCTCTTATTTAATAAAGTATTATTCTAATCTCATGGAGTGGAAAATAAATGCTTAGGAAAAGCTTGATTTAGGGAAAATGTATAGTAAATCAGTGACAGATAAAGGAAAAATATTTAAGAGCAGGGTCTCTTAATCTTCCTTCAGGGAATGGTAATTCATGTCTGTGAAACTGATAGCTGTACCAAATATTCATTTTGATAGGAATTTGAATGTGACTAGTGAAGCTTTACAGTGCCTTTTTCTCTCGTGAGGGAGAAATGGGCAAAGAGCTGATGTGTTTCATTTTATGGAATCTCTTTAGCAAATGCATTCAAGGAAGATTAGACTGCATTGGAGAAACCATCCTGGTAAAAGGTGAGATTCTTTAAAATAATGGCATTATGATGTCAGCTAGTATTTATAAGGTTTTTCTGTGTTATCTCTCACTTTCTGTAACATTTGGTATTCTGCACATTTCTTTCATTCTCCTTGAAATGTGCTGGTTATTGATAATATTTGTCTTTGTAAAATGTCACCATCCTTACTGGATGCTTTAAAAGATGAGGATACTTCCCAAAGCTTTGAAGTTATCTGTCTTCTCCCTGCACTGTTATTGAGCAGAAGCAAAAGCTATTAGAAACTTTAAGTGAGAGCCACTTACTGCCCTCTGAAATGCTCTGGCTAGTTTTACAATTGCTGGTGGCATCCTTATTGCTTTCACTAAATTACCTTCCTAAAGTGTTTTCTTCCTCCTATAGATTGCCCAGCTCCTATGTATTACTTCAACTGCAGCTCCGCAGGTCCCGGGGCGATCGGATCGGAGTGTCAGAAAAGCTGTAAGACGCAGGACATGCACTGTGTAAGGACTTCACCTCCTAGCAGGAACATGGGGCAACATGACTGTGCATGTGTGATTGTCCTTAACAAACACTGATGGTAATATGTTATGCTGTTCACAAACTGGCTGCTTTACTGATCACATAGCAGCTATAGCTAACAGCTAAAAATGTAGCTGTGATACTTGTAGCTTGATTGTCATTAGCTTACAGTTGAGGAATTTTTTAAAAAATCCAGAAGTTTGGCATCCAGAACTAGCACCTCTGCTGGTTCCCTGTTCTTTCTGTGCATTAAGGAATTGACTTCTGTTTCATCTTTAAACATGCAGTATGTCACAGAATGTGTTTCTGGCTGCATGTGTCCTGATGGGCTGGTATTGGATGGCAGTGGAGGATGTATTCCCAAAGATCAATGTCCATGTGTCCATGGAGGACACTTTTATAAACCTGGGGAAACCATCAAAGTGGACTGCAACACATGGTATGTTATTCCAGGGAGTTTTGTTTTATAAGAAAATATGTTAAAATTGTCCTTGCATAGTGCACCCAGGGGGCAGGATGCACTTTGGAGCCATATTCTTCATCATTAGAGCCATCAGGCTTCTTGTAAAAATAACAGGGAAAATATTTCTCTGCAACCCCCTGCAGGAGCCTGCACCTTGGGAGAGCATGTACCAAGATCTTCTGTCAAACCATTTCCATCCTTTTCTACTTTCACACTAGCTTCAGAAATAACAACCTTACCCTAGTTGGTCTGTGCTTGCTCATTCAATAAGGGGGAATTGAGTCTGTGTCTACGGGGCACAGCTGAACTCTAGAAAAGGATTCAATTTAGATACGTGAGCAATTGCAATGCTCCATCCTCATGGCTTGCAGTGCTTCCAGTTGCATGGTTCTCAAGATAAATTAATTCTCTAATTGCTCCAATTTCTGGTATAATGCTGCCATAGATTTCACTGTTGTTACTAATCATGGTGGGTAAAATGCTTTGAATCCTTATTCATTATTTAGTGAGGATGAGACTGTATAATTCTGCCAAGAGGAAACACTTTGGTCTAACCACCATTGGTACAGGCAATCAAGTTTAACGTGTAAAGTCAAAGCCTGGTAAGCAGTTGTTGCTATTGCAGAGTCATTAAGAAGTTTTATTGCAGCAACAGCTTTGTTTTCTTATGAGTACAGTACACACATGGGAAAAAACATGCATTCTCTGTGTCAAGGGTATAACAAAAATTTTCTGTCTGCAGTCCTCCTGAACTAGAGGTAAGGTTTGTCAAGGTTTGGTGGGTTGACCTTGGCTGGACATCAGGTGCCCACCTAGCTGCTCAATCACTACCCTCCTCAGCAGGACAGCACTGGGGAGAAAATAAGATGGAAAATCTCATGGGTCAAGATAAAAAGAGTTTAATAAAGCAAAAGCAAAGGCTGTGTGCAGAAGCAAAGGAAGATAAAATATTTATTCCCTATTTCCCATCAGCAGGTGATGTCCAGCCACTTCAGGAAGTAGGGCTTCAGTATGTATAGCAGTTGCTCCAGAAAAAAAATCATAAAACAAATGGCCCCTCACCCTCCCACACCACCCCATGCTTTTATTGCTGAGCAGACATCACATGGTTTGGAATATCCCTTTGGCCAGTTTGGGACAGCTGTCCTGTCTCTGTCCCCTGCCACGACCTTGCCTACCCCCTAGCCAGCTGGTAAGGGAGGAATGCTTGAAGAGACAGCCTTAATGCTGTTCAGCAACAGCCAAAACACTGGGGTGTTACTAATGCATTTCTAGATGCCAATGCAAAGCTGCTGTGGGAAAAAATTATCTCCATCTCAGCCAGACCCAATATCCAAGGGAAGACAGAGATAATATTTTGTTTACAGCTCTGTAGTCAGGAACAGAACTGACCACATGGTCTCTCAAGAATTAATATTCAGAAATGGTTGAAATATTCAGTTCTTCATCTTGAATCTGTCTCTTAAATCCCCACTGTCTCCTGCCAGGACTATGTGATTTAAACTGTATTTGAAAGAAAAAATAGAATAAAAATAGACAAAGATCAAATGTGTCTGGGTAGTAAACATGAACTTTCTGATTAATATGCCATCTCATGGCATGATCTCAGAACAGTTGAGAGGGAATTGCTTGAAGAGTGTGAGATGACTGTTTTCTTTGAAGCACTGAAAAACCCAAACATTTTCATTATTCTGCCCCTTTTGGGGGTTAAGGAAAACCCATGTTTCATACAAACATTGTGATTCTTTGCATTTTGCCTCCTAGCACCTGTAACAAAAGGCAGTGGAATTGCACAGACAAGCCTTGCAAGGGAACCTGCACTGTGTATGGAAACGGGCATTACATGAGCTTTGATGGGGAGAAGTTTGATTTCCTGGGAGACTGTGACTATATCCTAGCTCAGGTATCAATTTTTTTCATTTTTCCATCCTTATGCTTTTCACAGCTTACACTGTAGGCTTCACTCTGAGTAATTAAAAGGCATTCCCATGTAAAACAATCAACACTCATGAGCAGGGCTTAGTCCCCTCCTCTTGTACCTAGAGCAGACACAGTGCTATTTTCCAGATAAAACAAAGCAAATTGACCTTCAGAAGAGACACAAGAGGGCACTGTGTGATCCCAAACGATTAACTCCTGGGTTGGACAGCCCTTTCTGGACATTATTCCAGCACCTGCAAGGGAAAGGTTGGCATGGTGTTGAAAAGTCTTTCTTTTAGCCATCCAAGACTGACATTATTTTCGTTGTGACAGAAGCATGCAGAGGTTAAGGTGTGAGCCTCATGTATAATAACTGCATGTAATGAGACAGTACTCAGTGAGACATTTTGTCATCCTGAAATTACAGTTGGTTTTGCTAATTAAAAAAAAAAAAATTTCCTTTTTTGTTGGGTAGGACTGCTGCTATGAAAAGCTCATTTTTTCCCCTTAGTTTTTCTTTTTGAAAATCCTGGTCAAGTGTGAAGCTGCCACTAGGTCAGCTTCCACTGCATTCTTCTAAAATTCCTAGAGTTTTGATGAATAAAGAAGTGACAAAATAATAGAAGTTGAAACAGAGTGTCATTCACTTAGGGCTCCTGAAAGTGTTTATGACTGGAGTAGTTGCCTCAAAGGATCTAATAGAATGTTATCTATTTTTCTAAGGATTTTTGCCCTAATAACATGGATGCTGGCACCTTCCGGATTGTAATTCAGAACAACGCCTGTGGAAAGTCACGCTCCATCTGCTCCCTAAAGATCACACTGATTTTTGAGGTTTGTCTAGAATGGGTTATAACCAAGGAGTTGTAGTCTTGATTTTGTAGCAATTAGTATATCATCCCCTTATATTCCTACTTAGTTGCTGCTAGAGAGCACCTATGGAAGTCAAACAGCCAGAAAGCAGAGGCAGGCAAGCTGGGAAAGGTTTAGATGTTTGGTGTTAACAGGGACACTGAACACTTCTGCAGGTGAGGAGATAGATGCAAGGAGTCAACAGCACTCTATGTACGTGCATTTGTGTGTGTGTATTTGTATCTGTACCATTAGTGGTATAGGAGTGATGGTGAAGCTTTTAGAGAAGCATGTTTCTGTACCATGGTTTGAGCACAGGACAGAGTTTCTTCCCTCCAGCTCAGGCTTAGCATTTCTCCAAAGTGTACACCAAAGAGATTTCTCCCATAGTGGGGAGTAAGGGGATGGTGAAACAAAGCAGTGAAACAAAGCAGTGTGGCAAGGGGTGTTCTGGCATGCCCAGTTGCCCCTGTGCTGAGGAGCTGCTGTGCCAGCAGAATAGACTTCCTCTAGAATGAGGACAGTTTATGTGCCCATGAGGTTAAGAGTTGTCATGGAAGGGCAGGCGTTTCCCTTCAAACTCAGTGGGTCTTGTCTGTGGCTCATATCTGGCAGCAAACCACAACATGGTGCAAAGACTACAGAAAAATAAAGCAAAGAACAAGAGGCAGAATACCAGCGCTGTTACACTAAGTTTTCTACTTGATTTCCTTCCATGCAATGTATCTGTTCATTTGTAGAGCAGTGAAATAAGGCTCTTGGAAGGAAGAATTCAGGAGATAGCTACTGATCCAGGAGCTGAGAAAAATTACAAAGTGGACCTCAGAGGAGGTTATATTGTGATTGAAACAAATCAAGGAATGAACTTCATGTGGGACCAAAAGACTACTGTTGTTGTTCATGTGGCACCATCTTTCCAGGTAGGTATGGGATGGACTGAGAGTTATGTTTGAAAAGCAGTGTTCAGAAAAGAATTTGGTTTAGTGTTCAAGAAGAAGCAGCAAGCAGGTCATAATTTATGTTTTATTTCATTGTTCAGTCAGTATGAAACACTCAAAAATATTTGGAGGTAAAAGTAAAGCCAGACACTTTGCAGTATTGGCAACACACTAACAGAGTGTTCTTGTCACTTAAGTCCAGCTTTTTCTAAGCTGTTTTTGATGTCTGTTTAGCAACTTGCAGCTATTTTGCCTTGACCTGTTCTATAGTTTATTTCTGTCAAAGAGTGGGCTGCACTCAAAATAACCAAGCCATTTACTGTGCCTACACAAACTTCCCAGGGAAAAGTCTGTGGTCTTTGTGGGAACTTTGATGGCCGCTCAAGGAATGATTTCACAACCAGAGGGCAGTCCATGGAGATGAGCATCCAGGAATTTGGAAACAGCTGGAAAATAACAAGCACCTGCTCAAATATAAACATGACGGACCTGTGTGCTGATCAACCTTTCAAGTCTGCCTTGGGACAGAAGCACTGCAGCATCATTAAGAGTAACATCTTTGAAGCCTGTCACAGTAAGGTAATCCTGTTCTGTCATCCTCATTAGTTTCCCACTAGGTATTTGTTGCTATTTGGCAGTACATTTGCATGAATATTTTTACTATAATGGGCTACTACACAGAATCCTCGAGTGCAAGGGCTACCTCACTCAGAACCTCACTTTACAGCTATGCCCGTTAAATCCTGTAGCACAGTATTGAGTACCTGTTTTGAGTAACTGAAGATAAAGAGGATAATACTTGGCCAGCAGAATTAAAAAGTTAGGTAGCTGTTCGTAAAAGCCAGAGATAAGTCAGTGTAAGTCTGTTTGTGTGGTGATCCTTACAGAACCATAAAATATGCTGAGTTGGAAGGGACCCCTCAGGATCATCAAGTCCAACTTCTGGCCCTGCCCACAACACCCCAAGAAGCACACCATGTGCCTGAGTGCGTGGTTCAAATGCTTCTTGAACTTGGTGCTTAGTGCTGTGACCACCCTTCTGAGGAGCCTTTTCCAGTGCTTCATGCTGCTTCTTCAGGTCCTGTCACTGACACGGGAGTGAAGAGATCCGTACCTGCCCCTCCACTTCCCCTCACAAGGAAGTTGAAAAGTGCAGTGAGGTCTCCCCTCAGTCTCCTCTTCAGTCTGAACAAACCAAGGGACCTCAGGAGCTCCTCATAAGGCTTTCCCTCCAGACCTTTTACCATCCTCGTGGCCCTCCTTTTAATGCTCTCTAATAGTTTAATGTCTTTTTTACATTGTGGTGCCCAAAACTGCATACTGTACTTGAGGAAGTTCATTCAAATTATCTAAAGAGATTCATTATTTGATTTATTTCAGACAAATTGAATTAATTTAAACAGAAACAAGGGTACTAATTATTAATTAAAATGTGTATACAAAGCTTCAATGCACTTTAATAAGCCATTTTAAAAGCAAACTTCATTTAATTTCCTTGGTTAGTTCATGTTAACACAGGTTAAAACACAAGAGACATGAAGTTCAGTGGAAACAGAATTTCTTTTTATACTCAATCACTGTCTCTCAGTTAGAGAATGCACACTATATGGTTGTGTTAAGCTGAAGCAAGATAGTTCAGTCTTGGAGAAATCACACTGGAAAGACATTTTGAGGATAAGTGACAGTATTACACACACGAGAATGAGAAGAATTAGAGTCCAATTCTACTAGGCAGGTGAAAATAGAAAACTACCTGTTGTAAAATATCATAGCTCCTTCATGACAATCCCAGCCTGTCACAAACTTCCAGTGCATGACAGAAATTCAGAACCTTTTCCCTCATTAAAACAGAGTGCACCCAATACACCTGTGGTGACAGATCTGTTGCTATTTTGATAGGTGAACCCAATACCGTATTATGAATCTTGTGTTTCTGACTTCTGTGGCTGTGACAGTGTGGGAGACTGTGAGTGCTTCTGTACCTCAGTTGCTGCTTATTCAAGAAGCTGTAGCAGAGCTGGCATCTGTATCAACTGGAGAACACCTGCCATTTGCCGTAAGTATTGCCCTGAAAATGCACATAGAAAAGCAGTGCTCCATGTGCTCAGGTACACGGGAGATAAAGAGACAGAACATTGACATTGCAATGCATGTGTGATTAACAAACTTTTTTAATCTTGTTTATCTTATTTAAATCTTTTAAACAAGATTTAAAAATAATCCCTGCCCAGTGTCTGAGACCTACAGGTGTTTTATTCTTCTGTTCCAGCTGTATTCTGTGATTATTACAATCCACCTGACAAACATGAATGGTTCTATAAACCCTGTGGAGCCCCTTGTCTAAGGACCTGCAGGAACCCACAAGGGAAATGTGGGAACTTGCTGTATAGTCTAGAAGGTAATTCTTCCTTTAATGCAGTTTTTAAGAGCTACTAGTCTGCTTTTAATGTCTTAAGCATTGGGTGACTGAAAGGTTATGCCATTTGCCCCAGAAGCTCATTGACCATGCCTTATCTAGGCTAATTCTCTATGTGATGGTACCATTCGTAGCATAATTTCCCTGTTGCCTTTAAATATGGGGAGAAATAAAAAGCCATTCAATATAAATTTGCAAAGAATAATTATCTGTTGACAGAGTTAATTAAAACTTTTGGGAGAGAGGAAAAAAGAGGAATGGAAAGATAACTAATAGTAAAAAGAACATTCATACTGGAATCACGTTCATTTTGGAATAAAACCTCCATCTGATAGAGGTATTTATGTTTTTTCCTGTATTTATGTAATGAAGACTAAAAATGGTTTGCTTACTTTAACTTTCCAGGCTGTTACCCAGAATGTAGTCCTGACAAGCCATATTTTGATGAGGAGAGCAGGGAGTGTGTCTCCCTCCCCAGCTGCACTTCATGGTAGGTCAGTTGATGGAGAGAAAGGTGGAATAGGACTGGAAAGGACAAGCTAGGCAATGTTTTGTTACTGATCATAGGTGGTGGCAATAATTATTAAATCCTCCAGGAGCAGATTTTATGTAAAAGTAGATACTGTTGCAGACATTGCTATACCATATACTGAATTCAAGTCAATAAAACAAGTCTTCTTTTCTCTTTATCTTCAGTGATCCTGTAGAGAAACTATGTACTGAAGACTCCAAAGGTAACTTTTCACCACCTTCACCATGCACTGAGTGATGATAGGACTGAAACAACCCAATATCATATATTACTTCAAACATACTGGTAAAAGGAATCCAGATAGGTAGTTTAATAGGTAGATGCACAGCAATACAGATATACTTTGATAAGGAAAATCCAGCCTTTGACCTCAAGTACTGTCTAAAAGATAGTCATAGAGAGGAAGGAGTATGACATGTGGGATTCATTCTATCCAGGTAAATACCACTTTTTCCACTTTTACACCTCCTTGGTAGTCAGTGAAAACAGACACTAGTCTGTAGCAGGCCATTCATGGTACCTGTTTTAATGAGTACTTTTAGAACAGGGCAAATCTTGTAAAGTCCTGTCCATTAATTTCATAAAATAAGATGAGACAGCTAGCTTATGACAGATATATTTGTGTGCCAAAAGGACACACTTTAAGTATGGTATCAGTTCATTCCCATATCATGGAGAAACCACACCCCAAAATGCAAGGTGATCCAGCAAACAACACATTTTCAGTTTTGCAGTAATAGATATATTTCCTTTGGTTCCTGAATGTACATTCTCCAAAATCTGGATAGCTTCTCATATATTTAAATGAAATTGTTTATCACTGCATGCTTCTCATTAGTGGGTGGAAATAGCTGTGCAACACCTTCTGAGCCAGTGTTTTATCACTCAGCAAGGCAGTAATCCTACTCACGTTCCCTGCCAAGAGGGAATTCACCTGTGTTCCCTGTGGGGTTAGGGCAATACCAGTTCTGATGCTTTTACCAATCAGTTATCACTCTATGCAAGCTGACTCCAAGAAACACCAGCAATCAGAAAAATGCAATCCACTTTAAAATAAATGAGACAGATTACCAGTGCAGCTTCTTAAGTAGAAACTGAAAAAATTTTTCAGCCAGATAATTCATGTTTGATGTCGTGAATTTCAAAACTATGAATGCAGAATTTGGTTTTCTTTTCATTTGTATTTATATTGCAAGTGTCCTCTGTTACTGTGGTATTTGCTCTTTTGGTGCCTCAGTTTGCCTTTGCTGTTACAATGGAAAGACCTACACCTTAAATGAAACTGTGTACAGCCATGTGTATGGGACTGAGTGTGGTGAAGCTGTCTGTGGCCCTAATGGAGAGATCATTAAAACACTTACCACATGCAGAACACCATCTACACCAGCACAAGGTACTAGATCTGTAAGAGGTTTGGTGCTGATTCTGTGGAAATCTGTAATGGTAGTAAGATCTATTAATCTTGGAAAAAGACTTCTACTGGGTGTCTAGGACAAGCAAAGAATTTAAGACTATTGAAGTTTCAAAAATGAGGGATCAGAGCTTGTGGCTCTTGTACTGAGGACCAAAAGTGTAATTTTTATAGATTCTTACTGACCTTACTGTTAGTGAGGTAAAGAGAGAATAGAGAGATTTGGCCATTTTTCAGTACAGATTTTACAATAATTTTGGGCATATCATAGTTGACACTGGTGGTGTTAGTCTCAATATTTCATACTTCCAAACCTTGTTTTTCTCTTTCTTATCACCTATATCACAATATGGTTCTTATTGTACTGTTTTCTGCATTGAAATAAGTGAGTCTCAAATGGGTAACTGGAACATGAAAATAAAGCTGCCTGGCAGTTATCTCCCTTTCCAAAAAATAAGTTGCAGAGTGAAGAGAATGTGAAAGAGCAGAAAGTAGGAAGTAAAAAGAGAGAAAGAAAAGTGGGAATTTTGTCACATGATTATGGCAAATAAAATAAGTGGCCAAAAAAATGTGTTTTATCCTGGTAGCAAGTTATACAAAGACTACAAGGAATATTAAAAGTCAGCATCTGTACTCACATGAGTCGAAGAACTAAAGACTTGATAGTGACCCCGTGTGTTTGGTATTTGCTAAGTGATAACAAGTGAAATAAGAAGTATAATGAAGTAGTAGGTAGGAAAGAATTACTGAAAGCAGAGTGTAGGTGTAGGTGGCATAGTAAAATGTCTATATGATCTGTCTGTATTTAAACCAACAGTTTCTTTGCCACAAGGCTTAGAAAAGCCAAATGGAGTGCCACTGGAAATCACCTCTCCAAAGTCAGGTGAAGTACTGCAGGATTAGAAAACTGGAATGATTAAGTGAGAGGAGAAGGGGGATTTATTGTATTTTATGTATGTATATATAAAACTCCCTACAAGTGGAAGTGTGTTTGTATTTTAGCACCATACTGTGTAATAGAGAGAATGTATATAAATACAGAGAGGATGGTTTTAGTGTGTACATGTATAGAATGCAGTGGGGGTAAAAAAAAAGATTATGTTTTCCTTTTTTTTTTTTTTTTGTGGTTGTAAAGAATGTAATAGATGTCTTAGAGCTTGAAAGTAGAGTAGCAGAGCATTTGAATATTAATTTATTTCATTTCCTGCAGAACTACATACGCAGACTGTAACATCTGCACCTCCATTGACAATGGTAGCCACTCCCTGCTTCTGCAATGACAATGGGCAATTGATACAAATGGGTGAGAAACTATGCAAATTTTTGTTCTGCACCACTGATGTGGAAAAATGTACTATTACATAAAGATGCTTCAGCAAGGGCTCATTCTGCCTGTTGCAGTCAGACACAAGAAGCTGTTGTGTCTTTAAACTGTAACTAACAGCTTCAGAAGTACAACTCTCTCACATTCAGCAACTTTGTTCTGGTTTGAATATCTCTGGTGTAAGGAAACTTATAGCAGATGCTAATGTCAGCAGAGACCTGAATCCCAAACTGCTGAACACAAGCTTGTAACTCACAGTAATATTCCAAAAACAGGGGAGGAAAGACTGTTCTTCTTCTATTAGTAGCTCCTGATCCACTTACCTCCTGTTTTGTTTGTGAAGACCCCAGATGCACTCAGTGATGTATTGAGTATTCTCTCCTCTTGTACTCATTTTCAACTCCTGCTAATATACTTAAGAGCAGAATTTCAGATAAGCCACTCCCTCAGCCTTTGCCATTTGGATGAATTGAGCTCTTGTTTAGTCATTAATTTCAAGGTGCTGCAGACAGAGTCACACCTAAATGTGGCTGCTGGATATAGGCAGACCCAGATAGTTAAATCCAGGGTTGAGTACGTAGCTGATCTGTGATGCATAGGCCTTGGGAGTTAGAAATCTCATGTACAGTCTGGTGCTAACAGTTGGGTTTTGGCGTTGCAGGAGAAAATGTTTCTCTGCCAGTGAATATATCGGATCGTTGTGCTTATTCTGTCTGCAATAAATTGTGTCAGATTGAATTAATTTGGGCAGAGTGTAAAACTGGTCATACTGAGACCATCAAGAGCTGTGATCCAGATTCTGAAACCTGTCCACCAATATCTACTCCCAGTGCAACAAACCAAGTTCCTGCTTCCACAAGGGCTCCTGTGAGCGATTGTCTCGCACTCATTCCTCCCAGAAAGGTGAGAGACTTGGAAGAAGCCCAGGTGTTTCATCATTCATCATTCATGCATTGTCTGCAGCCAAGATCTGGTGTTCTCTGATGCTGATATCCACCACTACAGCTGTACTATAGGTGTGGCTGAATTAGATGATTTAGACTTATACCAGAAACCTCCACTGAGAGAATAAGTTGAAGATTTTTCTGTTCACCTGAAACATCTAAATGATTTTATGTGGGCAGAGCTTCCCAAATTGAACAAAGACTAGGAAATCACATCTGGCCATATCCCATGATCAAAAGTGGTCAGGACCTTAATATTTAGTCCTATACAAAAAGTAGATATTAAGGCTCTGTTGATTGCTATATGTTTCGTATTGCCTGGTTTCCAGACACAGAGTAGACACCAACTCTTGCCGTGCTAGACAATTAACTGAATAGAACACAGTCGCCGTGCATGATTTTAAAGATTGTATTACATTATGTTTTTATATGCCTCTCCTCTTTTTTTTTTTTCAATCCATCAATAGTTTAATGAAACATGGAATTTTGGACGCTGCCAGACTGCCACTTGCCTGGGAGAAGGAAACAATATCAAATTGTCCAGCATGACTTGCCCTCCTCAACAACTGAAACTCTGTGTCAATGGTTTCCCGTTCACAAAACACTATGATGAAACTGGTTGCTGTGAAGTCTTTGAGTGTCAGTGTAAGTGGCAGAAAAACGCCTGAAATTTATGTTATGTATCCAAGAAGGATAAGTCTATGTGGTCAACATCTATATTACATTCATATTATTTCAGTAGGATAAAATGGAACAGAAATGCCATCTAAAACATTGGCCATTACAAGCGGATAGGAGTGTCCCTGTTAGGCTAGTTTTTCTTTATGAAACTGGTTATTTAGGCTCTCACTGGATGCAAGTAAAAGAGTTAAAACCAGCTTGTACTTGCAGGAAGCTTATAAGCCAAACTTCAAGACTGTCACTCTGTCTTCCAGGTATTTGCAGTGGATGGGGAAATGAACATTATGTGACTTTTGATGGGACATATTATCATTTTAAAGAAAACTGCACCTATGTCCTTGTGAAGTCAATTCATCCTGACTCTCACAATTTCTGGATTCACATAGACAACTACTACTGTGGTGCCATTGATGGAGCAATTTGTTCAATGTCCCTTATCATTTTTTACTCCAACTCTACTGTTATTCTGACACAAGCAATGGAACATGGAGAAAAAACAAATTTGGTAAAGTATTGTATCAAAATGAATTTTTAATATTATTTTGCCATAGTTACTGTAGTTTACTGTACTGCCAAACATCCTGCCACAACAAAGGATGAAGCTTGTAAAATATGGAATGGGTAGGAAATGTAATTTCTCTCTTTTTTCCTTTGTATCAACAAAAACTTTTATATTCTAAAAATCCAGGAAAAGATCACATAATTGAAAATTGTGGGTTTTATCCTGATATGAGCACTCAAATATAAATTATGACATGTTAAAAATAATCTTAGAAACTGCTTAGATAACTGTCTTTGAAAGACTTAATTTGGTGCACCTAACGTCCGAATTTGTACTGCTCAGCTTTCAAGTTGCACAGATCATTTAACTTACTTAACAGAAGAGTGTTCATGGAGACCTTTTGTTTCTCTTCTTTTTAGATTTTGTTTAACAACAAAAAAGTTGTTCCAGACATTTCCAAGAATGGTATCAGGATAACCAGTTCTGGACTTTATGCCATAATTGAAATACCTGAATTAGAGGTTTATGTGTCCTACAGTCAACTTGCATTTTACATAAAACTCCCTTTTGGAAAGTTTTATAATAATACCATGGGACTATGTGGTGAGTGTCCTCATCAGCTGATAATAATGAATGCAATAAATTTTCCTCCTTCTTTCACTCATCCCCTTGTAAACATCTCTAAATGCTTGCAACTCCATTGATTTCTATTTTTCACAAATTGTAATACATTTATCACTATTTAGTGGAAAGACACTGTCAGGAGATAGAGTTTTAAGTCACATCGTTTCATTCTGTTTGCAGTCTGTTGGTGGATGGAGGCAGACTTTTTCTAAGCCCTTCCTCTTGAACATATATACTCTATATGGGAATGTAAAAAAGTCTGGACAGTCCTATCCTAGACAGAGCCATCTCAGTTGATCTGGCCACCCAGAGAAATGTATCAACCAACATGTCAATTCTGGTTTTTCATGAGTAACTGTCAAACTATTTCTTCTAGCCTTCTCTTCCTACAAAAAGTTTTTGTGAACTTATCCAGGACCCCACATGTTGTTACCTTCCCACAAAGACATGAACTTCCTTCAAAATGTTCTCTAAAAACAGCTTCATCGGCATCAACTGAGCTTGAATTGTCACTTTGCTTTTATATTGCTACCAGGTACTTGCACCAACCAGAAGCCTGATGATGCTCTGAAGAGGAATGGTGAGGTTATTGAGTCCTTCAAAGACATGGCATTAGATTGGAAAGTACCATATCCTACCAACAGATACTGCAATCCAGGTGTCTCAGAACCAGCTAAGACTGAATATCAACAGCACTGTGAGCCTTCTAATCTGTGTAAAATCATCTGGTAAGACAACTCCCAAAAGTATCAGAAGAATAAGTCCACAAGATAATTTAGTGGTTTACTACATGGCTTGGGTGAACTGATTACAGGATATGATGAAAATATGAAGTCTCGCATACCTTGTGAAACTGAGCAGTGAACTGATGTGTGAGTGTTACTGAGTTTGGCAGATATTTTTCAGCTGCATCATCAAAATCAGTCCTGCCTTAATAGTGTCTTCCACTTGGCACTCCCTCTGCCTATCAGTTCTGGAGAGCTAGCTATGATTCAGTATCTGAAAGCTCTGAAAGATACAGAATCAAAATATAGTAAGCGTGTGTGTCTGTTTTTAAAATAATTTTGTGCTTTAAAACAGAATTTATAAACATGATAATATAAAAATGTCAGCATATAGATTTATAGCTATGAGCTGTGCAGGAGCCTTTGCAGGTCTCAGCCTAACATAAAATTGCTTCCTTTCAAAGCATTATAAAGAATGGGAAGTAAAGCTCATTCTTATTTAAGCTGTGTGGGTACATTGCCTACAAGAGCAATTTGTAGTTGTATCTTTACCTTGAGGCTTTGCCTGGGTGTGGATGGTTTGCTTCTTGAATTCTTCTGTGAAAGTCACCCAAGGTCTGTCTCCTTTGTGAAGGACCCTGACTGAGTGCCACGGCGTGGTCCCCCCACAGCCCTACTATGAGGCGTGTGTGGCCAGTGGGTGCTCAGAAGAGCACCCCAGCACCGAGTGCCAGAGCATGCAGACGTACGCAGCCTTGTGCGGGCTCCACGGGGTCTGCGTGGACTGGAGGAGGCAGGCGAATGGCCAGTGTGGTAAGTCTGGGAAACACTGCTAGTGGTGATGCAGGTCTGGTCTGCTCTCACCTACGTGCTTGCTTATGGTCCTCCACGTCATCAGGCTTCAATCTTTTCTGAGCTGCTCTGGACCTGGGAAAAAGCAGGAACAAATAAAAAGGTTGTTCCAGCCCAGAACTGATGCAAAACAAGGGGGAAACAGGCCCGTGTCGTCTCCCGAGTAGCTCAGCTGACTCCGATGCGCTTCCTAAAGCTTCGGCACTAGATGGCAACACGCCGCTTCTCTCTGCGTGCTCCGCCCTGCTCAGGGGGACCCCGCGATTCCGGGGTGAGCTCTGCTAGTACTGTCGCTAGACCTTGCTGAATCCTTCGGCCCGTCTTGGTGAAGCTGCAGGGACCCCCTCTCTGGGCAGGAGCCTGGGCTGTGCGGACCCACGAGGTGGGCTGTGATAGCGTGGGTGCTTTGCCCGCTGTGCATTGAAGGGTACACGTGGGTCTGGACTGCTTAACTTGTGTGTTGCAATGCTCCACAGAGGCCATCTGTCCTCGGGATCAGGTGTACAAGCCATGTGGTGAAGCAAGAAGAAAAACTTGCTTCAGCAGGTGGGTCATTTCCTAAGGCATTTTTCAAGTCCATTATGTGAAAATTGACAGGGAAATTTGAAGTTCACATTCCCATGGGATTTAGGTGTCTGATTGCCCTGGGCTACATTTCTGCCTCTCATTCATTCCTGTTTATATTCTAATTGTGCAGAGAAGTCGTTATGGACACCCTCCCCTCCCAAAATAACACATCAGTGTTTATTGAGGGATGCTACTGTCCTGATGGGAAAACTCTGCTGAATGATCATGATGGCATTTGCACTTCTGTTTGTGGTAAGAAATAATTTAAATGGTGTGATGGGAAGGGGGAAAGGGGGGTGGGTAAGATCCTCACTAGAAGTGCACATTAAGGGGGATATTTTGGGCACAGAGGAAACGGGGGGAGACCTTGATACTGACTCTTTCTAGTTAGGCTGGGAGCATTTCAGATTGACAGTTTCTGCCTGTTCTTATGCAGAAGGTGCAACTTTCGAAAGAACAAAGGGAAGAATGTTTTTTTGGGGAAGATTTTTTTGGGTATACAACCTGTGACTTTGAACTCTGGATTCCTCTTTCTCTTTGTGGTTGTTTCTCAGATTTGAAGACTTTCCTTCTATTCTTGTCTTCCTGCTTCTCTCGTTTTCCCTGATTCAGTTGTCATTAAAGTAACATGTAATTCATTTTACAGGCTGCGCTGCACAAGATGGGTCAGTGAAACAGGTAAGAGAAAGGAAAATACTGTCTTTATACTATATCTGGGTTCTGTGACCTCCTGTAAAAATGGCTGCATGAGTTGTTTCTTCTAATTCTAAGCTTAAAAACCAGTGAACTGCAAAGACACTGGGAAGGAAAACAGCAGATTTTATTAACTGCAGAAGTGCAGTTAATCATTTGAGGCATAGAAGCAGAAATAGTAGTTTGTGGGAATTGGTTTCTTGGTAGAACTACCAGGCTTGCCTTCTGCAAACACATAAACCAGCAGAGGAAGGTGGCAAATAGTAAGATTTTTTCTTACTGTTCCCTTCGCATCCCTCCAGGATTTGAACTCAGCCCTGCACTGTCTTGCAGCAGGCATTCATTGATATAATATTTCCAGTTTTTGCTCTCTGAACTGCTATCCTTATTGTTTTCATAGCCTAGAGAGGCTTGGGAGCATGACTGTCAATACTGTACTTGTGATGAAGCAACCTTGAATATCTCTTGCTTCCCCCGCCCTTGTGCTAAATCTCCACCCATCAACTGCACAAAAGAGGGCTTTGTACGCAAAACAAAACCACGTCTGGATGACCCATGCTGCACAGAGACTGTCTGTGGTGAGTAGATAGTTCACATGTCATAATGTGGCATCATGCTTTCAGCAGTAATCCTCCAGTGAGATCTGGTATCCCAAGGATACCAGATTCAAATAAACAGTGAAGTCGTCATTTCTTCTATCTACATGCCAGGAGCTCTTGCTATCAGAACAGAACTCCTCTGGTCCAACTTGTATTCTAAATTAGTGCCATGACCTGACAGATGCTTACAGTGGAATATTCCCCATAGATCATTTGGACTACCAGGTGCTTCACAGGATCCTCTGGCTCTTGTCCTTCTGAGATGAGAGGGTAATCCTTTCACAGAGACCCCTCCAGTAAGGGAAGATAGGTTTATCTTCCAGGCTCCCCTAGGGCTTCCTGTGGATGTTCCTGATATATGTTTACCCTCACCTTTGCATTTGCATCCTCCCAGTCTCAAATGCCACCACAGCACAAGACTAGCCTGCTCCTAACGCTGGCCATTCCCAGCACCTATAGCAAGACGTAGGACAGGGGATCCTGACAATGGTGGTGGGATGTTTTTTCTGTTCCTCATCCCTTCAATCTACCAGGAAGAGATCCATTAGGCTCCTTGGATGCCTTAAGGGAGCAGTGGACATCGTCGAGGTCCTTTGCCTTGCATATCCCTCCCAACCTTTGCATTTCTGGCTCTCATCCACTGCCTCTTCATTTTTTCACTCTCTGCCTCATTTATCTTTACTGCAACTTGTTTCCCTGTCACTTGTCTAAGAGTGTTCAGTTTTTTAGAGATGACATTCAGTGGTGGAAGAGAAGCAGGAACAAGGACCATAAATATATGTCCAAGGAAGAGCTTTACAATGGAGCAAACTTAGAGATACTTCACCTGAACATGTCCCAAACTCCGAAAATGTGTGATGCAAGAATCATCTATTTCTACACAATTTCTTGGACGTTCAAGCTTTGTCTGCAAGTAACGCTGCTGGATGGGATGCTTTGGCTTAGTTTATCTCTGTTATCTATTGCAGAATGTGATATAAAAACCTGCATTATCAACAAAACAGGATGTGACTTAGGTTTCCAACCAGTGGTTGCTATATCTGAGGATGGTTGTTGTCCTGTCTTCTCCTGTAGTAAGTACCTTGTTTCTTGAAGGTGTTTTTTTATTCCTTGAATTATGTAATTTTTTGCTGAATGAGTTAAAATCATAAGTGATAGCCTCTTCCCTTCTTTATCAGCCTTTACAAGTAGTGCTTTTTTTTTTTTTGCCTTTTTCTTTTGGAGTTGAAGTAACTGGTGTAGGTTCTCTGTAGCCAGTATTCAGTGAGTGTAAGCTATTGATCAGATTATGAATGATGGTTAAATTGAACCCATCCAGAAGCTCTGATGCCAAGTTACATTTCTAGATGCACATACATGAGCCAGCTTCCCTCTGGCTTTGTTAGCAATGAAGAAAAGGTCAAGTAATTTCAAGTGTGGGTAAAAAAAACACGAGGTAAATAGATTTTACCTTATGGAAAATTCCAGGATATAGAATTACCTCCCACTTCCTGCATAACATCTAAGCAGATGTGAACTTCTGAATAATATATGGGCTTCTGAATAACAATAAGCACCATGTACTAGTTACTTTTTTCCCCTGTTTGTGTGGGCTATTAAGTTCAGTTCTACTCTTTGACTTCTCTGGATCACTCACAATTCAGAGATGACTACATTAACTATTTGCATCATTCCTAGCACAGCCTTTTCATTTTGTTTTTTTTTTTACAGTACCAAAAGGTGTATGTGTTTCTGAAGGAGTTGAATTTAAGGTAGGTCTTCTTCCAGACACTTCTTTCCACAAGTTAATGCTGCCTGAGTCAGAATTTTCTGAAGTTGCTATTGCCAATAATTATACAAAAAACAAGATTAGAATGGCTGGTAATTTTTCTCTGCTAGTAGTCTTATGTACTACTGGAAATGGGCATTGGACTAGATAACCTGCAGAGGTCCCTTCCAACCTCAAGCAATCTGTGATTCTGTGATAGGTTACTGAATGGGTAATGCTAAAGACCAGTAACTGCTTACTAGATGAGATCCTACCTATGTTTTAGAGTCAGTAGGTCAGAATTATGCTTGAATACAAATTTTAAACTTCACTGAATGTTGCAAGATAAATTTCTATGTCAAACTGAGCAAAAGTAGATGCATGGAATTTATGAAATAACTCCTTTGACATCATTGATGCACTTGGGAGTGTCAGCCTTGTGTTTGTTTTGTGATACCGATTGTGAGGTTTTAGAGATCTGGAAGTATTCATTTCAGGAAGTTCTTCCAAAAGTAAACCTCACAAGCATTAATTTTTTGATAGTCAAGGGGGATGTTTATTTTAGAACCCTCTGAATTCTTGTCATGGCCTGCCTTCTCTCTCCCCCTGTATTTCCAGCCAGGAGCAATGGTGCCTAAAAGCTCTTGTGAGAACTGTGTGTGCACAGATGAGCAGGATCTCGTGACACAGACCAACCTCATCCGGTGTCTTCCAGTGAAATGCCAAACCACCTGCCAGCAGGTCAGCACCTCCTTGACCAGGAACAATGGCTGTAGAAGGGATATACTCTGAAACCGGGATAGTGTAACTGCTTTCTCACTGCAAGATAGCAGGATAGACTCTTCTGTTATTTTTTTTGTAAAGTCCTTTTTAGGGTGCCAAACTATTTTTGCTTTAGCAAATTTAAGAGGTCACCCTTGGAAAGATGCTCTAAGGGAAAATGATTTCAAACCTATTAAAATTTGAGTGCTGAAAGATGTTTGTGCCATTCTGTTGACATTGACCATTGTCAGATCAAAAATTAAGGTTGTGAAGAAGCTGCAGTGGTCTGTATTTTTCCAGACAGTTCTCAGTACTTGTGAGCTGAGAGTACTCTGCTACTTCTCAGTATTTGTGAGAATCAGCACAAAACCAGTTCAGTCTATTACTGAATATAAACAGAGTGGTTGCTTTTCCATTCACGCCCAGATAAGGCCAGACCCACCAGCATTAAAAATGGACAAAACCTTTCATTGTCTTTTACCCTGAAGCCAGCCACACCCACACCCACTGAGAGACCAATGGATACCTAAAACACAGGGGAGGGAGTCTTAACATGTCTGACAGCAATAGTTCTTGTGGATAATGATATCAGACCAAGCACTGGTGGCAGAGTAATCATGTGCTGAATTAATATTTAAGTAATTATATGCTGAATTAATATATCTGGCCTGTCTTGTGTGTTAACCTGAAGAAGAATAGCCAATGACAGAGTCTTCATGGCAACTGAAGTGTCCAGTAGTCACTGTTCAATAAGGGAGAAAAATTACCGGCTTTGCTTGTCAGGCTTAAAGTGGTTCCAACAGTTTTCTAAAGACAACAAAGATGAAACCAGGAGATTGGCTCACTTCCTCTGCCGTCTTCAGTGTAGTTTTGATCCAAAGATGCTTCATGAATATGACATTAGTTACCATGGATAAATGGCAACTTTATTTCCACAGGGCTTTCGCTATGTGGAAGAGCAGGGTCAGTGCTGCAGCCAGTGCCAGCAGGTGGCATGTGTGGCAAATTTTCCGTTTGGCAATGTGACCATTGAGGTAAGCACTCCCTTGCTTTGCACACAAGATTGAATTACCAAAAAGACCTCAGCATTTTTTTTCCCAGCATTTTAAGGCTGAGAGGATCTCTAGGAGATGTAAAAATATCTGTGTTTCCAAAGTAAAGGTAGATGTTTATACAGCTGTGTGCGTCTCTGCTGTGTGCATCTCACAGGCACTAGTGTGTGAAAATTATGTATCTTGGGTAGGAATGGAAATCATGTCTCCCCCCCCCCCCCCTTTATCCTGACATGGAATAGCAAGAAAGAATTTGGAAGGAATGATGACATTGTGTAATAGTGCTCTTGCAGAGATACATGAGCAGGCTTCACATGATACTGCTCCAATCTGGAAACAGTTTCATTTTCTTTCCCTGAACATACAGGGGTAAATAGTGTGAGCAAGCTCACATGGCTGTACTACCACTAGTTCTGAATTTGCTGAGGCAGAAATTAATAGCTACTGCAGTGTAGTGACTTGGTAACACCCTGAGGTAATACACCATGTCTTGTGAGTGTGGAGTTGTGTAGTCAATGAACCAAGCCTTTAAAGGATGGACTTGATGATCCTGGAGGTCTTTTCCACCCTTAATGATTCTATGATTCCATGATTCTAGCTCTTTGGTTTTATTACAGTCTGCTACTCCTGTGAATGGTTAATGATGTTGTTTCAACCAGTGACTATTGTCTTGTATGCTATTGCTTCTCTGGTAGCTCTCCTGCATATTTTCTATTTCATCCTTTTAATCTTGCAAGCTAGATTCTCCTGTTACCCATTAACCTCTATTGCAAAGACTTTTGTCCTTTTTCACACTTTTTTGTATTCTTCCATCTACTAAAAATGAAAACTGTTCAAACCTTTTAAAAGAGTTATTTTTCTTTTTGTGTATATTTTAGCCCACAGACATTAACACACCTATCTTCTGGCATTTCTGCTCATACCTCTATGCTCATTCTGCTACCAACTTCTCATTCTTTCCTGCTGGCTGGCCTCAGAAGGGATTTTGCATAGGCTAGTGGTGGGTGAGCTTTGAAGATGTGAGTTGCAGACATCTCAGCTCTTTCAGAGTAATATGAACAACCCAGTACCTCTGCCAGTTCGTTGACTGTATTACTGTTGCAGTATTCTATTTTTGTTGCTATACTATATTGACTTGGGGTTTTTTTTCCTGTTTTTATCAGGTTGGAAAAAGTTATAAAGATCCATATGATAACTGTACTCAGTACACATGCACTGAATCATCGGGCCAGTTTTCCTTGACTAGTATGATAAAAGTCTGCCTACCATTTGAAGAAGCAAACTGTGTGCCAGTAAGTATCTTACAGCCAGACAAAGACTTCAGGAGTGAGCCATAATGCTGCTGGCCTGGGAGTTATCTTTACTGTTTTGAATGAGTCACTTCAGTATTTCTTGGTCTTTCTGAGCTGGTCATCCTTGTTTGAAGGAAATGTGCTTTTTCAGCCTAAATGAAGTGTGCCGTGGCAGTAAAGCAAACAAACCCGCACAGTTCACATTGCTGTGGGATAAGAACTGGAACTTGAAAGAGAAGGGTATTGGGACAATAGCAAAGTGGGATTTTTCATCACTTGAGAAACATCAGTGTTACAAAATGCAATTGAACAAATGGTAACTCACCATAGATCCTTGGGGGTCTGATGAACACAGTGCCTTCTGATATGTGGTGTATCATTAAGCAAAGAAGTGGAACATGAATGAGCAAGGTCATATCATTCACACCCTGGTTTTCATCTATTAATGGTTTCCAGTAACTTTCAGAAGCATTTTGGGACTTCACAGCAGATCTGAAAATCAAAGCAGGGACAAGAACAGCCATGTACTTGAGTTAGCTTTGGCATAAGCTCTGCGTAGGCCAGGCTGTTCAACTCCAGGAGCAGCTGTCATTCTCTGCGACTGGGGTTCTTAAGCTGGCTTCAATAAGACCTGCATAAGGTCAGGCCAGGACATCTAACCTGGCTTGTAGGAGGATATATAGTTTTAAGAAAGTTAATTCCCTTCCTTACTGGATGGTTTGTTTTGGTTTGGTTTAGTTTTTTTAAGCAGTTTTATATATAATTGGTACACAAATAGGTCTGATGAGGAATCTGCATTGATTAGAGATAAGGGAGTATAATGGAACTCTCATAATTGCTACTATCTCCTTAGCAATACCTGCATCTGAACTAACTGTTCTGGTTACTTTCAATACAGGGGACAGTTGATGTGACTTCAGATGGCTGTTGTAAGACATGTGAGTGCATTAAATCACTGATTCTCTATTCCAATACTGTTTGGTTCTTCCTGCTTGTAGTCCTGTTTCTGCATGCACTGAGAGTCCGAAGTTTCCACAGACTGCAAGACGGTTTTACAGCAACAGAACTGTTTTTTACTTCTCAGCTAAGACTAAAAATCTGCCACATTCTTTCAATGGGGACATTAAATTTTTTTTATCATCTTTTCTGTGTTTTTAAATAACTGAAATACTGTTAGCTTGAAAAATACTCTTGATACAAAAATTTGTAGAAAATGTTCTTTGTGTTATTCCATTGGAAAATTGCATAGAAAGGAAGGTCTTTTTTTCTGTAGCATCCACTCAGAAATCTTAGGTTGCAATAGAGTCACGAGTGTAATTTATAGCAATTTTAGTAAAACCTGAACCCTTCATGTCTCCTTTAGGTCTTGGTTCAACAGTATCTTTGCATGATTAAAGCTAGTCCACAAGTGGAAAAGTACCTCGACCAGCGGGAAATTGTTTTGCTCAATTACTGCCTCTTTGCACTCTCAGTTGTGGTTTCAGTTATGCATTTGAACCGTAAAAAGTTTTACTAGGATGATCTACCCTTGGTTTACTAGCAGATACCTTTCAAAACATTTATTCCTCAGTCTGAAAAGGTCTAACAGAAGTGTTCTTCTACTCAGGTATCGACCTGCCGCACAAATGCAAACGCAACGTGAAAGAGCAGTATATCGTGCATGACAACTGTAGATCAGCTGCTCCAGTCCCAATGCCCTTTTGTGAAGGGATGTGCAGTACCTATTCTGTGTAAGTAGGAAACCTTTCTCTATCGTCCCCCATGGCTGGTCTTTCTGTGTTCTTGTTACCAGTGGGCTGCAGCTTCCTGCTTTTTAAAAGGACCTGGTTGGGAAACTGGGAGTGCAGAACAGCAGCCATTAGCAATGTCTTCAATGTGATAGGAGGGCCTTATCTTAGCTAGGAAAACAGGTCCCTCTGGAAAGACATCAGCTAAATTTATTAAACATGCTCTTAAATATGTCATTGTGTGGCTTTTGAACAGCTGTGGTGTTTACTGAAGTTTTTTCCTGCCCTGTGTTCTGTGCATGAGTTGTTCTTTTCTGTCTTGCCAAAATGGGCCTACTCCCAAATCCACTGAAGTTACTGGGGTTTTCCCCATTGGTGTCAAAGGATCTGGCCCTGCATGGCCAATAGCATCCTGAGGAAAGGCTGTAATGAATAAGCAGAAAAATAGATGGGAAAGTTTGCTCCTCTGCTCCTTAGAAGTGCTTCTGTTCGGAGCAGCAAATATGGATCAGTTTGGGAACATAACAGGCAGCATACTGATGTGAAAAACCTCATTTCTGTAGGTATTCCTTGGAGACCAATGAAATGGAACACAAATGCACTTGCTGCCATGAAAAAAGAAGTCACAAAGTGAAGGTGGAACTGATTTGCTCTAAACATAAGACAGTCCAGTTCACATATGTGTATGTAGATGAATGTGGATGTGTGGAAACAAAATGCCCAAAGAGGATAACATGAGCATAACTAAAGGAAACATTTCCTCTCCCATTTACTAGTTTAGTGAGTAGTTTAGAAAACTGTAGTGAGTAACCTTCAAATGACCATACTAGTGCTTTTTCTTTCTGGTATTATATGCAGTTATGGAAATTTACTCTAAATGTTTGTAGAATAAACTGCATTTCAAAGAGGACTTGTTCTCCTGTTTCAGTGATGCTGCTAATGGGGCAAGGTGGCTAATGTCTTTAATCCCACACTGGTTTATAAACCAAGGTTATTGCAAGACACTCTCAAGACAGTGATGCCTTTCAAAAGTCCTACCTGAAGAAAGTGCATGTCGTAAAGCCATAACCACTTCCACAGCTGCGGTTCAGACAGAGGCAGGACTTGGCTCAGGGCCACATTTGTGTTCTCCCTGGTGGTCCTGAACCTACTTCGGCTGTGACTGGCTCACTGGAGGAAATCAAGGTGCTTTTTGTTTTCCTTCAGCACAGTGAGCACTATTATCAGAAGTGTAAAAACGTGTTTTTTACGTACCCACTACAAAATGAATATATTTGCACTCTTATTGGGAGTCCTTATCTCACTGGTTTTTTTTATTATTTGCCTGCATCAAACTCTCAGTCTCAGTACTGGTTACATGACTGTGATTTGTGTTATAAATAATTGACTCCCAGCTGGCATGTCCAGTGCCACTGATGACAGTATCTTATGTGGACAGTGACCAAAATGTTCCAACAATACCTTCGGAGTACTCAAGAAAGGCAGATGCTTCTGTTACTTGAGTAATTTGGTCTTCTGTGACCTGAAAGAGACTTGAAGACTGTGAGTTTCGTAGGTAGTGTCCTGCAGCCTGCTGTGCAGGGGTCTTCAGAATTGTTTTGAAGTGAATGCATTTGAACTGACCAAGCAGATATGAAATGCATTAAACTTTAGCTTTCTATTTTAAAATGTTGCAGCTCTTGAGCTCCAATAAATATTTAATTTGCTTCTTTTACATAATAAATTATTTCAGCTGATGTCAGGTTACTTTGATGTGTACTGTTTCATTATGGTGTTACTGATCTTAAAATTGTAGGAATCCTTAACTTTGAACAGGCATGGGAGTCCAGCCCCTTTCTGGAATGATTTATCTCAGCCTAACGCTGGTGTAAGAGCCCTTGGGAAGTTACCAGTTTCTCAGCACTAGAGGTTCTGAGAGCCAGGGTAGCTGGGTCAGACAGCTGAATTCAGAGGAGGTGAATTTCACCCTTTGCTTTTATTCTGTTTCCTTATAAACAATAAAAGAAAGGCTGCGTGTATCTAACAATCACAGTGGAAATAGATGCACCAGAGGTATCTCTGGGAGGGATGAACAACAAAATCTGACAAACAGGTGTTTGTGATGAAGCTCAAATTATAGAATCATGGAATCATAAAATATCTGAAGTAGTAAGGGACCCATATGGATCACCGACTTGAACCTAATTCTCCCATTCCCAGCCCTTGCACTGGTCAGTGAACCAGTTTGCTTGATTATAAATTACAGGAATCTCCAAATAATTTGGTTAACTGTCAGTGCAATGCAACTCCCTTGGAAGGCACATGTTACAATTGCTTGACTCTGAGACTCATGTATAAATTTCACCTTAGTCCAGAAAACTGTTTTTATTGATACAAATCAAGTGTGTGCATGCTATTACAATGCAAAGAATAGCAGCAAAACAAAAAAAGGGTATTCCTTTCTTTCCTCTTTGCCTTTCCCTGAGGGGGAAGAGGTCATTCTTGAGTCCTTTTGTCATCAGAATAGGAAACAGACTCTGTAAGTCATATACACACTCATGCAAATCAACTTGCAAACCAACCCCATGAATCAATCATTCTCAGCAACATGACTTAGCAAGAACATGATCAGGAACCTTTTGCATCCCTGCCTTATTTTCAGCTGGGAGAAGGGAATAAACCACAACTTAATCTAACCAGGTGTCTAGATTTCTATTCTCCTGTCTAAGTGATGATGAGATTTTATACAGAAGCTGAGGATGGCACTGATTTAGAGGCATACTTTCCTGTTCATTTTCGGCAGGTATTTTGCTTTTCAGGCAAGTGAAATGCTAGAAGCAAAGATGTATTTCCATCTCCAGCATGCTTTTGATTATGTGAAATTTCACATGCTACTTCTTCATTCCCAGTTACACCTGGCACTTCATTTACCTACTCAGTCCAGCATCTAACTGGCCTATGCAATACTATCTAGAGCTCTGATGGTGGGTGTTAGAGAAAACTCATTGGTCCTCTGTTTGCAGGTGCAGAGTCCTACTTAGCTACCAGCAAGGTAAAGTCTATTTAATGAGAACTTTCAGCTTCTTCACCTGAGAGACAGTCAATGGGTCAAACATTTCCCCACCCCCCGCTTCCCACCTGCCATGCCCAAAATGCAGAGAAACAAATCAGCCTGAAGGCTGCTTGATTGACCCCACTGGCAAGCTGGCCCTTCTTGCTCAGTGACTGCCTCTGCATGCAGCAGCATCACTGCTGTTTGCACAGAGCCAGCTGGACTGTAACTAAATTCTTTGTGTCCTTTAGGTTGTTGCCACAAGCTCCCCACCAGAATGGGCAAAGTTAAACGCAGGTGTCTCTTCCAGGAGAATTTGCCTGTAAGAGCTTCATCTGACCATGATCCGGCTGCCGTTGCTGTGTGGCTGCTTCTCACGTGTGCACGGTCAAGCCTTCATCTGTAGCCCAAAGCCATCTCTTCCTGTTACTGACTGGTCTCTGCAAGTCAAATATTTCCCTGGCATAACTCAAGAAAAATCAGTGGCATTGCTCCAAGTACTGTTTCTTCCTTTTGCGTGAATTCTTTACAGCAGCGTAAACTTCAATAGGGTAACCCCAGGAGAACCAGTGCTCAGCTGAGCCAGTTGGGCCAGGGCTCAGCTGGTTTCAGCCTGTAGCCGTTCTTTTCCTATCATGCAAGGATGGTACTTCCAAGTCACTGAGCAGTTCTGAACCAACACACCAGGAAGTACTGTCCCATATTGCTAAAATAAATATTTGTTGGAGATACTGCCTCATGTCAGGTGAAAAGTCCTAAGGCACTACCATTTTGCTGGTGTACTCTGAGTCTGGGTTGCCATTATGACATGAACTCTGACTTACCTATTGGTTTGAGGTTTGGAAAGGTCAGTTCACAACACCACTTTAATGCAGTTTAGCTAAATTTTGGATTGGCTTTTGTTACCAATTATTAATGTTTGCAAGGAGAAAAAGAAAATTCAGGGTGTGCTCCGGATTTTTATTTGGAGAGAGGCACTTTTCTTTGACCTAGTTTTCCACTGAGCAGATCCCCTGGTTGTGGAATCAGACCTTTGGTGTTATCTACAGCGTGCCTTATCGATAACAATCTATTCTGATATCTAGAATCTCAAGCTGAAAACAAAGACTGTAAACTGTAAATGCCCTCTAATACAGAAGGGATTGTTTAAAAGAATGCTGCACCTATTTTGTTTCAGCGTACCAGCTTAACAATTAGAAAGTTGCAAGGTAAACATGAAAAAATTTGTCTAAATATCACTCAGGAAAGTTATCTGATTAGTAATGAACCAGAAAAGAAAGTAATCTAGCAAATGCGATGGGTCCTGTTTCAGGTAAGGGGGAGACTAAGGATTGAGTGGTCTGAGAGTCCTGCCTGATGCTTCTACAGATTTGTGTGTTCAGAGACATGTTCTTGGCCTTGTTTATATTTCCTTCCTGATCTAATATAAAGATAAAGGTAGGCCTTTGTTTCTTATATGTGATTGTAACATTTAAATTCATAAAGCCTTTTTGCAGGGATATACAACACGGTATTTGCAATCCCAAGGCTACACTCTTTTGTCTGGTATCCCAAACATCCTTCAGGAGAAAGAACTGTGACAATTTTCCAAAGATACTAGGACAAAGGTATCAGTTGTGAAAATCTTTCTTGTTTTTCCACTTCAAAGGATCTGATTATTCAGTATCTTTAGGGCAACAATAGTCTCAGTTTGCCTTGTACAAGGCCATTCTCACATCCATTTAAACCTTTGACAATTGAAATCCCTCTCTTAGGAAAGCAACCCCATCAGAGGTGTGCCCAGGTAATTGGCTTTTTGTCAGGAGTAGGCCAGAGTTTCATCATGGAACTACAGAAAGGTTGTCATTTCTTATACACTTAACTTTTCTCTAAAACGTGTGTCCGGGTTTCATCAGTAGTCTGTAAGGCAGTTTAATTGATACTCATTGGCTCTAATATATACATATATGTGTGTGTATATATATATATATATAAAACCAAAGGGAATCTGCACAGTGGATTTATGTAACTGTGAGTTGACACTTCTGGTCATAGATATCCCTGTTTCATTTGAGCTTGACTTTTGCAAAGGCCTGTTTTTAAACCACCCTTCTTGTTCCATAAAAAAAAAAATTATTTAACTACTGATTCTCCAGAGGATCTGGTCTAGTGGGGTCTCCCATTGATATGAGTGAAGAAATCACAGAAGACTGAGTAGGAAGGCTCTGGTTCATCCCATTTACCTAAAAAAAAAAAAAGTATGTATAAATCAGGACTTGAGGCACTGTAATCTTTCTGTGTAGTTACTGAAAATTGCTATGCACCTCACCTCAGCTCAACTATCATCTGGAAATGCCTCCGTCTCTCCTCCTTTTGACTTCCTAGGCAGTCTGAGTACAGCCCTACTTCATCTAAATCCTTTAAAGCAATGTAAGAAGTTGATCCCAAATGCCAATGTTATATATTTGTAATAGGAAGCACCAGATATTTACTGCAAATTCTGTCAACCCTGTATCTTACCTTGAACATCTCAACTATCAGTGCTTTCACTTTCAGTGAAAGACTCTTTCACCCTGATTTTTAGTAAGAGTAATGCTAAGAACAGTTTTATTATTTTTGATAGGTTCTTTGTAGAGGGCTTCATCTTGTTTTTAGCATTTGTAGTTGTCTTCTGAATTTTCCCTTTACTCTTTTCTTGGTGTTTTAAATGTAGTCCTTAGTAACTGATCTCATTCTAAACCCTACACAGAATGAGTCATATTTTGACCTACATCAATGTCTCTTAGCATGACACCAGCAAATCAAAGGGAGCTTAAAACTGGGATAAACTAGGAGTGAGTTTGGTGCCATTCCCATGTGTTGTGTAAGTAAGTTATATTCAACTTCGATTTCTGAAGGCCACTGAAGAACTGCATAAACGCTTTCATGTTCCAGCTCTGAAATGGTTTATGTTACAATCTCTCCCTACACTGCTGTTCAAAGAGAATCATGAGGCAAGTCCATTACCACTCCTTTACAGCATCTTGACTTCACTTCTTTACATATCCAGACATTACTCTATATTGACTGCTCTATTTCCCGTAATGCCATAAAATCTTGGCTTAAACCCAGAGTTTAATCTGACCTGCAGTGAGCATTGTTCTATAAACAAAAGGCTACTAAAGTGCAATGTAGCCATACCAGCTGCTACTTTATGGCCTGGAATTAGCTTTTCCCCAAGAGCTATTTCTCTCAAGGACCAGTGCACACACCTTAACATCCCCAAGCACCCTGACTTAGTTCTAGCTTGTCACTTAAACTTTCTGCTTGCTTTTGATGATGTTCTCTGTTGTTTTCAGATTTCAGGTGAGGCATGGAAAAGATTTCCTGGGTATGTAATGTATGCTATAAATCCATCTTTCTTCACTGTTACCCCAGGAAAATTTTCAGGAAGTGTTACAATTCATCACACTCTTCTTAAATAACTACTTTAGAAAATCCTTCAAAGAATTTTTATAGCCTGCAGTGCTGCTCTGTATGGGGAAATGTCTGGAGTCTGTTTACTGAGTACCAGAACAGCCCTTGTAGCACCAGTGTGAAAGTTTGTTCTTGTCCATCACCAAATCAATTGGACTGGACATCTTCCTAGAGACACCTGTGCCTTTCCAGGAGCAAGTAGTTGATTGGGTGACATTTTTGTATCCTACGTTGTGCTGTTCATACTGGATGATAATAATGACCCTTAGAGCCTTTGTGAAAGGAAAAGCAGTTTCAAGCACATTCTCATCCTACAACCATACTTTCATAACGGGTATTCAATTAGGTATGCAATTACTAGTCATGCAAAGATTTCTGGCAGAAACAGAAGCTATTCCTATTAATTCACCTTTCCCTCAAGCTCAGTGACTTGAAAAACATCAGAAAAAACCCCAAACAACAGTCAAGTTAAAAAACCCCAAAGGTTTCCCAGCAGTCTCATATTTTGTTTTCACAACAATGCTTATGAGTGTGCTCAACTTCCCTGATGTGTTTTTATTAATAACTAATGAATTAAGCTGCTTGCTTTTGATGTTGATTTTTCACTTCAGAATATGACTTGGTGAAAGGAGTTTCTTTTCATCCTGGACACAAGGGTTACCACTCTGTCTTGGGGCTACCTGACTGACATTTGTCCTGGGATGGCATGGCACTTCTGGTAACAAAATTGTCTGTTCTATAAAAATGAGTTGTTATTTTATTTGATGAACAGTTCTGCTTCACTGTGTAGTATCACCCTTGCTCGTAGATACTGGGCGGTTCCATAATATAGTTCCATTTCAAGGGTGCTGTATCACTTTGAATTCCCTGGTTTCTAATAGCTTTGGGCCTGATTCTCTTCTACTTTCTATTTTATAAATATATGACTCTTGGAGACAGTCCTGTGCAGGGCTAAGAGTTGGACTTGATGATCCTTGTGGGTACCTTCCAACTCAGCATATTCTGTGATAATTCAGGAATCTTTTTGGTTTTTTAAATCAACCTTTTGATTGCAGCTTTAAAACTGAACTATACTTTTAGTTTTTATTTCCTTCATAAGGTGGACTGCCTTGCCTGAGAAAGATTCTTCTAACAAACAGCAAAATTTTTCATTATCATCAGCAAAGATGAATTACTTTGTACGTGGAACTTGTAAAACACTGCAGGCTCCAACTATTTGAACAAAATAGTCTGTTAATAATGCATGCAAGGGATTATTAGTAATTAAGAACTGTTTCTCCTTGTTCCTGCAGTCAAAACAACAGAGCAAACATTGAAATATGTAATCTTTGTTGCTAATGGATTCTGACTGGACTGGCAGGTCCTGCTTTCTCTCCACAGTTTTCTTTGAAGGGAAACCAAATTAATTATGTATTCAGTCCGCACTACAGCTGGAGACATGAGATGGGTCAGTACTGTCCTTTAGAGTGAAATACATGCTTACACCAGCAGAATCTGAAAGTGAGAAAAGCCTTTGCTTTCTCTGAAAACGCCAACCTGTCATTTGATACAAACTGACATTGAAAATGGTGTTATGATGTGACCGAAACGTGGTGTGACAGGATCTCTAGGCAGCCAGTTCACTGAAGTGAAATGTTTTTAAAGTAAAAAGGGTCCTCCCTTCAAAAACAACAAACACACCAAACCACAAAAAAACCAAAAAACCAAAAACAACAAAACCCACCAGATACTTACAACTGGATTTTACTAGAGTACAAAATAATCATCTGCAATAGGATGACCCTGAGAGGGACTGCAGAGCTGTTGGGTGAATCTGATTTTAAAAGGTTCTATTACATAGGTCCCCTTTCAGTTGTGTTCATGAAGAGTATGTGCTTCCCCCCAGTCCAGCCCCTGCCAGCACCTCTGAGTTGCCAGGTCTCTTCAGGGTCCCTGGTAAGGTCTCTGGCAAGCCTCCTTCTCTCCCTCACCTCTCAAATTTGGCTTTGGGTCTGCTCTTGGCTGCAGGAAGCCCTTACTCCTTCTCTCCCTGCCTGCATTCGTGTTGCAGGCTCAACCCGTATCTTTCACACCCTCTCTGGATCCATTTGCCCTCCCAGATCTTCTCCAAGCTAAACCTGTGCAGTTACTCTCAGGAAAGGAGCCATTCCTGCTTCCTTGAGAGTTGTACTCCAGGCTGCAAGAAGTATTGGGTAATTCCTGGTATCAGTGCAGACTGGGTGATTAATTAATGGTGAGTAGCCCTGCAGAGAAGGACTTAAGGCTACTGAAGGATGTAAAAGTGGAAGTGAGTCAGCAATGTGCACTTGCAGCCCAGAAAGCCAACAGCATCCCAGGCTGCCTCCAAAGAGGTGTGACCAGCATGTTTAGGGAGGTGATTCTCCCCCTCTACTCTGCTCTTGTGAGACTCCACCTGGAGTGCTACATCTAACAAAGGAGTCCTGAGTACAAGAAAGACATGGACGTGTTAGTTCCAGAGGGCCATGAAGATGGCCAGAGTTCTGGAGCACCTCTCCTATGAAGAGAGGCTGACAGTTGGGTTTGTTCAGCCTAGAGAAGAGAAGGCAACATTTCAATATATTAAAGGGACTGATAAGAAATATATAGAAAGACTCTTTACCAGGACCTGTAGTGACATGACAAGGAACAACAGTTTTAAACTGAAAGAGGTTAGGTTAGGCTTAAACTGGAGATAAGGAAGAATGTTTCTTATAATAGCGTGGTGAGACACTGGAACGGTTTGCCCAGGGAAGTTGTGAATGCCCCATCATTGGCAGTGTTCAAAGTCAGGTTAGATGGCACTTTCAGCAACTCGGTGTAGCAAAAGATGCCCCTGCAGGGGGATTGGACTTTGTCACTCTTTGTCAGAACATGCAACAAACAGCAATTACTTTCACCAAACTGAAAATCAGTAATAGTTACTTTGGGGGCTTTTATTTTTAATAAAAGTGAAAAACATGGCAGTGTTCTGCATCCCTTTTAGGAAGAGAAAGCTACTCTAGTGCCTCCAGTACCATTACCAAAAATCCCTCCTTGCTTGTTTTCTCGGCCTGTGTCTCTAACCTGCCAAGGCATATTGGTTGGCTTTCTAGTTGTTTAACTTTCAGCTGGTCTCTACCATTTTGCAGAGCCATACCCCAGGCTTTTGTGCCATGAAATATTAGGCAAGTGTCTGCAAATTACAGTAATTTCTGCTGAATTTTTGTGCATAATTACATCACTGGAACAGAAAACTCTTGCAAATCTGTCTTTCTACTTCAGTGACATTATTACTCCTGGGCTCACTACAAATGCTCAGAAGGTCATCCTATTTGTTTACACAAATCCTGCTTTTCTTTGAGCATGAGATTTGAAGCATTGTGTCAGAAAATAACCTTGGTCTGAAACTTTTGCAGTATTTTTAAATGTGACAAACTGTCAAGATAAAAACCTCTCAAAGTGATTTTTTTTAAAACTCTTTGACTTAGATTACTATACTGGTATATTAAAAATATTATTTGTGCTCTGGCTTTTGAAGAATAGCCAGGAGCATTGTAGGCATTCCAGAAATGAAACTTTATAAAGTGCCAGTTCATTCATTCTGGTAAGTCTTGATCTTTCCTTTACAATATCTAGAGAGCAGAATTAATACAATGAAGCTATTAACAGATTATAAGTCAGAAGTCTATGTTACACCTAAAGGTACTGAGATGCTTTCTCATATTTTGATAGAGTATTTGACTAAACTGCATCCACAAAGGTGACATTTTAAGAAAAAAAGCACCACAGTTTGACCGTATCTCAAACCTAGGTTAACATTTTCTTGATATCATGGAAATTATTTTGGATTTAAGATAAGCATAGAGAAAAAATATTTTTTAAGCCAGTTTTGAAGACAAAACCAGTTGATGGTCTTCCATTTCATAAAATATCAGAATATTTAGCATGATGAGAGTTTTATTTATAATTCTTATGGATAGGCTTAACTATTCTTAAATGGCCTATTATTTTTGTAGATATAATTTATGACTTCCTAAATGTGTTTTGATAACATTTTTTTCCTTTTGCTTGCATCAGAGTCTAGTACCCTCGTATTACTAATGGTATTCTCTCAATACATTTACGTCATCAGTTATTGAACATCTTAATGTGGATAACTTTGCATCAATTTTAGCATAACATATGCGTATACTGATAAAATATTAAGTACTGCTGATTATGTTACCCTTTAAGTCTATTTGAAACCATCTTGTGTTGTTATTGTGGGTGTTGATGCTTTTACTTAGGCCAATATAAGCCACAACAAAATTCACTGAAGTCAACAGAACTCAGACAATAAAGAAATGGTGGGGAGAGTTATTCTTTTGTTTAGAGTGAAACATTAGATTTATTAGTTCTACATCCATTTGATTGTATAACAATCCTGTTATTTTATGTGTTCTGCATTATATTTCTCCTAATTAGAAATTACAACCATAGATAGTCCTTCTGTAAAATGTCTGTAAATATGAATGTTTGTAGAGAACCAAATAGATCTGATGCTGACAGCTTTCTCACATAAAAGATAGAGTCCATTTGCATATCTTGATGAACACACCATCTGTATCCAGAAAGTCAATACAAGAAGGGTGGAACAATCAACGTGTTTTACAGAGGTATTTGTTTTTATTTCCTTAATCTGAAATAAGATATATTTTGTAAGCCCTCGAACATGTAAGGCCCTGTAATAATTTTTCTTAAGGAACACCCAAAAACCTATTTGGTTTAAGGTAGAGATACACTTATGAGAGATTACCTGAAATAATTCTTTCTGGATACAAGAAGGGAATCTGCTGACCTCAGAACTCTCTTCCAGTTTGAGGTTCATAGTAAATTTCTTGGGTAGACCAGGTGTATGAGTTTTAGTGGCATAAGTCAAAAAAGCTATGTTGATACTTTCAGTGCACATTAAAGTCCATGTTGCCTATTTGAACAACATGTTCTGGACTGTTGGCGTATTTCTGTCCAGAGACCCAAATTAAACTTCAGCCTCTTGCTTTCAGTACATGATTTGACATAAGTCATGACTACAATGGCATGTCCAGGACCTTTGCCAGACTGAGCGTTTAATGTAGCTTTTATCCTGAACTAGTGTTCCTTACCCAGCTCCCACACTGGATTTTTAGCACCAGCTTTATAATTTCTATTATAATTACAGTAATGTCACTGAGTGCTCCCTTAACTTATCTGTGACTCTTTCTTTACCATGAATGTGCCGATCTCAAAGCCTGAAATTAAATCAAGTAATCTGGCTTTTTTTGCTGTGCCTGGCAGGGAGCTGTGGAGGCTTGTAAGACTCTCTCTGTTTCATTAATCACATGTTGTTTGAAATTCACTGTCAGAAATTCAGAATCTCTTTGGTGCTTATACTGCAGAATACTTGACCCTATCTTCTTCATCCTAGCTTAGCCGTATTTTGTTTTCAGGATTACATGTCCTGTGGGACAAAGTGTTACTCCAGTGGTATTCTGCCATGTTTCGTGAGGTCCTAAAAGAAAACATGAGAGAAGTAAACTGCTGTGTGTCACTAGTGGTGATATTGCACTGGACAATGTTTGCTTTTCAAAACCTATGTTCAATAGAGGTAATAAATCATTGAATTGCTTTCTACATGTCTGCTGCAGCACAGCTAACCTCCTGCTTAACTTGCCAGACAGACTTCAGCAAACACTCTACACAGGAGAGGTGAAAAGGGGCCCAAACATAATGGCAGGAGAAAATTTGTTTCTGTGTTGGCAAAAGCAACTATTTCTCTCTAAATCAAATGCCAGCACAATGGAATCACCCCAAAATACAATATATGGTGCTGCTCTTAGGTTTTAGCATGGGAGTCTGTGCTCTCATTGTTCTTTCCCATATACCAGTAAGCAGCAGTGTTTACTGTACAATTTCCATGGGTTCAGCTTTTGTCCTTAGTTAATGACAAGGAAGCAGCTACAAATTTAAGTCACTGCATTTCTGAAAACAGGACAAAGCACTACCAGACAAAACTTATATGTTCTGTAACTGATCAAGAGCTTTTGAACAGCTTTTAAGGCACTAAAGTCTTCATTCTTTCTATACATGTCCAGCCCTGAGTCTTTTTCATCACATACCAGTGAGCTTCATGGCAAATGTGAAAAATTTATGAGTTTGGTAAATTTGCTGTGTCAGTGTAAGTGACAGGAGCGACCTAGGGAGAAGCAGATGATCTACATGGGGTCTGGAGAAGTCCTGCAGCCTGTTGATCAAAACACTTACAGGGGAAGATCATAAGGGCCAACACTGCAAAAAGGTATTGACGCAAAAGGCTTTCAATATGTTCACTGGAGGTGATAATAAAACAATAAAGATACAAATCCAGATCTACTATACAAGGACTGTTTTCCTGTAAAAATGACCCAGACTTAAAGAAGCAAGTTTGTTGCAGAGACAATGGACCCATCTCCTCCCTCTTAAACTGTGTAACTCAGGTTCACAAACCAGAAATGCTCCTGTGCAACAAACTTCCTAAGAAATAGTTGAAAACTAGCATCATTCAGGTTTTCTCCTGAAAAAATAAGGGACCTTTAGTAACATCAGTAGGAAAACTCTCCAAGTGTGAGTCTCTGCAGAGACAAATGTTAGCATAGTTGCTGTAGGGTTTTGGTTGAAGCATATCAAATGTATTGCAAATCACCCAATGTTCTGTGTGGTTCAAGCATATGATAATTTTGCAACCATTTTATGTCTTGGTCCTTAGTTTATTTTTTCTTTTTGACTGAGCTTACCAGCAAATGCTGGTCTGTTAAAAAAGAAATGTTTCTGATGTAAACTAGCATGGGAGGACTTCTTTTGTTTTACCTTTGATTTAAATTAAATGTTAATCCTGGAAAATAAACTTAGTAGTGAAACCACACCTCTCATTCTGCTTTCTCCATTTATACTGGTTGATTAGTGAACTTACTGAAAGCTTATCTCCTTATGGAAGTGAATTTGGATTAAGGGTGTGTGTATGAATTTAAACTGTGCTGCTTGTCATTGATTGGCTTTCTGGGTAATTGCTCTTGTCTGGGAAGTAAGAGTGGTCTGTGCACAAAGCCAGTTTAGAGTAAAACACTCTTTCCAGCTTCAGAAACATTTTTTTTTCTCAATTGCCTTCATCTACAAAGTACTGGGATAACAGGGTCAGCCAGGGAGTAAGTCCTAGAATGAGATGTTCAAAAGAGGCAGAAAGGGTTGCAAGACTAGAGCTGTGCTATTGGCTCTGTAGAGCATCAATCACAAACCCATGACCTTTCCCATAACCCACAAGAGCTGATGACGGGTGAAACAGTATTTACTGCTGTTAGGTCTCTATAATGCCTTCTGTGATTAATTTGGAATCTTGGACAATATTTAAAATTCTGCCTCATTTGTGGCCAATACGGTATTTATAGTATTTTTCATAGAGCTAGAAGTGCTAACAGCCTGGTATCCTGGATATATTCCAGAATGCATACTTCCAGTTTATTTACCCATGTTAGTCCTGTAGTTCCATCTCCTGTAGCCAAACCATTTGCTGCTTCTTGTTCTAAACAGGCAAATAATTGCCATGTTGTCAGTCTGTTGACTCACAGGGCAGGGCATTCCTATGGCTTGCACTGTTATTACACCTGTCTTGTAAAGAAAGCTTGTTATATCACACATGCACAAAACATTTTAGCTGTCACCATCTTTCCCTCATTCTTTAAACTATTTAAACATTTACCTAAGGAATGGTCATTTTCCATTCTTGGCCAACAAGAGATTTGGGATTGGTTTTGTTTGTTTTATTTTTACTGGAAAAACAGCTTCCAGACTTTGGTTTTTTTAGAAATGTACTTTGACTACTTCATCTGACTTCTTTTCTTTTATGAGTGATTGACATTCTTTTTCCCATTTTCTGATTTTTACATATGATTAAAAGGGCCAATAAGTACAACTAGCATACTAACTCTTAGATCAGAAATAAAAATCTATACTAATAAGAATAGAAAATTGATTTAATCTTGACACTGGGCTTGTGAGCAGTGCCAATATTGACTACTTTTACTATCTCTATTGGCTAAACATAATAATAATAGACTCACAGCTTCTAAGAGGGAAAAAAATTAATGATTTCTCAACATTCTCAGGGTAGTACAGATTTTATGTTCTTATCCCCATTGCTCAGAAATGCTGAAATAACGTAGGCAGCAAAGGGACACGCTCTATTTACAGTGGCTATATACCACACATGGTGGAAAGCATTTCACTGTCCAGTACCCCAATTCCTCCAAATTCCTCCAAAGCACCTGTGTTTGACAATTCAGCAGTAAGAGAAAGAGGAATCATTCATATTAAGTTTGTATTGGAAGGCTTTTATTTTTGAGTTTAAAGAAATGCCCGGCTCCCTTAAATACTTCTCCATATGTCAGTTTCTGATGTGAATGTCATGAGCCTTGCAAGCCTGTCTGAGAATTAACAGTCCATCTACATGAATATAAAATGACTTATGTTTATTTTTAATTGAGATAGGTGGCCTAAATTTCTAGGATGTATAGTCTAATGATATTAAGCAGCAAGAGCTACTTTTAAGAGTGTTTTTCCCAAGGTTGACCTCACACACCTTTCTTGACTAAAACCAGCATGCACTTTCCTGCTTCACTCAAGACTGGGCAATGAGGCCTTACCTCATATTTTCTTCACACCCAGAGTGTCAACAGTAATGGCTGAATGGAACCATTGAAATACCAATTTTGTTCATTAAGTAGTCTCTCTTCCGCCACTGATTTTTTACTTGTAATTTTGAGAATCAAGGGAAATCAAACTTAACCAGAATGCCTGCAACATGGAAAACAAACAGTGTTCCCCTAGGATGGTTGCCTAATGCTGCAGATTTATCACACATTCATTTTGGTGGAAAGCATTTTATAAGGTCTGTGGAGGAATGAGCAGAGCCATATTTAACAAAAAAAAGGCACTGAAAATGCAATTGACTAGTAGGAAAGTTAATCTCCTAATGTTTTAAAGCCTGATTTACACCAGAACTGTGATGTCGGGTATGTTTTCAGGTAAGATATCATACACACAGAACAATCACTTTATTTCATAAGAACATCAGGATTCTTGGTGAAGAAAGGCTCTATTATAAATGCAACACATTATTATAATTATTAATATGTTAACAATTGTAAGAATTATTGCAAAGGAAGTGAGCTATTTGTTCAAACAATATTATTTTATCATCAGTTCCTATCTATGTACAAGAGGAATGGGATTGAATCCAGTCCACAATAATGTCAAAGTCCAACTGAATTTCATTTACTGTGCATTAAGCAGGAAAGAAAGATAATTTGGAAAGTGTGGGATGTTTGCACTTTGCTTACCTTGGCAAGACCCATTCCTGTATAATACATTCCTGGCTCTCCCATTTTTGCAGTCAACATATGTTGGTTTTTTTTCAGTACCAGGTCAGTGTTCTTCTTACAAAACAAGTTTACTTAATGTTCCTAACACATGTAAGCCAAGGGGAAACCCTCTTTATTCCATGTTGTACAGCCTTTTAAAGCATTTTTTCTATTCTACTGCATGTGGTTAATTTTTTAACTCACTGCAAGTGAAAAAAAAAAAAAAAAGCAGCCCAGTGTTTTCAGTGAGTGCACCTATCACAGAAGCAGGTGGTGACCGGTCTGATGCATTTGGGCCCCACACTGAGCCCATTTACCTTTAAACTTCCCAGGTAGATGGGGATATTAGTGATAGCTTTACCATTTGTCCCTCAATTACATATTCTTGGCATGGCTTCTCTCCCAGAAGGAATGAAAGAACTCCACCACTGCTTTTTCATCACCACCCCCAGCATCACCATCTGCTCTGCACAGTCTCCAGCCCAATGGGTGCTCTGGATTTACAGCAATCCCAGTTAGATTTTGCTAAGACTTGTCAACACATTTCCTCTTTAAATAGCACAAAAATCTACATAGTGGGGGGAAGGGGAGGGGAGTTCATCTTGGCTGATTTTGCAAAAGCCTGCATGAATTGCCTATTCTCCTTCCCCTCACCAGTTGGGAGCACTCTGAGAATGATTCCTGCATCCCAGCTGCCTTGTTTGCACGTGGTAAGAGTGCTTAGTGGGGTGAGAGAGGGAGGGAAGGAAGTGGCAGCTGCAAACTGTTAAATATTTTCCAAGGACCTTCTTCCAGATTGTGGATTAATTTCTGTATAAGCAGCTCCAGGTATAAGCAATACAACACTACCTGGAGTGCTGACCTTCTGGAAGTCCTATAGAGTATCTCTGTCCCTCTCCAAATTGCATCTGGCTACCAACTTCACCACATGCATAGAGACTCCTCTCCCCCCCCCCCCCCCCCCCCCCCGTCTTTTTTTTGATACTTTGTATGGACCCCATCCTAGGTGCCTGCAGATAGAAATTGCTGTGGAACAGCTGAAGCTACAGATATGGACCTTCTGCCTGTACACTGACTCACATGTTGTGGGACTTGTGTCCACTGGGAAACTGGGGAAATTGCTCCTTTCTAAACTGGTGTCTTCTTCCCTAGAGAGGTGTGGGTCAGACAACATGAAGAGGCAGGAGTAGGAAGAATGGAGATGCAGGGAGACAGTACTCCAGTTTGGGAAGGCACATGTGTGGTGGGACGCTGTGGGCTTTGTGTGACCCTGGACAGGTCTGGCCAGTCCTTCTGGGGTGTCATCAAAGTCCAGCTTCATGTAGAACTTAAGGTTGTGCCTCTTCACTGTAGCATATCTTTACCTGCAGCTGATCTTTTACTCATTGACGCACTGCCCCCCAAATAAATTTTATTTTACCTTAATTGAGTTTGTAGTCAGAAACAGGCTTCTGCATGACCAAAATTTACTTGCTCTTTCTCCTCTTGCTGTTCTTAGACATTCACTATCGTAAGACCTCTCACACACATCTGGAATTTTTTGTTCTGCTTTCAGAAAATTCCACTGCTCCAAACTCTAGCCATTTTCAGGAAAAGGCAAATAAGTGAAAACTAATTATTGTTAAATTTTAGTAATTGTTTGTTCTGATCTTGGACCAATTACTAATTGATAGTTCTTTATGCTGGTCTCTTTTGAAACCAGAGTTGTAGCTGACACTCCTTTGCTGCTTAGTGCAAGGAGCAGGAGGTAAGAGGAGGAGGTAGAGACAGTTTTAAGCAAAAAACCCCAAACCGTCATGTTGTGTTTACAGAGGAATTTCTCTCTTTCTTAAAGGGTCACAGTGTGCAGTTCTGTGACTTCAAAACATACACAGTACCAGGAAATTGATTAAATTTTTGCTGTTACTGTATCAGAAGTATTGAGTGTTGGATAGACCATGTCTACCCTAATAATGAAAAATCCCTAATTTGTCAACCTGTTGCCTTTATAGATCTTAAAGCCAAGTAAATTTCAGAAAAAAAAAATATTTTTCCTTTAAAAACTAATTACTGAGCTTCTAGCCCATCCCCTCTTGATTGAGGGTTTTCAAGAGTCAGAGGGTTGGTCTTAAACAAATATTCCAATGAATTTATTACGTCAAAGTCATGTTCACTCCATTGTGTCTAATGCCAAAGGTATTGAGGAAATTCCACCAACAAAATCATTTTCCAGTCTCCCTGTGTTCATTGCCAAGAACAGCATCAGCACAGTTGATAATCAGTTGCCATTGGTCTGTAACATTCTTTTAAAAGGAAAACCAGAGCAAAAAGAATAGAGCCACTGAAATATAATATAAATGGAGAAAACAAGAAGTTTTAAACACCATTTTGTGGTCCTCAGTTGAATGAGACTTTATGCGATGTTAGTGAAATTTAGGCCTAAGTTGAAACAGATGCTAAAATTTGCTTCTCGAATAAAGACTCTGCCCTGGTTGGGACCTGCTGCCTTTGGTGTAATTAGGCCTGTTCAGAACTATGCTTGTGAAGGCTCATCAGAGTCCAGTGCCCTTCCCAACTAACTTCAGGCATGGTTGTTACCCTTATATGATGTAAGACACACCCACACCCCCCAGATTACTGTTCTCCAATGGCTGCTCCTGTTGTTGTTTTGGTCACTTCCACCTTTGCAGAAGAATAAGGAGGCTGGAATGAGATAGATATTGTTCCTTTGTGTCATCTGGGATTTACCTCTAGGGAAGTGAAGGAGAAGATTTAAAACTCATGAAGTTCAAAGTGAGAGTAATTAGCATAGCTTTCACTACACACCATCTTCAGTTACTGAATAAACAGAGGCCCTATGTGTACACACACTGTACTTTTATGCCTAAGGCCAGAGCTTTTTCTCCCAAGCAAACCTGAAAGACTTCAGGTGTTTTTCAAACTAGATGTTGGAACCAAAACCAACCAAACTTTAAGGTGTTCGAATTCTGCATTTTGATTTTCTGTATGGGACCTTTCCCTATTTCACAACTCCAAAAGAGAAAATAGAAGGATGTGATACATTTGCATTGCAGAAGCTAAACTCCTTTTGAATTGCCTCTCCCATTGCTTATCTTCATTCCTCTACTCATTCTTTCCTATATCATGTGCTTGTGATGCAATTGCAGGAACAGCACGTGGCCTCACAGCCCACACTTACAGCAGAAATGTTATAGCCCCAAGATTATGGCATTTGTAGAGCTGGAAGAGTTAATGAAGAGTAAACGGCAACAGGCAACTTGAGAGGAGGGAGAGATGTTAAGAATTGAGGTATTGTTTTCTGGATTAATGGTTCGTACACAGAAGGGAAAGTCAAAACTTTTCCTGTTATAGGCAGTTGGGATTGGTAGAATCTGGTCACACCTTTAGAAAAAAAGAATCTTAGCAATTTAGTCCAAACAATTCCAAGTAAACTGAAACTTTCCAGGTTACTTAGTCTTCCTCCTGACGTATCATTCAGTGAAGACTTCACACTTGCGATCAGAGTTGTAGTGTTTAGCACCTGAGATTGGAGTTGTAGCAATGGGAAGGGAGAAGTGTGCTGGATGGATATATGTAAGCCTGAGTCTTCCTGCTTGGCTAACTGTGGAGAACAGTAGGCAGTTACTGATCAAAGCTGGAGGAGGTGAGTGTTAGGAGAGGTAACAAAGCACCTTGAGTAACACATAGAAAACCCAATCTTAAGAGTGAATCACTAAAAATGGCTATTCACTGTATTATTCTCTTAAATCCCTCTTCTAACAAAGATATTTTTCAGTTGGTCAATATAATGTTAGCTGCTATGCAGAATTATCTGTAAAAAGAACTTAATCTCTAGAAGAAGAAATGAGTGCTAAAGAAGAAATATCACTAGTGGAAGTGTTACACAGATTCCCAATATAGAACAATACATGATAGTGTCTTACTTACTTGTGGACTAGTTGATCTCATTTTCAGTCTCTTTTCTTTCCCACATCATGCCTTGTCTTTTCCTAGATGACTGCTTCTTCCCGAAGGTAACTGAGATGATTTCTAAGTACTTGCATTCTTCATGAAGGTACTTGGCAGTTCAGTTCCATAGGAACACTATTTTAAGTTCATTTAATAAGAAAATAAAACCTGCTACTTGATCTACCTTGCATATCGTAGGTTGACATAATACCAACATTGATAATAAATTTAGTGGAGCCAGGTGTACAGTAACATGTAGATCCTTGTTCCATTTGTTCCTATGTTTACAGGTGCCTAAGAGGAAGAGCTGGGGTACCAGCTTGCTTGGTGAAGCAGTATAATGTATTGTAGTATGATGGAGTGTCAGGGGGTCATCAAATTAGATTTTGGTTCCTAAGATCCTCTTAAAGTTTTAATCTGTATAGATGAGGTCAGACCCTGAATACCCCAAATGTCACCTTGAGTTTATACTATCTGATTTCATCCATTTAAGTGCATTAGTGAGCTAAGGTCCTTAGTTACCCACCAAGTCAATACCCCACCAAGGCAGTTCAGCCAATTAGAAACACAAATCTCCTTGTGTTATTCTCCACTGACTCTATCCTAACTTAAATATCTCACTTGGGTGGCCACATCAGATTGAGTGGGCCCTCATATTTTATAGGGAAGTAATCTTTTGACATCCATTAACACCAGAATCTGCTGTGAATACTAATTTAAAGAAACCTATCAAGGCTCCTTGACTTATTGAGCACAAAGTGTTTCTCAGCCTCCCTATCAGTAATTCATCGAATACATATGGTCTGATATGAAGAGAGATTGCATCAGGAATATGGTTCAGATTTGAACAGTCTTTATCCTGCAATTTATTATCCAGATATTTTGCAAGTCCTTCTGTGTGCTCCTTGGAGAATCTAAATGCTTTGTAAACCCTCTTGTCCACAAAGCTCACAGTCTAACCTGAAATTACAATCAATCATACACAACAAATCCTGCAATTGGTCTGCTTGGAGATTACGGACTCTCAGTGATGACTGGAATGACAGCATAGAAATGGTAGTCACTTCATGCCCAAGAAAACTTTCCATAGCCTTGGGGAAGCAGAGTCCAGTTGTGCTGTCATCAAATGTCAGGCTAAATATTACTTGGATTTCTGAAGGCAGATTTCCATCTGTTAGGCCTTCAAAGCTTCCCAGTGTTAACATCACCCTTGTCATGTGTGCTCTTGGGATCAGTGGCATTTCATGGAAGACAGTTCAAACCAGCAGACATGTGAGCTTCCAGGAAGAACCATATTTCACTATCTGGGGATGGTTTCAGCATCCCGAGTGAAACAGTCCATTTAATGCAAAGCATCAGATTTCAAGGGCAGAGAAGTCAAGGGGAAGATCCTTACTGCTTACAGCTGGCTTTGGATGCCATCTGTCATCTTCATTTCACTGCCTTTGATGGTTTTGTGTATCAGGTGACTCCAAAATAGTGTCGTAGCTACATGTAATACAGGGTGCCAGGAGGGAAGCCCTGTTCAGGGGCAATAGGAAATCAAAGGACCTTCTTCAGCAGAACTGCAGGAATAACTGAGCAACAGAGAGTCACCCATTAGTCAATATGATAAAGGCCAAATGCCTCCGTATCTGCACTTAATGTCCATAACTGGTGAACAGTGGAAGTGATTGTAAACAAGTAGGAACTTCCCATAATATGACTAAATATTAATGATAAAGAATATTGATTTTTTGCAAAATGTCAGGGGTCTTCATCTCTATTATCATCAGTTCATCCAGTCTCCTTGTATCCCATGAAGAACTTCGCACGGTGAATTTCTCTCCCAGCTCTTTTTCTTCATCCCATCCATTGCTGAAAGCTTACACTTCTTAGGTTACTTTATTGGTGTTACCAGGACACTGAGTATTTTCACACTGTATTTCATGCTGCTCTATGAAGTGTCACTTAATGAAGGCTAATCCTTTTCTAAAATATATGACCCACTCACTAAATTCAGCTGCTGGACTTTTATCCTACTTTTTTTATCCTCTACCTGTTTACCACCCTTTCACAAAGCCTTCAAGTATTTCAAGACCCAGGAAAATGAAACCATTCTTTATGGATTGGGGTTTTTATCAACTCTGGGAAATACTAGTATAGTGTACTGTTTAATTGTTGACTTCTAAAACAGTATTATAACCCACAATCTTTACATGTTAGGATTTTGCTGGGTTTTTTTCAGCCACCATTTCAGAAGAACACTTCTTTCCTTGACTTTGTTTATTTTTAGATCAAAAACAACCTGATTAAATAGAACTTAGGAAAATGCTACCATAGCTTTATATGATCACCAAACTGTTATACAAAATTAAATGTGCATTGGTGAATAAAAATCAATTTCTTTGGGGGGGGGGGGATGAAGTAATAGCTAAATAAAAGGGAGTAGTTAGATAGCATTTCCACAATAATGAACAATGGTTGTATGTTTACCTAGCTGCACTCAGACAAGAAGATTTCCTTCATTGAGACATTGCTACCTATTTAAAGATAAACTTTTCAAGTCTAGGCTAAACAGTTTGCTCTGAATAACTGGATGAAGCAAATCCAGAGGTAACCCTAAAGAGATAATCTGGGTTGCTCAGTTTAGACCTCATCAGGTCTTATAACTGGCCAGGGAGGTAAATGTTCAATAAGGTCTATTCTACCGCTTTGAGTCTCTTCCCTATACTACCTTCCCTAATCATCATGAAGATACACCCCTCCTATTCCCCATGCTGCTTTTGCATAAGGAATGATGAGGAATGAAAGAGAGAAGTTGCTGAGTTGTAAGCACCAGGTTTCTCTTAGCAGTGAATGTCTCTATTCAGCATTATTTTCCTAGCAAATATCTCCTTAATTTTTAAGATCACATTTGTGCTGCCAGTGAGGAGCACAGCAACATTCACTGGACGGATGTTTAATACCAGGACCCTTGCAGCAATGGGTCTCCTGATACAGAACAGATTGCAAAGGCTTTAGTAGTATCAGCAAAGAGGAACATGGAGCTCACTATGGAACAGTTCTACCAGGAAGAAATCCTCGGCTTCTACTGCAGGAATGACTTCAGAGTAGGAAGGGCTGGAGATAAATAAGAATAGGGACAATGGTCAGCTGTTATACCAAAATCCATCAGATGTGTTCAAGAAAAACAGGAGTGAAGGAAACGTGATCTATTGTAGGTTGAGGAGGCTGCTTTTTGCCTGAGGAAACCATTCCCCAAAGCCCAAGCAGTTAAAATGCAAAACATATTGTTTGCTTCATAGTGGCTACTTACGTGACAGCTCTCAGGGTTAAAGTACCATAAATCATACTTTTTTTTTGTCAGGATGCTTAAAAATCTGATATAAACAGGCTCCTGACAAAAATGTTACACCACTGGAATGGCCAGGAGTTATTGATTTTGTATGTTTACAGCTTCTCTTCCTCAGAATCAAAGCAATGCAATTTACAGCTAAATATGAGTTGTCATGGGAGCAATTTTAAACGTTGAAAGCCAGTTCAGTGGCTTAACAGGGACAGATGAGCTAGCTAAAGAGAATTGAAGTGCTAATTCCTCATGATAATAATACTCATCTCATTCCAAATTATTTTTCGAAATATTTGTATGAAACCATTAACCTAAAGGCTAAATTGCCTCTTACCTCAAACCAGTCCCAATTTGTGCTGGAGCTGTCATAGCACCACTACAGAGCAGGACTAGCAAGTCCACCAAGATGGGGAAGGCAAAACAGTAAAACCCTGATAACAGAGTAGCTGAAAATTTTACCCAAAGTATCTCTCATTCCTTTATCTGAGAGGCACGATCCTCTTTTGTATTAAGAGAAGGTAGCAGTCCAAAAGAAAAAGCAGCCTAAGAACTGTTGGAACAACTTTGCCCTAAGGCTATGAGAAGTGAAAGGGTTAATGAATGGGTTGAAATGAATGGGTGAAATTAATGTGTGAATGGGTTAATGAATGATTTTAAATGAATGGGTTAAAAGTTCAACTCCTGCAGATGCTAAGGAGTGCATAGAATTGCACAAAATCTTAAAATGTTAAATTTCAGTGTGATATTGTATTTTGCAGATTTAATTCAGAAACATGAAGGGGATGTTAATTTGGCTGAAGGGCAGTGTAGTTTCCCCAAGTGGTTAGGCCAGTCTATGTGTGTGCACGTGTGTGTGTGTGTGTGTGTGTGTGTGTGTGTGTGTGTGTGTGTGTGCTTTGCAGTGGGGGAGAATGGGACAGACAAAACCTAAGCAATAAATTGATGTTAAAGAGCTAGCAAAAAAATCTATCTCAAGCATAACCAGATTACAAGAGAAAAAACATAAAGCATTTATAGCAAGTTACATGCCTCAGTGGTGCCTTATCAGGTTATGTGAATACCAAAGATCAGAAAATTGCGAGTTAAGAGTGTAATAAAGTCTACAGAATATTAGTCTTTAGCAATATTGACACTTCCAGAGAAGTAGAAAGTAGGCTGTCTTATATAGTCTAACAAATCCCGTTTAAGTAAGCACTGTTTGCTTGCCTTGAAATCAAATCACTAACACAGCTGTCTGTGCAGACTATTATCCATATGGTTTCAGGTAAAGAAGACTTGTATCTTTATCCCTCAGTTTTTCTTGACATATGGACAGAGCCATGCTTTAGCAATTTGTCTTCTGTCAACAGCTTCTGAACAATGAAAATTTATAAGCAACACAGCTGAAAAGTGTAGCTGCTGGGACTTCAATAAAAAAAACTAAAACAGTGGATAAGATACTCAACATTCAGGTTGGTTTAAAGTAAGATCTTTGATGTGGTAAAAAGGCAAAAAGTATTTTTTTTTGCTCAGTTTTCAGTTTATGTGTTACAATATTATAGTCTCAATTTATTTAAATGCCCTCAGATGCAAGCGTACAAAGCTATATATACAGTTCTCTTAGTATTAAATACAGTCCATGTATTTTGTATAAATATTTTCCCATAACATAAAACATAACCAAAAATTAATACGTTAGAGCCACAAAGAGTGCTATTATAATACTTGCATTAATTATAATAATTAAAATATATTATAAATATAATATTTAAGAATATTTTGGCAAGGTTTTTTACCTTGCTGAGACATCTTTTTCTTGATTCAAAATGTCGTTTTCTTTAATGTGGTCTTGCAATGTATTTCCCTTTTTCTTTTGTTTCAAGAAGAAAGTGGTTCACTGGTATTTTCACTAATGTTTTTCAGATTAGCTCAGTTTATTATCTTTGAGTGACTTTGCCTTTAGTATTCTTTATTTCCTCAGCTTGGGTTAAAATTATTGCATCCTACTACTAAATACTGCATTTGCTCTGAATTTTTACTAGATCTTCTGAAAGAGGAACCGGTAAAAAACAGAATAGATTAAGATTCTTAATGTGAAAAATAGATGGCTTATATCTTAAAAATGCATTCTTTTAACTTAACAAGAGAACATATTAATTTTTCATGTTGGATAAACGGGTAACTCTTGGTCTGGTAGTGCAGGCACATCAGAGTGAGCAATAAAGCTTTACGGTATTCTGTAGCTGTCCCTTTGTTAAGAGGAAGCCACCCGATGTATGGACATCATCTTTGAACATATCATCCAAAAAGTACAAATCTTTTAAGTTAATATTGGCATTGTGTCTTGATTTGTTTAATTCTCCCTAATATGTACGCAATTGAATAGATAAAACTTGTGTGTGTTAACTTGTAGCTTTATTCTACAGAAAATGATGACTTGGTAGCTTATACAGATCACTGTATAAGCACTGAGCAGTCACTATAGAGACTATATAGATTTCCATGGAAATCAGAGGATAAGTCAGAGGATCCAAATCAAACACTGAATGTTCGCTGCAGTGTCTCATCAGAGAACTAACTCTCCAGCTACTGGCTGCAAGAGGATAAGAAAGAACTTAAGTCATAAAATAAATCAGATCTGGATTTCAATCACTTTGGAAGGGGAAGTGTTTCGTTTCATTTGGCTTATTGCACTGACAGGGTCCATGAACAAAACAAATAAACACACAAAAACTATCCGAAGCCAAAAGCCAGATTTAAACACTTCTGGTTGTGAGGTAGGTTAAGACAGAAACAAACAAATAAACAATACAAACCCACCCAAAATAAATTCCCAAGTACTCTCAACTGCTCTCAACTAATGCCATTCCTGTGAAGACGCCCAGCAAAATTTCTGATTTTCATTGTCCGGAAACAAAAAAAAATTGGTTTACCTCAATGTAGATGTTTTCTCACTGCACATGAAATCAGAAATTTCTTGTCTTGCTGCTCCTGTCTGGACAAAAATTACTGAAGGGTAATGAAGAATTAGGCAGTGATTTTGAGTATCTTCTAACATTTTAAATGCACATAACTCCTTCGTGTACTAAAACATCATGTCGATAGCTTTTCTGTATAATAAGAGATTGAGACAGTTAATCATGTAAAATATCTGTTTATATGAAGAGAAAAACAAATTTGTACATAAATGCACTTGTACATATACATACATGAATATAAATACAGATGGCTTCATGTCTTTTCCCTGGTCTTTGATTTGTCTGATCTACTCAATCTTTCTCTTTTTCTATAAAATACCTGTATTTTAGCACATGATCTCTTTTTTCTTGAGTCTCTGTTGCTAAAAGGAGTAAGAGCTATGAAGTAGTTTATTAAAGTTAAAAGAGGATAACCTATATAACCAAAGATTTGGAGGGAATTATAACATTTCTTTGTATACGCAGAAAAGGTTTGAATCTGAAGTGGAGAGAAGAATGATCAAAAGAGACTGATGCAAACTGGAAACTGAAATAGGCAAAATATCAAACAATGATAAACTGGTCATGACCTTTAAAGCATCAGATTTGGCATTGGTCTTCCAAAAGGCTATTAGAAAATAAAATAACTTGAAGATGGAGCTCAACCCCTATGGAAGGATTGAGGTAAGTTTGGAAGAGAAATCCTAGAAATAGACTTTAGAGTTGTGGTACCTTGCCATTTCCTTAACCTCTCAGCAGCTCCAGGAACTGGGAGAGTGTTGAAGGACAGGGTTGGAAATAATCATTTCCCCCATGTCTATTGATGCATGATTTGGCTTTCAGATGTGATTCTCAGCCTCCAAAGTCTTGGAAATTGGACAGAAGTAAGAGGGTGCAGCAAAGCTTGTGCAGCATTCCCCTCCCAAGGTACCCAACTGCTGTAATCTGTTTGCACACAGAGAGTCAAACTAGACCTTGATCAGAGAGAATTTTTCTTCCCTCTGAAGTATACTGGAAGGAATTGCTGGGTTTGAGGTGTTACTTCTCTTTTCTCAGCTATGGGTGTGATTCAGCAAAGTCGATGTACATAGCAAAACTTAAACCCCATTCTTTTCTGTATTCTTTGCTCTGTTCCTCATTATAAGATGTCTTTAAAGAGATAGGTTTTGTCTAGGCTGTTTTGTTTATGCTTTCCTGATTTATGACCTGCAGGTGAGTTTCCTCCAGGAAAGCAGTATTTCAAATTTGTGTCTTTAATGTGATATTTCTTCAAGAGGCAAGGCAAATGTTTTTAGGAAATAAAATAATGAAGGGCACAGTGACATTTGAAATTTATGCAGTAGTAGTGACAAGCAGACATCTGCTCCAACATTTCCACAAGGTCTTCTGCCTACATAGGACTGTTTATTTTATTGACAGCTCCATGCTGACTTTAGAGCTTTATTCTGTTATCACTGCCTTGAATGGAAAGTTGGGATTTTCATGTGATCTTTCATCATCAGCTATGTTTATGACAGGCACCAGAGGATTCTGAGGCTTGTCATGATGTAGTGAGTGATGTCAAGGCTGACTTTAAGCATATAGTCTCTTTGACATGAGGAAATTTTATGCAAGTGGAACATCTTCCCTGTTTTCTACATAGATTTCTGATAGGTTCACTGTGCTCTGACTGATTTTTCTTTCTTTTATGTATATTAGCATTACCTGTAGCAAACTGGCTAGCCTCTACAAATCATTTTCTACATGTTCTTGGAAAGATATCAAGTCCAGAAAGAAGTTTAATTAACCTTTGCGGTCAAGCTGATAAGGCACAAACTTATTTGCAGCAGTAACACTGGCTTAGTACAGATGGTTAATCTTGATGAAGACATGAGCCGTCAATAGGTCCTTTAAGCTTTTACTTCCCTCTACATATAATTTTGGCTATGATATCTCCCCCGCTATGAAATTTTAGATAGATGTGAATTCCTGGGAGGTCTGTGGCATGCAATTTAAATCTCTGCATATTTCTGCCCAATGAATGAGAAATTATCTGATGTGCATCTCTGGTTTCATGTTGCTGTTTGAATGATGATGTTTCTGGCATACATCTACTGGTGAATTCACTTAGGAATCCCTTTGGATGAAAGGTATTATCCAAATGTAAATTTCAACTTTTATCAATATCACTTCTAACTTTGGGCTAGGAATTATATGAACAGATGTTTGAAATTCAGGAGGGCAAAAGCTAGCGCTGTCGCCTGCCTAGTTTGAGTCTGGAACAATAGGAATTCAGGGAACTCAGGAGTTAAAAACAAAGAATACTGCAAAACACAGGCAAGGTCTGTAAATGTCTCCACCAGCTACCTTTTCTTTTTTGGGGGAAAAAAAAAGAGGTATCATGAAAGAAACTGATTGTTGTCTTCATTTAAAGCCTATCATATTCCCAAGGAACCTTCCCATTACCTTTATCAGTTTTGTTTACAGTTTTAAATTTTCCGGATACTCCACAGCTTTCTCGGTAACATGCCTTCCAGCAGTTCCCATTTTCCCTAGGAGCTGCTGCTCACCAAATTCATTCATTTTGCACCACTGAGAATAGTATGCTGCTGCATCTGCTACATGTTTAAAAAGACCTGCTACATGTTTTAAAAAGTCCCAAAGAGTTGAATCGTTTTTACTATGCTTTTGAAGGATGCATACATTGATTTACAAACTCGAGACTCCAAACAATCTGCATGCCTGAACTGTTCAGTCTCATTTTGGAAGTAAATTAGAACTTGACTTCAATGCCCACACTTTTTGCAATTGCAGAAGAATAAAGATCACTTAGAAGTTGTCTGTTGATGTTTGGAGTTGGTTTGTTTTGCCCTCTACTAGCCACCCTCCCACATTTACATAAGGTCCTGTATCCTGTATTCTGTATCCTGTATCCTGTACTGCAGTGCACATACTATGTGCATTTCTTAAGTCAGCACTAAAGATTCCTGCCAAGGGCTAGGTGATGCTAAAGGAGCATCACATTGAAATGCCATGTCCATTCCTGTGAGGAAGACCTCTGCAGACTCTTGCTTCTTCTCCATACATCTCTCTACTCCATATCGAATGTGAGGCACAGTATGCTGACAGGTCAGAAGCCACAAACAAGGAATTGTGCAATTCCTGTCCATCGACTTTCTGTGTTCAGATATGCACATGGGCTGATACCAACTACACAGACACTGGCTGGAAGGCCAGCAGCAGACAGGTCAGTCTGCTGCCCAGAGGTGACCAGACCTCCTATCATGGTCAGGCTGCACTGCTGTTTGGGGCCGAGTAAAAAAACTTAGGGTTGAGATGAAGGCAGATAGGGGCCCAAGGCCAACATTAGGGACTGTGTAATTTTGATTACAGCTACAACTTTACTGACATAGCAGAATTATGCAAACTGTAAGAACACACGTACACAGATTCTTCACTGAATGCTTTCACTGGGTCACCCCATTATTTGCAGTGGTTAAGCTTTAGGCAAAGCAGCAAGGTGTTGACTTCCTCCAGAAAAGTTCTTGTAGGTAATAACCTGTACTGTTGACATAGATGGAGAAAAAAATGCTGATTTTTCACTTCCCTTAATCCTGCTACTTTGTAATGGTAGGCAGTTAGGACAAAAATGAACCAGAATGAGAATGAAAACTACTGAAATGAAAGTATCTGCTATTTAACCTGCATCATTCTCTGCACTTCCAGCACAGATACACCCCCAGTAATAACACTATCTCACATGAATTCAGGGCCTTTCATGTGCTATGGCTTCACAGGCTGTTTCAAGAATACAGTGTGGATAGGCGATTTCCATTCATAGGCTATGCAGAGCACAGAGAAACACTGGAGAACAAAGGATAGTAATTTTATTATACTTAGTTGAAAATATAAGGCAAGATTTCTAACCATGAAAATTCCTCCAAACTGGAATCAGACTGCTATGGGACTAGTATCTTCTCCTTTACTGAATTTACCTCTGATCATCAATTTTTAACCTGTACAATTGTTCTTTCAGAAAAATATCATCTTTAGTTGTATAGATGATGGAGGGAAACAATGATCTAATGCTGGGATAAAAGGTGAATGAGTCACCTACTGAATTGTTTATGCCACACATTAAGGGTCTCTGAGAGGTGCCATTCAAATGCAAAATGGCTGAGATTGTGCTATCGGCCTGTGTTCAACAAAAGTAATTACAGGAATCACACGTATCATACTCACTTACTGGCATTGAAAACCAAATAAAGGAAATATCATAAATATTTGCTAAATTCAGACATGTTCTCTGGCAGTTACTTTCCTAATTACTTCTCCTTTAGTAATGTGATTATTAAAACTTCATGTCCTTCATGACACTGAGAAACTCATAAACACAAACATGGACAAAAATATATCCAAAACAAAGCTCTTACAGGCTGGTCTTAACAATCAGCATCTGAACATATTTCTCAGGTTTCTGTTCTTGTAGAGTCCCTTGAAAAACCTTGTGGTTTTAAAGTTAGCATCGTGGCTCTGGTTTAAAACTCAGTGAAGTGCAGTATTTCCACTGATTTTGTTTACACTTTCATCAAGATCAGCATGACTAAGATTTTGCTGTGTTTTCCATTAGAACAATTGAGAAAGTATGTGATTTTGTATGTACATTACTGAATTTTCAATGGATATGAGCCAATGGCTACTTCTGCCTTGCTTGTCCAATTTTTGATTGTTTAAATACCAAAATTCCTGGTATTTTTACCTACTGCTTTACTAGAAAAAAACAACCACCTATGTGGAAAATTACTCTAGAGTTTGGAATATTGTTTCAAGTTTCTTAACTACAACTGGCATAGCAAAGGTATACCTAGGAATGTAAAGATAATCTTGAAGATAACAGGTGTACCCCACTATATTAAGTGATTAACCTTAGAGACCCCGGAAGAAGAAAGAGCATTGTGGTCAAAACTTCCTTCTAAAGACCTTTTCCTAATCTCTACTACTGGCATTCATTTTGACCAGCACACACTGCCATATAATCTCTAAGAATATTTACTTAGGCCTTGCTACTGGTTCACTGTTCTTGCCTGGACAACAAGATTCATGGAAACATTCACGTATCATAATATAATCACAGACAAGATAAAGATACTGTAAACGAGCTTTACGTGACTGTACCATAGTGGCTCAACAGGTTTTGATACGTGCCTAGTACACTTGTAAGTGCTTTATGGGGACATCCCATCAGATTTACATTCAGAAGGCAATCTTTTATTGGTTTGGAAACTTCTTACAGCAATCAGTTTCTGCTTTGCCTCATCAAATTGCTTCTATAATTATTTTATCTATCTATCTATCTATCTATCTATCTATCTATCACGTGCAGTACATAATATTTTGAACAATTTGGAAGATCCTTTATTGATCCTTTATTGTTTGGGGGTTTTTGTTTGTTTGTTTGTTTTTATTTCTTAAATTAAAGTAACCTGTCAGTGAATTGACTGGATGCAACCTCCTTTGCAACTATGTTGATCTGTTTTCACAATGAATTTTCAGGTGCCTGCTCAAGGGTGATATATTTCCAAGGGTGATATATTTATGTATCTTAGTTCCTCAGAGCTTTAGTTCCTCATCTGGAATATTCTCCAAAACCAGTTACTGTGCACCTGTGCAAAGACTTCAGTGAACTTACTTACTGAACATGGCTCATTCATTGGCCACACAGCTACTTATTGATCAATGCCTTTAATACATTATCAAAGCACAAGGAGCCAACAGTTGCTCTGTCTACATTCATACACAGATTGACCTGCTAGCTGCACATCAGTAAGATGAAAAGGGGTTCAAACAGACAATTTTTTGTTGAAGTTAATGAATGCTGCAGTATCGTCAGTGTTATAGGAGATTCTCTTTTTCAATCAATGTTTCTCAAGACCTAATGAAATCCAGGAGGCTGAAACATGTTCAGAGAAGGCTGCTGCCCTGAGGAAATTGCTGATAGTTTTGTTTGAGGAAGTAGCAGTTTAACCCTTTTGCAGATAATCTCAAAAGTATGATAAACATTTTATGCAATTAGTCAAAAATATAAGTAGGTATGAGTATGTCCACAAACACTGAGGAAGGCTGAGTCTACCTCTTGCAAAAAAAAAATATTTTTCCTGTAGATTGTTAATCATCAAAAAAGAGAAAGAAGTCATCCTCAGAACAAACTAGATAATTGCATAGAAATTATTTCAGTTTTTTTCTTTAACAGTATTTTCAGTTCATTCCAGTTTCCTGGATTATACGGAAACAGGAAAAAAGTCTAATGAGATTGTACAATCTTTGAGAGGGACTAGTAGTACTACACTCCTCACACAACCTTTTCCATGAACCCTGAGAACACAATGCCTTTGATAAAGTTCATCCAACTTACTTTCAGTCCTATGTTATGAATCTTGTTGTGTGAATAATATGCTAAAAGAGCCTGTTTCTGGCCTGGCATTGCAAGCGGAGGTATAGGCATCTGATACAAACACTGCAGATATCCAACAGGGCATAAGATGAAGTCCACCATTTTTCTTTTGTTTCATTAATTACATTCTAGAAATAGTAGCCATATCCATAAATTGTTATCGTTGTTACAGATCTTTTGGGAGGTTCTCCTTTACGTCATACCCTTTCATTCAATATTGTTAACGTAAAAATATGCAATACAATGTAGTGATGTTTGTTATGGTTACTAGAGATAATGATCTACACATTCACCCCCTGCCTTTTTAAGGCACCTTTAGCCTCATGGTGTTGTTCCTCCATGCATGGGAACGGTGCCTCTTGGTACTAGTGAGTCAATGGGGTAAACACGACGCCAGAGGGAAAATGGTCACTCTACATGACTATCATTAAATGTCATGCACAGCCAGAAAAGCAAGGGAGAAGCTCTATTTGCCATCTACACCGTGAGCTCAATGGATCACCAGGTCGGAATATGGCTGATCTGGTTTCCAACAGCCCAGAGTAATTTGTAAAGCCCCATATTAAATCACTCCACTAGGAAGAATTTTTGATGAATATCTGAAAGTCTGTGATTTGCATCTGGCTTCATCTCATAGACTCCTCAGCAAAGGATGACCATGGTCAGCTCTAGTGACATGTGCTTTGCACAACAAGGTGATAAGACAGTTCTCTCCCAGCATCTGCTTCAACCTCATGTGACACAGAAACAAATGCTATCCAACAATGAGACCCTCTCTTTTCAGCCCTTTCTCAACAAATAGCTTCAGTTCCTCATTTGTTTCCAAGCTGTAGAAGGCACACCACCTTCCATATGGGAGCAAGATGATGCCACTTTATGTTCTGCCATCTGGGACTGTTTCAATTGCAAATCAATTAGAAGTATTTAGGTTGTTTATATGAAAATTACAACTCCGGGAAGGGTTTTTGCACTGTTCCTTTGTTCTACAAGGCAGTTGGTCCTGAGGGGATAGGGAAGCTCGCTGAGTGATTTTCCAAGTAAAAGGACTCTTTGTATAGGTCAGTGAAATTCATTACCCAGGAGTGTAAAAGAGCTGGTGTGGGAGGAAAGCTTGGAGTCCTATCTTACACAGGAAAAGCAACAAACCTTTCATTGCTATCTTGCTTCGCTGCTTCTCAAATAACTCTAGGCTCTTTGCCCCTGCTGTTCTGCATGACAGCCTTAGGCTCGCTGAGAAAGCTGTTCATCAGCATCACACCTCACTGCTGGGCAGTGGTCACCCCTTCCTTGCTTCTACTGCAGAATCTGTCAGAAAAGCCACAGGGCCTTTCTGGAGATTCAGCCATCTGGGACTGTTTCAATTGCAAATCAATTAGAAGTATTTAGGTTGTTTATATGAAAATTACAACTTCAGCCTGCCAAGGCTTCATATTTGTAGAGTACAGAAGTAGCAAGTAACACAATGTATCTGATGTCCATTTTAGAGCAAAAACTTGCAGTAGCTGTCTAGATGCTTAAAGAAGGAACACAGAATACAAGCTACTGAAGTTGGCCTTGCTGAAAGAGCCCTTTCAAATTCAAAAGGGATATAAACCCATAAGATCTTGACTAGGTCTTACCATCTTACGACACACTGTCATTGAGTGATTACCTCAGTATATTACACATTGCTGAGGAATGGTCTGCAATTGCAACAATTGGATTTGAGGACTGTCAGTGACCAGCTTAGCACAGAAGGGGTGGAGATGGAAATATTATTTTAAAAGTCTGTTAACATTACCTTGTTTTGGGATTTTAATGTAGAAGAATTGGAGCAGGTCTCAAGGATGAAGTGCTGTAGAGGTGCTGAACCTATTGACTAAGGCCATGTTTATTGCTGGGGTGTTAGTTTACATCTAATAGAAAGGGAGGAATGAGTTTTTCTGGTCAATACAAAGCAACCTTTCTACTAAGATATGAAAAAATCCCTATTGCTGTGAAAACATTTTGAACGTTTCAAGTGGCCATTTTGCTGACTTTAAGAAGGCATCTCACTAGGAACTGAGGATCACTGCTGAAACAGCAATAGAAATTTTGCTGGGACTTCCATCCAGTGACAAATAAAAAGGAAGGAAATGATGACACGGGCAGCATGGGTCTATTTCTCATATGATCAAGTGAAAAACTATATCAAAAAGGAGGACTCCAGAGAAAGGATCAGTGTATAGACTGATTGAACACGACTGTGCCATTTTTATATTTTCTTTCAAGTAGATACTCTACGTAATAACTTACAATAATATTGTTCACAGTTTTACTACTTTGCTGTCTGCTTTTCAGCAAATATAACTAAACTAGGAATATTTGCCTTCAGCTGTCACCAGACCACAAATACTTCAAATTGGTATATACTGTATATACCTAGTTACAGATTTAAGACCTCCAAATGCTGAAAAAATATAATTCATTATCAATTCAGTGACTGCAGCGTAGCTGCTAATGTTGATAAAGAACAAAAGGAAAGTTTTTGACCAAATTGATCAAAAGAAAAAAGAAATGCAAAGAAAACTTTAGTTCATGAGCTAGCACATGATGTTTTAAAAACACTAGACTGCTTCTGGGATGCCACAGTTACTAAAAATGACATCCAAGAGTGCCATTTTCACTTAGCAACTTTTGGGTTTATAAGCCTGTAGCAGGACTCCCCAAGCCACTACTCTACCACTGATGGATCTTTCCAAAGGGTTTCAGATTTACATGAAAACAACATACAACACTGTTTGTTTTAAAATACTTCACAGTATGTTTCCAGGTTGAAATTCTTGATCGTGAGCTTTTAAAAAAACAGACTTAAGTTGTACGTGTTAAACTTTTCAAGTTAAACATTTTACCTGCAGATGTACAATAACAATAGTCATGAAAGCCCACAAAAGCATACGTTAAAGTGAATACTAAAGGTCACAGTGTCAATATATATTGAATATTAGGGATATCAGGAATGATTGACAAAAATCAGAGATTATCAACATGGAAAATGTGGAGTAAAAGCTACACATTTAAATAAGGCTTTCAAACCATTCAAAGTATTTAAAATCAATGATCTATAAATACATGCATAAAATGTTAAATAATGACAGGTTAGTTAAAGAGCAATTTAAAAATCAGTATCATGTTTCAATACAATCACAATATTTATTACAGTGTAATTGAAACTATCTTAAGCAGTTCTAATACTCGAAGCTTTCAGTAGTAAGCTTATATCACAACTGTTTTTCTTCTCATACTCACAAAGTTTTCTGCTTAAGAGAAGCAAGAATAGCAGGTACTGGAGAGGAAGAGTTATTTGATTAGTTGTTTTGTAGGGGTTTGTATTGGTTCTATATTTTACACCCCAAATTTTATTGGTTAACATTATAATTATATCACTCATATTACTAATACAACTGGAAACAATGTCAAATGTTAACTTGGTGAATGTCTTGAAAAATACTGCTGGACTTAAAAGGATATTTGACCCTAAAATATCTTTCCTGTGCAATTTATAAAGATTTCAATCTTACAACATGAATGTACTGCAAGATTAATTTCTTGTATTATTCCTTGAAAGGCAGCCATGTGACTGTTCTGATATTAAGGTAAACCACAATATACTTCTTTTATTCTCACATTCAATGCTCGCACCTTCTTTTGTCTGTTAGAGCAATTGTGCTGCTTTTAGCAAGGCCTCTCAAACACTTACTGGTTTCTGTTTGCACAACTCTATGGTCATTAGAGATAGAAGTTTAATATAGTGAATAAATACCTCTCCATGACTAGCTGCCCACCTTCTACATTCATGTACTTATGTATTAGAGCCTGACACAGCTCTCATTTTGTACGTGCATGTCTTCAGCATTGCATCAGAATTTATTGTTCCCGGAACTGTGTTAGCACCTTCAGTGGGGACACCAAAGGGGGCCTTACTGAAGGGGTCATGTCACATGGAAAACTGATTGAGTCCTGGTTTGGAGGGATATGTGAGTGCGCAGTAACTGGATAGAAACACAGAGCAACCACATTGCAGAAGGCTCTTTTCACCTAACTTTGGGGATCTGAAGTTCGGACACATAAGTTACATAAATACCTCACTTTCCCTGTCTTACCCCAAGAGAGAGGAATCATTTTCGAGAAGTGGCCATCTCTCTCTCTTCTCTCATGAAGATCCATATGAACCCATAAGACCAGAGAGCTGTCTTCAGATGGCTCAGTTTAAGTGAAAGGAGTCTTCCTAAACACAACAGCATGTATCCTTAGAGATTTTAGCTTATGTAAAAAATAATACAGATACTTTCATAAATCAGCCGCAGCATCACGGGCCATTTTAGATTCATTTTACGTAGGTTTGTGGTATGTCTGCACTTTGCTGCTGCTGGAGTGACGGCAGGGTAGACATGCCTTTAGGAAACCGGATGCCAGTTTATCCGGTGATTCATGCAAGGCGTTTAGAGCCCTGAAGCCTTGACAATGAATGTGCTGATTGTAGGCTGGGTGCTACTGGGTATACACTGTTCAGTACTACTTCAGTGTACTACTTGTTTTCTCATTTATAATGTTCTTTCAAAGTAATAAGAGCAACTGAAAATAAAGCCATGAACAAATCAGATACTACATAGTGAAAATCATCGTGGTCAAGGTTCTGTCTGAAATTCTCGATCTTGCATTAAAAAAAAAAAATCTGGTTTTTGCACATCACTAATATTCTCTTAAATAAGTAACGTAGTTCAAAAGGCAGCACAAAATCTTGAAGGCATTGTTTCCCTTCCATGAGCACTATGTAGAGAGAAATAGAAGCTATCCCTGTTTATCTGGCATTTATCTCAAACATGTGTGAACTACCAAAAGTAAAAAGAAGCTATTTGTGGAGAACAAATATCTTTCCTTATCTACTTTTTCTTCAGACCACTGAACCTTAATTGGCAAACAAAAATGGTTTTGTGGTTCTGTGACTTATCAGTCTTCATCAGAAACATTTATTTACAAGCTGTTTCTCGAAGTTGACCGTATTATACAGTAAATTCAAGTGTTTTATAAGCTAAGAGTCGGCACTTAAGTAAACTGATAAACATCATTTACGTGAACAGTAGCACATCTATGCTTTTGACCCAACATGTTCACTCACAGTTGGAGTATTAGTCTCAGTCTAGAGGTTTTGTTCACTACAGTATAGAATTATTTCTGAGATTGACAAAGTTAGCTCATTCTAGTCCCAGAGTAAAATACCAGGGATCCCCTTGGTTCATCTGAGGTACAGAGAATTACACAGAGAATGCTGCAACTTCATCCTTCCTTACTCATCATCCTGACCTTCACCAGAATTACCAACCCCTGCTGCAAGCTTGTCACCCCTGTGTCTCTATTGCTCATTTGGATTTCCTTCAAATCCATGTATTTTCCTCTCTTTGGAAAATCACTGAGGCTCCTTTACATAGGTCAGTTATGTGCAAGTTACATTTACATTATGGTGAGATATTCCTTTTGCTGCCTGTTGTGAGGTTTCTTGCATTTTCCTTGGAAACTTGGCCAGTTGTTGCCAAAGGCTTGGCTGCCAGAATTGATGCACCTTTTTGTAAATATGTTCTTAGTGTTTTCCTACCGTAACTGCTTCACAGTGATTCCCAAAAAATCACAGAAGGGCTTCCTGCATTGCCAGCACTTGAGAAAACTATACGTGGAGTCTGCCAGCACCAGTTCCTCTCATTTCAAGAAAGAAAGGCCAGAGACACAAACTGTGTTGAGAGGGCAGAAGGTCCTGGGAGGTGAGAGTGTTGGTAGGAGAGACAGATACTTCCAGTCTGTGAAAGACTGAATCCCTTTGAAGAAGAACATCTTGCTCTTTGAGCTCTGAAGTTGACTTTGGATTCAAATTAGGGTTCCTTTCTCCTTGAGACACTTACAGTTTTCTTTAAATCTGAACAATGTCTAATTTAGAGAGCTAAAGGATAAAAAATATTCCCTTTCATAAGATATTGGTTTAAAAATATGCAGATAAAAGGCATATAGACTGAAATTAATGTAGTATGCAAACTGACGCATAGAAACTTTTACTGAGCATACATTACACAGATCCAAGTCTATCAAGACACTGAAATTAAAAAAAAAAAAGGAAAAAAACCAGAAAAAATGAAAATCCAGCCTGAAAAATTAATTTAACTAACAAATTCCAATCTATTGAAGTTTTCACATTTTTTAAAATTTTGTTAGAAAAGTTTGTTTAGATTTCTCTGGTTTCCCCTATATTTACCTTAAACCCCACCTCTCTAATGTTTTTTCAGGGATGTTTACATTCCCAAGTTCAAATATAAATAATTGATCTTTTTCTGCCCATCTAGACATAGTGTAGTAGTATTTTAACATGCTTTTCAGTTTATCAGCACTGAAATTTGACCACAGAGGTAGATGGCAGAACTACTCCCCTATTTGTCTTGGTGTTACAGACTTCCTCTTTATTCAATACAATTTCTAAGACACATATAATATTTACTAGACACTGTACATATCTTCCTCCTACAGCCATGGTTACAACTTAACAGTCAGGCAAATGCAAAGTTAGAACCAGGAAAGAAGTTGTACTTTTCTGTTGCATAGTTTCCCCATCATCAGCAAACCCTGGCAAAACCTCTAAGTGGGGAGTTAAACTTTGACATGGAGCACATCTCCATGAAACATTGAAAGTTAGAGAGCTAATAGGCCATATCCTCCATTAGTTCAATATCAAGGTTGGCCTAGTGAAAATGAAGGAGCAGAGGTTGCTGACAATTGCGGATACATCCTGTTCAGGTGCCTCCTTCAAGGCATGCCCATTTTCATTTTCCTTCTGGACAGAAATGAGGCAGGAAGGCCATGTAAGCCAGGAAGGACCTCAGGGATTCCCATGTACCAAATAACTTTATTTCACTGTGGCAAAAAAAAAAAAAAAAAAAGTCAGAGGATACCTGGATAAAGGTTGTTGCATTCCATCCATGTAGGCATGCTGGAGATTAACCCCTGTTTAATATATCTTTGGTTTTTGTGTTTGCTTCTGTCATGTAATTTTTGCAATCTTCATTTTCTGCTTAGTAACTTGCATGAGTTGCCCACTTAGCTGAATTTTCAGATAAATAAAAGATTGAGAGGAATAATACAAATAAGGTTATTATTATTTAATAAGTGAGTCACAGTTATATGCAATATAGAAACAGGGAGGCATCAGCTATGTATAAGTGAGTAAGGCAAATACTCTCTTGGGCTTCACTACACTAAGAAGAAAAATAACATTAGTCACCTCCCTCCTACCAGAAACAGAAAGACGTTATTTCATATCAAAGTAAAACTCTTTTCACTATTAGCTTGCCTAATTTTTTGATAAGCAGAAGGTCTTTTTTTGGAAAACCAGATTAAGTCTTTCAATTACCTTTCTCATTCCTGTTTTTGGAAAAAAAACTTCCTCACAAAGGTCATAGCTCATAAAAAATCCAAAGTAGGGAAAATGGAAAGAAACATGATTGATTTTAATGTCAAGTGTATAGAGAGACCTGTGACTCATTCTTTGAACCTGTAAACTTCAGAATTTTGAAGTTGCTCAGGGAAGGGAAATACACAATCCATTTAGTACAGGTTTTAGTCTCTTCTTCCTATTCAAATCAGTTTTGAAACAGCTTTCTTAATTTTTTAAAATGCCTCTGAATTTTTCCCATTTGTCCTCAGTTATCTGGTCCCGAACACGCTTTGCTCCTTGCCTGTATTCTCCTAAATCAGGAAGAGCAACAACCCTTGTTCGTTCCCCATTTGCCCTTTCCCACCTCCTAATGCCACAGCCTGTCAGACCATATACTCGCCTACTGCTTTAATGAAAAGGGAGCTCTGCTTTTAAAAGAAAATCAGGACACCAGATCTGGAAATATCTCCTGAAATGCTAGTAAATTTACTGGAGACTGAGAACTGAAGGAAATAGAGCTGAATATCACCCATGTTGAAGGTATAGAGTTAAAATAGTCCTCAAAGTAAATGAAAACAAGTCAATTATTTCCTGCATTGTATTTTCCCTTTTTGTTGTGAATGTAATACAACTAGAGGCTTCCTTCTTGGCTGCTGAAGAACGTAGTGAGATGCCCCTTACAGATGCATAACTTCGGAGAACCAGGAAGAAACTCTGAATCCCCATGTCACACACACTGTACAGTAAAATTTACACTGCTGGTAGCACAACCCAACACCCCTCCCTACCACCCCCAGGAGCATGACAAAGGCCAATAACTCATGTGGGGTAATACAACATGTCACATTGCTTGACAAATGCACCAGAAGGACTGACCCTCACATAGCACTTTGATAAATCATTCATGAACAGATTTTCTTTCACCTTTGCATGTGGATTAAAGAGAGGAAAGTGGAAAGTGTAGATGTCATACCAGGAACAGCACAAATAAAAATACTGTTGCACGAAGAGCTAAAATTCCCCAGCCTGCTTTCCCGATTTATCCAGGAGCTATATGCGCATTTGAAAAGGTGTGTATGTTTGCTGCCTTTTCCACCTGATATGTGGACAGAAATGCTTGCATCCTTCCCACTCTCCATCAAGAATTTGACTGAGGAAATAGATCCTCTTTGCCTACAGGCATTCAAGCCTAAGTTCCAGACAGAGAGTAATGTGATTTTCCATGCACAATGGGGAAGACAGAGCAGTTCCTGTTTCCTGAAAATGCTGGTCAATATGACTTAACTTTCAGGTAGCAACATGTTAAAGGGGGCTGTTTCTTGTACAAGGCTAAAGACTGACAGGAGATCACGTGTGGGATTAGGCTTTGAGCATGTGATGAAGACAAAATACTGTCTGGAATATGGCTGTGGCCAACTCCAGCAAAGAAGGGAGACCCCAATTTGCAGGGCGACAAAGAGGGACTGCTGAAGAACCTTTGTGTACAGCACTGAGTTGTGCAGGTTTTTGTTTGGATGAATGTCATGGTAGGTACGTTCATGGATTTACCTGGGAAAAGCTCCCTGGGAGATTGGCAGTGGTTGCAAGAACCTTTATGCTGTTCCCACAGTTCCCCCTCTACCACAAGAATCAAAACTTGACTATATAAAGATCAAGCTTATGTGCAAAGGTCCCAAGTCCATGAAAAGAGACTTTGGACCAGGTTTCCTATGCATTTATCTTGTGCGGGAGAGCAGCTACCAAGAGTTCTCTGTCTCGATACACGTCTGTAAGAGGAAGTAGTGCTCATTCTCTCCCAAAGACAGGCCTGAGGGAGCATCCTCATGCCTGAATTAGGTCCATCATTATTTTTCTTACTACAGTTTTCATTCTCAAGGTAATGCACTGGATTTTGTCCCTCAGTACATCCCTTTGAAGCCTAACCTTGTAATTTTGAGGAAATGATTGCTTATTTGCTATGAAGAGAATCTTCTATGGTATTTCTGAGAAATGCACTCTTCAACACATTGCTTAAGAAACAAAAAGGCTGAGAAGGGGCATGGGAGATGCCTTTATTCAGATGTCAAGAGTCACTCTGAATTTGATTGTATTTGGGTCTGAACTGTTTCCCAAATAAGATGCGTAACGAAAATTAAATAGAAACAAAAGAAAGTGACCCCACTGGGGAAATGCAATGGTAAGACTGTCCAGAAAAAAATAAAGAGATTTCAGTAGTATTTCTGTCCATAGCTACAATAGATAAATGACAGTGGAAAGCAAGACAATGAGGAAGCAGGCTTATATCTGATAGTGGCAAGTTCTGATGCACTGTGTGTGTTATGATCCTGTTCATAGATACAGGTGGAGGAAGCCGGCTCTGAAATGGTATTGCCTTATTTTTTGTTCCTCAGGTTTTGTAATTCTCAAAATAACCTTGTGACCCAAAGAGAAAACTGCAGAAGAACTTACTGAATACTAAAGAAAAAAATTTGAAATGAAGATTTAACAATTAACAACAGTTTGGCAAACAAGAGAAAAATTTGACGTTCAGACTGAATTTGCAAAGAATAGCAGTTCAATGACAGTACCAGGAACAAATACCCGAAAGTAGGAAGCTCTCAAAGTCAGACAAACAAAAGCATTATCCTGGTGTGCGCAGATGGCAAAACAGAGCAAAAGACCCAGTTCAGGCAACCAGGATGCTCTCAGGCTCACAAGTAACAAAGAATGGGGAAGAAAGGGCAGTAGAGCTGAAAACGCTTTTGTGACTCACACTGATTGGAAAGTACATGATTACATAAAAGGAGGAGAGGAAATGGCCTCAGGTTGTGCCAGGGGATGATTAGATTAGATATTAGGAAAAGTTTCTTCATGGCAAGGGTTGTCAAGCATAGGAACAGGCTGCCCAGGGAAGTGGTAGAGTCACCAACTCTGGGAGTGTTCAAAAAACTTTTGGATATGGCACGTGGGGACATGGTTTACTGGTGAACATGGTGGTGGTGCTGGGCTGAGAGTTGGACTTGATGATGTTAGAGGTTTTTTCCAACCTGAAAAAGTCTATGATTTTCTAAAAAAATAGATTTTTACAGCTAAAAGGGGAGCCATTCATCCTTCTCAGATGAGTAATGTACTATGAGGAATGACCATAGTGGATTCACTCAGCTCCAGGGCAAAAAAATCTCTTGAACTGTAGTTTCACAAGTATTAGACCTACTAAAATCTCATTTCCTAGAGGGTTCTCTCTTCTTGGTCCACTGAAACTTTAGGTGAATTACACTAATTAAGATTGAAGCTTTTCCTGAAATGGAAAGTCTTTAGCAGAATTTCTTTCTTTTACCTGGGTAACTAATTTCTCTAGCTTTGCAGAAACTTACATAAACTTGGGACATCCAGCCATCTACCAAATTTGATTGAAGTTGGCCAAAGATCCAGAAAATGTTCTGGGGAACAGATAGATGTTTACACTAGGGAACATATTATTATTTTGTAACACATATTGCATAAATAAAAAGTAATTATTTAAAGGAGGGATCTTTTCTACTAACTCCTGATGGTAAAGGTTTTAGTGATTTGACTGACCAAGAGTATTTCTTTCCTGGACACATTCACAAGGCTTTGGCAAATGCCCTTAGTACAGAGCACATGTCTTTGTGTACTCACTGCTACTTCTGGAAAACACTTTCTGCAGACATGGGTTGGCTTGTATTCAGCAAGGCCAGAAAACACAATCAATTTTTGAATGTTCACAGGGTCAAACATTTGCATAGCTGGCATATTACTTCAGAGGGAGCAAAAAAAAAAAAAGTGAAAGCATTTGTAGGAAAAACAAAACTGCAGGATAAGAATGGAGTGTGTATAAATTTGTAGTGATCTCCACAACTTCTGGACTCCAGCCCTCTAGTTTTAATTAGCATTTCCTTACTGCTTGATTCCAGAACCAATAAAATAGTCTCCGGTCTCTATGATTTCCATTTGGTGCTTTCACTATAAATATACACTGACCTTCATTGCTTACTAACAAGTTCCTAGGGTGACTCTTCCCTGAAATTTACTTCCTGCAAATAGGAAGTCTTTATGTCTGAAATAATTCTAGTTCAGTTCACACCGGAATGTCTCTAGGGTCAGTTTATCACCCACAGCTGATAACAAGTGAAAGGTATGCCATGGATGTCTCATCTAACTTAATGTACTACCACCCCCTCTGGACATTTTGCCCAGGATAAATCAGATAGTGCATCTTCTACCAGTCATGGCTAATGACTGCTTTTCAATGCACTATTAAGCAGTTTGTGATTCATGCAGGCTTGTGATATACCTGAAGGATTTCCTACCACTACCAGACTATAAATTTACCAGTGTGAGCATGCTAACTGGAGAAGTCTTCCTCTTTATAGATTTGCCAGGACATTCCTCCATGCCTTTGCTTGTACATATATGTGTACATAATTACATGCATCTATAAGATATGATATGGTATAATGTGATATGATTAGTATAATCTCAAGGGTGCCTGGTCCTAACTTCATGAGATTGTCCCCTTGCCATATGTCATTGCATCCTGGTACAATCCTGGACAGGGCACATCGTTATGGTATTCGTGCCCTAGGTCTTATGGATAGTTTTGTGAATAAATATCTGATGATTTATTTTCTTGCTGTTTTTCATGTTCCAGAAAGTTTCAAAACTGCTGATTGTAAGGCATGGTTGAGATATCCCAGAAGAATAATATATCACAGAATCATAAAATGGTTTGGATTGTAAGGGACCCTGAAGATCATCTAGTTCCAACTGCCAGCCATGGGTAGGGATGCCACTCACTAGATCAAGTTGCTCAGGGTCCCGTCCAACCTGGCCTTGAACACTTCCAAGGCATCCACAGCTTCCCTGGGCAGCCTGTTCCAGTGCCTCACCACTCCCTGAGTAAAGAATTTTCTTCCTAACATACAATCTAAACCTGCCTTCTTTTCATTTAAAACCACTGCTCCTTGTCCTACCAATATCTACTTGTATAAAACGTCCCTCTCCAGCTTTCTTGTAAGCTCCCTTTAGGTACTAGAAGGCTGCCCTAAGGTCTCCCCAAAGTCTTCTCTTCTCCATGCTGACAGCCCCATCTCTCTCAACCTGTCTGCATAGGAGAGGTGCCCCAGCCCTCTGATCAACTTAACAGTTACGCTCTGGACTCGTTCCAACAGGTCCATGTCTTTCTCGTGCTGAGGAACCCCGACCTGGACAGAGCACTCCAGGTAGGGTCTCACAGGGGCAGAGTAGAGGGGATAAATCACCTAGCTTCTGAAGTAGTTGTGAAAGGTTACTATCAGAGAAAACACTCTCTGTATAGGATCTCAGCTCACGAAGTATAACTGTGGTCATACTAGCGGCAAAAGTCAGCTGAGTAACAGGTTTTTAAACTGATGGGCTTGAATCTTCAAAAAAAAAAATCCACCAAAACAAAGAAATGAAAAAGTAGCACAGTGCTTTCTGGTTTGCTGGCATGTTAGACAGGGTGGAGGAAGGCTTATCCTGAGCCCTGGTGCTCCACCAATGGCTTCCAGCACCGCCTGGAGCTTCTGCTGCCACCAGAAAACATTGCCGGTTACCAAGTAGCAAAACCTCACTCTATTTACATCAGTGCTATCAGAAGTTTGTCTTATTTAAACTGAAACAGAAAAAAGGGACACATCTCCTTCCTACGCAGGCGCTTTGTTAACAGCCATGTTAGTAACAGATTAGAATCCAAAAGGGAGCAGCAAAAGGAGAACTAAACTATGAAGTAAACTATATGGCATTTTCCCATAGGTGTTTCCACCCTTGGAAAAGGGAACATAAGCCCTAATAGTATGTGTCACAGTATATATCAAATTTTCCATTACCTTGTGATAGTGATGTGTGACAACAGTTTCACAGAGGGAAGGGCTTGGGCACATTGTGGTAATATTGAATGTATTGTATGATCTGCAGTTACTGGACTATACAGACAAGGAAAACCTTGCCTCCAGTTCTGGATTTGGGGATTTTTCTCAAATTTGATATAAATCACTGATGTTTCTGGTCAGAGAACTTACAAACTGGCATACACATCTCTGATCTTCAACTGAAATTTCTAAATTGAAATTTTTTTCCTTTTCATTTTTTGACTTCTAAAAATGGCAAAATACAAAAGCCCCAAGGACACTCATATGGAAAATGACCCTTCTTATACCAAGTCTTTAGAGAATGGATCCCTACAAGCAGACAGGCCCCACTTTACAGTAAATTGAACAAATAAAGGGTAATTTATCTTTAGGTGCAATAACTATCATACACAAGTTTGCCAAAGGCTGGAGAATTCCATAAAGCTGCTCAACAAGAAGGCAGACTTGATTAGAAGTGAAAGGTCTTACAACACCACCCTGAGTACTCAGCTGTTAATCAGGTTATCAGGCAGCAGGTTATCGGGGCTTTTCTTAATTGACATAGTCTTTTATCGAATGAGGGTGTTATCTCATTGGTGAGGTCATAATATATGAGTCACACAGAGTCAATAGGATATCTAGCACAAAGGTGATGCTATGCATTATAGAGGCTAAAGATACTGCAGGTACTGTAGGTGCTGTTTACTTAAAGGCAACTGGTGAGTGTTGTGGCTCTTCAAACTTTAGAAAAAGCTGTTTTAACCTCATTTTAAGCTATGTCTACTGCTCAGCATGATTCTGCTTATCATGATTTGATATTGTTGCCTTGGCAATGCTGTGTGACATTGTGAACCCAGGGCCTAATTTCTCATTTTCAGTTGCCACATAGCTGAGATTTTGATTTAGCTAAGCAAAATGCATTCTCTGAACACTGAGCTTTTTGTGGTTAAACTGGCAACAAACTCATACCAAGTAAAGAAAAATGAACATTTTGAATTAAGTATTTTGCAGTTTTACTAAAATTTTACCTTAAGAATAGCTGCCAGTCAGAATCGTATTTCTTATCTTGCTGATCTCTGTGATGACTCCACATCTCATTCCTGAGTGCTTGTATGACTTTTGGTAAGCCTTTGGCTTTGATTTTCTTCCACACTTAGATACCTTAATGTTGTACTCCTGCATGAGAAACAGTGCCTTCTTAACTTCCTTTTTTTTCTTTTCCTATAAATTAAGAGAAAATGAGTCCGTAAACAAAACCAAGGCATTCAGTGAACTCTTAGGAGAAGTCCATTCATAAAAAATACATCCATACTAGTACCATCATCTTGTTGCTAATGCTTTATGTCAGAGAAAGCAACACACTGTGTCAAAAGAGCCAGTCATAAGATCAGCATGGAAATAATTTTCTTTCTGAAATTATTTTTTAAACCAAAACAAAAATTTTAAAGTTGTTTAAAGCATCTTGTGCATGTATTAGAAATATTTTGTTTCATTTTCAAGTCCTTAATAATGCTTTTAAACATAGAATTACTCAAACATAGAAGTCAGAAAGGGTATTTTTCTTATAGAAAGAATATCTGAATTTGGAAGAGGCCCATAGGGATCATCAAATCCAGCTTACTGGTATCTAATGCATTGGTGGCAGTGGTAGTTACATGCTCATCTTTCAGGAATGAATTTCAACCTACAGGGCAGAAGTGCCCAACCTGTTGTGGTAATGTGCTGGGTTTCATTGTACAGCATCCCTAGCACATAGAGCACACAGTGACTCAGCTTCACAGTCCTGTTACAAACACCATCAGCAGTTGGTTTACCAGGCACACTGAGACTACGACTCCTTCCACCTTTCTTCCCATTTAGTTACTTAGCACAATAGTCTGGTAGGCCTCATCAAGTGCAATGTCAGAAACGGTGTTAAACATGTCCAATGGATAAATAACTTTATTCTGTTAGGATCAACAAAGTAGCAGGGAAGTGCTTCTGAGCAGTATTGCAATAAGACTGCTGAAGGTATCAGCTGACATGGGAAATTAATAAGGCTTAAGGATCAAACAAATTACATCCATTATAACTTTGCAAGAAAAAAATTCTTTCCAGTGTACCCTACAAAATTATGTGAAGCTTTAGCTTCAAATAGGGTGAAAAAATGCAAAAGACCATCCCACACTCTGCTAAAGCCAACATGCTTCAAAGGAAGCATTCACAGTTAACATAGGTGCCTAAGATCTATAATTGTATTATCAGAGAACCTGAATCATCTTGGGGGAATAAGAAACCCTAAGCAAAGACCTTCCTGACACTGACTTTGAACAGCTTAAAGTAATGCTGAACAAATTTCTACCCTCCTAGACAGAAAAAAAATCCTAACTATCACCTTACCGTTGTTAGACCCATCCCGCCCATGGTGTCCTTAAGAGATCAGGTGGTAGAGCACTGCTTAAATGAGCATTGACATTATTGAATGAAAAGATTGTGTGCAATCAGAAAAGGGGATCATTCAGCTAAGAAGCTGAAAGTTTAATTTGAATGTTGCTTCCTAGATTTGAAAGCTCCACTTTCCTTACAAAGGCACTCTATCAGAGCTGGAAATCAACTCTGTGTTTCATGATGTATGCATATGCACAGGAGTTCTTTGTATCAAAGTACTTTACACTAAAGACTAGTGCAGTAATAAATTTTAAAGAAGATTAGTTTGCTTAGTTGGGGTATATGAGATAAAAAATACAGAGTATGTTTTCCAGATGAGACTTGGATAATCTCTGGTTACACTGTTTTATCCTGGTAATGAAGGGCAGATACTGAATAGCTTAGAGAATTAATATTGAAATGTAAAGTCTTATTTCCACCAACACAAAGGCAATTCTGAACCTTAGCTCCATTGACTGCAATTCATCATCTCCTAACTTCTATGTAGTACTGTTCAACCTGTGCTGTAGTTCAGTGGGTTCTTATCAGGACAGCTGCACACAGGGTTGCACACAGACACCTGAGGTGGAAGACCATATTCCCTTTGAAGTCAATGGAGGGAATCAAGTTCTTCCTGGGGAATATTTACAGCATCAAATCTGGCATCCTGCTATTCTCCCCTAGCAGTGGAAGAGGTGGGATACAGCTACAAGAACATAGGCAAGCCATGTTCTTCACAAGTATCTGGCAATGTCTGTGGTTGCAGAGGTAGAAGGGCACAAATTCTCTGTTCATGACTCTCAGGTAGCTTGGGGCACTTAAAGGGGCATAAGGCTTTTTCACTGGCTCTGTGTTCGGGCAACTAAATCCTACTTCTGGATCCTTTCCTAAAGAAAAATGTCCAAAATCAGGCTGTACCTGGGAGTCCTCAGTGCTCTCAGATGCAAGAAGATAACGAAGTGCTGAGAAACATCTGCTCATAAGTGAGTTCATGATAGTGAGTCTGAGATGAGAGTCACTCAGGTCTCATGAGTGAGACATCTGTTCATGAAACAATGAGCTTCCACAGGCTTTGAAATCCCCTTTGACTTGGGCAGGTATGCCAATGGCTCACTTGCTGAACTCTAATTCTCAACACAAGTACAAGCCCACTCCTCGTACAGTCTGGGAAACTCCTTCTGTATCCTCTGATAGAACTGCAGTAGTATCTATGGTCTACTATAATTATCCCATGAAAATATAAATAAATTGTATTTGCATCAACAGAGCTTGCAAAATGAAATTATAATCAATCATTCATGAAAAGAAAGCTGACAAGCATTACCTTTTGCCTTGTCTTATACCAATAAATTAAAAAAAGTTAGTGTTCCATTCTTTGATAAGTGGCAAATGGAAAAAGCAATAAAGAAACAGCTCCGCATATAATTTGTCTTAAAATAATCAGTGGAAAAGGGATTAAAAAGTTTTTATAATGGAATTAAGGTAAAAAATATTTTAATATTTTAGTAGAAAACTGGAATACCTTTTCAGACAAGAACAGCCCTCTTTTATTTTTTAATCTGTAGGGCTGCTGCCTAAGAGGTGAATGTTTTGAGTCATCATTCACAAGTCTCTGCAATATTGGCAGCTGTGGAGGTCAGATCCCAGCTATGGGACATCTCCGGTCTGCCCACCAGTTGTGGTAGTCCTCTTTTGGGTTGTGTGGTCATGCAGATGAGGTGAATTGGCTCTGGCACTACCATGCATGCCTTTATTGAGGCTGTGCATGTACATTTAGCATTGGGTGGTGTGGCTATTGCTTATTTCCTGCACAGCTGCTCCTCGTCTCTTCAAGGGAATGGAGCCAAATAGGAACAACCATCAATGTGGACCGTGCCAACAGGATGCAAGTGGCCCACCTTTGTGGACACTATTTTATTTTTTTCTGCAGAGAACTGATGTATAGTCAGTGTTACCATAGAGAAATATTGGTTTGTCACTGGCCACGAGTGGAGACAAGCTGACCAACCAACCTCATGGGCTCTGAGTGCTGACAACAGCCATGCAGAATTGAATCTCGTGGCCTCTCAAAAGGTTTCCACATCCCTGTTAACCCTGAGTGATGGGGGCTTTCTGTTGGTGGGCATGACCGAGTCTATCACCATAAAGATTCTTACTGACTGCTTGGATAGAGTCCCTAAAGGCATCATGAAGGTGAAGTCTTTGCAAATTAAGACTAAATAACAATAAGTAAGAACCTTATTATTGATTTTATGAAGTCAATACTTGAACAAGTTGAGTCAATACTTTAGAGAGATGATTTTATGGTTAAAAAAAATATATACGAAAAAGAAAACTCATGAAAACTTTTGTCTTCTTTTTGTGACCACAGATGTCTAGTTCCTGTAATACGTTTTTTATGTTGTCAGGAATACAGACTTTTAAAACCTGAACTGGAAACTTAATTTAGGGCATAAGGAAAACATCTGGAAAATGCTAACAATCCTGTTCAGCGTCTGGTGGGTTCAATTCCTTCTCTACCATTTGATCCTGTGAAGGGTACCATGTAGCTTGTTCCCACTCCCATGATTTCTCCAGCAAGTATAGACTGTTACTGCTGATATTCCCCTACAACCTATCAGGAAGAGGCTGAATGGGCACATAAAAAGTAGTCTCAGTTGCATTCTTCATTCACCATATCACTTGCTTGGTCAGACTATGTTACAAGAGACATATAGTGTGGGTAATGAAATCATGTAAATAGCAATGGTTAGTAAAGAGAGGGTTAGAATGGGGAGAAAACACAGGCTGTTTTTTTTAATCAGTTCATGTAGCCAGGAACATCAATAAATACAGTAATTGACCCAGAGATTTTTGAGTTGGGACATCACCTAGACTTGGGTTTTGGCACCAGCGCAGGAAGAAGTCAGGTTGTCTGACCCAGTAACTTTGAATGGGTTCCTATTTCTCTGGTTATTAACTGAGAGCTGCAAGATCAGTAAATTGTTAGCATATCTGGATCTGAACTCAACAAGCCTGACTTGCTCATCCGGTTACCATTGCACATGCTTTGACATTAACTTTAGCAAGGAGGAGGATCTGAACCAGGAACTCCTATAAACAATTTTCCTTTGAAATCAGATTAGAAAGTCAGAAATGCCAAGTGATAAGAGAAGACTTTCCTTCACAAGACTTCCTTTAGGAGTCTTGAGTCAATGGCACCAGCAGGACACTAGCCTTCATGCCCACACAAACAGGCAGAAAAGTTGATTCACTGTCATCATGAAAGTTATAATTTGAGCTTTGTTTCACCAAGCTATGGAATACAATTAGAGTTATATTAAAATCGCACATACCTTCCCTATTTTAAAAAGGAAAAGAAAAAGCTATAATGTGGTTGAAGGAAATGTTCACCCAAAATCTGGATGAAAAGGGAAGGAAAATGGGGAGGAAATCAACCTGCAATGTCTTTGCTTGCTGGTTTTGACATTAGGGTCCTCTTCAGGCCAAAAGTGAGCCTTCCAAGCAAGCAGATGGAGAGCTTTACCTGTTGGCTGGGAGGAAGGGATAGAAGTGGAGAGATAGTTTTTTTTTTGGAGCTGACTAGTTGCTAGAAAGACCTTTTCAGCATAATTATCCTGGCATAATGTTCCTGACCAGTTCTTCTAGTAGAACCCTTGTATTGATAGTAATCTACAGGGCCCATGCTATGAGGTGTGGGGTGCTGACTGCATAGCTGCACGTTGGCATCACACCTACAAAATATACTCCTTGAAGAGGCAGATACACTAAAGCCTGTGGTTCCTCATCAAGCAGGTATACAAGATGTACTGAGGAAGGAGTACTTGGCGAACATGTAGGAGGGTGGTTTTTCTTCTAAAAACAACAGAAGAGTTTCCCCTTTTTTTTCTGCTGTTGAACTACAGTGATGTTGGCCATCTCAGACTCAACATCTTTACTGGGGATGGAGCTCCAGAATGAAAAGTCAGATTGAAAAGTGGATGATATTATAAGCAACGGAAGATAAAGCAATTAAACCTAAGAATTTTTATACTTATGCCTGTATTTAAGATCTTTACTCAAAAAAATTACTTTAAAATATCTTTAGACCATTGCCATTACAAAAACATTACTGATACATTTTTGAACTTCACTAAATAACATAAATACAATAACAGTAATTCAAATATAGTATATTTCTACTATACACATCACATCAAAACCTCTAGCATCTATAAAACTGGATGGGGTATTCTCCAAAAAGCAGTTTACAGATAGGTTTTCACATGCATTCTGGTTTACGCTGATCTAACAAAACCTCTCACACCTAGCCCATAGCATCCCAGCCAAAATGGAATCCGAGGAGGTGAAAAATTCAGAGTATAAAATGCACTTAACTGGGTGTCTGAAATCCAGCAACTAAGTTTCTTGGTCCTACTCTACTAACAGTGGAGAGAGGCACCCCCAGGACAACATTCAGCCCACCTAAAATCTGACTGGAACATGTAGTATAGCTCCACCTGAAGTTACATCATTCTGTAGCAAACTCCACCAAAGCAGCATTCAGAAGCAGCTTCTGACACTTGATCCAGGAAGACCAGTGTCACTCCTTTGACTTGATCAATTTTAACACAAAAGAATAAAACACATTATACTGCTGGAGAAAGGGAGACAAGCTCTGTACATCCAGGATTTTCATGCACAAGCTCCAGTTAGGGCTATGATCTGTCATTACTCTGGGGGGTCATTACCCGTGGGTATGATGTTGCTTCTGTCAATATTTAAGTCTGCAAATAAGTGGATTACCCGAACGTGTATGTCTCTGCAATGATTTACCTGTTAAATTTGTTGCTATCAGATCACAGAGGGTGTAACACAAATTTGACCACGATAATTTCAAAGCTTCCTTCTCACCCTGGCATTTTGCCACAGGCTTCACAGTAATATCATCACGGGCCAGAGACAAGATCAAGAGACTTAAAATAATTGCAGACCAGGTAAAAATTCGACTTCTCTCACTTTTCTAGGTTTCATATGCAATAATATAGTCAGAAGATTTCTCATCTGAATCAGTTTTAAAGATAAAAATGGCTCTTTTAGCAAATGAGAAAGCACTTTAAAAAAACACATCTCCAAAGGAAATTAAAAGCAAAAAATTCAAGAGAAATTACTTTTTTTTTTTTTTCCATTCTCATTTTAATAAACATCTAAAAAGTCAGGGAGAAGTATATACTGAAGATGTTAATTTGACACCCCTTAAATATCTTTACTACATTTCTGGTGGAAAGGTGGTTTTCCACTCACTGTACAATTTTCTTACAGCAGTGGTTCCAAGTTTAAAGGGAAGAAAGGGGAAAGTGTCACAGAGGTGAACAAAGGATTACACATTTTCTATCATACCTGAAAAATAACCTACAGTACCTTCCTTATTAAGACTGTGTCGAATCATTAAATCAGGATGTTCCAGTTCCTGGTTCAGCATTCACCTCAGACAGAAAATGGTGAGGTTTCAAAAGTTTTTGCATTCATAAACTAGTGCAGGAATAGTATATTCCACTGACGAGGAGGGAAAATCTAGTTGAACTTGGTTGTGAATATTTATTCTTTTGAACCCATAAAAGGGACTTCCAGAGATGCTCTCAGCCTAAATGCTTCCTTGAGCAACACCTGCTCTTACTCAGAAGTAAAGCCAAAGAATTTGACTATGACAAGGCACATGAAAGGAACAGCAGGTTGAGACACTTAAATTCCAAGTGGATGATGAAGTCCATTTTTAATGCTACATAGTACTACAGTTAGAGCTACCAGCAGTGGGCATTAATAGAAGCACTGTCATGTACTTGTATGAAGTTATGACAGCATTGCATAGAAGAAAAACCAAAAGCACCCTCAAACAACTTCAAAAACAATTAGGTCTAAGGTTTGGAGGAATGAGGGATTTTGAAAGCCTATAAAAGAAAAATAACCATAATTGTAACTATTATCTTTACTCCTGCACATTATTTTTATATATTTGCTTTTAGCATTTTTCTGCTTCCTGTTAAAATGAAATAATGTCTTTCACAAGCCATTTCCATTAGTTTTGTTCCCAAAGGAGTTTATTTCAAATTAAAATATATTTCTTATTCTTTTACCCTTTTCCTTTCTTCCGTCTGTATTTTACCTTTGAAAATTACTGATTTGTCTTTCTAATTTATTTTTAAACAGGCAACTTCCTGCTCGATATTTTCTCAGCTAGTGCCAACTGTTTTTCCCCTCTTTCTTTTAAGTGTCTCCTTCTTTTTAAGAGCTTCTTGCTTGATTTCTTCTGATATACGCATATCTATCTCAAGCCCTTTATTATAACATTTATGGATTTCATATAAGTGAACTCTACTTTCTTTATATCATTTTTGTGTTTTTTTTAAAGGAAAGTATTACTCACTTTACTTTTCCACGCACTGATAATATTTTTATTGGCTAGATAGAGAAAATGAGCTCTACTGAGACACATTAGTGTGTCAAAGGGAAGACTAAAAGAGTTTGCTTTTGTTTTATTAAATGTTAAAAATGGTTTACCAGTTTCTGAAAAATAGTTGACAGTTTTTTCCTGTATACCATATCCTATTACAATTACCTGTGAAGTGTCTGTGCCACTATGGCTTCATATCTCTTCTAGTTTTGGCTGCAATTCTAACATGCAAGTGGCCAAACAATCAGCTTATCCCCAAAACCCAGGTGAAACAAACATAGCTGGTGGGCAGGAAATCCTCTGTCTTTTTAGAGATATTTTAGCACATCAGTAAAACCAATTATTCAGTGGAGGGCTTATATGCTTCAAGGTTTTTTTCTGCTTTCTCCCTTCCCATTACTGATGATGCAGCTATCCCTCCTCACTGGTGCACACAAAAACTCAAACAGTAGGAGGCCCAGATGGAGAGCTGTTATGGGTAAGCTCTACAGTCTCCAGAACAGCAGGAACCTGTCACCAGATGCTGTGTCAGGTAACAGGCTAAAGTGTTGCTTCTGCTCCTCTGCACAGCAAGCACAGAAATACAGCACAGCCTTCCATCCTTGGGAGGGTGAAATTGGTTTATCAAATAAGTTGGGGCTTTGGATCTGAATTTTGGGAGAAGCTGCTGTCTAGAGGACTCTAATTTTGAGGAATGCAACTATGAACTAAGGACTTCAGACAAAATTAAGCTGGAGAGTGTTACATCCATTAAGGTCTATGCATCTTTTTGTTTCTTGGAGCAGTACTTGGGGAGAGGTTATTACTGAAGACTGCAAAAGGGTAAACCACCTACAGGATCTCAGCTTCCTCCCAGAAGTCTACATACGACCCACAACCCATCTGCATATGCACAGCACTGATAGCAAAATAAAGACCCATGTTGACATGGAAGAGGGATCCTAATTTAATGCTAGAACTGATATAATGTTATTTCAGGAAGCCACCAAGCAGAACAAGAATCCCTTACAGTTAATTGGTGACCTGTGACTGTATCTCTGCATATAGGTGGAGATGAGTTATTTCTATATGACCCATTCTTATAATTAGCCTTTACCATCAGAAGATATTGTTAGAGCTGACTGATCACCAGTGAACATGGCGTTTGAAAGACCTGAGTGCAGGTGCTGAACCAAACTTATCTGTGCTAAGACTTCATTAAGGTGAGGAGTTACTGTCACAAAAATTCTGAAATATGAGGAAAAATGAGAAGTCATGTTTGGAGATATCTTGAGATTTGGTCTAGGGACCATGAAGAAAACCAGGGAAAGGGATGAAAAATACATGCCAATTCTTCACTGCTACATTCATGTTCTTGGTATTGCATACTGAGAACTCTAAATATTTTCCTGTGTGCTTTCTTCTGAAATATCCAATTTTTTAATTGTTTTTAATGTAAAATACGCTGCGTAACTCGGCCCCAGGAAAGAACACATAAACATAAATTGCAAGGCTTACACCTAGGAGCAACTAGCTCAGAACTGATATTCTCAAGCCAGTAAGAAATGTAACGGATTGCTAGACAAAGATCTGTGATTTTGAAATATTTAAGCACGTGTAGTTGTAAAAGGCAAGAATAATTTGGAATAACACCTGCTTAAACATTAACAATCCACCAATCTTTAGAAACTTGTAATAGACCCTTCCTTACACTAGAACTTTTCCTCTTTTGTAGCATGAAAAGGATGGAGAAGAATAGCAATAAGGAGAGGAAATTTGGGAAATTATGCAAACTAGTGGCTACAACCACACTAAGAGATCTGTAGTCCCTTTTGAATTCCACCATGGGTTTATGTGAGGGCAAAGAACAAGCTACGTGATAACTCTTTTTCAGTGTTCACGTCTATTCGGAGTGTGGGTTTGACTAGAGAGTGACTAAATTTCACTTTATGTGTGTGTGGTGCTCAGCATTATGTAGTTTCAACCTGCAGGTTTTCAAAATGATAACAAAAAATCACATACCATTATTCAGTCACTTGAACTGAATTCTGTTCTGTTTCAGTTGCTGTTTCAGATTGCCACCCAGCAACATCCAAGAGTTTTTCAGCAATTTATTCAGAGATTCTCCAAAACATTTTCACCTGCTTGTGACAAATCAAAAGCATCACACTAGTAAAACACATGTTCACAGCTCTTCAAACAACCCTACATGGAAAGTCGGCAATTTCATTTTCATTATAATTTTTGAATCCTATTTCATATCTGACATCCTAACAAAATATTTCAAGACATATAAGCGAATCAATCCCACTGCACTTAAAAAACCCCTAGCATCTTCTGTTATCTTGCTTTATATCACATCACCTTTCCCATCCCAATATTAAAGCAGCTAGTTTCCAGCTTTTTCGTTGCTGACATAGTCTTCTTTTTCTTCTTACTCCTTCCAACCCAGTCACTTCTTACATTCTCCTTCTCACCTCCTGGCTGTCTTCCCTTCAGCTCAACACTCTTCCTACTCCTCTGGCACCCACGAACTCACAGTTAAATGACTGGAAGCGTGGGGTCAACCTCCCAGACTACATTGAGAAGATAAATTATGTTTATGATGTGATTGTTCTCTGCTCCAAATCTCCTCTTCCCTATTGGTACAGCAAACTTGTTGGGAACTGGTGATCTGCGTGGCACTGTCAAACCTGATTTTAAGAGCATTATTGCAAAAAAGAAATTAAATAAACGTCATTATCAGAACCATTCTCCTCTCTGAACATTGCTTTCTGTTGACATGGCTGTTGAAGTAGCCATATATGGTGGCTGTTGGAGTAAGCAGTGATTGAGAATCTCTGCCATCATCACCATGATAGAGTGAATATGTCTTGATGGAGGTCCTCATAGACTTCCTGATGCCCTGAAGAGCTGTTTCTACAAATGGTACATCTTGTGTAGCTCAATTCTGTCATAACAGAGATATAAAAAAAGGAGAAACATTAGCTGTGGGTGACTGACTGAACACAAATAACTGGAGGGTAAAGAGGTTTAAAATGCAGCTCGTTTCCCTCCTTGACCTAGTCCCAGCCTTAACTGTGACATCTTGAAGGTAAACGTTCAGAGGAGGCAGACGTTTTTCCTGCAGGGTATTTTCATTTTGCACACAGTTTCATGCATTTCTCCTTTCATGATTGTCTTATGCAATGCTGTGAGCCCAGCAGAATGGGCTGTGGCAGGGTGTTTTGGCGTTTCAATCTTGCACTTGGTCCTTCCAGTTGAAGGCATGCCTCCAAGAGAACAGGTGGGTAGTGGCAGAACAGATCAGCTGATTTCCCACACGTGTGCACTTTCCTTGAAACTGGATAAATATCTGTAATAATTCTTTGCTAATATTTACTCAAAGAGTTGCACTCTGTGCATCTTGCACTATATCCTGCTTCCACACTTTCTGCGTTTTTTTCCTCTACACTATTACTTGTGTGCCATCCACAGGCTGTTTTGCTGTCTGTTGTTTTGTTCTTTGTTTGCAAGACCATTGCGGTAGACAGAAATATTTTGCTCTTTAATTACACACCTAGCAGAGCAGAGGTTTGGTCTGAGACCTAGATATATGTATATATAAATATATATAAGGAGGACAGCTGTTCAGCTTCTCTTTATATATTCGTGACTTCACACCACCTTTCACAACAACTTCCTCAAGATTGGCCTTAGGTCACCCAACTCCTTCATTTTCTTAGGTCATTGTTCCAGGGCCATCTTCCCTCAATTCCCAACACTTCATTTTTACTAGGCCTATGATCTGAGCCACGTATTATAACAGACCCTTGCCTGTCACAAGTGTGACACACGCAAAGCCCAGTTTGTGACCAGAGGTAAGAGAAAAGAGTGTGATCTGGATCCAAACTTTCTCAGGCTTTCGGAAGATGTAAATTATGGTTTCAGTGTTAATGTTCAGGTATGCATCTGAATTGCCACAGTGCAGAGAAGAGAATCCTATTGTAGTGTCACTTTTCAAGGTTAGCTCAGTGGCTGTGTGCTCCTCTCTTACAGTACGTCATGGACCAGACTTATAATTAAATCAAGAGAGCTACATTTAAGTAAGTAGAAGAGGGTTGGTTTACAGTACCCAAGAATTTACCTCGATTAATTTTAGGTAACAGAATAGAAATTTTCCAATCAGGTGCAACTGAACAATGGCTTTCTATGACATTTGACTTAAATATTTACTGAAATTAATATTTATTCAAATTTTCAAGGTTTTAGGCAAAATTTGTAGCAAAAAGTATTAGCAGACTGGAGGACTGTCAGGGGTGTATGAATAACACATGTTATTCTCATTAGCTTAAATTTAATTTTCATGGATAGGCAGCAAAGAATATATACTCTGCTAGAATTCCTTCTTTAACTTAAGAATTTAGAGAGCTTAAGTGTAAGACTGAAGTGTAGCACAACCTTTGTTCTGAAATCTCATTTAAGGGACCAGTGTGATCCTCTGTTTAGGGACATCACATACTAGAAATACAGATCTTTTATAGCTAGATGTTCACATACACTGAATTTGGGAAAAAAGAAAGAATTCTTATCCATCCTAAAGCATTATATCTGTTTTAAAACTTGTCTATACATTCATATAATGAACATTTCCTGCTACAGAGTAGTCTGAATGCAAACCTAATGCTCTGTGCTTATAAATCAAAGTCAGTAGATTTATGCCTATCTATATATAAAAAAAAAATTAACCTGACTAATAGCTACTCCACCAGGTCTAACTCAAAAGTTTAACTGACCTTTACCTCAAATCCTAGTTTGACTTACTTTATTTTTTTTCCTTTAAAAGAGACTTTTTCAGACTTCCTAAAGGACTCAGTTATAAATACCTTTATCTTATTTTTAAGTTTTACATTATTACACAACTAAAAAAAAAATTAAATATTGGCAATAAGATTTCCTCTAAGTTACTCTCTGTAAAAATTCAATAATGATTTCAGAGGCAACAGCTTTGCAAAGGTTACTGTCTGTTCTCTTCTTGGCTGCAGAGTTAGTGCAGTGGTCAGACATCTCTGGAAGTCTGGTCATCAAAAGGAGTATTAAATGAGATCAGCAAATGTCCCAGGAAACAATTTCACAAAGGAGCCAGAGGGTCTGAGCTGGCAGAAAAAGCCAGTATTAGCTGGTTCAGGACACTGCCTTCCTTGCTTTAGCTAGTTAAGGGTCAATAATCAAACAACAGGTGAAATCAGAAACCTTAAGAGTTCTGAAAAACCTGCTTCCATACCACCATTCATTTGAAAAATTGCATTTCTATGCAATGTGTTTGTGTGCTTTCATATGAAAACAACATTTATCTAAGTTTTGTGTATTCCCTTCACCTTATTTGAGACCAAGATGTTCCCTTTTCCTCCTCCAGCAAGAGGTCTGCTGATGTACCTTCAGGCAGTCTTGTTGCCTCACTTTGGGTGATTAGAGCTCTCCTTCCAATCTTTTGCACTACTGGTTGCTACACAAAGCAAGAGACAGAGACGAATCACCACAAACACTAAGTACTGCAGCATTCATGTTCCTAATTGATCGGAGAGATGTAGCACTTTCAGGCAATTCACCTTTTGACTTGGAAATCTCTGCTGAACTCTGTTTATTTGGTTGGATTTGAACTGGTGAATCCTTATTTCCTCTCAAACAGCATTAAACATGACTATCCATTAAAATTCCAAAATGGCATCATAGTGTGAAAAACACCACTTTCACCCATTTTCCAAATGTAAGAATCATGTAATCTAAACTTGTTTCATGATAGGGTAGGTGTTACTTTCTGTACTTGCCAAAAGCCACTTCCCAGCTGGCACCTTGAACAAATATGGAAAAACAAACTAATAGGTTGGACTCGATGATCTCAGAGGTCTTTTCTAACCTAACTGATTCTGTGATTCTGTGAAATAAAAGTAGACAAATATTCTATGACTCCCAAAGATGACAGATACAAACAAGTCATCTGGAAGCTGTTTATTGAGAAAAATAATTGTCAGAAAAGTACATCTAACCACAACCATTGATCAATAAGTTCACGTAAATGCAGAATTTCTTCTTTAACTGGTATTTGCAAATGAAATTAATTATGATGAGAAGAGTTAAAATCTTCCTCCCTCATTTTCTGACTCAGTTAACTAGAAAAATGTCCTTTTCCCCTTTTGAGCCCCAAAAGAAGTCAGTTTCATCCAAACTTCCCAGTTCTAACTCCCTCAGCATCATCACATTCAGCAACAGTACTGGTTCACTGGGGAGGTCTCAGATGATTAGAAGTTGGTGAATGTCATGCCAATCCACAGAAAGGGCCGGAAGGAGGACCCGGGAAACTACAGGTCCGTCAGCCTGACCTCAGTGCCTGGCAAGGTTATGGAGCAGATCATCCTAAGTGCAATCACACAACAGCTACAGGATGGACAAGGGATCAGACCCAGCCAGCACAGGTTTAGAAGGGGCAGGTCCTGTCTGACCAATCTGATCTCCTTTTATGATCAGGTGACCCTGGTGGATGAGGGGAAGGCTGTGGATGTGTCTATCTGGACTTCAGCAAAGCCTTTGACACCACCTCCCACAGCATTCTTCTGAAAAAGCTGGCAGCCCATGGCTTGGACAGGGACACTCTCTGCTGGGTTAGGAACTGGCTGATTGACAGGCCCAGAGAGTGGTGGGGAACGGAGCTGCATCCAGTTGGCAGCCGGTCACTAGTGGTGTCCCCCAGGGATCAGTGTTGGGCCCAGTTTTGGTTAATATCTTTACTGATGATCTGGATGAGGAGATTGAGTGTACCATTAGCAAATTTGGTGATGATCCCAAGCTGGGGGGGAGTGTTGATCTGCTGGAAGGCAGGAGGGCTCTGCAGAGGGACCTGGACAAGCTGGAGAGTTGGGCTGATTCCAGTGGGATGAGGTTCAACAAGATCAAGTGCCAGGTCCTGCACTTTGGCCACAACAACCCCCTGCAGCGCTACAGGCTGGGGACAGAGTGGCTGAAAGGGATCTGGGAGTTCGGATTAACAGGAAGCTGAACAGGAGCCAGCAGTGTGCCCAGGTGGCCAAGAAGGCCAATGGCATCCTGGCCTGTATTGGGAACAGTGTGGCCAACAGGACCAGGGAAGTGATTCTTCCCCTGTACTCAGTGCTGGTGAGGCCACACCTGGAGTACTGTGTCTAGTTCTGGGCCCCTCAGTTCAGGAAGGATATTGAGGTGCTGGAGCAGGTCCAGAAGAGCAACGAAGCTGGTGAAGGGACTTGAGTACAAGTCCTATGAGGACAGACTGAGGGAGCTGGGGCTGTTTAGCCCAGAGAAGAGGAGGTTTATCACTCTCTACAACTATCTGAAAAGAGGTTGTAGCCAGATGGGCATCGGTCTCTTCTCCCAGGCAACCAGCAGTAGGACAAGAGGGCATGGTCTTAAACTCTGCCAGGGGAGACAGATATTGGAATGGGCTTCCCAGGGAGGTGGTGGATTCACCATCTCTGGAGGTTTTTAAGATGAGACTGGATGTGGCACTAAGTCTAGTAACCACAGTGGTGTTGGACCAAGGGTTGGACTTGACGATCTTGGAGATATTTTCCAACCCAGTTGATTCTGTGATTTTATGATTCTATGATCACTCCATTCTCATATGAGCTTTGCTCCTGGAATCCCTACTTCACTACTTGCCAATACAGAAAAGGACCTCAAGAGGTGCTCTGCCTTTTCCCACTTGCAGAGAGTCTTGTTTTCTCCCTCTAGCCCTGCTAGGAGACTAGTCAGGACTCATCACCCAAATCTCTGCCAAACAAGTGGGAAATCTGATTGGAACAAGGCCTGATTTGGACTGAATTTCACTGAGATAGCACCTGAGTATTTTCAGAATTTAAAGTACTACTTTTCCAAGCAATGAAAATGCACAGTCTCATCAGAAGGATGTCGCACACTGCAGGTATTCATGTTCTCAAACAGCCAAGCAAACAATCACAAGCTACAGGATAATCGCACAGATGTTTGATATAATTAATTACAAGGACTATAGGGTCAATATATTTCATGACTTCAGCCAAAGATTCTACTAAAGATAAAGACAGAATACACATCCGGGTTTTAACCTGATCACAGAGTTTTGATTCAAAATAGAGTTAAATTTCCTGACTGAAATGTGTCGATCTGAGTGAATGCAACCATGGAAAGAACCTGGGGCACACACAGTGGCAAGACAGATTTCTGAGGACTCTGCATACCTCCTGCTGTTTGCTGCACCAGAGCTATCAAACAGAACATGCCCTTTCACGTGTGTTTCTCACTGTTTAGTCAGCCAAGAATGAAGTTCATGCTGATGTTTGGTTTTTTTTCCAAGGACCTGTAACAGAAACAGTAATATTTGTCCCTTCTGTGGTGTAAAAGATGTCATCTGACATCCTTAGAAGCCCTATGTGAACTAGAATGCTCAGCCACACAGGTTGGTACTCAGCTCAGTATATTTAAACTCCTTAGTGCTCAACAACACCCACCAGGAATAAATGATTCTTCTATTTGCATTAAATGAGCCAGGAGACCCCTTCGGGTGAAACTGCAATTTTGTTTTTTTGCAGTCATTGCAGAAAAAAACAGATTTAACCTTGTAGTTCTTGATAAGTGGCATTTTGGCTGAACAAGAATTCCAGATTTGGGAACTGTATGGTTATGGGCTGTATGGTTACTATCAAGAGAAAGCTTGGTATTTATCTTGTCTAAAATGAAGTAGGAGTTCTGTACTTTGTTCTTACTCAACATGAGAAATATCCTTTCACATACCTATCTGCAGAGCACAGCTCAGTATTAAGCATACATTTCTGGGTGAAAACTAAATAACAAATGGTATTCTTTGCTATTGTTCTTGTTCTCCTAGATAATGGTTTGAACAAGATAGTCTTTGTTTTCACAGATGCTTGGTTTACAGTTGTTCATTTAGTGTTATGGCACCAGACAGAACAACTTCTTTTGTCAGTGTTGTCCATTCACTATTGCTGTGTACTTGCTAGATATTTTGCTTAAAATTACTGTCATGACAAAAACCTGTTCTTCTCTACAATAGAAAATACTGATATGTTCAAACAGCATAGATGTTGCATTAATACCTAGCAGACTGGAAATTGCTAAGACAGAAATTCTATAAATTAATAATTTTTTAAACTGATACAGAAAATTGTTATTTTATATTATAGTAATATCACAAATCATTCTAGTTCTTTACATGAATATGTAAATTGGCATTGTTCTGGACATAATTCTATTCAGTGTTTCTTTCATGATTTGGATAGTAGCATTTCTTGATGATACCAACCTTGTATGGACAATAAGTACTCTGAAAAAAAAATTGGCATCACAATTATCCAGATAAACTGGAAAAATATCTAAAATTAAACCCAAAACATAAGCATTATTTCAGTAGTTGATTTTGGGTTGGCAAAAGGAATTCAGAAATTGCAAAGGGAACTAGATGCCCAAAGCCAGCCAGGCAAATGGTATACAGTTTGCTATAATTTCCAGTTAGCATGTTAGTAAAATTGCATCATTTTACTTCCTGTTTAACATTAGGTAGGCTTGCAAGTCCTATGCTTCCACAGCATTGCTGTACAATCCTATGTATGCAAGCTACCAGGAATTGTTACTGCAGCTTCACCCTTACAAGAGAGATTCTCAAATCAAACTCCAATTTGTAACTACCAGTAGTTCTTACAATGATTACATTTCCTGCTAGCAATAGGAAAAGACTTAAAGACTACTCTCAAATAAGGCAGTCAAGGATGTACTAGTAAGACTCCAAGTGTTGGGAGAAATTGCCAGTAAGCTATAGAGCTGCATAAGTCTCTAAATACATTATTAATTGCAAGGGTAAATCTTCTCTTTAGCTCAATCATCTTACTTGCAGATTATGGTAGTGACACATGAAGGAAGCAGTCTGTCTGTAACACCTGTTCCCAAAGGTACTCTTTTGGCTCACCTTAACCAGTGCTGCAATACCTCCAAGAAACAGTGTGATGTAAGCAAATCTGTGTCATGATTGTGGCCAGAGTTTCAGATGCAACATTACCATTGCACAGGATACTTCCAACAGTTATGGTTTCTTCCACTTTTCCTCCTTTATCTCCCAACATTCCCATGAGAGGGGAACAAGAATATTTTCTGCACACCTGCCAGGACACACACTATGGTGGCATTTCCAGCAAGGGTAGTTTTACTATTACTAGCATTACTATTAGGGGAATGAAGAGAAAAAGTAATGCTGAGGACATCCTTGTCTGGAGCTGTTTCTCCAATACTATGTATCACAACATTTCTTCCCTACTTTGAATAGGCACACATCAAGAAGGCTGCCAACAAAAGCATTGTTTCTGACTTTCAGTGTTTCAATAAATACCATTTTCACAGTTTGAAATGTGGCTCTGAGTTTTAAATGCCTTGTTTTCAGGGAATGGCAAAGGCAAGAGTGACTGAACTTGTGCACCCAGAGTGTGGGCACTTAAAATCAACACCAATGCCATAGCTCCACCCTTTCTTAGCACTTAACCTGACATTCTGTGTTATTAAATGCTGAGCTTTGTTCTACACTGCCCTAGACAGTGGCTAGGTTTGTTGTGTATTTAAGATTTTAATGGGATTTGTCCTGGCTAATCTTATATGTTGCAACTGCAAAGTGTAAAACAGTCATTGCTCTTTATATAGGGAAAGTGTCCTTAGACCCATTTATTTACCTATTCATTTACAATTCTGGCTCTGACCAGGTTTCCAAGATGTTTCTACCCTATTGCTTTATTTTCCAGGGTAGGAACCAGCACAAATCATCATCCCTTCAATTTCTCTGATTTTTAAACCTCTAAGCTAGGAGTCAGCTGTGCATACCCATTTTCACTTAAAACACTCATGCAAATAAAAAAAAAAAAGGAAACCAAACCCCAAACCTACCTTTTGCAGTTTAGAAGTTAAAAAGATGCATATTCTAAGCCCATGGAATTTCCTCCTAATTTCTCTAGTGTAAAAGTAGATTGTCAAAGTAGATTGCTTATCAAGGTGGATCATCTCCCAGGACCACTGAATTTAGTGGATTGCACAACACAGAGGTAATCATTACTTCCTTTAGAGTTGAGGATAAGCTGAGCAAAGGCTTTGTTTTGAGAACAGCATAGTAAATTTTGTGAATATCCTAAAAGGAAACCTTTGGTGGAGAAAGTTTAATTGAATATCAAGATTTTATGTGTCAGATACAATGAAACCTCTTTCTACTACTAAAGAATCTAGGATAATTTATTGTTACATGAGAGAAAATGTACAAAATTTGTATTATGAAGTCTTAGTAATAGTTATCAATTCACTTGGAATCACTAGAAGGGAAAATGACTGCACTAAGGAAACATATTTCCTCAGCTACCTTAATCAGTGTAAATACAATGAATTAATGTGAGCTGGTTCAAACAAGGGTCTAGCTTGATGGAGCGTCAAGCCATAATGTGCATAAGCAGGTCAACAATTAGTAAGTGATATATAGATTGTAAGAGAAAACACAAAATCGTTTAAGCCGATTGATATACAGCAGTTACAGTAAAGTTGAAATACACCTTAAAGCCTAGAGAGTGTGCTGAAGTGACTGTTGTACAGCTCCAATGTGGTCAAAACCTCTGGCTACATGCAACCCAAACAATTCCTAATACAGTGAAAGGCTTCTCTCCATTTTAACACCTGCAGTCAGTATTCTGCCTTGATCTGATCCACCTTCACTCGGTGTGAGATAAAACTGGACCGAGTTCCTGTAAGCTGAAACTGTCCATGAGAAACAAGGCAGTCAAAAGAATTGTAACCAAATTTTGACATAAATCTTTTGGCAAACTAACTTAGTGCGCAGCTGGGCAATTCTTCAGCTGCTGATATATGTATGCTGTCCCCCCTTGACTCTTCCCTTAGAAAAATAAGGCTGTCATTTAGCAATGTTAAGTACATAACAACTAGAACAGATTATCAACAGATGCAGGCAATTCTCTGTCACTGGGGTTTCCTGAGCCAAGAAGGGATGTTTGCCGGAATGATTTACCCTACATGAAATGTAAATTTCTAATTTGCAAGAAAAAAAGTATAGGATAAAAAGTGTACGAGTGTGTAGTCTGGATTATAGAGAAGCGCAATTCAACAAAAATGATCACAATGTTCTCTGATGGCTTTAAATCTTTGAGTTAGGAAATGTGGTGTTTGGAATATCATTGAAAAAGCATGGAACTCACATGAGGGTTTATTTCTGTGCAGCTCAATTAAATTATGCTGAACTACTTTGAAAGTAGACCAGAGTAAGAGACATCAGTTTCCTGGAGTCTTGAATTCAATCCAAAACCTGTAAGAAAAGAAAGCGCTCCCCACCTGTTTGCAAGAATGATTCAGAGAGAACAAATGAGCATACAAAGGAGTTCCAAAACTGCAAGATCCACACCATAAAAGCAAACTTACTTTTCCTGTTTCTCTTCTTGTTGGACAAAAACACAAAATGGAGATGAACAACCTTCTGGATTCTGCTTGTTTCAGAATGCTTAAGAGCTCACTGCCTGCTATGAAACATATGTCAAATTTTTCTACTTCTTTCTAAGGTTTGTGGTAGACTAATTTATTTGTTCATTCTTGTGAAGACAGAAAAAATATCTCCTCATTTCATGACAATATCTTCTCTATCAAAAACATTATTGCACTGATAAGGCTAATAAAAGAAAACAGCCCTTTGTGTCAATATTAATCTGAGATAAATTTCGATAAGAAAGACTATTTCACTTTCAGTTTCAAAAAAAGTCAGTCTTTCAAATAAATATTTTTTGCAACCATTTCCATGATCATGTAATTAGTTCTACAATGGACAAGCTTTCTTCAGATCTCTTCAGCATCTACTGCATAGACTGTAAGATTGTTCAGATCTGCACTTGATGCATTCATTACTGCATATCTTATTTGATCTAATGCAGTGTTTTCTATCTGTAGTGTCCAAAACACTTTCCAGAAATTTTAACAACATTCTTATTTTATTAAGAGCAATATGAACAAGCGATAATTGTGCTTTTTTGTCGTACAAAAGGAATCATAGCTCTTCTTCTATTCTACTCTTTAAGTCACATAAGCAGGTATTAGAACTAACCACACAGAATAATTATGTCATCTTAGGATGACATAATGATGGACAAAAGTATCAGGAAGATAAGATTTGACAAAAAAATCCATGTACTCCATCTTACCAGAATGGTCATTGTATCAAGAGATAGATGAGATACAGAACAAAATCAAGCATTTGAAAACTTACAAAAGCAAATTAAATGGTAAATCTATCCCCTAGAAATGAAGTTTGAATACCGTTTGATTACCATTTTTTTATGAAAACCAAGTGAATTTCACGCTGCCCATGTGATCTAGAAATATCATTTTGATGGCTAGGGTGAATATAAACAGTGCTACTTTCCTAATTAGCAGCTCACCAAAATCTGCTTCAGATCTGAAATCTACATGCGATTCTCTCTCTTCAATTTATTACTAGTACTAATTCAAACTCTACTTTCATTCCCTCAGGAATATTGCTAGCACTTGAAGGAGTTGAAGAGTTAGAGGATGTACTCTTCAAATTAGACTGCTTACAACAATCACTACCAGCTTATAACATCATACTCCTACTGAAGACTGTTTGACAGTTAAATTGCCATGGATAAAGTTTGCCTGATGATGACAATTTTTATAAAAGAGTAGAATAACCTTCTCCTCATTCATAACTCTGGCAGTCATTTCAGGTCAAGGTAGGAAATTTCAGTCAATACAGTTCTTATGCACAAAACATGAACATGCAACACCAGTTTTCAGCCATTTGCAGCAACAGACCAAAGCAGACAAGAATTTTTGTAATTTTCACATCAATAAAACCAAAAACTGTCTCCAAAAGAGGTCAACAGACAACTCATTTACTGACGTATTGAATGTTTAATACAGTACAGGACTAGCTGCTCAAGTTTGACAGCATTCTTGTTTTATATCACACTTCGCCATTAAAAAATGATAAGAAGGCTGACAGCTCAGCTTAGCAAACCGTGCAAGTTCCATTAGTCACCTCCATGATGCATATTTAGAGAATATATCTAAAACCCATGGTCTATGATAGCTTACACTATACAGCCCAGAGAAATGAGAATTTCTCAAGGCTAGTTCTCCTCTGCCTACTCAGGCTCAAAGAGGAAGGATTACTTACGTGAGCAGAGTTCAGGCTATCTGAAGTTGTAATGTGCCATCTTTGTGCGTATGCAGTATTACACAATATTAAGTACATGATTGGATCCTGCTGTTCTCCACTGGACTGTGTGCACATCAAGCACCTGCTGTAGGGAGAGTGAACCCGGATTCAGGGTTGAATGAGAGCATGTTGTGAGCGTGATGGTTGTCTGCAGTCCTCTCTCTCATTGCCTGGATAATTTGGTTGCTATGGAGTGAAAATAGCACACAGATGCCACCATGTTGAAATGGATTAAAATTCTCCCTTATTTTTTTTTTTTGTTGTGCATATCTGTTTAAACTGGAATTTTCACATGCAGTGGCTTTTTTTCTTCCAGATATTGTGCTGGACACTTCAGCATCTCAGCTGCAGAACTGTGGCACCTTCACAGTTCTACCTGAAGACTGCATTCTAAACATGCACATTACCAAAATAAAGCTCAGTGCTGAAAAAATCAATCCTAGGAGTGTTAGACTGTTTACCCCCCAAAAAAATCTATGCCTCATCTAGGAATATGTAAAACAAAAGATAATATACCCCTACTATTTAAAAACATATTTTCAAAAGCAATACATTACTATTGATGAACCTCTCAGGTACTCCAGTGATAGAGACCACAGAAAAATAACTGGGGAAATTGATGAGTCTATATTTAGAGTGAAGATATTGAATGGCACACAGTAACAAAGTTAGGACACAAGTAAAAATAATGGGACAAATGACTGAAGAGATACTCATTACCTAAGTTCTGTCTAAAAAAAGCAAGAACCCTCTAAGAAACATAGTATTTCACTTGTGTAATTTAAAACTATCTCATGGAACTGCACTTATGGTCTTAACACCAACACCTCCAGGTGTTTTGACCTTGCAAACTTAATAGCATTTTATAAAAGAAATACAAGCTTTGCATAAAAGTCAAACAATGAAGACAATAAAGCCTCATACTAATAATCACATGAGTAAGCATCAGGTTTGTCTTCACAGTGCTTATGGCCTGATCCCTTCTACTGCAATAAGATCTTGAAGAACTATGGGAGTCTTTTGACACTTACAAACCTCATCCAAATTTCCAAGTGAAATTAATATGTGGCCAATTTGTACCTCCCTGTATTTTGTTCCACATCTTCCATTAGTTTAAGCTTTTCTGCTGTACCATTATCCAAGTTTGTAAACTGAAATGCAAAATTTAGAAAAGGAACTTTTAGAAGTTATTTTACAATAGAGATTGAATGTATATACACATACACTCACATGCAATATGTTCTGCCTTCAAGGAATATGACATAACAGAAACCTTAATTATTAAAAGGAATGGCAACATTTGAACTGAAATACTAAAGAGGTGTCTGCTAACTTTTTTCACAGGTATAAATTTTATTAATTTCTCTGAGTCTTTAATCGTGCATGGACCAAAGGATTTTGTTTTGTTCTCCATGTTTGTCCTTGTTTGTATGCATTTTATTATATCTTCCATGCACTTTTTAGATAAAGAAAATCTGCTACAGATTTAAGTTAAGGATATGTATTCAAGGATCCAGTGGAGAAAGAGCCGTACAGCATTCACTAATAATAGAACTGACAAAACTTGCTAGTGGTAATAGCATATATATATGTGTGTGTGTATATATATATAAATATCTCCACTTATATACAGACTGTAGTTTACGTTATTACAAATAAACAAAGTGTCATTCAGCAGAATTATGTCCACCACAGTATACTAACATGTAGATTTTTTTGAGGTTGTGCATCGTTAAGAGGTTCCTTTGAGGGCTTATATGCACTGCTCAGCTTAGCATTCCATTTCACCCACTTTTTTACCGGTTGTACCATTTATTTTTCTGAGCCTGCAAACACCAATTGCTTCTAAAGACTGATTTTATATTTTGGGCACTATGGTACTACGTAACAGAGTCTGGGTTTCAGCTGGCATTATACAGCACTACTATGACCCTATGGCATTGTATAGCTGTAGGCAGAGCTCAAATCCCAAACACAGTGTTGCAGCGTCAGTGCCCCAGAGAAAGGCAAATTCTCTTGGCTGCAACTTCATATCAATGTAGTGACACTACTTCCTATTATAAATTTACCTTGGCTGTTGCTAGCAGAGGGATCTCTGCAACACGCACCACTGCACAATGCAAATATGCCTTCAGGTATGTGTGTGTACATCAATTTTTTAGTCTATAATACCAATTGCAAATATTGGCATGCACGGTTGTGGTGTCTGTGTTTACAAACTGTAAAGAGGCTTAAGTGTTTATCCCCTTTATACACAGAGATATCCTGGACATGTTCAGACAACATGAAAACCTTACTCTGGCCCCCATGTTCATACTTCTCATGGTACAGGGTGCACATTGTTTTTTTCTTTACTAACTGCACAGTATCCTTGCATAGGTTGAATGTCTTAATACAGTGATCTAAAATGTTTTCTTACTGATTTGATTCCCAAAGCATAAATGTCAAATAAAATAAGAGGTATTATGCTCAATATCTCTTACTTCCTAGTCATATTGGTGTTAACTAGCCTCTCATGTTGCAGCTACACAGTCTCCAATGCCTAATTTAAAACGTTATGCTTTGCTTGGGTTCTTCTAAATGACGCATCAACCTTTAAAATTAACAGATAATAGAAATAAAACAAGAAATAGATCCAAATCATGTTACATGTTACTTGTTTTATGGTGAAACATAGAGACTGCAATGGAGGTCAACGCATTATGTATTGGTTCTCTACAATGTACACACTAAAAGACTGCATGAGAACTACTCACGTTAATGAAATGGCTTCAAATTCAGTATTAATGTGATTTGATTTTCAATCTGTGTTTTATCTAAGCATTTGGAGGTAAAGGAATGGATCAATGGCACTATGTTTGAGTAAGATCTAGTAAAGAAAATAAAAGGAGTTGTATCTCCATTTTAATCTTTAACTTTAGATATACTATACCCTATCATGCTATGAAATACCTACTGCAACTATTTGAAATGTAGTTTGTCTTCAAGTAACTATGAGAACACCTATAATGTTAATGGACAGTGTTTTCTTTTGGTAGAAACTGATCAGTTGCCTCCCATTCCAAAGAAACTTTCAGATAAAAATTGTGAGTTTGAATTTGCACAGATTAAAATTTAGGGACAATCAGAATGATACTTCAACTGAATGCAATGCCAAATGTCCCAACACCATTTTAGAGTTTAAACACGGCTTCGGAAGTGGCCAAATGACCAGAGAAAAGCCAAGCAGACAACTCCTCGTTAACTTGCATTTTAGCCTTGGCACAGAGTAATCCCTATCAAGTACAGGTATTTTCATCCTTCCCTTAATATGAATAGTCCCTGCTCCAAGAGGACACTAGGTGGACTAGACACCTTTTACATGGCTCTGAGTCCATCATTCTGTCTTTTTTAACTACAAATGGAGACATCAATTTCAATCATTATTGTACCTGAAAGTTAACCAAATTTGCCATGACATTTTATTTACATTCTACTCACTGTATGAAAATAAGATATGATAGTCTATTTTTTTCTTATGAAGAATAAGATTCAGAAATCATGAGTAAGATGTGGAACTAATATCATCACCATGTAGCATTTGATCATGTAGGACTAAAAAGAATTGTTCTGAAAATGCCAGCAACTCTTCTACTGAAATTTTTAATTCAATTTAATATTGCAGATGTAGAGATTAGGAATATGACCCCATGAAAAAGGAAGAGAAAATATAGAAAAAAAGTGTCAGGGTTTTCAGATCAAATGCGATTTCAAAATATTCTATCTTTTCTGTTAAAAAAAATAAAAATAGCTATATCAGTAAATTTTTCTAATATACTAATACTTCTGTTTATGCAGTCAATTGTATAGATCTGATCATAAACAGTTACACAAATTGGACATGTTACCCCACACCAATCTTAGAAAAATACTCTCCCATATCACTGGTGTATGACTATTGTGTGAATGGAGGTGAGATACAATTTGAAGAGGAATTATATCTTTGAACAAATAGTAATACTACTAAATTAATTTATCATAAATATTTGGAGATTATTTTTGCAAGACAAGTATATTTTGACACATTTTATAATAATTTCTTAGAAGAAATAGCACAAGATAAGGAAGTTATCTTAAGTTATGGCAAGAGAGTTAATCAATGAATTAACCATTTAGGAGTGAAAGGATAACATGATTCATGACATATATGAGATTTCACAACTAAAAAATACAGATATAGGGAAACAACTTTTGATGATGTCTTAAAGCTCAGTTAAAGGGGGTAAATTTAATTGTAAACCAGTTTCAGCCTAATTTGTGATGACCAAACTGGGATCTCTCAGAGATCACAGTGCTTCCCTAAACATGAAGGAAATGTATACGAAACTACAGCATAGCAACTGTTGATATGAACTGATTTTTCAGTGCTAAGCAATGTAATGATTCATAAAGCATATTTTTCTTCCTACCAACATAATCTCTTACTATGCTTATGTGTGTTACCCACCTGAGTTTACCATACTATTTTATCATTATTCTAATTATGTGCCATTTATATCCGTTAAATTTTTTTATTTTTTGCTAGATCTTCATCCTGAAACTTCGATAATAACCATTAAAGACAATGATATTTCCTTAAATTTTCACTGCATGTATTTCCATATATACAAGTATCTTGTAGACATCTTCTTTTCCTTGTCAAATAATGCTAAGGTAAATTCTACAGACTTACACATCAATGAAATTGCCAGAGATATAACTCATGACTGAAATTGAACAATTCTTTTCCTCAACAGTTCCAATTTCATTTTGTTATGCTACCTTTATTTAAATATTAATAACCAGTTGTACTCTTAAAATGTTCAGGACAACCAGCATATTTTCTTGCTTCTGTTTGCTGCTCAGGGAAAAATCGGGCCTTTTATTTCTTTCTTAGTGTTGAAGTTACTTCCTCAAATCTAACTGTTCCAACAGAGGGTAGATTTCAATTAGATATTAAGAAGAAATTTCTTTTTGTGAGAGTAGTAAGACACAGGAACAGGTAGTCCAGAGAATTTGTGGATGCTCCATCCCTGGAAGTGTTCAAGACTGGGCTGGATGGGGCTGCTTTGAGCAACCTGGACTAGTGGAAGTTGTCTCTGCCTGTGGCAGGGGAATTGGAACTAGATGATTTTTAAGGTCCCTTCAACCCAAACAATTCCATGATTCTGTGATTCCATGATTATTTTTCAGAAAACAATAATAGAAAATCATGGAATATGGAAACAATCCCATAACTTCTTCCTTGCCAGAAATGTTTGAAGCCATGTGGGATTATGGGATTTGTTCTCCTACTGAGAGACTGTGTTTCTCTGCATCCCAGGGTAAAACACCATAAAAGGTTAATTCACCAAGTAATATAGCTGTAAATAACTATTTTAACACACTCACGAAGCATTGTTCACTCTCTCATTGTTCCTAAGATAAGGAATATTCTTGCAAATCAGTCTTTTTGTATCTCTATTTGTGTGTCTCTAGGGTTAGCAATCATGATGGGTTTTTTGCTTTGTTTTGGGGTTTTTTTGTGGTTTTTTTTTTAGATAGAATCAATCTAATTTTTAATGGTGAAATCATGTTTACTGAGAAGGGAAACAGCTGAAATAGCACTACAACTGCCCACGTGAGAAGAGCGGTCCCTCAAGGAGAGGTCCATATTACTGACTCTCCAATGCTGAAGGATCTTCATTATGTAGACCTGTGTCGTGCCTGGCCAGTGGCATAAATGCAGACCTTAGATGGCACTTGATTTCTCCATTTTCACAAGCAAACTAGCTACATAGGCAGGTGCAAACTCATTAAAAACAATTTGTACCAGGTGGAACTTCTTTGGGTTTTCTTGAGAAGTTAATTACCATTATTTACCATAAGGAGGAAAAAAAAAAAAAAGGGAAGTAATTCACTCCAAGTTCCTGCTCAAAAGTCACTTAAAAGTCCCTTAAACTGTGTTTATCTCATAATATACAACAATTTGGAAAGACTAAGCCTAAGCAAAAATTCTTCCTGCTCACTTCCTGACATTTTGTCAGAAAGACCTGTAGAAAGAAGACTCCTCCTAGAGTGTAAATACCTGAGGGAAAGTCAGAGCATCCTCTATTTACCTGTGCACCTGCAAAGGAAAACTAAAACGTCTGAAGCCCCACCTTTTAAGAACCTTGTGAAACAATCTGGGAACTGAGCCAAAACCTCCTCTCTCAGTATATAAGACTCAGGAACAGAGAGGTATTTCCTCAGAGGCAGGTTGTTCGGTAGCTTCTACCGGACTTCCAGAAGATGGGCAGAGGTGGTGGGACTAGAATACCACTATGGATATCAATACTAGCACTTGTCTTCATACACATTGAAGGTAGGAAGATTCACTTTCTTGGCATTTTTACTGTTTTAAAGAATTTATAGCTTGCTTTGGAGTTTGAAACATTTTTTCCTTGGCTTTGTAAAGTTAATGAACCTGTTACATTCGTGCAAGATTTTCTTTTCTGTTATGAATACTTTCTTTCTTAAGAAGAAGAAATTACCTCTTTTCAAACTGCTGTCCTGTTTTCTCCAGTTGAAATCTGGAACAGCTCCCCTGCATTCAGTGGAACTCACTCAGAACTTACATTTCCACAAAAATGCCTCAAGATTTGCATTTAGCTTTTTATGTCCATTTCAAGGTGGTACAGTATTTCTAAATGCACAAACCAAAAGGTGCAAAAGTACCTCTAGAAAGGAACAAGTCAGTGGATGAGATTGTCTGCATGCATTTTTAAAGATTTTGCTTATCAGCTGATGACACAGTATTGAAAAAAGGAGGGTTTTGGTGAAAATCACTGGACAATAGGTTTTAACAATTCTTTTACTCTTGCCCATGAGGTTGCACAAAAGCTTAGCACACAGGGTTGGTTTGCAATGGGCTAAAAGCAAATGAAGCGACTTTAAGTATTCTAAGAGGGCATTAATAGTCAGAGATGGATTGAAATAACTTTTTACATTTTTTAAATTATTTTTTCATGAGATAATTTCCCTTAAATTTTAAGGTAACAACAATATTAGTTTTCCATTTTGATCTCAGGTGCAGATCCTATTGTATGATTTTATATTTTTCCTACTCCTAGGCAATTCCATACTAACTTATGTTAACAAGTGGTAGTGTCATGGAAAAGCCCATCAAAAGATTAACTGTAGCATTACCACACCATGCAATGGAAGCAGGGATCTGCAATGCATGTGGCATGAGACAGAATGGAGCCATACAGTGCATGGAGAGAGAAGCAAAAAGCTCTCTGAGGCTGGGCAGAGGAGGAGCCCAGAGGCACTGAATGGTTCCTACCTTAAAAAAAAGGCACAGCATGTCCTTCCAACACCAACTGGGTAGTGCTAAAAGGGACTTGCAGAGCTCTCTTACAATTCTGGTTTCAGCCTAAGCCCCTCTAGTGGTGCTGCTCACAGACTTCCCTTGCAGGGTGCAGCAGGAGGTGAGCCTGCCTTTTTAGTTTTCTGTGGCCAGCATAATCTCCACTGCAACATACCCTGTGATGAACTCTCACTAAGCGGTGTATTAAAAGCCCCTCTGGTCCCTGCAGATAATGTATTTATTCCTATTGTGATGCTGCAGTAGAATGGAATGAAAAATGGTTTCTGTGCTGGAAACAAAAAGTTTTGCTTTGGGGTAAAATCAACAGGCACAAATGTATGTATTGGAAAGACCTATTTCTTTTTCTGTGTGGCTTTTGTGTTTATTTTTCTTCTGCTGCAAAGAGTGCCTGAAATACAGAGTAACTGAGTAAGAGAGGCCAGAGATATGTCCTATAATCCTAAAATGAATTCTTCCTGTACAAAAGGAAATTTTAAAGTACTCTGGCTAGAGAAAAGGTTTTACTGATGCTTAAAGCACAGAGTGACCATAAAACCTAAGAAAATTAAGTTCTTTATCTGAAAAGCTTATAAGGGAATGCAGGGGTACATTGTGACAGCAACAGAATAAGGATCTGCTCAAACTACCACAGGCATGTTTTTGATGGCTTCCCTGCAGTAATCTATCAGCCAAAAAATAAAAACATATCAAAAAAAAAGGAAAAGCTGAAGGAGTGGTGTTTGGCCATCATGGTTGCACGCAGCCCAGATCCCGATTCAAATTTGACCTGTACATGAGCATATCTTTGCTGATTTTTTTTTTTTTTTATGTATACTGACTGTTACATGTTAAAACAGATGTAATTGAGAAATTGAGGAAGCTCAAGAAAATTAGACATTAACATTTCTACCATTCTTGATGCAGTTCAAGCCCAAGATGGTGAACAACAAAGTATATTTCTCCATCTATCCTGCAGCGACAAAACCGTATTTTTATGTTGATCTATTTCTAAGATTTTTGTTCCAAATCAAGTTGATAAATAATAAGATTACTAGAATGTTTTTAGTCCTAGCTAGAATACCACACACGTTAAAAGAGAAGTCCTCTGTACAATATACCCAATCTCTGACTGCTCTAAACTTGAGAACTTCCTATGAGATCTGGGCCAGTGGATCTGCTCTACTGATATGATAGAGTTATCTAATCTTTAACTTCAGGAAAGGTACATACCTTCTATCTAAAAGTGTATTTTCAGAAGAGGTGTGTGTTTACATACGTATCACCAGGGTACTTGATAGTAGGTAATAAAGGACACGTTTTAATTTTTTTTACACTGTGTCAAGATGACTGCATTACTCATGAGAGAATAAGGAAACTGCAACTACCTTAAATGCTAGCATAATTAAGCACTACAAGATCATGCATGACACATAACTGTACAGAGGAAAATAAGGGTGGAAGGATACAAGGCTGACTGGTATATTAGTGATGGCAGGCTGAAACAACTGATCACTAAGTCTGTCCTGCAAGAAGTGTACCACAAATTATTTAACAATAGCTGAGGATCATATTGTTGCCTCTGAGTTCAGAACCTGGGCCAGGATCAGATGGGAGTCTTGAACAAATAATGAAAGAAAGTACTGCAGCCAAAGGGCATAGTCTTTGGAATTTAGTTGTCAGTGAAATTTATAGAAAGATAGATCACAAAGCAATGTGTAAAAACCACCAATAAAACCTTGTGGAAACTTCCCTACAGAGTGTAAACAGTAGTAGGAAGGCTATGTTATCTCTATCCATTTTGTAGTATTCTAATAAGATTAAACTTGGTCATTTTTTCTCCTTTTGCTTTTCTACCAGCTTTCAAATCCCAAGAAGTGACAATCATTCCACCTTTTCAAAACACACTGAAAGTAAAGGGTAAGTTAACCAAATGTCATGGCACAGATATCTGTGTTCTTGTTGATCACACAGAGCATGGAGTGACTGAAAAGATCAATAGATTGTGTTAAATGCTTTAGCACTGTGAAAAAAGACTTAACAGAAAAGTCATCAGTTCCTCAGGTAACACAGATAATCTAACTGTGAATCCAGTGCTTCACCTGCATTGTGTTTATATAATGCAGCTGTAAAAAAAAAAATAAATTAATTAAAATATACTTATATATGCAATAATGGGAAAAATCATGCACAATATTTCCAGTAAAGAGAGAAAAATACTAATATGCTGAAAACACTGCGGAGACATCTTATCTAGGGTATAGGGTACAATTCAAGCAGGGTGAGTGTAAGTGTGGAAGAAATGTAGGAAGGGACTGTGAAGATTACCAGGGAGATAGAAGAGCCTTCTTGTAAGGAAATGAAGACTGAAAAGAGACAAGAGATTTCTATAACTGGTGGGGGGAGTAGTAGGCAGGTGAAACCCCTTCAAGGTGAAGTGTAATTTTGGCACAAGAACAACCAGGCATACATAGGACAGGAATATTGTTTGGAAGATGTCGGCAAAAGTCTTCCAGTCATTCAAAGGTTGCAGGTATGAGTGGCCTTCCCTAGTAAGAGTATGAATTGGTGTTTAACTTTAAACTGGGTTTATGGTGAAACTTTAGAACTTCATACATTTACAAAAGGATTTAAAGGATATGGGTGTTGACAGAACCAGAGCATTGGATCTAGTGACCCAGGAGGTCTCCTTCTCTATGCAAAACAGATTAAACACAAAAAGTAACTGAACCAAATAAAAAAATTATGATGAGCAAATAGCATGACAAGAAGGAAAACAGAAGATGGGCTTTTGGGACAGAGGCTACTGAAAGACCTAGGAGGGGAAGGGCATCTGAAGGGAGGGTATTACAGCAAATGACAGGAAATTCATACTGCTTGTTTTGGCTCCACAGCTGGCAACCCCTCTCACAATGGCCGTGTGTGCAGCACATGGGGTAACTTCCACTTCAAAACCTTTGATGGGGACATCTTTTACTTCCCTGGAGTCTGCAATTACATCTTTGCATCCAACTGCAAGTCTTCCTATGAGGACTTCAACATCCAGATTAGGCGTACAATGGCGGAAAATGCTACCGTGATCACTCACGTCATCATGAAGCTGGAAGGAGCAGTGATTGAACTGACCCGTGGCTCTGTCCGGCTAGACAACAAATTGTATGTTCATAACTTGCAGCTGTCATCACTGCTGTTGATCCCAGTGAACTCTTTGAGCAAGCATCCCTTTCCCTTGTCTGATCCGACATTGCTTCCAAGCAGCTGGAAGGCTCAGGTCTTTCCTGAAGTATTAACAAAAATGAGGGCTTGACAGTGAGCTAAGTGCCACTTCTGCACATTATCCCTGTGTCCATTTTATTCACATGAACTATGTTCCATATGATGGCCCACTTCTACAATTGTGTATGCATATATATAACTGAGTCTATAAGCTGGATTCAGTCAAAGTGTTAGAAACTTAAAGGGTGCAAAACCTACCTTCCATTAATGTTACTAGAACAGAATTCTTGAGAGGAGTTTTTGACAGCTTTTGTCTTTGCACCGAACAGCGTGCAGTAAAGCGGTGGCTGCAGCTTATATCTGAGTTAATTTAAAATTATCTATTCTGGAAACTTGCAATCTATAACAGCAATTGTAGCACTGACTTTGGCATAGGGTGTGAAACCTGTAGAAAAGGACAAGTAAACATTTGGGCAGCTATCCCACTGTGAGTTGTCTATTATAGCAGCTATGTACAACGAGCTAGTGTAAAGGTTATCTTGGGTACAGCTTTTTGAATGTCACTCATGTCACAGAAAGCCTGGAGTCCATCTCTTTATCATCAAATACTTTAAGGCCTGAAGCATACTGTTTGCAAAACAGAGTCTCCTAGCACTTCTTTGAACCATACAACCAAAAACATACACCAACACTTTACCTAGAAAAACACTTGAGAGAAAGCCAAAAGGAACAACAGGGCTGATCCATTTGCACAATGAGAAGCAACTGCACAGGAAACAGCCAAGATGTTACAAACCTGTGTTGTCTGTATTTAGCTACTGCTCTGATTTCCTCACTGATGGATGCTGAAAATTCTCAAAGAGAATAAGAAAGAATGGCAGTGTGGATATTCAATGAATATTCTGTCCCTACCCCTGCTGACTTCTGGTGATCTTTCCCCAGGGTTCAGATGCCCTACAGCCATATGGGAGTCTTGATAGAGAGAAGTAACAACTATCTGAAAGTTTCTGCCAAGTTAGGACTGACCTTCCTTTGGAATGAACAGGATGCCCTCCTGGTAAGAAAACATCCAGAACATGGCAGAAAGTCTGTATTTTGAAAATAGTTTGTTTACATTTTTGCAGTATTAATCAGTCATGTAGACATTAGTTGCTTTTGAATTTGTGTCCATTTTTAGTGTATTGTTTTTCCAGTCTTCTCCCAATTTTCCCTTTTTTCCCCACTAATCTCAGCTCAGAGTCAATAGACCCCCGATTATAATATTTTCACCTCACAGTGAAGTAATCCTCAGATTCCAGACCTGGCAATGTACTGATGTTCACAACCCAGGGCTAGAAGAAGAGCAAGTTTTTCTTGGTTGTCACTGACCTTTCCAATGATGCCTACCTTCTTATCACACAACACAGTCTGCACAGCAAACATATGTCAATTTTTGAGTACACAAGCAATACTGATGTAGGCTGTGCTCCTAACCACCCAGACTGACATTTCTATGAACCTCTTTCCTCATGTCTTTTAGGTGGAACTAGATAAGAAATATGCCAATCAGACTTGTGGACTTTGTGGGGACTTCAATGGAATTCCAGTTAACGATGAATTTATTTCAGGGAGTAAGTAATAAAAAGCATTATTAAGTATTGGCGCTTGTTTTTTTTCTTTTACAATATACTGTAACGTAGCTTGTGGGTCGTATTAACTGCAAAACTAGTGATACTTTTTCATGTATTTCTATGATATCAGTTATGCACAGTCAGGGCTTTGAGATGTATTAGACTGCTTCCATCACTGTTAGATGTTTTAAGACCTGCCACATAAAACTTTTTTGCAATACTTTGGGTTGAGTTCCTTGTTCATCTTCTTTTACCTTTCATACTATAGTGATATTATTTGGTAATCAATGTTCATGTGATAGCGGGTAGGATCACAAAAGAAAACATTTCCATGCAAAAAACCAGTAAACATTGTTCTAATATTTGAACTGTTTTTTACAGAGACAAAACTAACTCCCATACAGTTTGGTAATAGGCAGAAGATGGATGGACCCACAGAGCAGTGTGATGATCCTATTCCTTCTACTGTTCAGATGAACTGCTCAGCAGAATTTGTAAGAACCTCTCTCTCAAAATTTTTCTTTTCAGTGTGAAATATACTCTATCTTTGGGGAAAATTTGTTAGAAGGGAAAAAATATGCCAAAGTGAATGCCAAAAAATTCCCCATCTAAGAGAACACTGCATATTTTCCTGAAAGAGAAAATCACTGAGGATATCTTAATATAAAGAAATTCTATGAGGCTTGGGAACTCACATGAGGTGAAAGTAACTCAAGATATGGAAGATACTAGAATTAACTAAAGGATTTCCTTTATGTTCTTGCCCTATTGATATACTTTTCCCTAAATATCTGCTTATGGCTACTGTTGTACAGGTTTTGTGGACTGGATGGATCCTTGATTTGTTCTGCCACAAACCTTAAATAATTAGTTTCATATTTTCTAAATGTTTTGTTTACCTTCTCTGTTTTCCTTCCCAGGCTTCTATCTGTGAGACAGTATTAACCAGTAAAGCATTTACGAGCTGCAACATGCTTGTCAATGTTCAGGACTACATCGAAACTTGCATACAAGACCTATGCCACTGTGATAGTTCTATGGCTGACTTCTGTATGTGTAACACTTTTGCTGAATACTCCCGGCAGTGTGCTCATGCAGGTGGACAACCTCTGAACTGGAGAACCTCACAACTGTGTCGTAAGTATCTCAGGAAGGGACTTCCACCTGTGCTTATTACCCACATCTATTAAACTCCAAATATGTGAGGTTTTTTCCTTGAAAAGACAGTTGTTTAAAGGTGCATACAATTATCGTGAAATCAGTTTCAACCTGATCATACTCAAGACTTTGGGAATATGGAAGTTTAGGGGATTTTCCTTACGAACAGTTTTAATATATATCAGAAAAACTAAAATGTTTTGGCCTCCACTTGGATCAGGATTCCCCATCATACCTTGACAGGAAACATCCTAAATTGCAAATGTTTTCTCAACCTTTCAGGGGAAAAGCCAGCTTTATAATACTTTTTCTACTTTTAGCCAAATCATGTCCGTTCAACATGCAATACCATGAGTGTGGCTCTCCCTGCTCTGACACGTGCAGCAACCCGGAACGATCTGCACTTTGTGAAGACCATTGTACAGATGGCTGCGTCTGTCCTCCAGGCAAGCTTATTTCCTGCCCTGTTCTCACAGCCAAACCCACTAGAATACTTACTTGTACACATTTAACAACTTTCGCACTCTGTATCATTCTCATCATGACACCAGCATTATCATCAAAAGAAAAGCTACATTTCTTCCTTCATATACATGCTCTATTTCTATTCAGATTATTAAATATGCCCTTTTAAATAACAAACATTGAGAAGACATGTGCATATGACTGAACTGAGAATAAGATAATTTGTTCCTAACAACAAGAGCATTCAGATTCAGTTCCCAGAAAGTATGAAATCTTTAATCAGATTTTGCACACAACGATAACTCCTGTTAGCAAAGCTGCATCTGGTTCGCCAAATCTCCTTCTTGTCAAGTGCTGAGTGTCTAAACAACAAGGAGCTGAGAGAGCACCAGGCAGTGTGTAAAATTTGGTGCTTCAGAGAATTATGTATGAGACCTGAGTATCAGTACAAGACAAACAATGCAAGTGTATCTTCTTTGTGCACACTTATGTTGCTGTTGTGAGTGACTGTATGGTAGGATCTTCACCCCTTGCAGCTCTTCTGCCCATTCTCATGATGTCTCAGAGAATTCACCATCATTTGTTTGTGTAATGGCATTGACTTCTCTTAAACAATCCTCTGTCTCTGGGCACAAAAATATTTACTGTACAAATATGTCCCTGGGCAGTCTTACAAATGGTTCATCTATTCCACCTCATTATCTAGTAATTTTAATCCTAATTCCATTCTAATGAAGTCCATAACAGAAATGTATTTCCCTAGAGGTCTCTTTTGATCACCCTAGGATTTTAGGTAGGCTTCAATGGCATATAGCCTTTCAATCTCTACATAGCTTGCATCCTATTATTTTAAAGTACTGTGTAATACAGAAGAAATGGGGCATATTCTCAGGCATCTGCTAGATATGTGTTCAAAGGCAGGCTGTGCAGTGCACAGAATGAGTAACAGACCATTTCTTTTCCTAGGAATGGTGTTTGATGACGTTAATGGTGCTGGCTGCATTCCCCGTAGAGAATGCCACTGTACCTATGAAGATGAAACATATGCTCCTGGTGCCTCCTTCTCATCTAAATGCAGATCATGGTAAGATACTTTCACACATGTCTTTTCTTTTAGGTGCACTATCTGAATATTCCGAAGACAGGGAAAAATAACTAATTTCCCCTTAAAAAAATTAGGAACTACTTATCAATTGAAATTTCCTGATTACAGAGTTTTACAGGACAGTTCATGTCTGTTTTCCCCTTACACTTGGAAGCAAAATTTAAGTTTTTGAATAGATGCCTCAATTTCAAGACCTATCAATTAAAGAAGACAATCAAATAACAGAGGTGTTTAAAAACGTGAATTAGTGTTACATCCTTTGCAGCATGGCAGTATAATATTAGGATGCTCATGTAAATACCATAGAGGGCATGACACTTAGGGACATGTTGCATTTAGAGTGGGAGATCACATTTGAGAGGCATATTTGGCAAATATTACCTATATGTTTTAAATATCACTATAACTACTAAAGTTTTATTGCATAACTGTGTGCAAATGCACCTATCTATGTATGAACACAAGAACCATATTATCTTCCATGAAAAACTTCACATGTTTGAAGCTTGAGCCATGCTAATGGAGATGAGGAGTGATACTTCATATGCAGAAGGATGCATGACAGGTTCACCAGGACTGAATTCTGTCCGAAGACTGGAAATGAACAGCAATATATATATAAAATTACCACTAATATAAATGTGCCTGCCCCATACTTATTCTGATATTTTATAGCAATACTGGTTTCTTTGACAGTATGATCAGTGTTTCAAGAGGAAAACTGAGGCATCATCTGCCCTTATTGTCTTCTATTTCATTTACATTTGCATTACCCAAGGTTACTGAATGCCTTCTTCATTTCAGTACCTGTGTTGGAGGTGAATGGTCTTGTGTCACTCAGTCATGCCCTGGGACTTGCAGTATTGAAGGAGGCTCCCACATTTCAACATTTGATGAGAAACATTACTCTTTCTTCGGAGACTGTAGCTATGTCCTAACCAAGGTAAAAATGAGTCACCCTTGCTAAAGGAAAGTGTCTTTATTATATATAAGGTTGTTTGTTGAAAATTACTGGCAGTCACATCAACTTTATGAAATTTAGAGGGTCAACATGGAGCCTGTCTGTTAGGGTTATACTAAATAATATTGTAGTGGTTTTGTGTTCTTCGATCATTGTTTAAGAATTGCACTGAGTTTTTAGCAGATGTATTAAATACCTAGATTTTAGTAGATATACTAAATACCTAGATTTCATAACCCTAGCTATTTTTATGGTTTATTTGTACTGGGTGAGTCATGTAAACTATTTTCATAAGGACTTCATGTTGAATCAAATCTGTTAGCAATAAGATCAGTCTGAATGTTACCAAGTAAGAGAATAATAAAAACTGAGGGAGGAGCTAGAGTACTTTAGAAATAGATTAGATTAAATTGATTAAACTTTTGAATGAGATTCACAAGCATTGTTCTTGATCCACAATGGAAGCATAGATCAGACTTACACTTTAAACTCCTCTTTTTGGCACCAACATGTAAAATTAGATTCTCAGGGTTTCTGGAGGTAGAGAAAAATCACTAAATTTGAACTCAAAAGTTCAAAAAGCCCACAAATTTAATATTGAATTTCCAGATGTCTGGAATTCTGAATATCAGCTATCCTCAATTTAGTCTTCATTATGCCAAAGAAGTGATAGGACAAATTCAGAATCACAGCTTTCTTTGAGTGTTGCCCTGTTAAGTCTTGGCCATTAGTCACCATTTGAAGGTGGATGACAGAACACAGTTCAATGAAAATCAGAACCAAGACAAAAAAAACCCAAACAAATTCTACCTTTATTCAGTAATTTAGTGAATGAGGATTTTAGCTTAATTTTCTCCTGTTAGAGAATATTTAAATGCATGATTTCCTACCAGTTTGAAGAATGTTCAAATCACCAAGGTCCTTGATAATTTATTCAGTGCAGAAGACTGGAAACAATTTCTTTCCTGTCCCTGGTAAACTTCATAACCACTGGGAAAGAAAGGCATGTGTCCTTCTTCTCTAGCATATTAAACTAGTTTTACCTTAACATTAGGAACTACTATTACCTAAGCCTTAGGGAGTTTAATGTTCAGCTTAATATGTCTAACTCACCCTTGATGTCAGGAACAATGGATAGCTTCCAGAGTGCAGACTGCATGAATGGCAGCTGACTTGGTGTCTGTATACATACATGTAAGACCACGTGAGCAAGAAGAAATTAAATACACAATATTTTGAAAGATTCACTCTACTAAGAATTCCACTTAAGTGTGAACTTTTTTAAGTTAACAATATTTTAATATAACAAATCCTTTTATTGGTATCTTTTGTTTTCTTCTTCTAGCTCTGTGACAGCAATGAATTCACAGTTCTGGGAGACATCCACAAGTGTGGCCTGACTGAAACTGAGACGTGCCTCAAGGGTATAGCCATCAGCCTGAGTGGAGGACAAACTGTGAGTAGCAAATGTAAACACCTAACATTCTGCAGGGATGTTCTCAAACCTTAACAGACAAGTAGTTTGCAAACAACACATAACAGCACACACAGGAAATCTGCACTTACTTTTCCTTTTATCTCATTTGAACATTATTCAAAGTAAAATTAAGAATAAAGTAAGTACATTAGAAGACAAGATCCTGGTAGTTTTCTCTTAGTTAGATAACTTTGGGCTTTTGCTTTTTTAGACAGTCAATGGATCGCAGTAATAAAATTAAAGAAATAATATACTAATCAAAACATCATCATAGTCTCCTTCCACTTTTTTTCCCCCTCCATCTTGAACAGTATTAGAAAATATTTTGAAAGTACTTTACTCTTCCTAAATATGCTTGGTAATCATTGCCTTTTGTTGTGGACAGAACATTGTGATCCAACCTTCTGGTAGTGTATTTGTGAATATGATCTACACACAGCTGCCATTCTCAGCAGGTAAGTTCCTTTGGAAGACTTCTGTAATGTTTCTCATTTTTTACTTTAAAAATGAATTAATCTAAAGCCAAATTCTGCCTTTGATTACACTGCAGCAACCCCAAAGTACTGCAGTAGAGCATAGTCTCCCACTTCTAATGTAATAGGGTGTCCCTATTCAAAACTTACAATTTTAGCAAAATTAAGGTCTAAATATCTAATGAAATGGACATTCAGTTCAAGGAAACAGTGTCATTGCACACTTCCAGATCCAAACATTGACATAAGAGATGAAAGAAAACATCTGACATGCAACAGGACTCCAATATCTCAAGAAATTTAGTTCCCTGTGTTCCCTCTGGAGCACGTTAATCTCTGGAGTTTCTCTCATGACAGTTCTTCTCAGATACTACTGCACCTGAACACAAAGCAAACCATGAAAGGACTTAATAGGACCAGGCTGGAGTCTTCCATTAAATAGTGCTATATCATTTTCACCAAGGAAAAGCAGCCTTTTAAATAGCAATGAAAGTGTGTGTTCTTCCCCTTATTTTAAAACATCTGACAAAAAGTGCAGGGTTTGTATATGTTTGTTTAGGTGTTTATATTAGCCTGTTTTGGTGCTGGATTTGAAATCCTGTAGGGATCATTTCCCCCCCAGTTCTTCAGAAATTAGGATCGTATCAAACACAGCTGTAGAATTCCTCTGTGTGATGAACAATAATTTCAAATGCTCATATCATATGAAATTATAACACTTTTGTTCTTATATCCCTAGCAAATGTCACCATCTTCAGACCTTCATCCTTCTTCATCATTCTGCAAACAACCTTTGGTCTTCAGCTACAGGTTCAACTTGTGCCTTTCATGCAACTTTTTATAGACTTAGACCCCTCACATAAAGGGCAGACCTGTGGTAAGTGACCTTAGCGTAACAAGTGCCTTCACCAGTATGTGTCATTCTGTAGGGCACTTTCACAGACCATCTGCTTCCTTTTAGGTCTCTGTGGAAACTTCAATGACATGCAGACAGATGATTTCAAAACCACCAGTGGTGTAATAGAGGGTACTTCAGCTGCCTTTGGCAATACTTGGAAAACTCGGGCTGATTGTCCTGATGCCAAAAATACCTTTGAGAACCCCTGTACTGTCAGCATACAAAATGGTAAGCTCAGCATATAGTAACTTCTTCTATTCTCTTTTAAGATGCAAAGACAGAATAAGCTGATAAGTCACCAAGTATTTTGACAAAATAACAGAACTGTTTGCACACACACTATTTTCCTCAGCTGACACTAGAAGTCTTCAATTAATAAACAATATCTAGGAAAATATTTTGGATCTGTAAAAATATTCCTTTGGATCAAGACAGCAACTGTTTTTGCCAGCTTATTTAAGAGAAAGTAGAACCATACAGCATATTAGGGATCCATTCCTGGAAAGGGCTGACTGTCATATAGGAAAAAAACTGTGCATAGCCCCACTGAATGTTGGACTCAGTGTGACCCTTCCACTGTTAAACTGAGAACCAGATTTAAAATTCAGAATTTCAAAGTTTTCAAGCTCCATTTCAGACAATAAAATATATAATTTTGAGTATTCACAAGCTTACTCTTTTATTTTCTCAGATGAACTAACATATTTTTAATTTACAATGTGAACTTTTCTTTTCAAAATTCGATTATGGATGTCTTAGTTTATTCCATGACAATTACCACAAATTAGACAGCATTCAGTTTATGAAGAGTTCATATTTCTCCTTACAGGAAGCAAAAGACTGGTTCAGCAAATGTGGGGCTAAATTATATCATAAAGTTAAGCTTCTGCAATCTCCCTGCAGGAAGTATAGTAAAACTGAGACAAGAGTTTTGAAAACTAAGTACAATAGAAACTCTTACCATGTTTTCAATTCACAGACCAGTATGCTCAGCACTGGTGCGGACTGCTCTCTGATACTATGGGACCTTTTGCTGAATGTCACTCAACAGTGAATCCAGAAGTTTACCAGAAGGTACTTGGCTCTTAACTTTATCCCATTTAAGAGAAAAAGACTCAGATTTCTGATACTAACACCTGAGAGAGTAACTTGCCAATTGAGAGGATATGCATTCATGGTAGTTCTTTTCAAGCCAAGGATTCATTCTTATAAAATTTGCTCCTTTGTAAAGGTATCTCTCCATTCCCAGGAGGATAAATTTACAGGTATATTCCTCCTGCACCTCCTGCATTTTTAGGTACAAACTTAAAGATTAAGCTAGGAGCTTGGACTCCTTGGACTCCTTATGAGGTCAAGGGACAAAACCTGTCCCTCCTGAGGTAGAAGGAAAGCTTTAGTCAGAATCTTAACCAGCACTTTAGTTTCTCTGAACTGCTCTCAGAAGGCTTTTGCATATATGTAAAGGACAAGGCAAGCAATGTGTGTAAGAAACAGTAAAGAGATTTAGATATGTGAACAAAAACATCCCAGGAATTCAAGGTGATGAAGCTCTGTAACAGAGTCCCTGGGTACTTTACAAAATCTCCCTGTTATTGCAAATTTATAAGATTATGTTCAGCAAACATCTTCTGGAATTATAATATTATAGTATCCCTGCCCTGCACAGAAACACATTAAATAACTGGTTTTCTTTGTTCCTCTTGTGCAGAGAGCCCAGGCTCTTAAACCTAAGCTCCCAAAGCTGAGTGGCATCAAATACTCTCTATTTATTCTAAATATATATGGCACAGTGGGGAAAAACTGGATGTAGTTGGAAAATCTACCAACACTTGAAAAAGAAAAAAAAAAAAGAAAATGAAAAAAAGAGTTCAAAATTGTAGACCTCTAATTACTCTTTCTTCATGCAAAGAATCTTCTTTGAAAGTACACAGTGAAGAATATGTTTACTTACACTTGTGGATTACACTCACTTTAACCTCTAACGAATGTAACACTCTATAGAGCACTGTGGCTTTGACATGACAATCTGATGATCATATGTCATCCCCTGTTCCTAGAACTGCATGTTTGACACGTGTAACTGTGAGAAGAGTGAGGACTGCATGTGTGCTGCCCTTTCAAGCTATGTCAGAGCCTGTGCTGCTAAAGGAGTTCTCCTCCCTGGATGGAGAAGCAAAGCCTGCAGTAAGTTTTACATTCCTTTGCCTTTTGAAAATGATCACCCAGAAGCCCCTACAGAGCAGCTCTCAGGGATTCCCACAGTAAATTGTGTTAAACTGGGTTTTAAGCGTAGCATTGACTTTGAAGAAGTTGAGGAGGAAAGGAATATCATAAAAGACAAGCAATAAACAGTTAGAAATAGAAAGAAGAGGCTTTGTTAGATTACTTGCTCAGAACCAGCAGAAGTAACGTGGAGAGCCATACCCTTGCAATAGGAATAAAATAAGTAAGGTGTTTCTCGATTTACTTTGAAAAAAAAAAAAAAAAAAGTAAAAATAGCAATGAGGAAGAAACATACTATGCATTAATATAGTTGAACTTTGTCCTCTTTTTAATTTGGAAAAAATACTTGTATTTGTGACACATTTATAGGGGAAAATTCTGCTCCGGCAGTAAAAAAAAAAATTACATTATTGAGGATATCAGTAAAGCATTTGTATACACATTGCCATGTTTATCATATATATCTTATCTCAAATACTTCACTTATACCTACATTGATTCTTAAATGAACTACAAATGTAACTCACTCTTTTACTTTCAAGCAAAATACACCACCTTGTGTCCGAAATCTTTGAAGTACACTTACAATGTTGATACCTGTCAACCCACCTGCCGGTCTCTGAGTGAGCCTGATGTCACATGCAGCATTAAGTTTGTCCCAGTTGACGGCTGCACCTGCATAAATGGAACATACATGGATGAAACTGGCAAATGTGTGCCTGCATCTAGCTGTCCTTGTTACTACAAAGGAATGCCTCTGTCTTCCGGAGAAGTTATTCATGATAACGGTGTTGTCTGGTAAGAGATTTGTAAAGAGAAAAATGAGATTGCTTATGTCCAATCATGAAATCATATATACGTTATGAAATCAAATCAAATGCACCTTTTTCCTTAATAATTTCAATTAAAAAATCACATATTCCTAAAAATTGTTAGGGCTACCCATGTTTGGAAGATTGTGCAGGAATTGAACAAAACATACCGGGGTAGGTTAGCCTTTGCTAAAAGCCAAACTCCTACCTAGTCCCTCTCTCTCTGCCTCCCTTCCTGTCTCCTTCCCCACAACACATACTTTTCTTATCTATGACTGTAAAAGACTTGTTCTATGGTGAAAGATACTTGATAATAACGTTACAGATTATTCCCTTTATGAATGGAATCTGAATTGTCCCAAAGGACATTTTTTAAACCAGGCAAATAGACAGAGTAAACACTTCCTTTATATAGAATATACTTGTATTTTGTTCTGCTCTAACATAAAATATTTTTGAACAGAAAAAATATTTTGGTAAAGGACATGTTTTATCTGTTTTATCTGTTTTATCACACAGTAATTTTTCATTATTTCAAATTCACTAGGAAACAGGCTGAAAATTGACCAAAAAATGTTTAAACATATCCATTACTTTTTTTTTTTTTTTTTTTAATAGCACTTGCACGTACGGAAAACTGAGCTGCATTGGAGAGAAACCTGAACCAGGTAACATATCAGTTTATTCCTTTTCTTCAATTCTCCTTTTCCATCTTCATCCTCTTCAGTTCTCTTTTGTCATAATGATGCAAATTGTAAAAGTAGGAAATCAATCAAGAAAATTAATTGAGGACTTCTGTAATGTAGAGGATATTCCCAAAAATATAAATAAATACTTTCTTACCTTTCAGATGGCTGAAATAAGTTATAACCCCCTGGGTTACCCAGTAGAAAAGAGTACAAAGTCACCTCACTGAATGTGAGGGGAAAACCATCCACATTTTAACTGAAAGTAGTAAAAGCCAAAAATAAAACACAAACAAAGTAATCCAAGATCTTTGTTTTCTTGATTTGTTTCTCTGAAAGGTGTTTCACGAAGCTAACTAAATGTTAATTTAATGGATTAGTCCAAGCATAAGCACAAAAAGCAGATAAATATGATTTCAAAACAATAATCAGTTTCTCTTTCTGGTCAAACATATCATTTTAAGGTACCCATATGTCACAAAGGAGTCTTCTCTCATTTTTCTTCAGTCTGTATTAAGGAAACACAAAGATACAAATGCATGGCTTCTGTCATATTTCTCATGGCTTTTCTCTCTTTCAGTCTGTGTACCTCCCATGGTTTATATCGACTGTGGTAACGCCACTGCAGATGTGGTAGGAGCAGGATGCCAGAAGAGCTGTCAGACTCTAGATATGGAATGCGTAAGTATAGAGTCTTTATAATTAGTTGAGAGCATATTAAACTAGATCTCTTTTACAATAACCAGCTGCCGCTGGACTCTTCCGGGAGGGAAATGTTTCAAGACATGTTTTCTCTATGGTTCTTACAGTACAGAACTCACTGCGTCTCTGGCTGTGTATGTCCTCATGATCAAGTGTTAGATGGCAAAGGAGGTTGTATAGCTCCAGAAGACTGTCCATGTATTCACAATGGGAATTCCTACAATCCAGGAGAATCAATCAGAGTTGGCTGTAACAACTGGTAAGAGCATATTGAAAAATAACATTTCCTTCAAGCTCTAGGGAAGTAACATATGAGTGAATACCATTTCACTCTAACAGCATCAAGATTCATAAAAGGAATCCTACATAAAATGATCCACTTAGTACCTAAAAAGCAAGCTCTGTCTGTTTTTCTTGATGGTATACAGCCCAGAAATTGCAAGTGGTCAGAAGAACACTATGGTTTGGAGGCTGTCATATTCATTCAAGTCAAGAAATCTTTTTTTTTTCTTCCCAGGAAATCCTTACATTTCAGTACATCCAGCAAGATTTAGAAATGCGAAAGAGTTAATGTTTTCTTATCCAAATTATTTACTACATCATTAAGTAACAGTCTTTGGCTAAATCCCAAAAGTTCTTGAGCTGTGCTGCATTTCTGAGACTAAGCAAACTTTATTTTTTCATTAGCGTCTTAACACATTGTAAAATGCAGGAATGTACCTATATTGGGTGTATGTATAGCTTTTACATTTTGAGTGCTTTTTGTCTTATGTAGCACATGTAGAAACAGAAAATGGCATTGCTCTGAGGAACCCTGCCTGGAAACGTGTTCTGTTTATGGAGATGGGCATTATACCACCTTTGATGGCAAACGCTTTGATTTTGAAGGAGACTGTGAATATGTTCTGGTCCAGGTAACAGAGTCCTTCTCAGATTTTTGCATTAAGTACCTTGCATTTTACTTATGACCATGTAGCATAGTTAATATTGAATACCATTCCTCTGTTTCAGAACTATTGTGGTCAACAAGCTATGAATCAGGGAACCTTCAGAGTCATCACTGAGAACATTCCATGTGGCACTACAGGAACCACCTGCTCTAAATCTATTAAAGTTTTCTTGGGGGTGAGTATTTCCTTTAAGTTATGCCAGGAGGGTGGAACAAGCTGTCCCAGATAGACTGCATTGCAGAAGTGTCCTCCAAGACAGTGAAAATGTTACTAGACTTCTTTGCTCACTGCTAATGACTCTGCTCTCTGCTAGAGAAAGCAAAGGAGGAAACTCTAAAATTTCTTAATGTGAGGCTGTTGAATAGAATCCTTTTGATAAGTTATTATTTCAATTAGTTACTGGCAACAGATAAACCTGTACCAAAATAACTTTTTTTAATTGGCCTCTAACTTTTTCTTTTCCTGTCTTAGAACTATGAGCTGGTACTCAGTGATGGACACTCTGATGTCATCCAGAGGACACCTGGAGGAAAAATGCCATTCCAAATCCGTTCCATGGGTATCTACCTAGTAGTTGACACCACTGCTGGTCTGATACTCATGTGGGACAAGAAGACCAGTATATTCATCAAACTTAGTCCCAGCTTTCAGGTACACTTTAAAATCAAAAACCTTGATAAAATTAATTCTGAAACACATCCATATTATCTCTCAAAGAAAAAGTGTGGAAATTTAGGCTGTACATGAAAGACTTCAAGAGCAGCAATTGTGTATTATTATCCTTGCTATGTTGAATCAGATTGTGTACTATGCATTTTCCTTCCATTACATTATTCAGCAACTACGTCAGTAGCTTTCCTCGTGAAAAGACCTCACAGAAGAGATATGTTCATGATCAGCTAAAACTAAATAGCTCAGTACTTAAGAACAAAACCCATGAGTCTACTCTTCTTCCTATCTTTGTTTATCCTTCCTAGCAACAATTCAGAAATAATCTCTTTATGAAAGGCATTTTATGAAAATTTGCAACACTGTTACTTAAGAGGCACAGATAATCTTAAATAAGACTCATTCTGAGGTCTGTTACTCACAGATACTGAGAAACTGTACCTTATTATTTTTGTGATTTTTGTGTATTTATCCTGATGCAGGGACATATTTGTGGACTTTGTGGAAACTATGATGGCAATGGAAATAATGACTTCACTACTCGCAGTCAGTCTGTGGTAGGAAATGTGCTGGAGTTTGCCAATAGCTGGAAAGTGTCTTCTAGTTGCCCAAATGCCAATCGTACGAAGGATCCATGCACTGCAAACCCATACAGGAAAGCCTGGGCACAGAAGCAATGCAGCATCATTACCAGTGAAGTGTTTGCAAAGTGTCACTCCCAGGTATGACAAAAACTTTAGTCTTAAATTCTCTTGAGACAAAGATTACATCAATTCTTATGTGAGATTAAAAAAAACAAACAAACAAACAAATAAAAAAACCCCAAACACAAACACCTAAAATACGCTTTTTCATGCTTTACAAAGTGAGCTCAGACCAAGTTCTATGGAGATTGCATGGAAAGTATTTTCACGAAAGTATTTTCACTTTCGTTTTCTCAGCTTTAGCCTTGAACAAGTACACTAAAGAAATTGATAGTTTGGATTGGTTGTTCTTGTTTGCTTGTTTGTTTGTTTGTTTTTAATAGAAGGACAAATCATAGATAAAATTTCAGGATATGCTTATTTTCTAATGGCATCATTTTCTACTAATATAAATATCAGCCACCTGATATGTATGACTGTGTGCTAGCTTGTAGTAATTAACAGTATTCTGCAATTGTACCTTCAGCATCACACAGTTCTTAGTATTACAGCTTAGTAGCAATAGCTTTAGTCTACATTTTCCTCCTGATTTTTTCAAAGCATTCTCATGGTTTCTTCCTTTCTTAGCTTCCTTACATACAGCTGTCAGTTTCAGACATTTTATTCAGCTATTTTAGGACAGTGCAAATGGGACAAGGGCATGAAAACTTAAATGTTTTCTCCATCAGGTTGAACCAAACGAATATTATCAAGCATGTGTGGATGATGCTTGTGCCTGCGACACTGGAGGAGACTGTGAATGTTTCTGCACAGCAGTAGCTGCCTATGCTCAAGCATGCAATGAGCTGGACATTTGCATTTCATGGAGAACCCCATCCATATGTCGTAAGTTTTGACCTACTACCTTTGGGAGGGGTCCAGAGGGAAAGAAAACAGAAAAAAAAAAAAGGGAAAAAAAAGGTAGGAAAAAACGAAAGACAAAATTGTATTTGTAAGAAAGAGGCACTGTTGTATTCTTTAAAAAAACAACCAGAAAAACCCCAACAAAGAAATCTGGGTAAATCACAGGAAGACAACCTATCCTACTAAAATGAAACCACAGATAGTAACTTTACAAGTGGTGTGATTAATGTCTGATTAACTTGTCAATCATGATACACAACTAGTGAACTATAGTATTATATTACACTCCCACCTGTCTATAGCAGGCTCCATGTAAATAAATACTAGTGCATACTAGCTAAAATCAGTGATTTAATCAACTGATTTTTCTTGTTTAATGTGTAATTCTGTTCTATGTGTTATAAATTAATTTATGTCAAAAGGTGGTAGAAATATAACAATTTTATCAAATTAGCAATAAGACAATATACTGTTCACCACCTATGTGACTATGCTGATCCCATGGGGTTTTCACCCAGCAAAACTGAGAGACTATAGAGCTGAAAGATCAAAGGTGTTTTGCTGACATTTCCCCTTCTTCTAGCTCTATTCTGTGATTACTACAATCCACAAGGGGAATGTGAGTGGCACTACAAACCATGTGGAGCCCCTTGTATGAAGACCTGCAACAATCCAAGTGGGAACTGCCTTCATGAGATGAGAGGTTTGGAAGGTAAACATAATGTTTCTTGTTCTGGTTTTAAAAGCTTAAAATGCAGTATGATTAACAAAATTTAGATTACTCAGTGTATGACATGCTTGTAGTAGAAATTACAAGAGATTTTCTAATTTAGTATCTTACTACCTAATGGATCATACTTGTTTGGAGTGAAGATGAGGACAAAATGCACCAAAGCTTAATATGCAATCAAAATAGCAGTAAGAGGGTCTGAAATTCCACTTACCACCTGGGACAATATTGGGAAAGCAGATATGAGTTTAGAGTTAATTCTACTTGTGAAAGGGCTAGTTTCAACTTGACTCTTTTTATTGCAGGCTGCTATCCACACTGTCCAAAAAATAAGCCCTATTTTGATGAAGAAACCATGACCTGTGTTTCTAATTGTGGTTGTTATGAAAATGGGAAAAATTACAAACCAGGAATGGAGATGCCTCCAAAGCAGAATTGTGAATCATGGTAAGATTAGTAAAGATTTTTAAAAATTGAGTTTAAAGTTGTGGAACATAATTTATCACACATTAAACATGTTGTTTACCAACAGGAAGCAGGCTAGTCAGAGGCTGATGAATAATGTCTAATTTTCTTCCCTTCCCAGGAACTTAAATGATACCATGGTAAAACATTTCACCATTGAGAGATTAATTTACTACTTAGTCTGTATATTTATTAAAGTGCTTTTAAATTATTATGATAATTATTAAATCAAATAAAAATAAAATAACAATAGTTAGGGAATAGTCCTAGAATTTGTATTAAGATATCCCTAAACTCATTGTATGAAATTCTCTAGAAGTTAGCAGCCAACTCATATACGTGGTTTTGAGCTTGTTTCTGCTATTTCACTGGTACTTGCATAGTTGCAACTGTCCCATAGTTGCAAGTATTACCACACATTACTGATGGCAAGTTGCAACAAGTGCTGCTAAGCCTTCTATAAAATAGTACAAAGTTAGCAGAATCAGTTGTTAAGCAGTTAACAATTGTCTTAAGACACCTTTAAAGTAGCTGCGCTTGAATACAGTAAGTAGTGCAATGCAAATAGCAAAAAATCTTAACACAAAGCCCATTTGAGCAAACCCAACTTCTTTGGCATGTTTTGCAGTTCATAGACATCTTTGTCTACATGGTCTAGGCCATTAACAGCACTAAACCTGAAGCAATAAGTACATATTTATATTTATTTAAGTTTATTCAATGTATAGATGCCCTTAGTCACTGTAAATAAGTACATCAAGATTCAGTTATTAAAACATAATAGACAAATTCCATCTAAAACCAGAATGCATTCTTGCATCTTTTGGAAGTCTGATGGAAATTTGCTGTGTAGATTACTTCAACATCCATGATACAGTGATCCTTTGTATATATCCTTATGAATGTAAATGATACATTTACTGCACTTTCCCTTCCAAAAAATAAGTAGACCTATCAGAGTGATGAGAACATCTCAGATGACCCTTGTTCACACCTTTGCTCAGCTCCCAAAAGCACTGATAAGGTTGCTGCACGTTTCATGGGCTGACACAGAAGAGTTATCTTTCTTGCCAGAGAACTGCGTGAAGATAACCTAGCCTGAATTTGTACAGCAGAACTGAAGCTCTAACTCAGAGAACATAGGGGCATTCTACATTTAAACACACAATGAATAGACTGATAGAAAAAAAGTTGAAACAACAAAATTATGTCATGAACTGATATATTCACATTGATAATCTTAATTTTTCTCTTTTCCAGTGAATGTACAATTCATGGCAAAGAATGCAGATATAACGAACACGGTATGTTGACAAAGTTGTTTTTATATGATTAGGATGCATTTAAGGTATTCTGTTCTGTGTTTCAGATAGCAAGGAATAACATCCTATTTTGATTTACAGAATGTGTCTGCTTCTATGAGGGACAGAAATATAACTACAAAGATGTGGTCTACAACACTACAGATGGAACAGGAGGGTGTATTGTTGCAATCTGTGGTTCCAATGGAACACTTGAAAGGATTATCTATGAGTGTCCAATCTCAACGTCACCCACAACAGCAACAACATTTCATTTCAGCACTACACCACCTGCCAGTACTTCCACAGGTAAATTCTTTATAGGACATAAGAGTGTATTCTGCTTATTAGTGAGTAAAATTTAGCTACAAAACGATGCCCACACGCACAGCATGAAAAAATTAATACAACCTCACAATAAATGAGAGCAGTAACAAGGAAATAAACATAGAAAACAAATCCGCTTCTGAAACACCATATTAAATTACACCCTATTAAATTAATATTAATCATATTAAACTAAAACTATGCTAAACTGATGCCCTACAGGATCACAATGCAAGAAAAATAACACTAGGAAAATTGTTCGCCCATTCAAAATAACATAAAAAGATCATATCTACAGGAATTTATTTTAAGTTTCATGGTCTCTTCCTTTTCTCATTTGCAGTGTCACCAACCACATCAGTATGTGTTCATGAAGTCTGTGAGTGGTCAGAATGGTATGATGGCAGTCTGCAAACCCCCGGCTATGACGGTGGAGATTTTGAAACCTTCAATGATTTAAGAGCTAAAGGTTATGAAGTTTGTAAAGCTCCACGGGATGTTCAATGCAGAGCAGAAAAATTCCCTGATATACCACTGAAAGACCTTGGCCAAAAAGTAGAATGCAGTACAACAGCTGGGCTTATATGTTACAACAAAGACCAAATTTCAACAATGTGCAATAATTATGAGATCAGAGTCCTATGCTGTGTTTTTGTACCATGCTCTTCTTCAACATATCCAGTCTCTACAACTTCTGAAAGTACAACATTGATACATTCAACATCTGAAGAAACAACAACCACAACCATAATGACAACACCGCTCACCACCTTTACTTCAACACCTTCTCTTTGCTTTAAAGAAGAATGTTACTGGTCCAGATGGTATGATGTCAGTTATCCAGGGTCTGGTTATGATGATGGAGATTTCGACACCATTCAGAACATTAAAAAAAAAGGATACAAAGTCTGTGCTAACAGAAGGGATGTGGAATGCAGAGCAGTGAGGTTTCCTAACACACCATATCCTCTCCTGGAGCAAAATATCCTGTGCAATACAGAAGAAGGCTTGAAATGTTACAATAAAGACCAATTGCCGCCGATTTGCTATAATTATGAACTAAGATTTAAATGCTGTGAAAATATAACAGTACCATGCCAAACAACCACTGAAAGTATTAGTACTGCAAAAACAACAGAACCAACTACACTTTCTTCAACAGGATTCAGTACAACATCCACAGAAGTATCAACAACTCCACACTTGATAACAAAACACAAGACAACACCACCAGAAACAAATGCACCACAAACAGATCACATTATTACAAGAACTACAACTAAAAAAACAGCACAAACTCAAAAAGAAACAACTACTGCCACGACCACAACGCCCTTGACAATTACAACTACACCACGCACTGGACACCAGACCACCACCACTACGACAGTAACCACCCCCTGTGAACCCGAAGTGTGCACCTGGAGCGAATGGTTCGACGTCGACTTCCCCTCCGCCGGGCCCAACCAGGGAGACTTCGAAACCTACCAGCACATCCGGGCCGCCGGGAAGCACGTCTGCCAGCGTCCAAAGGAGATCGAGTGCCGGGCGGAGGACTACCCCGACGTTCCCGTCCAGCAGGTGGGGCAGGTCGTGCAGTGCGACGTCCACTATGGACTGGTGTGCAAGAACGAGGACCAGACTGGAAAATTCAAGATGTGCCTCAACTACAGGATACGCGTCCTCTGCTGCACCCCCAACTACAACTGCGTAAGCCCCACCACCAGCCCCACCACCAGCCCCACCACCATCACCAGGCCCACGGCAAGCAGCACGCTCCCAACCTCCACCTCAGTCACGACCTCCACCTCCACCTTCCACTCTTCCACCACGCTGCCCACCTCCTCAGAAACCACGTCCACTTCCACCACCACCACCAGCCCCACGCCAACGCCTCCCACAGCCACTCCCACCATCACCTCCACCACGTCCACCACCCCCTGTGAACCCGAAGTGTGCACCTGGAGCGAATGGTTCGACGTCGACTTCCCCTCCGCCGGGCCCAACCAGGGAGACTTCGAAACCTACCAGCACATCCGGGCCACCGGGAAGCACGTCTGCCAGCGTCCAAAGGAGATCGAGTGCCGGGCGGAGGACTACCCCGACATTCCCGTCCAGCAGGTGGGGCAGGTCGTGCAGTGCGACGTCCACTATGGACTGGTGTGCAAGAACGAGGACCAGACTGGAAAATTCAAGATGTGCCTCAACTACAGGATACGCGTCCTCTGCTGCACCCCCAACTACAACTGCGTAAGCCCCACCACCAGCCCCACCACCAGCCCCACCACCATCACCAGGCCCACGGCAAGCAGCACGCTCCCAACCTCCACCTCAGTCACGACCTCCACCTCCACCTTCCACTCTTCCACCACGCTGCCCACCTCCTCAGAAACCACGTCCACTTCCACCACCACCACCAGCCCCACGCCAACGCCTCCCACAGCCACTCCCACCGTCACCTCCACCACATCCACCACCCCCTGTGAACCCGAAGTGTGCACCTGGAGCGAATGGTTCGACGTCGACTTCCCCTCCGCCGGGCCCAACCAGGGAGACTTCGAAACCTACCAGCACATCCGGGCCGCCGGGAAGCACGTCTGCCAGCGTCCAAAGGAGATCGAGTGCCGGGCGGAGGACTACCCCGACGTTCCCGTCCAGCAGGTGGGGCAGGTCGTGCAGTGCGACGTCCACTATGGACTGGTGTGCAAGAACGAGGACCAGACTGGAAAATTCAAGATGTGCCTCAACTACAGGATACGCGTCCTCTGCTGCACCCCCAACTACAACTGCGTAAGCCCCACCACCAGCCCCACCACCAGCCCCACCACCATCACCAGGCCCACGGCAAGCAGCACGCTCCCAACCTCCACCTCAGTCACGACCTCCACCTCCACCTTCCACTCTTCCACCACGCTGCCCACCTCCTCAGAAACCACGTCCACTTCCACCACCACCACCAGCCCCACGCCAACGCCTCCCACAGCCACTCCCACCGTCACCTCCACCACGTCCACCACCCCCTGTGAACCCGAAGTGTGCACCTGGAGCGAATGGTTCGACGTCGACTTCCCCTCCGCCGGGCCCAACCAGGGAGACTTCGAAACCTACCAGCACATCCGGGCCACCGGGAAGCACGTCTGCCAGCGTCCAAAGGAGATCGAGTGCCGGGCGGAGGACTACCCCGACATTCCCGTCCAGCAGGTGGGGCAGGTCGTGCAGTGCGACGTCCACTATGGACTGGTGTGCAAGAACGAGGACCAGACTGGAAAATTCAAGATGTGCCTCAACTACAGGATACGCGTCCTCTGCTGCACCCCCAACTACAACTGCGTAAGCCCCACCACCAGCCCCACCACCAGCCCCACCACCATCCCCACCCCCATCACCAGGCCCACGGCAAGCAGCACGCTCCCAACCTCCACCTCAGTCACGACCTCCACCTCCACCTTCCACTCTTCCACCACGCTGCCCACCTCCTCAGAAACCACGTCCACTTCCACCACCACCACCAGCCCCACGCCAACGCCTCCCACAGCCACTCCCACCGTCACCTCCACCACATCCACCACCCCCTGTGAACCCGAAGTGTGCACCTGGAGCGAATGGTTCGACGTCGACTTCCCCTCCGCCGGGCCCAACCAGGGAGACTTCGAAACCTACCAGCACATCCGGGCTGCCGGGAAGCACGTCTGCCAGCGTCCAAAGGAGATCGAGTGCCGGGCGGAGGACTACCCCGACGTTCCCGTCCAGCAGGTGGGGCAGGTCGTGCAGTGCGACGTCCACTATGGACTGGTGTGCAAGAACGAGGACCAGACTGGAAAATTCAAGATGTGCCTCAACTACAGGATACGCGTCCTCTGCTGCACCCCCAACTACAACTGCGTAAGCCCCACCACCAGCCCCACCACCATCACCAGGCCCACGGCAAGCAGCACGCTCCCAACCTCCACCTCAGTCACGACCTCCACCTCCACCTTCCACTCTTCCACCACGCTGCCCACCTCCTCAGAAACCACGTCCACTTCCACCACCATCACCAGCCCCACGCCAACGCCTCCCACAGCCACTCCCACCGTCACCTCCACCACATCCACCACCCCCTGTGAACCTGAAGTGTGCACCTGGAGCGAATGGTTCGACGTCGACTTCCCCTCCACCGGGCCCAACCAGGGAGACTTCGAAACCTACCAGCACATCCGGGCCGCCGGGAAGCACGTCTGCCAGCGTCCAAAGGAGATCGAGTGCCGGGCGGAGGACTACCCCGACGTTCCCGTCCAGCAGGTGGGGCAGGTCGTGCAGTGCGACGTCCACTATGGACTGGTGTGCAAGAACGAGGACCAGACTGGAAAATTCAAGATGTGCCTCAACTACAGGATACGCGTCCTCTGCTGCACCCCCAACTACAACTGCGAAAGCCCCACCACCAGCCCCACCACCACCAGTACCAGAAGCGAACCTTTCTGGACCAGGACTCCATCTCCGATTTTAACAACGCCATGTTTCTGCAAGATTGGCGACTCTATTTTTTCCCCTGGTTAGTTTTCTGTCTTTTAAGGGAATATAGTTCATATTTTGTAGTGTTTTTTTTTATTTTGCGGCATCTTAATTTTTTTTATTAGTTACTTTTTTAAAATTTTATTTATAATATTTTTTCCTGTTACCTTTTTTTTTTCTTTTTTTTCATCTTATTTGTCTTATTTTGTACTTCTGTGTTTTCTCTTTTTTACAGGTGATCTGATTTACAACAGAATGGATAGTGATGGATGTAGATTTTATGCAATCTGTAGCCCAGTATGTACTGTTGAGCGACACAGTGTACCTTGTAATGTCACTACTCCTTTATCCACTACTTCCTCTGAGTGGTCTACCACAACAACATCAATTCCTCTGTCAACCACTACGAAAAGTTCTCATTTTCACGGCTGTGTTTCTAATACATACCCTCTCCTACAGGTATGTAATTTCTGACTTTTTTTATGACTTTTGAAATAACATACTTTTTCAGGTGACAGCAGTGTGTAATAGCTTGTAGTCCATAAAGCTTAGATGTACAGGTTGTTGTAATTATTTTACTAGTGATGGGCAAAATATGACTTAAAATTTGAATTTTTTTTTTTTTAATTTCAGGATTTTATACTGATAAAGCAAGTTACATTATTCTTTTCTAATTACTTTAGTGGTAGTAAAACACTGATGCACTGCATCAATAATAAGATCTCTCTGCCATAATAGAATGAGTTTTCTTGTGGATCGTCTTGTTTCACTAAACACAAATATTTAATCTCCTCTGGAGGCTTGTATCTGCTTCTCTTCTGCCCTCCTACTTCCATACACTTTTATTTTTCCTTTTGTGGTGGTCTGTGCTGACAGTGGAGTGCACTATACATAGTATAAAGTTCCTTTAACCTAAGACTTACCACCCTAAACCCCTGAAGAGCTCCTCATGCAGAAGAAACAGCTCTAATTAAGGCTCCCACCTTCTTTTAGCATCAAAGAAATTTATCATGTGGAATATTGGCAATCTTTTACTACCAGTGCAGTTTTTCATTTTAGTCTTTGCTTCAGATTTAATAAAGGTTATACCCATTTGCTATCTTCTGTGACAAGAATTTTTTGTCCCTTTTCAGCCTGGAGAACATTACAAATTATCCAACTGTACAGAAGTCATCTGTAAAGGAGACAATGATATAGACATAGTACCAACATACTGCCCACCTGTAAAGGAAATTACCTGTGCAAACAAATATCCTCCAGTCCTAGTACCTGATGAAAATGGCTGCTGTTACCGATATGAGTGTCAATGTAAGCACCAGTAGATTAAGGAATTAGGTTTTTTGAAAAAAGCAAAGCTTTGCATGGACTAAATGGGTATTTTCTTTTCTTAAGGTTGCTCTTTTAATTACAGTATATTCACTTGAGTTTCTTAATCTTTCTTCTTCATTAATTATCATCTTAATCTTCCAAATATTTCCTTCATACCAGGTGTGTGTAGTGGATGGGGTGACCCTCATTACATCACATTTGATGGAATCTACTATACTTTCCTTGAAAACTGCACTTACGTCCTGGTGAAACAGATTATTCCTAAATATGACAACTTCCGTGTTTACATCGACAATTATTACTGCGATGCAAGAGATGGACTCTCCTGCCCTAAATCCATTCTTATTTTCTACAAATCTGCAGAAGTGGTGTTGACTCGGGAACTCATGAATGGTGTCATGACCAATGTGGTAAAATGCGGTTTTTTTTTCTCTATTTTTACAAAAAAGAAATAAGGTCCACAAGCCTTACTGATGCTGATTTGAGATAGTCTATTAGAATATCATATTGTGGAGGTGATGAGGGCAGAGGGTATTGTTATGGGAGGGGGGGAAAAGGACTGCACTGGATTCTAAGAACGAGAACAGCTTAGCATTATGCAGATTATGTATTATGTATGTTTACATGTAGATAATACTAGGAAACAGAATAATAGAGCTGATAGAGAAGGCACAAAGAATGCTCACACTGGTGCTTGATTCATATTTCATGAAAACTGGTACATTGTGCCATTCACTTTTGTAAACAAACAGATAATGAGCAAACACAAATGCAAGTCACAAGTGTGATTCTACTCTTAGAGTGAATATGGGTATGTATCACTTGTCAGCTGGATGACTAGGGACTGCTTTCTCTGCATAGGGAACTTCAGGTGCCAAATAGAGCCCTGACATGACTCCCCCTTCAGTTTCCTACTGGGAAAAGAGGTATAGCTGAAGAAAAGAATTGACTTTGAGTGTCACCTTTGTGATCCTGAACTAGCGCTGGCAAGCCAGTGAAAATGAAAAGTCAGTCCCACTCTTATACTGAGGAATCTATTAGTTAATTAGACAATGCAAAGATGGGGAGGAAAAGGTTGTCTAAATAGGCACTCTCCCCTTACAAAGCCATGCCAAACTCTCAGTCAGAAAGGCATGCTGTTTCTAGTGATTCCCTGCAAAAGAAAACAGTAACTGACAGTTTTAACTCTAACTTTATCCCAGTTCACTGAGCAGGGAGTTGCAGAATAACTTCTGACAAAAAGCTATTAGGGAAATATGTTCACCTTTGTTAGCTCATATAAGATACTGGCTGCAAACTAAAAAGCTTAGGCTAACAAATAAATATGACCACTACATAAAACTGGCACTAGGGACATCTGACTTCATTTTGAATTCAGGTAACTCCTCCAGTGCCAATTAATGTGTTGTAAAAGAAAAGTGTGATTATCCAGCAAAGTTATTATGCAATGGCAGAAATATTTCTGTAGCTAAAGAAAACTACCGCTCATTTTCATAGGAAAAATATTCGCAATACACAAAATTAGGAGGGATACAAAGAAAATACTTGAATATAGAATACCGTGCATTAGTACACAATCTGTACAAACACAGTACATAAAGGCCACTTAGTTTATTATCACATTTTATGAATATAGTAGTTCAAGCTGAGATATCAATGTAAATATATGCTGTTATTGAGATGCCAGTGAGTATTGGATGTGATGCACAACCATATGGACTTATGCAATAATTATGAAGATTAGAAAATTTAAATATTACTTAAAACAATCAGTCAGAAGCAGTGCTTATTCTGAAGTTGTCTTTTGTTGTTTCTTTTTTTTAATCTTGTATTCAGATGTACTTCAACAAAAAGATTGTCAAACCAGGCTTCGAAAAAGACGGCATTTCTTTCTCCACTCTTGGCATCAATATGATTGTTGAAATAAAAGAGATTGGTGCAACTATCACCTTTAGTGGTCTAATCTTCTCTGTGAAACTCCCATACAGCAAATTTGGCAACAACACTGAAGGACAGTGTGGTAAGACAGATGCACTCATTGGAGGTGGTGCTCTTTCCCCATCCTACCATGGTTGTTCTCACCCACTCTGGCTATGCAGTCTCATGACTGACAGAAATTTTTAAAGAGCAGTAAAATGGAAGTGAAAACAGTTCTGCTCTTCAACTTCTGTAGGATATCAAAAGCTCAATATTTCAGCAATCAGGGTTTTTTTCTTTGGCGCTGGGGTTTTAGATTTGTTTGTTTTTCTAGAACATAAATTAAAGTTCATATAACTGTAAAGAAAGCACTACCTATGAAGCAAGGCACCATATGCATTTCATGAGCACATCCAGACATATCGGCACAGTAATGTATTGTGCATTTCTAACGTGGCTTATGAGACTTACTCAGCTTGTCTCTTCCAGGAACATGTACAAATAACAAAGCAGATGAATGCCGTTTACCAAGCGGTAAGATCATTTCTTCCTGTCCCCAAATGGCTCATCACTGGATTGTTGATGACAACAAGACGTGTCATGGAGTACCAATAGTACCAACTATAACCACACCTCCACCAAAGCCTCATTGTGAAACACCTCCTCTCTGCAAGCTTATCTTGAGCGAGTAAGGAAAAAACCTGAACAAATTCTTTCTTTCTAGACAAAACTTCCAGTATCTTAGAAGAAGAATAACAACTATAGCCCTAGCATGTTATAATAGCTGAAAATGTTTGCTTAACGACAGAATATATACATATATGTATGTATATATCGTAAAAAGCCTTTGGAAAGGAAACAGCTCTGCCTAAATGACTTGCAAGTCAAAGATAACTGAGCAAGGAGAGGTGAAGTGAGAATATAAGGGATGCAGCAAGCACTAAAATCCATACTCCTTGGTTGCAATCCTGCCAGGGTATGCTTAATAACTCTTAGTTACAGTATTAAGCAAAGGCTTAACTCTACATTTGAACTGGGTATTCAGTACAAACCATAAAGAAACTGGTTATCAAACAGATTAAGAAAGCAGACACAAACAGTCAAGAAGCATCCTTCATTCTTTGTACATTTTATGTAAAACATGGAGCTCCAAAAGCACAAATGCTTGTTTCCTGAAGTATTTCCTATACTTGTGTAGGCTGAAAACAGCTTTTTTTTAGCTGAGTCCTTTATAAAGGCCCTCTTACATGTGCTTTCTGTACTGTCTTATAAGTTCTGAGCTATTTTATGTGTAATTTTTCTATCTCTAGACTACTTTTGTCATCCCTTTTTTTCCTCAACCCAGTGCAGTTGCCTTTTACACTAAATTTATGGTCTCAGACTGATGAAAAGCTGTGTACACATACAGAAACACTATGACCATTAACCTCTCCAGAAAATAAAAGGAGCTTCAGATTTCCTAATCTTTCCTGAACTTAACTCCCAGTTTATTGGCCATTCCTATGGTTTGTTTCTTCACACCTTCCTTTCTGAAACAGAAAGTCACACACTATTAAGTGGAAAGTGTTGTCTGACAGGAACAGACTTTATATAATGGCTCATTAACATAGAAGGGGCTTTCTTTACTGTCTGCAGGATTTTTGCAGAATGTCATGCTGTGATACCACCAGAACCATTTTTCAAAGGCTGTGTTTTCGATGGATGTCGCATAGATGATGAATCCATGCAGTGTTCCAGTTTGGAGATATATGCTACAGAGTGTGCGTCTAGAGGTGTCTGCATTGACTGGAGAGGAAAGACCAACAATACATGCTGTAAGTATTGCAGAACTCAAAATGGATGTGATAAATGGTAGAAGTTAGTTTTTTATTCAGTAAACATGTCTTCTATCTAACACTTGGCTGCTGTCAACAAAAATCCAGCAGGGTCCTTTCTCACAGAAGCTGCAGACGAAGGCAAAGCTGTAGTCATTTTTGCAGCAAAAATGCATCTGCAGTCAATTTTTAAGTTTTTTTTTGGTCTTTTTCCATATAGCATTCAGCTGTCCAGCAAGCTTGGTATACAAGCCATGTGGGCCCATTAATCCTGATACCTGTGATCAAAGGTAAGGAAAGGCAAAAAAACCCCCCATCCTGAAACAACTGCTTATATTTTTCTTTTTATTTTTTTCTATTATTGGCTATCCACTTTCCTTAGAAATTTGAGTTATTTCATAACAAAATGTGTTGCAAATTTGGATAACTTATTCAAGATTTATAAATATCAATCAGCTCTGTCTATATGTGCTTCTTGTTGCACGCCAGGAAGTGTAAATTTTTTGTCTCTTGTATCTGATATGTCAACCTTCTGTATATGCTGTTCTGTCTCCTGCTTCATCGCAAAAATATTGTACTCAAACACATACATTCCTCTCATTCTAGCTCTGTTGAGCATCCTGGCTTTGGAATAACTGAAGGCTGTTTCTGTCCTGAAGGAACGACACTCCTGAGTGCAGAGAGCAATATCTGTGTCCCTGAATGTTGTAAGTAATCTGTAGCTAGTTCAGGGAATAAATAGAGATCAGGTTTGTTAGTCAGGAGGCCTGAGTTCTACTGCTGTCTTCTACATGGTCAGATCATCAGCAAATCAGCTTCTTTAAGCTCCTTTAGTCTCCCCATCTAAAAATTGAATAATAATATTATCTTTTTTTCATCATCCCTCCTTATATGAGACCTACCAAGACGGTAGAACTCTATATTTCAGAACTAGTCTGCATATTCATTTTCTTGTTAGCTTTATCTTCACAATATTTTTATTTGTAACTGCACATATGTCAATTTTCAGTGGTGTGAATCTCCATTCATTTCATTGTCTGGGTATTTTTCTTTTTCTTTCCAGCTTGCAGGGAACCAAATGGAGTACCCAGATGGGTGAGTATCACAATCAATGTGGCTTAAAGTGCACAGATAAGTGAAACAAGAGGATACTTAGTGTTCCACTAAAACAAAGCTTTGCTTAGGTTGGCGAAGACTTTGTCTTTTCAAATGTTGGTTCCCTTTTAGTCTTAAAAATAGTAAGTGCTAGAGCAGCCCTCAGAAATGTAACAGGAAGTGGTGAAGTATTCTGTCAATAACCTCACATACAGTTTCTTTAATTTACAGAAGTTTGTCTTGCTAAAGTTACTATAAATGAAGGGAGAGATGGATAACAAATTTTACCTGTTGCTGATATTGTTCACAGTCTGCATTCTTAGTTCCTCAGCTGCATACAAATCTGCAACCTAATGTGCAAATGAGTTTGTCATATTTTGTATTCAAAAATGCATGCAAAGCTCAATCACTTCTCCTTCAGAAATCCTTTATCACTCATGCTGACATAACAAAGTCATAGCTTTGTGAACACACTCAGAACCTTCAGTGGCCTCCAGTATCTTCCCCTAAGAAGCTTCAATTTGGAGGTCTTTTTTAAAATCTAAAAATACAAAAAGGCTGATATAATCAGCTATCACTGTATCCATGAATATGTCAACTAGAAGCAAATAGAATTGTTTTGGTTTGAATTTACTTTTTTTTTTCTTCTCTTTGTGTGTGTTTTTCTTTTTTATATAGCCAGGAGAAAAATGGACAAAAGATTGCCAGGAATGTGTCTGTGACAAAAATACTCTTAAGGTGCACTGTACAAAACACAAATGTTCTCTGACACAGCAAGTATTTTGTGATGAACCAGGTTACATGCCTGTTCAGATACAGATACCAGAAGATCCATGCTGTACTAGGACTGAGTGCTGTAAGTAGTCTTAGTTCTTTATTATGGGGAATACACTATATTCATTTTGGGAAACTACAGCAATTTTTTTAATACTTTGCATGGATGTAATAATGCTTTTCTCCCTCATCACACTTTTTAGGGCCTTCTTGCATAGCTGTACTAAATGTCTGAAGATAACAAATTTAAAGATTAAAAGATTTTATATAGTTAGACACAGAAGTAACTGAAATCTTCTATAATTTAACACTGAAAAACTTTAATGCTGCCACCATCTGAAACAATATTCAAAAACTATTCACAATATTTTCTGTTCTAAAGATCAGTATTAGAAAGTTATCTTAACTTAAAAAAACATAGTCTTGAACATTTAAAAATTGCTCAGGAAAGTTCCTGACCCACTGACAGTCATCAGATTTTCCAACTGATACAAATTTCTCTTTGGAATTATCTCTTTCCAGCAATCATCACTGTGTTCTTCTCATACAATGTTTTGTTTTACAAGTGTTATGGAAAAGCCCATTCACTCTGAAAACACCTGGGCATGCAGACTGAAATAGTCACTAAACTGTCTTAGGCAAACAACATCATATTTGCCCCACCGGAAAACTTCTGAAGTTCATGTCAAACAAAATTGCTTTTATTTAAAAATTCTGAGTTCATTATTTTGTGTATTCTCTTCCATGAAACAGATTGCAACACCAGCCTCTGCCCTGAGGTCACGCCCCAGTGCTTAGAGGGACAAGAAATAATCACAATAATGCAGCCTGGAAAATGCTGTCCTACCTTTGAATGCAGTAAGTATTGTGCACTTTCTTCATGTGTTATTTACTGCTATATTTTTCTAAGTTTATGAAAACCTTATTATCTGTACTACCATATTGGGCCTCATTGTAAATGAGTGTTTTAAGGTTACCACCACAGGCCTGCAAAGCTGGAACCTTTTTACACACTTCTGCCTCTTAAAACTTACACCTCTAAGACATCATCTTTCTTCCTTTACAGGACATGGCTGTGTAGTCAATGAAACTTACTATGCGGTAAGTACACAGAGTAAATCACTATAAAAATACACCTTCACATAGCTCACCATGCAATGGTTTTGAGATCTCTATCATGGCCTATATTTTGCAGAAAGGCTTGAGATATAATTATATAATATTAATTAATCAAGGTTAGCAAATCAACATCTTCTGTAAAAGCAAAAGCATTTTCTGCTCTACTTTCTGCATGAGTAGAATTTAATTCCAAAATTGTTATTACCAAACCAGAAACTCCTCTTAAATAAAAACTAAAATTGTATTTAGGGATAGCTTAGCCTATACATCTTTGTATTGTCTGTGACTTACATACACAGAGCAACTTGCGTTTACTGACTAATAATGACTTTTTTCCTGACTCCTCCTAGCCTGGAACTGTCATTCCATCAGGCCCCTGCGAAGAATGCACCTGCTCTGAATCCTCTTACTTAAGGCCTCACCGTGTTACTGTCAAGTGCAAGCCTGTTACCTGTGACACATACTGCCCACTGGTGAGTGCTATTTTGCTGTCAGAAATTCCTTCCCCACTCAGCTCTAATAACCACTAGTTAAGGTCAGTGACCTGACTCAATGTCATTTCCTTTCTATTTCTTTCAAAACAGGGTTATAAGTATACAGAGGAACCGGGACAGTGCTGCGGCTCGTGCAAGGCAGAGGCTTGTGTGGTGACTGTGGGACACAACATTACACACGTGGTCTATGTAATTATCACTAGTTTAGTTCACTTTTGGGGAACTCTGCCAGTCTTTTCATTCTTTCTGCTCCTTGTATTTGTCACATTTATTTCCTGCATCTTTTCTCATGTTAGACACATGCTTATTCAGGCAGGGAGCGGACTGCCTCCACACAGTTTAAATAGTATCTTATGCCATGAAACTTCAGTTCTAAGACTTCAAGAAGGAACTGTGATACTGAACAATAGCTTTCAGAAATCAACATAGAAAAATACACAGGTGAAAGCAATGGGCCCTTATCTACCCCTTCAGCTCTGAAAATGTAGCAGCCATTTTGCTCAAAGGATAATTTTATTTGTGGAGGCAGCTTTCAGCTCCAAACAGCTTATCTTAAATTAGCTGAGAGCTTTATGACAGGATGAGTCAGTGAAGCCATGAGAAATTCTTCCATGTATCTGAATGGACATACCCAAAAATTCCTTCCAAATGAGTCCACATACTTACCCTATTCACACAAAAAGTTCATCTATACCCAGATAAAAATAGAACCTCTTCACTTGGTTAATGAAAAACACTTGTGGCAGTATGATAACATGGCAAATAACGATCAGCTGAAATTCAAGAAAATTTGTTCAGAATAATCAAACTGCTGTACACAGTGATGATAAGATACTGGGGTTTGGGTGTTGATTTTTTTTTTCATTTTTATTTAAGAAGATTTTTATTCACTTTAATTTTGATTCCTTTCAGGAAGGAGAATACTGGAACCCACCTGGTGATAACTGTACAGTCTACACATGTGAAAAACATGCTGACCAGTTCATTCAAGTCGTCAGACAGACAAGCTGTCCTGCCTTTAACCCTGATGAATGTGATGTAGTAAGTACTGCTCTACCAGTTCTCATATTTGAAAAGATTGCAGTGGCTAACACCAGTGACAAAAGGGTCATGGTGTCCAAGGAAAATACCTAGCAGAAGCATCATATAGGAAGTAGCTCTCTTTTTGTCCTCTCTTAATCTGGTCCCTGTGAGATTTTATTTCAGAAAGGCAACTCAAAATTAAAATGGGTGATATATCAATCCTCATTGGAGATTGGGCAGTAGAGAAAAGGGTACAGCATAATGTTTTGGATTCCTAAAAGTGTCAGGTGACATAAATGCAAAAATCATATTGATTTTTGAAAAATAACTGGGGGGTTATTCCTAAACTATTTAAGATTATAAATTATTTTAGGGGCTTTTTTTAGAATTCACTAATTGAAAGGAAAGGTGAAGGAAAATAAGCTACTTCCTTCAAATTAATACTCAGGGTAGATTAGAACTAGCCCCACACCTCTGGCAAGTCAGTTATTTCATTCATTGTGTTCCCCTGTCGGACATAATCCTTCACCTGTGCTGGCTTTGGTCACTCAATATTTTGACCTACATTTGCTATAAGCTTTGTATCTGAAATTTTACTACTGAACTCTGATGACAACAAAGCAGTTCTGGTCCTTCCCTGTTTCAGCTTTCAAAGAACTCTTATTAATATTTTAGTAGTTATGTGCCCTTAATATTTAGCCTTGCTTGAAATTAGATTCCATGTCAATACAAAAAAAAACCCCTCTGGTGCCAGAGAAACTTAGGAAGCAGGGAAAGTCTGCTTCAGTATGCAGATATGAAACCTGAGTTACCTTTATATGTTTTCCCACTAAAGAATGACATCAAGTTATCTGACGATGGTTGCTGTATAGAGTGCCGAAGAAAACCGAAGCGTAAGTAATGATAATTTTGTTAAGAGTAAGTAATGATAATATGTGCCTTATTAGGTATATTAGCCCATCTTATATAGACCAAGTTTGGGATCGCTGTTTCACACTGGAGTGAGAAAGGAAACAGGTGGAAAAAGAAAGGAACAGAACATCTCCAGCATGCATTTTAGGGCCTTGGGAAACAAAGACGTGGTGAACTTTCCCATCCCATACTGTTAAATGTTAGTTTTTTCTGTGAGAGGGCAAAGACTATGAATACCCTCCAATTTCCATAGATACATCCTCTTTAAGGAAGAAAGGGAAGCCAGTCTTGGGAAGTGGGTGTGCACTGAGCAGTTGCCATTGTACTGCTCTTTATTTCTGCATCCTGCACCAAAATTGCATAAGAAAAAGGGAAAAATTCACCCATTTGATAACACAAAAAGCAAGAATCTTCATTTGGCCCTTAGCAATTATTAAAAAAAAGTGTACTGTGACTTAATTTCCTATTTCAGCTCCATCCCTCTTAGTTTTTCATTACCAACTGTCTATCATACACAGCTATCTATTTATATGCACATATATCTTAACCTATTTCCTTTTGGTTTGTGATGGCTTTAGTTTGTATGAAGCACAATACTACAGCTGTCATCAAATATAACGGATGTGTATCTCCTGCACCTGTTGAGATGACATACTGTGAAGGCAGCTGTGATGCTTACTCACGGTGAGTGGTATAAAAGATAATTGTGGTCTCCTGTCTTCTACTCTTTACACCAGTTACACAAAGCAAACTGCAAGTGATTTTCTGATGTGTCCAACATCCACCTAATCATCAACTGTTTGCATTGTGATAATTAACTAGAATTTCAAACAGACGTGACGTTGTACTAAATTACCTCAAGATTCACAATGTTTATCAGCCTGTTCAGTGTCAGTTTAGATTTTGCCCATGTAAAAGCGAGGTTATTTGTTTCTTGTTTTCCTCTCACTGAACTGGCTCACTGTGTGACCTGGATTAACTCCTTTATTTTTTTCTGGGCCTTAATGAAGAGTTAGATCCATTGATTTTTATAATTAGGAACAACTTACCTATATTTCACTACAATACTGTAAGAATGGTAATATTGAGCAATAGTCCCACATGCAAGTAAACAACTTTTGGTTATGTTTTGTAATGGGTGGAAGGGGCAGTGGTATTTCTCACATAAATTCTGAATCTCTCTCTTCGATTGGTTTTTCCATCAGATATTCTCAAAAGACAAACACAATGGAACACAAATGCTCATGTTGTCAGGAAATCAAGACCAGCCAAAGAAAGGTGACTCTGACATGCAGTGATGGAACCTACCTTGATCACTCATACACCTATGTGGAGAAATGCAGCTGTGTGACTGCTCAGTGCATTCCCCAAGACAGCACCCAACAGGAGACAAGCCAGACAAAGACCTCTCAGGAACAGGCAAATGTCAAAAATTAGAACTGGAGACAAGTTGCCAAACAAGGGCTGGACATAAGACTAAAATAAAAAAACTTTGAAAAAATATGGAAGTGTCAAGAGCAGCTAAAATTTGGGATGAACAGATGATATTTTCTGCAAAAACCCCAATATGTCTTGTCTACATAATTTCAGTTTTCATTATTGATATATCTCCCATTTTTTCTTTTATGTCTTTTACCTCCTTGAGAAGTACAGCATAAGGTCATCTTGTCATTTTCTGTTCATTTGTCTTCTGAGAAGTGCTGTAACATAAGATTGAGAGATGGATTTTTAATAACATTTTCATTCCAGTTCATTGAGACAAATCAAAAGATAAATCCAGAAAACAAACAAAAACCAAGGAAAACTGTACCTCTCTGCTTCTATATGTTTCTTTTTGCATTGAGGAAAACTTAGACTGCAGAAAGCCATACTTTTTCAAAACTGTAAACTTCAATATTTTGGACAATTTATGATGGACATATTTCCCTATATATTTTTTGTGAGAAAAAGGAAAAAATCCTATTACAAGAAGCTGCTGCACACTACTTTTTGTTTACATAACACCATCAGCATAGTAACTGTATGAAAATATGGATTTTTTTTGTTTTGTTTGTGGTTAACTGTTTACAGAAGAAGTATATATATATATTTGCCAACAGGGGCATATGAAGGATTTTTTTAAAACAAAAGTTTATTATTAATAATAATAATTGTAAATTCTTTCTTAGGAAGCTTGTAAAAGTTGAACCATTGCTATTTATTATTTTTTTTTGAAAACTGATTTAGTGGGTCATTTCTTTCAGAATTAATGTTATCCCATTTCTTAGTCTCAGCCATGTTGTCTGGGTATGGTATACTTTCTTCTTTTGTTTTTGAATATTGTTTTATTTTTGTTCCTTATGGGGGGGAAGCAATGATGATTAATAAATTTTGAGCATTTTACAGCACATCTGCTTTGACTTTTCACTGAATCCCTCGAGTCAGAGTTGCTGGCCCCATAAAGCATAGCTCCAAGTCAAAAGTCACTCTAGGCTGTGGTACCGAGCCCCTTATAGAGGAGGCAAATACTTAGTGTTCCAAGCACAAGGCTTCAGATGCTATGAATTAGTGAACTTTCAGTAAGCAAGCACATCTGAGTCTATACATATTTTGTGGCTCCAAACATTCTTTACCTGACCGACAGAAACTATCCAAAGTATTTCAAACCAGTTAGTCTCATATTTTAGAGCCCACTGCAATACATATAAATCTCAAACCTGAAATTGTGCTATTGTAAATCTACGCGTTTGACGGGTTACTTTGCAGCTTTAGTTACAGTATACTTCGAACCAGCCAGCACAGATCTGACTGCAGATTGTATACTACCAAGAAACATCTTTTACATAACTTATAAGTGTTCTAGGATTGCTAAGGGGAATAGTAAAAAACTAAAGGTGATAACCTTTCTCTTACCTTACAGTTTGGACAGCTCAGTAGAGGAAGTAACAGGGTAACAACATAGGCTTTCCGCTGGTGCCCTGCAGCAGCTTAGGCTGCTCTCACACCTGTTTTTCTTTCACAGAACAACCACCACCCATATATTTCCCCACTCAGAAGTGAGCACTGAGTTTTCCGTGAGCATTACTAGTAACATCCTACTTCCCGCTGCCAAAAATCCCTACCTCCCTCCCAGCTTCCTGTTGACAAACTACTACTTCGATGTCTGTTTTTTCCAGCCTTGGGCTTGTTTGCTTCCCAGTGAGGCTCCAGGTGGCGCCCTGCTCTGTTCCCTGCTTTCCAGCTAACCCCCCAGGTTTCCCAATGCAGCACTACTACTGAATTCGTGACCAGTTCAACACGTGACAGATTCTCTGACCTTACCAGGCAAGCTAGGAAATTATTATTCTCCTACTCATTCTTCAGAAGGGAAAAGAGATTGTCTATAATATAAAATCAATCATTATGCACTTTATTGGCCCACAACAGTTCCTTGTCCACAGTTAACCTACTGAACTAACAGATTTCGTGCATATTGCTTCGAGATCATTAGTTGTTTTTCCACACCTGTATCTCAGCATCCCAGAAGCTATCCTCTTCCCTGGAAATGTCTATATGTAGTAAGTCTGTGCCACTAGCCACTTCATACAACTCACTGAAAGAGCAAAAACCAATATAGTGAGAAAGAAGGGAATGGGAGACATGTGGCATGGGGGAAGACTGAGAGGTGATAATGACAGGGACAGCAGAGGCCAAAACCAGCCTAGAGTTTGGTGGCATGAGAAAAAAAACCAACAACAACAACAACAAAAAAACCCCCAAACCAAACAAAAAAAACCAAACCAACCAAACAAAACAAAACAAACAAACAAACAAACCAAAAAAAAGAACAAAAACAAAACAGAAAGAGAAGCAAAAGAACAGATAGGCTTTGGTCCTGGCATGGGGAAACAGGAAGCAAAGGACACATAAGCCAAGGCAAATCATGGAAGCATGAAGAACCTGTGGCTGAGGAAGTACTGGAGACCCTGCCTTGGAGAAGGAAGGACTTCTATCACAGATGCAGTCCCAGTGCTAGGAGAATGCAAATGGGAACCCTCAATTCAAGAGAAGGACAGGTGACAACATGCTTTGGGCATGAAAGACCAGATGAAAGATCTTGTAAGGACTCATTGAAACAAGACATGGAGTAAATGAAACCAGAGTGCTGCAATGGATGTAGTAGAGCAGCCTTACAGGCTTCCTAAATTTTCCTTTATACAGGACCTATCTTTGTTCTGAGTTGTTTCTGACACAGATGGGGTAATAGCTCTGAAGTAAACCTTTCTAAAAGCTGGATGAGATCAGTTATCTTTCTCAAAACTAAATTACTGGGGTTTTTTTAAAGCATAGATAAATAATAGAGTCAACAAATGATTAGGTGGGAGAAAGTGCATGGCTTGGTAGCTCTTTATTGACACAAGTCACCCTGAACTGTGCTGGTGTAGACGGTTAATGTATGTTACATGGACAGTAACACCAGAGGGCTCCAGGCTCACAGTTTACAGGCCTGGAAGAACAGATTTGCTGTCAAAAGGGTTTCTTTCAAGGCATTTTGAAGTGAGCAACATAACTATTCCTTACTTTCAGATCAAGAAGATAAATTACGCCCTTAACTAAGTCTTTAATCTACAAGCATCCATTCCACATAACAAAACTTGTTTATACATCACATATTTTTTTGTCTTTTCTTATCTGATCATCTTTGAAACACAAGTAAGTTGCAACACAGAAATCATTCACTTAGGAAAGAAGTTATGCCAGCTGAAGAAAACACCAACATTCAAAGATTTTGGGTCTCATTTCAGTACTGGCAGTCAGTAATGCTTCCTTGGGCATTCATATATTTGCTCCCCCCCTCAGAACTCTTGTTATGTAGTCCAACTATTGCATGACCAGCTTATTTTTTCCCCTTTTTCAAACAACATATTAAAACTTTGCAGTGTAAATAACAAATTACTAATAATCACTTTCCAATTATGCTTTGTAATTATCAGCAATGTATAAACTATAACCTTAAATTATATGTCTATTCAGATTCGGACTAGCAATCCACTTCAAGTAATTCATTTGCCTCTAAAAGCAGGACAAAGTGTGCTTAAACCACATCATGTTCTGAAAACAGCTATGGAAAGACTTAGGATTGTTTGTGGCACGACTCAGGAGCTGGGCTGATAAAACACAACTCACAAATGGAAACCAAATTTTATAATAGTAAAACCCAACTCAAAGAAGGAAGCTTTCTTCCTCCTCAGTAGGTTTTGTTGTACTATTGCAAGAATGAGCAGCTCTATTGCTACCAGGCAGATTAAGACAGAGTTTTAGAATAGAAAAGACTAGTTCTATTCAAACATTATTAATGTAATAATAAAACAAAATTAAATGCATAGAAAGTACATTTTTGCAAATAATGCAGTGATTGTAGCAAATTTTCCTTTTCACCTTACTGTTTCAAAAATTATCTTCCTTCTTGAGTCTTAGATTGCTTTTGGCATTCATTATAACTCTCATTTATAACTAAAATTTGGTTATGAGTAACCAACATATGTTTGCACTATTAAAATAATTGTCGTTGCTAACAATTATTCACGTAATTTTTTTGGCTACTGGGACAGCAACCAAGATTGTGCCTGAAAGGGCTGGGACTTTGTTTTCCCTTTCTTTTAATTGTTCCTTCCTTTTTTTCCCAACAGGAATTTGGGGTAGAGCATGCCCACTCCTCTATGCAAGCAGGCACTGCAAATGAAATCACAGGTTTCCATCCCAAAATGACTTAGTGGAGCACAAGTTAATCCATCCAGCAAGGTAACCTGTTAACTCATGCCCGAGATTACATGTAAAGGGTTGGAAAGCGCTGTTGGCAAACTGCTTCCCAACACCACTCGACCCTGGTAGGGGTGCCCTGGCCCTGCTGCAGCCCAGGGTCAGCCCCTCTCAGCCCTTGCAGACAGAGCACGGCAATGGTCTTCCATCCTATATCCTCTGTGGCAAAGCACACACCATACAGTAGTTATACAGGTGGTATATACATAGAATTTATGCACAGGTGAACAAAGCATACTAGTCCATTCTCCATAAAGTCCAGCTTCTAACGTCTCTGGGATTTGGTATGGTTTTATCTTCTGAAGAGGTTAAAAGAGAAAAAAGAGAAAAATGTATCCAAACCTCTTTGTTTTTATCAGCAAGTTTTTTCTGGCTGACCCTGGTTGCCTGGTTGCATTTTACAGCCACCTCTGCCTTAGCAGATGCTCCCCTGGTCTCTGCTGGGAGCACGTCTCTCCTCTGTTCTCAGGATCTTCAGGCACACCTGAGGGTTCTGTTAGTTTGAACAATGGGCTGAATCAGGACAATATAGGGAAGGCTCAAAGCTGTACATATTCCTCTCCATAAACTGTGCCATATATGTGTTCTGGTGCTGCTGAGAACCTGATGTGTCATACCAATGAACTCAGGTATCCTCGCTGCAAAAGTCATGACTGCCAAGATTGCTTACAAGGAAACAACAGAATGTATGCAAGGACAGCCTGTTTTCCACCTTACTGAAAGAGCAATTCTATCCCTGCTTATATTTCTTGAGGCTATGTCTGTCTTGTTATTTATTCTTTGTTTCATTCTTAATGTCCATTGTATCATGTATCTTAATGTGTATTTGCACTTATGATTATATTGCCTTTCTTCTGTTACATGATATAGCCTACTGACTTTCATTCTGACTACTGACATACAACTTCTTAAAGTTTCGAAATACCTATTTTAAACATATTACTTTTTAAAATTACAATGCGTGTTTATATTTTAAGTTAAACTCAAAAGCTTTCACTTTTATGAAGAAATTTTGTTATTAGTCTCCAGGAAATACAGGGAGCTGCTTTCAGAATCACATAGGAAGTTTCACAGCTGTGCAGTTGATTTATTCACCTATCAGCAGTTGCATAGAAGATCAATGGTCTATCTCGTTAACCTTAAACTTCTATATAATGCAATAGCAAACAGAGTGTTTTGCTTGAGGCAACAGGTTATTTTGTTCCTTTTGTTTTCCCCAAAGGCTATGTGTCATCTAGGATGTGACTCAGATGCTTCAGCTGTGTTAGGCAATCTGCATTGATATGTATATGAACTCTTACATTAAAAGTACTTTCTGCAGTTAATGCCCAAGGATCCCAAAAGGGATAGGATCTACAGGGAAAGTGCAGATTTTTTTTTGTCTATTGTTTTTTGCTATTTCAAAGAACTTTTTTTCTCTTATTATCAGTAATCAAACTGGAGTACTTGTACCACTACTTCTCTGAAGTTTTATTGGTTCTGCTGGCACTGTTCGAAAAATTAAGTGAGCTTTTTAGCACAGCAGATCTCCAATGAGCTTCAAGAAAAGGTGACTAAATATTTTGTCATTAGAGAGTTATTTCTTAGGTTTGTCTACCTAAGGAAGTCGTAAAATCCAGCCAAATTCTGCTCTTCTACTCCATTCAGCTGAAGCGAGGAGACTGGATTTGCTCAGTCAGGACAAAATTTGGCCCATGGTCAGCTTCAGGAAAACATTAGCATCATTGACACTTGAAGAAAAATCATGAGATATTTTAGAATTATGTTCAAAATCTTACTTTCTCCGTGAATTTCTGTTCCACTATGAACACTCTAAACACTTAGTAGCGCTACTGGGAATTATATATATAGTTATATGTTAAAGATTCACTGTACTGGTACAACAGTGTTTCTTTGCTTACTGGAGTGTTACATTTACATTTCACTACACTGCATATAAGACACATACATATGCAACAACTATGTCAAATTCTAAACAAGCAGTCAGTATTTTACCTGTAAACAGGTCTTGGGTCTCGAGGCATTGTTCCTGGCAAAAAAATTGGTCCCTCTGCAATTAACATTGGTGTGTTTGGGGCTGTGATGGTTGTTTGTTTTACTGAATCAGTTTCCATGGTAGGATTTTTCAGGGTCCTCCACTTCTATCCATGCGTGTGACGCCATGAATTGCTGGTAGCGGACAAAGTCCTCCTTCTAACTGGAAAAACTGCTTTGCTCTTGACATCTGCAAAGGTTGAGGGTAGTTGTCATGTTATCTCTGATAATAAATCTCCTATTCATTTTGACAAAGGCTTAGATATTTAACAGCGTCACACAAATTGAATCTATACAGAGCAAACAGTCAGAGACTGCCATTGTGGGTGAGTTGTATTACCTGCAGCCTGGTGCCTAAAAACGTCCTTGAGGCATGGTCTTGGCTCTACTCCAATACAATGCACATGCTGACAAATCAGAGCCTTGTAAAATAATTACTGATAGATAAAATAAGTCCACATCAAAAATGTACTCCTTGATGGAAAGGTCAATATAAGTAATCAAGACAGTCTGTTTGGAAGCCATGTGAAGGCTACAGAAACACAACAGGAATTGGGACTTTTAGTTGAAGTATTTCTGCAAAAATCATGCAGCAGCATGGTAGCCTTCCTTTAGAGGGAGGAATGAGTAACAAGGAAAGGGCAATTCTACTCTAGCTACTCTCTCTCCCTCTTTTTTTTCCCTCCATTTTCTTTTGCGTTTTTTTTTTTAGTTTTCCGACTGCATTTTGTTAAGGACATTTCCATTTCAGGGCTGTGGGGTACTCCTTAGCTATCAACTCAGCAACATTCTTAAGAATTTATGAAATTCTAAACTGATGAATAGCTGTGTTGGAACAACTGGGATTACCGATGTCTGTAAAAGTCAGATTCCACTTAATACCCAATTCCATTCCACATGCTTGTTCAGAAGTGTAGTTTAATAGCATAGGCATTTCAGAACAAACTAAATGCATGCTTTGGCATTAGTTTTACCCTAACAGCCAAGAACTCCACTCACATGAATCAGGATTTTCCTGTGCTAGGCGCCATAATATCCTATGGTCTGAATCAATTCTTTGAAATACACTCATGCATGCTTTGCCATACTAGATTAGACTTTAATTATGTTTACATCTCTCTGAATTTTCCTATTACTATTTATCCAGATTTTTATTAAGCCATGGTGGTGCTTGTAGTAGAAGAGCATAGAATTACTCTCTGCTTTGCAGTACAAACATGAAACGTGAGAATTCTTAGAGATAAAGCAAAACGACACGGAAGAGAGGGGAGAGAGAGAACAGTAATAAGCATCTAAGGTTACTTATGCTGTTTATGAAGCTTAAAGGAAACAGACAACTGCTTGAAACCAGGATTTTGCTGGTTATTTCTGTAGTGTGCCCCCTGCTCTGCTAGTTTTCAGACAGTAGTCACAGTGTTCATGGAGTGAACAGTAGTCATCAAACAGAGGGAGGGATCAAAGCTGACTAGTGACAGAAGCTTTTATTAAACTCCAACAAGCAATGTCATTTAAAGGAAACTCTGAGATACAAGGATGTCCGTGCACCACCTCCAAGACAAATAAAATTCAGAAGCATGACGCCCTTTTCATGGCTTGTCCAGAACAGCACAGAAAGGAATCCTTTACACCAAGTTGTTTAACTCTTTCAGTCACAAAGACCAGCCAGTATCTTTAGTTGTGTTTGATTTAGTTTGGCTCCAGGATCTTGAGGTAGAAATAGTTACATATCTCATTCATTTTTTCACTTGCTACCTCACGCAATCTCAACTTCCTCACTCATCCATATGTATCCCTCTGACACCTTTCTGCATTCTGTCTCCTCACTCATTCTTTCTAGGTATTCTCCCTGTACGATCCCCAAGTCCCACTTTCTTTTTCTCCCCTCTCTCCCAGTCTGTGCTCCATTTTCCATCTCTCTTTGGCTTCTGTAAGAGGACACTGTCACATAGTCCAGTAGCAGCAACTGCAAAGGCCAAAACAAAAAGGGGCAGTGAAGGGAAAACTCATGTGCTGGCAACAGTTGAGCTGCAACAGAAAGTCATGAAGTGTGTGAAATAGGTCAGTCCTAAAGAAACTTTAAAGGGTGTTAAAGGTCTTTTAGCTTCCACTTTGTTTGCTTCTTCTCCATACCGATTGCAACCATAATCCATATGCCTGTTAACTTAAGTAACAACAACAAAACCAATGACAAAGCCATAGAGATAGTGGACCCAAAGGAATCACAACAAGATCCCCTGAGCCACATGTTTGTGGAGCATTCAAGGGTATTTGTCAAAATTATCACTTTGTGCTTGCTCAGGTCTTTCCTTGACATACTATATTGGCCACTGCCACAGGTAGGGTTTTGGGTTAGGTGGACATTTTCTCTCATCTACTCGTGTTCATTTTTATACTCAATGAACAAAGTAGAAGCAGTTCTTATCTGGGTAAAACCAACATCAACTTACTGTTATTGTCTTACATTAGTGTTGGAGGGGGGAAAAGCCTCAAACTTATTAGCAAACATGTTTATCAGAAAGGTTTGATTCTGTTTCCCAGTATCTAGTTTACTTTTGTGCTGAATTACAGAAAGGTTAAGAGTTTGATTTGGCATCCATTAAATGCTTTACCATACAATAGAAATACCAGGATCTCTCTGAGCTAAACATAACACCCTGGGATGGCATCAGAACTCGTATGAGTTCTGGTAAATTCTAATGAACAGTGTTTTGTTTTTCAAGTGTAGTTGACAAGGCATGATTTTCAAACAGAAGCAAGATTCCACCAAATTACATGATGCTGCAATATGTTGATTTGTTAAAAGATATATCAAACAATTCATACTCTTGCCACATTCTGGACAGCTGGATCATTCTGATTGAAGTATTCCTACCTCCTCCTTCCAAAAATACTTGGTACAAGTAGATCAAAAGTCTATAAAGTCTCAACTTAAGACATCAGAAGGCATTAAAATCTTGATAAAATCATAGCAATTGAAAAGAGGGTCTTTGCATGGAAAATGTTGTATATCACATCTGGCAGTGCTATAAAGTAAAGATGTAACAAATATTCAGGAGCAAATCAAAACTGGAGTCAGTTATGTTCAAGCTAATGTATAACAGATGGTTCAAGATAATAATTCATATCAGTAGATATGCAGTCATTCAGCTTCTGTGATTCTGCATTATACATTGCCTTGCAATAGGAAGCACTTAGTAAGCCCACATGGGAAAGGATACAATTATTATCAAATTATACATTATTAAAGGATTAATACAATTTATATGAGCTTCCATAGAAGTCTTGTAATTGATTTCAGTGGGAGGTGAATAATGTTCTACATATATTAAATTCTTACCCAGCTGTGAAGAATGGAGGAGAGAAAAGAGCTAGAAGGCTAATCACTAAAATAGAAGTGCAAATTCTTATTTGCATAGTTCAAGAAAAATATGAATGTGCATGGAAATTTGTCATGACTTTCATTATCTGGATTTTTGGACCACAGATAATCTCCCTGCCTGTAAGCCCACAGGAATAACTTTCCCACATTAACATTGAAGGGCCATTGAGTAAAAAACAGTCTGAGGAAGATTATTTTTAAAATAAGTTTTGGTGTAGAACTGACTAAATCACATGCATAAATATACTTACATTACTTTCAGTTTATGAGCAAATATTAGCTAGAATAGTGACTAATTATCAGGTACGCCCAAAAGAACAACCAAAATGAACCTGACGTTCTCTTATATTCTCCTTGGTTTCAAAATATAACATGCCAAAGGTTTTGCTCCATTCAGAACTTTTATATGGTTTTGATCCACAAATATCCTAGTAAATAATTCTAGAGCCAGATGTCTTTTTGGGTACAGCTAACGTCTCTTATGTACAGAATGAGCTCATTCAGTTCTTTCACGACTGATCAAACTGGAAATTCTTTCCCAAAGTCTCGCTTGTCATTGATCTTGGTAGATGTAGGATTTTTCTTCCGTTAGGAAATAAGTAGCACAAAATGGAAAAACCCACTGGATTGTCCAGGTGTATATACATCATGGTCTGTGGTTGAAACCACCTTACCCTTCACAATTCAGGTGTGTATATGTTAGTCCAAAAATATGTCTTATTACATACAAGAGTCCCAAGAGGTTCCCTCACAGTGGACATGATCATGTTCAAACTGAAGATAATGGAAAAACTCCTTATCAACTTAAAAGGGAGCAGAAAAGTAGTCAGTTTATCTCTCAAATATATAAAATGTGCCTGGAAAGTCCTTGAGTTGATGAAGTTTATGGCTTGAAACTTTAAATGTTACTGTGAAATCGTAGTTTGAAATGTCACAGAACCACTGTACCAAACTCAGGGCTGCTGTGATACCGACCTGTGAACCACAAAGGACGGACATAAGGCAATGCCTATGCCCCCATCTATGGAAGGACATGGCAGAGCAGTCGTTTGGCTTCCTCTGAGCATTACTGAATGCAGTAAAAGAGGGAGGTGAAACACTTCTTCCATGAGTGAAACAAGAGAGGACTAGTTCTTTTGCTCACATTAGGACAACCTGAAAGGTACTTTAATTTGCTCCCAGTGGCAAAGTATAACAAAGGCATCGCAGGCAGAAGAGCCCATTCCTACACTCAGCACACCAAAATATGGGGAAAAGGGTCTGCATTTAAAATTAGAAACTTTCAAGTATTACAGTTTTTTATTCTAGGAGCAACATGTATTGACTTCCTATCAGAGTAGGATGTAAATGTAGAATTTTTTTGTTCCTTCTTGAGATATTTATAAAAAAATATGTAGCCAGGAATTATTTAGCCAGGGATAGATAGAGAAATCAGAAACACAAAGAAATTTTGCACATTGGCATTCTGCAAGGACATCCTATAGCTGATAAATCCAATGACTCCTGAGTCTAAGCAGACTGCCATAACCACTTCTGAAAGAGATGATACCCCTACCATGTTCCTGTTAATGATCACGCAGCTACTTTGATTCTGAATTAGAGCAAATTTATTTTGATATTCTTTCTATGAACATTTCTTGCATTATACATCAAGATTCTTACTGTAAATTGTGTCCTACCCATGTCCCTACTTAGACATAAACAGAAATGTCCAGTTTTTGTTTCTTAAGTACTTAGAATGAGTGGTTTGAAACAGTTCCACTGCTTGACATACCCCATTAACAGATGGGTTTGGAGAGTTTAACAAGTTGCTTAAAACGCTTCATCTTAGTCCTAAGCGCTGGGTATATGAATTTAAATATTATGCTCTGCATAGACAATGACTTACACTATCTCATTGTAGCTATGGACAGTATGTAGTATGGCTATGGAATGCCCTAAGAAAAATGTAATTAATATATTTTTTATCCTCCTTTTTTCATTGGGATGGGAAATTTCAAGCACTTCTATATGCAATGTGATTTAATAAGCTACTTTGATATTTACTCATGATTCAGATGCTAACAAAAGAATAGAGTTAACAGGTTTGAGGAGGTAATTGAGCTACAATAAACTGTAACTGGGAATTGTTGTTATCAGGGCTGGAAGACATGTCTTTATGGAACACAGTTGCACTTCTGCTTCTCCAATTCCTGTCCTGATATTTCCTAATATTAACTGCTTTTATACCCATATTATAACCCTCTTTATTCCCTCTTTTCAGAAGAGCAAAACATGCTTCTGCATTCAGAAACAACAATTGGGAAGAGAGGCTGCTTCAGGAGTACACTGTAAGCATCTGTCCAAGGATCTTACTTCCATGAAGGATCAGAAAGCATGAAATGCTGGTGTTGGTGGGGTTTACAAAGCAATAGGGAGGGTGAATACAGGAGTACAAGCAGTAGTGTTGCAGGCAGCTCAGGTTGGGTTTAAAAGGAAGTTGGAAGGCCATTTGGTAGGACGTTTATGTAAGTAAAAACAGCTTGGAGTTGCAGAGAACTCTGTTTGCTGTCTGTGGGTAACTGAGTTTGAAGATTTAGGCACAGGACCGGGGGCTGCTGTAGAGTATGATGCATGGAAATGAATCAGTGAGGAAAAAGTAGAGCAGTTGGAGAAAATTCACAGCAGTGTGTAGACCTTCACACCCTTGTCTGCTATTTCCTGTCAGAGAACCAACAAACTCAGCAATGATATGGCAGCAAGATTTTTATTCCCAGGTATTGGTTTTCATGTTAAAGTCTACTCTATCCTATATAGGATCTAAAGAGTTTATACATTAATCCAAAAATGTGAGGAGATCCTTTGTACGCTGACATGAATTTCATAAAGAACCTATGACAGGCAGGTATTTAGATGATGACCTTCAGGATCTCAGACCACTTCTTCAGCATTGTATAACTTCCTGTTTTCGCTGAGTCACTTTAATACCATACTATCTGCATTTAATCTGATTCCCAAGCTTCTTATCTGTAAGCAGAATACCTCAGTACTTTTGGCCACGACATGCAAGAATCTAAATGAGATCAGAATCCTGTTCATTATGTTCAGAAAGCTGCAAAAATAGTTTTTACTGTTCTTTGCAAATTTTCTACAGATTCAATAATTTCATCCGTTATTGAATGTGATCATAAAGTACAGTTGAGTTTGGGTAAAATAAAATTGTTAAACTCCCTTCATTACAGATGTATGTCACAAAAATGAGAAAAAAAGAAGCCTGATTCATTTCAAATTCTCTTTGGAATTTGAAATTAGAAGTGAAGAAACTAACCCCCTTACAGCTATCGGGATCATCTCCTTTGACAGTTCCAATATATTCATTATGGTAAACTAGCAGAGCAGCATGCATATGTCTGCATACACCAAAGGTTATGATCAGCAAATAATAAACAAAATGGGTGACTTGTAGCCTCTCCCAGCGAAAGCCTGACTGCCTGAGATCCATCAACATTCTGCTTTGACTGGCTCTTAAATACCATATGCAGAATGACAATTAATTTAAACCAAGTGTGAGTTGCTTTGCTTGTTCTTTCTATTTGTAAAGAACATTACTTAAAACTCACCTCAGCAGTAAAATAATAACAGCAATCAATACAGATCTGTTACTCTGAAACCTTTTGCTGCAACTAGAATTAGTCAAGCAGTGCAGTCAAGAAACACAAAGATTCTTACTGTGAATTGTGTCCTATCCATGTTTATACTAAAACGTAGCCAGAAACAATCAGCTTTTGTTTCTTAAGTACTTTAAATAAATTGCAGGTGGTTTGAAACTCAGTTTGACTGCTTTATCTGCCCCAGCAGTGGCAGGCAGCACTTTGCTGAACAGTAATTCTTGCTTGGTCTGAAAATACAGGATGATGCTGTGATCTGTGGGAAGCAGAAGCTTGATTACCCCTATTCCTGCCTAGCTTCTTTGTCTCATTAGACTGGGGCAAGAGAAATAGCACCAAATTCACATCCATTCTTTGGTGGCTGAAGAACATACTCAGAGAACAGGTGGTGTACCCATCACCAGGCTGGACTGTGTTTTCAACATCTAGAAGTTACCAGTGTTTTGACAGATAACATAAGGCGAGCAATGTAACCGAGAAATGTAGTCACAGCTACAAGGCTCTCAGCCCTTCTCCCTCACAGATATGGCAGCTCTTGTGATGTCTTATGTGCAGGACAATGCCTAGGGACTCAGAAAATCCTACTTTTAAGAAGCATTTGATGAAAGCTGACTATATATAAGAAAAGGAATTAAACTAGAACAGTCTCCCTGTCCCTGAACAGACAGAAGCACATTTAAGAATTTTATGGTGATTTTTAACTATTAAAGAAGAGCTCTGAAATTGAAATAGGAATGAGTAAGGAAAAGAAAGGTGGAAACAGAATTAGTAGGAAGGAGAAATGGCTTACAGGTGGTCCTACAGTATTCAGATGTCTTACAAGAAGACAAGGAGGGTTTGTATGAAGACCTAGAAGCTCCCTCCAGAAAATTTCAAGCCACAAATATGTTATCCCTAAAAAGTATGTTTTCAGTTCATGTACCCAAGAATTTGGAGAAACAATAAACCATAAGCCACAAAAAAATTATTGATTCCTATATTTTTTTAAAATTATAGAAAATAATTAAACTCATTATGGATAATCTTGCACAAAAGGGTGATAAAATTTTGGAGCCAGGACATTAACTGACCTGGTTCACTGTGGGGTTATAAGACTGCCAAGGCTGGAGCAAGGGAGGGAATGGACATTTGTAGTCAGTGCAGGGAAAAAGGAGACAGCAACAACTCTGCTTTAGGTGGGCTTTAAATTCTTGGGAACCACATCTTAACTAATGGGGTAGAACAGAATATCACAGAGGAGAGCAGCAGGATGAACCACAGTGGTCATTCTCACTGACAGCATTAGCTGTCCCAAAACACTTGGACTCTGCTTAACACTTGGTAGCCCACGACAAAATTGTCTGTGTTGAGCTTTTATTTGCAAATTGGGCTGTTCCAGAGTTAATTTGTCTTGAGACTTCTCAACTTGTAGATGTGTCTCATATTCTGTACTGATGATAGAGAGAGGAAGGAGAAGCAGAAGAGCCATGAACTGGAAACTGAATTGTTCGGTTGTTGTTTGTCTGCTCAGGGTGGTAACTTCCATTGATCTGAGGAACAAGGAGACAAGGAGATACGGAATGATAAGCTTGATTCCTTAGGCAGAAGTTTAGCTGAGCCTCTTAACTCGGTCAGCACCGTAGACAGGAATTAAACTTAGAGCCTGGATCCCTCATACAATATTCAAACTGAACTAAAAGTCACCTAATATGGACATAAACTTAGTGTGTCAAGCTTTGGGGTTATGTGCAGCACTAATGAGCACACCCAAATCTGAACAGTTTTTCAAGGAACATATGCAGAAATTCATTGAGAAAGCCTCACAAGGAAAAATACACCAAAATGTGTTCAACAGCAGATTCTGAGGTAGGCAAAGAAATGCAAATAAAAATTCGAGAGTGATTTGGGAAAAAAAATAATTAAAAAGAAGGGCTACGTGCAATTATTTGGACAGAAGAAATAGTTATGTCAAGCTTGTGGAGCAGAAAAACAAAAGAAAAAAATTAACTATATCTAAATCCCCCATCAAGGGTTCAAAAGGTCAGATTTGGTTAATGTATGTTATTAGTATCTCACAGAATAAGCAATTTATGAAATAAAGAAAAGATACACAGACAAGGGAAATGCACAATAGTGTCAAACAGATAATAAAGTGCCAAACAGATAAAGCATTGGCCCAGAAAGATACACTCTGCTCTATGCAGTAGAAGAAAACAGAACTAAAATCCAGGCAGACAAAACAAATGAGAGCTATAAACACCATCCTAACACTGTGAGAACCAAGCAAGTACTGCAGGTGAAAAATCTACCAGGTGAGTTTTCAGACAGCATATGCAATGGAAAAGTTATGCTTTCAGCTGAATTAAGTGCATGATTATACTGGATTGATTGTGGGTGAATGCCAGGTCCCCATTTCTCCCCCAAAGCAGGCTCCTCTCTACATGGTTCCACAGGTCCTCCTAGGACCCTGCTCCAGCACAGGCTTCTCGTGGGGTCACAACCTCCTTCAGGCACCCACCTGCTCCAGCATGGGGTCCTCTGTGGGGTGCAGGTGGATCTCTGCTCCACATGGACCTCCATGGGCTGCAGGGGCACAGCTGCCTCACCATTGTCTGCATCGCAGGCTGCAGGGGAACCTCAGCTCCAGCGTCTGGAGCACTTCTACCCCTACTTCTTCACTAACCTTGGTGCCTTCAGAATTGTTTCACATACTCTCACTCCTCTGGTTGCAATTGCTTCTGTGCAGTAACTTCTTTCTCCTTTTTAAATACGTTATCCCAGAAGCACTACCAACCATCACTGATGGGCTTAGCCTTGGCCAGTGGTGGGTCTGTCTTGGAGCCAGCTGGCTCTGGCTCTGGATCTATCAGACATGGGGAAAGCTTCTGTCAGCTTCTCACAAAAGTCACCCCTGTAGTACCCCTCCTATGAAAACCCTGCAACACAAACCCAATACAACAACGAACTTAAGTACCTTAAACAAGGTAAAAATGATTCAGTACATACATATATGAATCTTCCCAACCTAAAAAATGGCATCCAAACATACTGAGATAAGACAAGGCATGGCAACTTTTCTAGCAGCCTGTTGCAGTGACCATGAAATGGTGGAACTCAAGATCCTTAGGGCAGTGAGGAGGGTGCACAGCAAGCTTGGACTTCAAGAGAGCAGATTTTGGCTGATTCAGGAATCTGCTTGGTAGAGTGCTGTGGGATAAAGCCCCAGAGTGCCCAAGAATGCTGGTTGATATTCAAGGATTACCTCATCCAAGCTCAGGGGCCATGTATCCCAACAAAGAGGAAGTCAGGCAAAAGCAGTTGGAGGTCTGCATAGATGAACAAGGAGCTCCTGGATAAACTCAAACACAAAAAGGAAGTCTACAGAGGGTCGAAGCAAGGACAGGTAGCCTGGGAAGAATGCAAAGAGATTGTCAGAGCAATCAGGTATCAGGTTAGGAAAGCTAAAGCCCTGATAGAATTAAACCTGGCCAGGGATTTCAACAGCATTTCAATTGAGGCTATCAGAGAAAGGTGACAAAAGCTTGAGCAGGACAAGCCAAGAACAGCAACTAAACCTCTACAGAGCTAGGTGGAGAGGGTGTGCCGGATGCCCTGCTTAAGTTAATACCAACTTAGTTTACGTTAATTGTATGCTGTCATTACTTTATGTTACTTTCCACACGACAATAGTCTCTTCTCTGACCAATCCAACTATTTCATTTTGCCAGTTGACACGGCAAGCAAGGAATTCACAGATCTGAGGCACAATGCACAGGCACAAACCCAACTCAGGTGCAAAACGCAGGTCCCAGCAATCTCTGGTTTTTCACACTTGTGAAGAGGCAGAAGTTCTTAACACTAGTGGAGCTGTAGTTTGAACAGAGAAGGCCAATGAATTTGGCTTTCATTAAGAGCCTTAATACTACCACTACCTAAATTTTGAATGCTTACCTTTGCTACTCTCATATTATATGATCTGCTTTCAGATTGTAATTATAGTATTTATAGTATATATAATATTCACATTTTATCTGGCATTTGAAATTTTACATTAAACTAGTATAATCAATGTCTCAAGTTTTGTCCCTACTTTTATGCAAGAAAACAGGAAAAGGTAAAATTGGAAATATTATATCCATGCTCAGAATTATTTAATTTACTGTTGCAAGAGGTACTTTTAGTGATCAATCCTTTAGTATATATTTTTGATACAAGATCAAAATAAAAATAGAATGTTTGTCAGTTGCATCCTTGGCTGTTGCAATTAAATTCCAATAACTTCCAATAATTTTCCAGTAATTGATGTCTGTCAACTCTACAGATCTATCCTGAATTAATTTCCATGTCAGTTGGTGCTGAGATGTCAAGATAAGCTTCTGGGTTTCACACATATTAAAACTGAGAAAACCAGCAAAAAATGCAGAAAAGAATCAATAATCCTTTCGATATCTCCCTGAACGTTCCCTCTTGGAACAAAAGTCCTTTGTGTTAGTGCTAGGTGATGTCAAAAACAGTGGTCCCTTAGTGTATTCCTGGGTACATTTACAAGAAAAACAGCCAGTTAAGTTTCTGTTTTTAAAATACTTCAAAACTTGCTTATGAGATTTCTTTCCCCTCATACAACCGAAGAGGAGAGCTTTATCCTCTCTACCTATTTAGTAGGTAGGGAGCATAACTCTCTGGGAAACACAAAAGGACTTGAATTACTTTCTTTTAATCTACAATAACCATTTGGAGCAACCATCCATGTGACCAATGAACGTGTTTACCTAAACCTTTCTGGGTTTTGTGATAGTGTTATCTACAGATGTGATTCCCCAGCAATCAGTAAAATGTCATAACCTGATTGTTTTCAAAATTTCATGAGCCAACTAACTTTAGCGACCTGAATTTCTTCTGTACCTGTTACATTATTAACAATTTCACCCTCTCCTTGTGGTGGAGAGGAAAGAAGAGAGAGAGGCTGTACGGTTGGATAAGCTGAATATTAGTACATCATTTGACTGTCACTGTTCCCTGGAGATCAAAAATTTCAGTCTAAGCGGTAGCAATCATAACAATTCTAGAACACGTAAAGGTTTGAGAGAACTATCTGGACAACATCTTTTGAAGAACACCTTTGAATACAACTGGGACAGCCTTCACAACAACCACTGTGCACTGATAAATGCTTTGTGAAATAGCATATTAAAGTCTGACATGCATTGCTTTAGTCACAAAGAGTTTTAATGAGTGAAAACAAAAAATTGTTTTAGAAGAAAAGGAACGTTTGATATAAACACTCTGCTTAGCAACAACTCCAGTAGAAGAAACAGGACAAAGCAGCCTTGACCCCAGTGACACACCTACTCATCCTAGGTATAGATACCTTCCTCACCTTTACCAGATGAGTAGAAAAAGCACTAACTGCCCCCTCAGAAAGCTCCTCAGTTTATCAGTATTCCCTTTCCCTAATACACCCAATGGAAAATCAAGAAACTCTCTCTGTTTCAAAGTAACACAAGAAGATCCTGACTCTCTGTTATGCCTTTCATGCAGAGGTGGGTGTACCTGAGATGGGAAGCAAGCTCTGCTACTTCTAATCATCACAAGTAGCCTATTGCTAAAGGTATATGCACATTAGTTGTTCAAAGCCTAGTTTGTTGGGTGGCTTATTTAATTGTTTAAGTGAGACTAGAGTATATTTATTTAATTCTGATAACTGGTAACGTCAACAAGAAATCATTTGCCTTCTCTATGTACAGATGAATTTATATTCATTAGGAGTACTGGCACAGAATAAAACAATGTTCTATGGGCAGGAAATGTAGTATTTTCTTTTCTCCTCGTTTGTTGAAGCATAAAGATACAGATCTAGGGTGTGTAAACAGCTTACTACTCATTATGAAGATGTAACTTCATTAAACATCCTGGACATTTTGACAGAGAACATGTTTCATGCTATAGAAGGCCAAAATGTTCACTTAAGTACCTCAACATTGCCATAGCAAGCTACCACTGATTTCAGTCCAGAAATCAAATCCAATAAAACTTCATAAAGAAACTATTTTTTTTATTTTATAATAATATATTTAGAGCTAAACAAAAGTGGAAATAGGGGCTGAACTGAAATAAATTGGCAGAAAATTACACCATTCTCTTCAGTAACACCTGAAAGGAATATTGTATTATACCCTCCTATTCTTTTACGGAAATATTTTAAAATGTGTAATTGTGGGAGGGGATTTTGATAAGAAGCCAAGGAAGTTAGGCCTTTGGCTGGGATCACATTTTACAATTGGAACACCTTCCAGACTTAGTCTCCTTCCCCTGCAGAAACAATAAACATCAGCAGAGACTGCTGAACTGAATCTTACCAGACATGTAGAAGGTAAAATTGTTCTATTTTACCCAAAGAAAGTCTTTTCTACACGTCTCAGTATATTTTTTTTTTGGCTCCTTACTCATGTGGCTCCCCCATGCCAATTATATCGCCCAGGTCCCTCTTCGTAAATTTCTCACTGAGCAGCAGCCTTTCTTCCATTTCTTATGATGAAGATTTTTTAATCCATCAGCTACCTTCATTCCCATAAACTGGAAGGAGGCCTAAGCTGAAGATGAACTGAGGGAAAATGTTTTATGTATATCAAGTGCTGGACTGTGCATCGTTTTTGCCAGACCTAGCAGTTCTAAAAGAATGGTTTCATTAACTTTGAATACTTTTGTCCATCTTTTACTATACTAAAGGAAGATCTATTGACCTTGGAAAGGACAGAAATCTGCCCAGAGCAACTCATCCTACCTGTCTCCAATGCCAAGCTAAAAAGCATAAAGTGACATGAAGCAGCAATACTGTCCATGTTAATTGTAGTATGCACTCATTCCTGCCTTTGAAATGATAATCCAGTCAAACTGCAAAAAGTCAATATTCAGCAAAAAAAGTCTGTTAAACCTTTACTGGCAAGCCTTATAGGCTTGATTCATTTCCTGTTTCTCTAATTTGTAATTCTCCTAACTCTATAGATGCGAGTGGAATTAAACAGGAATGATACTGAAACAATGCGATCATAATCACAGGCCATAATCAATCTTTTTAGACCCATGAAGCTGGTATAAGGCTGTCTGTCTGTCTGAAATTACTCCTGATATTTTCTATGAGAAGGCAACATCAGATGACACAGAGAATTGAGATGCAGATTCCAAGGTTAAGCCCATCTCTAACAGGTAGGATACAGCGCAGGTGAAGCTGGCTCAGCCTTACTCAGATGGATGTCCAATGCCTGTCAGTGCCACTCAAAGGGGTTTCCATGGCATACTCTCTGAGCGACCATGTGAGAGTGCAGGACCCTTCAAGGTTATTATTCTGTTCTTTTTACAAGATTAGCTGCCCCAATAAGCACAGAGTGACTTCTTAATGCTGCGTCCCCACATATGAAATACTCCACACCTCCTCAGACTTCAGAAATTGGTGGGGGTTTTTGCCAACGATCCCTGGCATCCATTATAGTGCTGAAAAACTTAGAACAGTTACTTGCATGCCATCTGCGTAACTGTAAAGCAACACCAAATTAAATTTGCTCCAGGACCTGCTATGTGTGGAGGAGGAGTTGTGTTTTATTTGAGATCATGTTATGTTTCTTTATTAGAACGAACCTTAACAAAGTATGCGTACGTAAATGTATTTACTCCTCCCAAAATGCAAATACCATTGGCCAGTTTCTGAGGAAGGAAGAGCATCCTCTGTTTACCTGTTCATTTGCTAAAATCCCCCAAACCCCACCTTTCTACACTCTCTGAATCAATCTGGGACTGAAGCCAAAGTCACCTACTATATAAGAATGACAAAGCACAGGTGAACTACTGGTCCTGATCAACTTTAGACCCAACATCCTTGTGCCAAACTCCACTCAAGATGGGGTTTGGCAGGAGGATGTCGTTACCAGAATGGGCTTTCCTGTTAGCACTGTGCTTTGTCCATCAGATAGGTAAGTTGTCTTTTTTACTGGGAAAAGAAAAAATACTCTGTTCAGATCTGGTAATATATTTTAAACAACTGTACACATTGATTCATTTAACAGATGGTGGCATTTAAACAAGATTTCTTTATATGTTTTCATTGAACATTTAATGTCTGTCTATTAACTGGACTGAGTTAATTTATTATTGCCTCAAACTTCTGTATTTAACTATGTTTGGAAAGTAGCCTTGAAGATCAAATCCAAAAGAACCATTATTCATGTCTTAAAATGTCGGGTTTTCAGTATCACTTGTGCCTTACAAAAGCATTTTATTCCTGTTGCATTTTTTATTAGGATTTGTTATGAATGTTATGGGGTTTTTTTAAATCTAAAACACTGCATTTTTCAGTTGCTAGATTAGACCACTAGTCAATCTTTTCCAGTATTTTATCACCTACCAGGGGGTAATACCAGATTCCTCAAGGTTTCTTGTAACTTCTTTTGCAAAAGAGACTAGGAATAAATATTCATATGGCAAGGATTTTTAGTAACTAATCGTGCCTTTATATTTATATATAAATTACAGATATTGAGTATGAGCAGGACGGGGAGATTTATCTGACACATACAGTCCATCATTTTGTATGGTTTTGTTTTCTCCTGTCAATATTATATCCATCAGGGCTGGTCTTGGCAGTTTTTACTAACATGGGTAATCCTGTTAAATCAATGGAATCATTCAAATTGAAAATACTTGCATGAGTACAAGCTTGACAAGTCAGTCCCATTCATGTACAGTAATTTCTGCCCTGTCAGCTAACATTTTTAAATCTGCAGAGTGCCTATGTAAATTTATCTTGCATATAATTTTCAAAACATTGAGAAGTGCAAGTATAATTTTAGGCTGCTTTATAGTTTGTGCAATAAATGCTAAAATACCGGCAAGTTGATTTGTATTGTACTTGAAAATACAACAGTCATATAGAGTATAAACTTATATTTAGAGTTATGCAATGTCAGTCAAAAGTATCTTCAGCCATTCATTGAACAAGAAAGTTATTTCTCCTGTGCAGTGCTAAGCTGCTAAGCTGCTTTGAAAAATGAGTGATGGTTAGACAGTGTCCAGCAAACACCTCTTTATTTGAATCACACCCACTGAAAATATTGTCCAATGTCCTGACTAAAGAATACTGGTCCTATCCCATGCCATCTCCTCAAACATTTTGTGTCTGCCTTTATATTAACTTCTATAAATTGATCATAACAATAATTGCATATGTGGATTGGCAGCTGAATATAGGCTTATCAAGATGCATCCAAATATTCTTAATAATTACGTTAGTTTCTAAATTATCAAATAGTAAATTATCTTAACTATTCTTACAACTGAGAGACACTTATTTTTATAATAGTCAACAACATGACATTGTGTAATTGCTGAATAAACCAATGCAGCTAGAATTTCCTTGGGAATTATGTATTTGCTAAGTATACAAAAGCCTTTCCTTGAGAAAAATTAACAGACCAAAATATATGTATATACTGTTTTGTTCTGTTACAAAGGTTCCCACGCTAGAATAAACAAACCCTCTATAATTCTATACCTGCTGAGATTCTTAGAGATGTGTTGTGTGAGAGCAAACTTTGTCCTATTGAGACTTAAAGAGGTATTTCTCTCACCTGATAAGTATCAATTATAATGCTATGAATGCCTTTACTTACTGTTATTATCTATGATACACAAAACCGAGCAAGAAATGGCAAATGGTTAAGCTCTGTCCTGCGTTACTTCTCTGTACGTCACTAGCGGTCACACAGAAAGTTAAAGAGAAAAGAATTAAAAGCCTAGAGCTGAAAGAAACTGCAGACACTGCAACAACTTCAGCTATGGTGGGGCTGCCCAGAACCCTCTCTTCCAAAGCCAGAAGTCTCTTGGAGTCCTCTTTTGGAGTGGGGGCTTGAATTCCTTCAAGCAGGCATTCTTCCTCAGCTCTGGGATCAAACACTAAATCTGCTTACATTGTTGATGAAGTTATATTAGAAAAATAATTTTTTTAAAAAAGGTGCTCCTGATCCACTCCTTTTAAAGGCAAAGATAATAGTTCAGCTTTCATAGAGGTACATGGGCTGAGGTTCTTCAGTGGAGAAAATGCTCAGCAAGGAAGGTAAGCACCAAAGGCAACTGGGGTTTATGGTACTTCCCCCTCTTCCACAGATTTGACTTCCAGTTCAGTGATATGGTTCTTATGGATCCAGTTCTAAGTCAAGCAACTCTTCTCGCCCATTGTATAAGGAGAAAAAAGGCTTAATTTAGGGCTAAATTACACAAGCTTTGACTGAGAAATTCTCTAGACACCTACAGTGCTCATTCACATAATCCAGATAAGGATTCAGATATTAGTCATTTCATCGCTTAAATCCTGTGAGGATTTAGAGTTGGCAGGTTGTAGGTACATGTTAGTCAATATGTTCCAAGCACAGTTATCGCATGCTGACTGTATTCAATCCTTCACAAAATAAAGTTGTAGCCCTTCAACTTTTACAGAAAATGCCTGCCATATTTACTCATAAAATACAAGAGCTTAGAGCACCAATCCGGGAGGTCAGAGTCAGTCTTTTTCTAGACTTCAAAGCATTCAGGTCAGAGTTTGTCATCTCTCAAAAGTCTTTGCCTCAGGAGGGGTAGCAAGAACCCTTGGTCAAATAGACTTACAGTATGATGCTGTAAGGTTTTCTGCAGAGAAAAGTGAGTTTGAACCATCTTATTTGAGCCTGTTTCATTTTTTCTGATGTGATAATTGACTCTCCCCTTCATTTTACAGAGATGTATTTGGGTCTAAATGATTTGCTTTAGGAGTTCAGATACAGGACATTACTCTTAATATGCTTTTTACAATTTTTTCACAGGAGGTCAGATTGGAATCCAAATAGGAGGCAAATTCTCTGGGGGTCTTCTACAAAACCAAAACGGTACGTGTATTTATATTGTATATTTGTACTTATTTCCTACATCTATACTAAATACTAAAAATGCCTAAAAAAAACTTCTTAGCGTATTGTCAGTAGTGTCAAATAAAGAGAAATATGTATTAACAAGCCCCTCTCTCTCTCTCTCTCTAAGAATAGTAGTAGATTTATTATACACCAACTACTACACACACATGGAGTATGGTTATATTTGTATAATCATAGTTAACTAAGAAAACAGATGTGTGTTTGTAGAGGCTGTATGCATATGTGCATGAACATGTATATATAAAAATCAAAGTGGAATATATATGCAGGATGTTTGGTTCCTTATAAACAAGGAAATGAGACCACTTTAGTCTGCTGTAAAATCAGTGGCTGATGTTGGGAAATCAAAAAGTCTATCATCATTGATTTTCACCATGTAATGATTTGTGACCATCCTGTACAACCAATTTCTGGTCATTTCAAAGGGTTTTCAGCCCCCTAACAGAAAAATATAAAACAAAGAGCAAATGTGATAATTAAGGTTTTTATTCCGTCCTTAGAAAGAGGAGGTGTAATAAGAAGACAACTACACTTTTCTACAATAGGATGCTAATTTTGTACAGCTTAGCCCTTTGTATTGTTCAGTGTGTCTGAAGCACTCCAATATGCAGAGCTGTGAATTTCTGCCTTCCTAATGCAACACAGAGTTTTGTAAAAGAGTCAAAATTAAAATGTAGAAAATGCAGATCATCACAGCTGAAAGCAATATCTTATGATTTAACTATTCTGAGTTTGAATTTTAGTATGCACTTTTAACCTGACCCATGGCCTGTGGAAAATAAAACAGGCATAACATTGTCTCATTGGATCTGGCATATTAACTGTCTAGTCCTTTCTAGGTCTAACCTAGTTGCAAATTTTGGTATTATTGTACTAGTTTTTGTTTTCTTTCTTTTTTTTTTCCTAGCTTCTCTCACAGTTTCAGCCAAGTTGAACATCATCCCATCAATGCTGACAAATCTAATAGTAACACGTAAGTAAAGGAAAGGAATGTATTCAGCTAATGTTCAGTTTTAGGGGATATAGACAGAGAATCTAATACAAAGGGGGAAAGACACTGGTAAAGCGAGTCATTGATAGTTAAGAGGAGAAACAGGGTGATTAAGAAACATAATACTAAACTGTAGTCTTAGCTGAAATGTGGGTAACTAATTAAGATCTAACTGAACATAACGATAACCATTTATGGGGCATAGGAGCAACAGATATAAGGTGATGGATGAAGGAATACAAAGTATTATAATGGATAGGTAGAAAATTACAAATGGAGGTAGGCAGGCAAAAACTGTTCAATATACAAATGAAGCCTGGGAGAAGCTGATTTTCACCATGCTAATGCTGGGAATTTTAAGCCATTCTTTAACATCTAGTTTTAATTCACAGCCTCAAATCCTGCTCACAATGGCCGTGTATGCAGCACTTGGGGCAACTTCCACTTCAAGACCTTTGATGGAGACATATTCGATTTCCCTGGGCTCTGTAATTATGTTTTTGCCTCCCATTGCAACACTCCCTATGAGGACTTCAACATCCAGATTAGGCGTGAAGTGGTGGCAAATGCTCCAACAATCAACCATATCACCATGAAGCTTGAAGGTGTAGTTGCTGAACTAACAAAGGGTGCTGTCATGATCAACAGCAACAGGTAAGTTTATTCTTAACACTTGTTTGGTAACCACAGACTTTTTTTCAAACTTACCAAGTACTTTGGTGTATCTGGGAAGAAACAATTATGTGTTCTTCAATAAATCTGACAATTTTACCAATATAAATAACAAATAAAATGCTATAAATTCCTACCACAGAAAATGAATCTTTCCTTGAAATATAACCTCAAAAATAAAATTTGGATGAAAAATCCTGAGAAGTTGATCCAAATTTAGATCTATATTTTATGTTGGACCATCTTATTTTTCAATTGCTTTTCCAAAAAAAAAAAAAGACATTATTTTAGAATCCTACAGATGCTGGATACCACAAGCTTATTAAACATCTGGATCAGAAATTAACTAGCATTTTTTCTGCCTTTTCCCAGAGTTCAGCTGCCATATAGTCAATCTGGCATTACGATAGAGAAAAGCAGCATTTACGTGAAAGTTGGCAGCAAAATCGGTGTTGTGTTATTATGGAATGAAGATGACAGCATCCTGGTAAGAACTATTCCTGGACCTCTCTACACCTTCAGAGATTAGAGCTAATCTTTGATTAGGCCAGTCCTTATCTCTTTAGAGGGTTACTACTGCCTTCTTCTCTCATACTGTTGAGCAATTATTTCCTAGTAAAGATAGGCTTGCATCCAAGTAGTCCTAAAGAAAATTACATGGATTTATACCTAGTGGATAGCAGATGTCTGAGTAAAATAGGATGAAAAATCCCTTTCATTATATAATTAGCTATTGGTATTATTATAGGGCCTAATTACCCTTTCAAATATATATATATTTCTAGCAGAATTTCACTCTCCTAGGTCTTCATTTTTGCTGAGGATTTGATTTTCTTCCTGAAGAATTAATAGAAAGAGGCTGAGAGCAGTATAGCTACTACAGTGAAAACTTAAGTCTGTGTCAATAGCATCAATAGCTTAGACTCCACCTCGAAGGTCAAATCCAGGCCAGCTCTTTATTCTATCCTCCAGGTTTGAATTAAGCTGCTAAATAAAATACCACAGATCTGACAAAAAATGCTTAGAGGCAGCAGGTGCAAGTCTTTTCTGCGGTCTTGAATATATTTTAGAATGTTTATACTAACTTCTATGAACTTACTATCCGTCATTTTAGCTGGAATTGAATGAGAAATATGCCAATCAGACTTGTGGACTTTGCGGGGACTTCAATGGCCTTCCAATTTACAATGAGTTCTTTTCAAACAGTAAGTTTTTTAAACAAAAAAAATTGGCTTGCAGGGGTCTCCAACATGCTTTTTTTGTTTTTTATTATTTTATCTCTGACATCATCAGCATTCCTCTTTCCTATCCTGTTAAATTGTTTACTCAGAACATATGATTCAATCTCTGTTTAAAGATATGTAGTACAGAGATCAGAGCATGTGATTTAATACTTTAAGTGTAAATATAGTACTGGTGCTAACAACTGATTGCATGTTTCTTGCATGCCATTGTTGTACACCATTTTGGTATATCTAATTAGCTAACTCCATAAAAATGATTGAGATTTTCACTAATAAGATAAATAATACAGAAATATATTCAATAAAACAAAAGGCAATTGAATTTTGTAAACAGTACATTTCTTGTTTCAGTTCTGTCTTAAAATTGGTATATCCACATTTCCCTGCTGAAATGCATAATCTTTGTAAAATCTTATCTTTATCTTTTTAAACAATCCCCAGTTTGAGCGTTTTCCTAAACCTTGTCTTACACCAGTCTCTGTTTTTCAAAACCCTATTTAGATTTTTTTTCTCTTCCCTACATGGACTCAATATAATCTGGAAAGAGTTTGTTATTTTTCTAGTAAAAATCTTGGTGTGCATCTAGACATAGTAGGCTGAGAATTGTTTTCTAATGTTTACTTTTTCCAGGGTGCTGTGCAAGGTAAATTGAGTCAGTGCTTCCTTTGGAAGAGGTGATGATCACATTAAAAGACTTAAGGGAACTAACTGCCTTGTCCAGTCTTGAGCTGAATTCTTTAGAGAAGAAAAAAATAACAGGCAGTTGCACTGAACAAAACCCCCCAACCTCCATTATTAAACTTCTTTTCTACAGATATTAGGATGTCTGCCTTGCAATTTGGAAATATGCACAAAATGGATGGGCCAACAGAACACTGTGAAGACCCCACTTCTACCCTGCCATCTAATTGCTCTGATAATCTTGTAAGGATCTTTTTACTATTCTTGTATTTTTCTTTCAAATTTATCTGTTCCCTTCTACAGTTTCAGACAGGTCAACAGGAAAAGCCCTCAGGTGACCGTAACTTAAAGAGGGCTATAAGATTCTATTAAATAATAATTACATAAAGTAAAAATGCAAAAAAAAAAAAGCTTCTTTGCATTTACTGGATGTTCTTTACTTTTTTTTTCTCCAAAGGATGACATATGCCAGAAAACATTGACCAGCTCTGCATTTGCAGAATGTAATGACCTTGTTGATGTTAGAGAGTACATTACAGCTTGCCAAGATGACTTGTGCCGCTCTGAAGAATCTAAAAATGCCTCATGTATTTGTGACACCTTTGCTGAATACTCCCGGCAGTGTGCTCATGCTGGTGGGCAGCCCCTGAACTGGAGAACCTCAAAACTGTGCTGTAAGTATCACTGGAGACAGCCTTACTTCATACTCGGTAACTAACAAACAACAAGCTCTCAAATGATGCTGAGGATGCCTGAAAAGTTACAGGCCATTCAAGATGGTATTCTTCAGAGGATTCTGATGTACAAGTTCCAGCATGAAGACTTAAAAAAGCTAAGGATTTTAATGCACACTGGATTAAATACTATAAACACTTACATGGATACTAATGGAAGTTGAAGTGTAATTTAATTAAATGGGACAGTAAATGAAGCAAATAAAGGAGAAACAAGAATAAAAAATGAGACAAGCTTACTTGCTTGCTTGCTTTTATTCATGTTTCTCTCCTTTTCTCATGGTGGCTACAGCATTTCTTGTTCTCCATTATTAACTGATTGGGTCTTCACAGGTGTTTAGCTGGTTAAGCACTTATTTATCTCCTCTTGCTTGGTAGTGAGGAGTTTGCACTGATTTAAACACATACTTGATTATTGCAGGGTAGCTGTTTATACTGTCACCTGCATTTGCTCCAAAACAAAAGCCCGTAAGGTAGTACTTGCCCAGAGGATGGTATCAGAAAATGAAAATATGCTAAAGTTTTAGGAATTAAATCTTACATTTCGCGAGCAATACAGGTGTTTGTGGGAAGGGAGCCTTCAGTAGAAAGACAGACCTTGCTGACTTTCTGGGGTCATTACCTCGCTGTCCCTACAAATCCAGTCACTGAGCCAGTTCTGCACTACTCATGGAATGCACATCTCAACAGTAAAATATGGATCTAGGTGATTAAACTTGCAAATTTTGAGAGCTGGTAGTCAATCTGCAGTTTGGTGCGCTTTTTTATCTAGCTGGAAACCTTAAATGGATATATATATTTACATATATAGTGAACTAGAAATACTTTTGACTGAAAAAACATCAATCTTTCTTCCTTTTTAAATTTCAGCCAAGAAGTGTCCTTACAACATGCAGTACGAGGAGTGCAACTCCCCCTGTGCTGATACATGCACGAATCCTGAACGATCTCAGTTTTGTGAAGAACACTGTATTGATGGTTGTTTCTGCCCCCCAGGCAAGTTCTAAAATACATCTCTGATCTCAAAGAACAATAGCTTACCTGTAGGATTTGGGCAGGTTCCATGTGGGCTTTAAATCTCATGTATTTGCATTTTTCACAGCTGCAAGTGAAAAGCATTTGTCATGTCTCAGCTGAGAAAAGATACCTGAATTAATTGCCAATACATGTGCAATATTTAGAAAGCAGGAAAAAAGAACAGCAAACAGATCAAGACAAGTCTTTCAACCAGCCACCTGTGCTACAATAAGTCCCTCTTTCAGAGCAGGTGGAATTTAAGAATACAAAAGCCAAATCCTTCACTGAGCAAACTGACATGCTGTCCTCAGCATTGGTATATCCATTCACAATAGCTGCAGATCTGCCTCTAAGATGATATTAAGGATTTGTAATAAACAAACAGGTGTATAGGAAATTCATCAAGGTTTTGTCCTTTTTTTTTTTTAATCTAGGGACTGTATTTGATGACATCAACAATTCTGGCTGCATTCCCCAGCAGCAGTGCTCCTGTATTTACAATGGCAACACCTACGCTACAGGAGCTTCTTTTTCAGAGCCGTGCCAGACCTGGTAACCTTTGTTGCTTTTCTAACTCACTATTTCCTCTCATAAATTTAATGAGTTTAATAGTTTATTATATGCCATTGCATCACTGGTAATTGACATATGTATTTAACTGACCACTACAGTTCCAAAATACCCCTAAAAACATTGTTTGTTTTATTTAGCAACAGCCATAACTTGCTTTGCACTCTAACTCATGGTGATCAAAGCAAGGATTTACAATGTTTAGATTTCTCATCAGTCAATTAAAATGCTTCCTCTTTGTTTATTTTGTTCAAACATTTGGATTTCTCGAAGAGGAATGAAGTTGCAGTCATTAATGTATTGGCAAATATTTATCTTCTCTGGAGAAAGCAAGGGATGACATAATATAACCGCCATTTCACAATTATTAATCTTGTACCTGTGCACTATCACATCACCTTAGAAGACAGACACGACCTGCATCAGGAGTAAATGTGAAATTACATTTCCTTATTTATCAGTTTATGATACAATTATATAAAAAAAAAAGAAAAGAAAACAAAAAAACCCACAAAAGATATTTCAATTTGTCATTGTGCTTTATGTTAGCTGAAAAAAACCAAACAATTATTTATTCAATACCTGTTTTGGAAAGTTCACCTGTCCAAAGATAGTAAACAATTAAATAAGCAAGGGGAATGGTTACCAGAGTCATTCCATCACAAGTTCACAATGTTTTGGAAAGTCTTAAGTCTAGATTCACTATGTGTCAAACTACAGCCTGAAGGGAAAAGCAATAGCAAACCAGCTGAACCTAACACCACTGTTACTCTGGGCCACTGTTACTGATTTCAGCTAACTTTATTCTTCCAGTACCTGCAATGGAGGCCAGTGGAGCTGCCAAGACATGTCATGCCCAGGAATATGTTCAGTAGAAGGAGGTTCACACATTTCCACATATGATAAAAAACGTTATGATCACCACGGAGACTGCACCTACGTCCTTTCTAAGGTGGGACTCAGACATTAGTAGGTCATAAAGCCTCTTACACTTATAGAAAAAAAACGTGATCTCAATCAACACTTCTGCAACTTAGCGCTTTTGACACAGACATTAAATTACCTACCACTTAGCCAGATGTTTACTATGCTGCCATTCAAGTGACAATCATCATTTAACTAGTAGGATGTCATGCAACTATATACAGTGTTCACTGGAAAATTTCCAGTTCTGTGATAGAGTAATTGAAGAACATTGTCTTTTTAAAGAATTGCTTAGTATACATTCTTCAGTATGATTAATCCAGCTTTCTTACTGAGTTCCATAATTTTTGTCATGTTACTCTATTATATGGCATTTGGCCAGATGGTATCAGTCTGAAAAATTACACCAACGGTTCTTAAAAAAATTAAATTTAAGATTTTAAACCAAAATTTGTTTCATTTCTGTGACGTTCAAATAGAGAAAATCAGTTCAAGTTACCTGATACATTTAATTTTGGTTTTGAACATTTCTAAAGGAAGTAGAAAAATCAGAAGTTAATGATAATTAAAATATTTAATTACAGGCCTGTGTGAAATATTTTGATCTTTTAGGGGCTTTTTCCATTTTTTTGCTTTCCTTTTTCCTCACCTGCACAGTTCAGTAAAATGAAATAAAATGTTGTATGTTACTGTTCACCTGAGACATGTTTTATCTGAAATTTTTGTCTAGTATAGATAGCGGCTACAGAAAGATGAGAGTTACAGTAGAATTGAATCAAACATCAGAAGTTGGCATGAATAAAAACACCAAATATGAATACAGATAACCATCTTGATATCCATATGGGTATAATCAATAAAATACAGATTCTAGTTTTCTTGTTCCTAGTCATTACAACAGGGCAAAATTGAATCTTCAGCCAAAGAGGGTCAGGGATTTGTGAGAGTGTGTATCTTCTTCAGAAACAGAAATATTTTCTCAGAGTTGAGAGAAGTTTTTACAGGGAAAGCAACTGTAATTCGACTTCCGTGAAATAACTGCTGGCATTTTTTTTCAGGACTGCAAAGATGAAACATTCACCATCCTGGTAGACCTACGCAAATGTGGCCTAACAGACACTGAGACATGCTTAAAGACCGTGACCCTCAACATGAATAAAGGACAAACTGTAAGAATGCAAAATAAGCTTATTAAAAATATGGAGAGAAAAGTAACTAGGTCTTAATCAGTCAGGGAGCTGCATTTCTTTGTCAAATGTTCAACATATACAATGACTACATATTAATTTTAATCAAGTGAAAAGAAACTGATTTTGTTATGAAAATCAGATCAGCCATAAATTTGGCTTTGTGGAATTTCATTAAGAAACACATTGTACTCACAAAGCAGAAAAAAGCTATTTTCTCTCCTAGTTAGATAGAAAAAAACCACGAGTTTTAAGGTTAGTAACTACAATTACAACAGTAAGGGGTGTAATTCATAACTAAGATGTGTTCAAAGAAAACAAGATGATGCAATCCCCTAAAAAACTGAGAAAATCACTTTAAAAGTTATTCTTTTGCAGCAGGGAAAATTAGTAAAGGGACAAGGTAGAAACAGGGAGGAGGTGAAATCACAAAGACCTACCTTTTTTATTGAATATCTGTTTAATTAATATCACCATTATTACTCTTTGGATTATAGTTATTCTTCACACATGGTTGGCAGCCCAGAAAGCCAGCCTGGGCTGCATTAAAAGCAGTGTGGCCACTAGGTCAAGGAAGGTGATCTGCCCCTTGACTCCACTATGGTGAGACCCCATCTGGGGTGGTGCATCCAGCTCTGGGGCTCCCAGCCTAAGAATAACATGGACGTGTTGTAACGGGTCCAGAGGAGGGCCACAAAGACAATCAGAGGGCTGGAGACCATCTCCTATGAGGACAAGCTGAGAGAGCTGGAGTTGTTCAGCCTGGGGAGGAGAAGGCTCTGGGGAGATCTTAGAGCACCTTCCAGTCCCTAAAGGGGGCCTACAAGAAAGCTGGAGAGGGACTTCTTACTAGGGCACATAGAACAATCACTTTGTGATTTTTTGGGAGTGGCTTCAAACTGAAAGAGGGCAGGTTTAATTAGATATAAGGAAGAAATTCCTCACAGGGATGGTGGAAAACTGGAACAGGTTTCCCAGAGAAGTTGTGGATGTCCCATCTGTGGAAGTATTCAAGACCAGGTTGGATGGGGCTTTGAGCAACCTGGTCTAATGGAAGGTGTCCCGCCCATAGCAGGGAGGTTAGAACTAGAAGAACTTTAAAGGTCCTTCCCAACCCAAACCAGTCTGATTCACACAGTTGCCTTTTTTCCCCTTCCTTAATAGGTCATTGAGGTCAGACCTGATCGTAGTGTGTTTGTGAACTCAATCTACACCCAGCTGCCCATGTCAGCAGGTATTTTTTTCTCTACAACAGTGAATGATACAAGTGCTTTTGAAATAAAGTGAAATGTCTGGTGTCATAAAGAAATGAGAGACAGTACAAGCATAGGCAAGAGTTTAAATAGTAGTAAACAGCATTTACAGTCTCCTGATTTGATCACTCTCAGGTTTACTTATTTCTTACTGCCCAAAATTGAATGCAGAAGACATCTTTTTACCTCTCTTACCTCTTTTTTTTAACTACTACCCCTGTGCTCACACTTGCTTAGAAAGAAATCTGAATTTTGCTTCGTTTCAGTAACTAATGATTCCATGCGATATCTCTGACCCCCAGATCTCCTTGTTTTCCTGCTCCAGCAGAGTGAGGGCTCCAATGTATTCTGTACCAGCTTAGAAACAGAAATATTCTTTTTAACTCTCAGTGTCATACAGTTTTTCCTACTTATTCTCTTTGAAGTAGTAATCTCTAATGGCTTATGTTCTGGAAGGAAATAAAGCTAATAACTTGGTAGCTGCAAGTAGATTTTGAACAATAAATTTTGATTTATATCTCTGATTAATTTTCATAAAGATTGGCTTTATTTCACCTCAGAATTTGCAACAATTGTGATAGAAATTCAAGAAGAACAGTGTCAGGTTTTCAGCATTTGACCTCATCCTGAGAGTGATCATTTTGTTTTTCATGTGTAGCTAATGTCACCATGTTCAGACCTTCATCATTCTTCATGATCATGCAGACAAACTCTGGGGTCCACCTTGAAATCCAGTTCATACCTATAATGCAAGTGTTTGTGCGACTGGATCCTATTTTCAAAGATCAGACTTGTGGTAAGTGAATGAAATAAGAACATCTTGATTAATGCCTTTTGTGTAATATGAGCAGTTTAAACTTCTCACTGCTTTTCAACAGGTCTCTGTGGAAACTTCAATAATATCCAAACTGATGACTTCAAGGTCATAAGTGGAATAATTGAAGGAACAGCAACAGCATTTGCTAATACATGGAAAACTCAGGCTTCATGCCCCAATATCCAGCAGAGTTTTGAAAACCCTTGTGCACTCAGCATTGATAATGGTGCGTGCTTCTTAGAATTTTTTCTAGTTTGCTTTTTTCTTCTGTTTGCTCATCCCTAAGGAAAACACATCAGTTGGAAAGCAAAGATAAAAAATAAAGATTTACATATTTGGTAAAAACATGCATCTGAAATCAGAAACAAATATTCAAAAATGAAAGCACTGAAGATAAGTAACAAAATAAAAGAAGATCCAGAGAAACACAGCTGAAGAAAACTGTAAGGTCAAACCTTTTATTCATCCCCTTCAGCAAGTCCTCTTCTTTGGTTATAGGAACCTTAGACCACAAGCTGAGAGAAAAAAAAAAAAAGACAAAGAAGGAGAAATTTAACAAAGTGTCAGAACTGGCTTCATAGACCAGGGCAGTGTGGCTTTGTGACTAATGAAATACAAAGAGTAATGTGCATTTGTATTGTTTCTTCTTTTCACAGAAAAATACGCTCAGTATTGGTGTGGACTGCTAACTAACAGCACAGGACCTTTTGCTGATTGCCACTATGCAGTGAATCCCGCTGTTTACCACACGGTACTTTGTTAGATTGTTTTTCCCTTTAGAAACAATAGAAATGGAATCATTACAACTAGCTACCAGAAAAGGACTGTTCCAGACATGTCTTATGCAATGCCTATATCTTAATTTCTGTACTGCAGCACTTTCTTCTTTCAACATGTGTTTCTGTTTGTGTTGTAACATTACCTTATTTCAATTGTCAGTCTTGGCTTCAAGATCCTGACCTGTTTGCAAATGAAAAGGCAGGTATTTAGTCCTGGAAGGTTTTACACTTACAGCAGAAAGCCTATGTAAACGCATGTCAAATGCTTGTTTGTGTATCAGTGAATTGTCATCTCATCAGCCTGGTGTCTCATTAATAGCCACTTGGCACAGAATGCCCATTACTTAATAGTCATAATTCTGTTATCAATATGTTGCAAATCTTTCTTCTCATTAGAAGTCATCCAGGTACATACACCAGTGAAAGGATGTGTCTGAACTGCATGCTGTGAATAGAGCTTTGTATGCTATTGTGCAGCATATCCATGAATGTGTTTCAGGGGACCATGAAGCTGTTAAATGTATAACAGACTTGAAGACCACTATTTCCTAGTAATAACTGCAGACACGAACTGAACTTCCATTACCTGCATTCTCTCCTGCCAGGAAACTTAGACAAAGACTAGACAGTGATAAAAGCTATGTTACTGGCGTCTATGAGTAAGCATATCTGAAGAAGGATTAGGGAGTAAGACCGGAAAGATAATGTTCATTGTTTTTTTAGATTGATCATATTAGCAGTGCCGAGACTTTATTTTTCTCTCCATTCTTAGAACTGCATGTTTGACACATGTAACTGTGAAAATAGTGAGGACTGTCTGTGTGCAGCCCTGTCTTCCTATGTGAGAGCTTGTGCTGCAAAAGGAATCCAGCTGCAGGGATGGAGGACTGATGTCTGCAGTAAGTACTCTTAACTACCCCATTTCCTAAGAACACACATCAATAAAAACTGCTGATCAGAGATTATTTTCTACTCATTTCTAGACAAATTAGTAACTGTTGAGGAAGGAATTTTGTTAAGTGCACTCCTGGAAGTGATTCTCTGCTGTCCCCTTAGAATCAATCCATTGCTAGCAAGAGTGAAGAACAGATGGGAGACATAGTTTGACTGGGAAAGGGACTGCTGTTATGAAAGTGCCTCCACCTGTTTCTGAACTTTGAGTTGCACTACAGCTTTGTCAAAAGTTATTGTAGAGAAAATGTGGCATATTAGCATAACAGTACTTATAATACCACTTGCAAATGAGAGGTCTTTGAAGCTGCATGCAAGGTTCTGCTCATCCAGCCTGTCTGTTTTCAGCACACCAGAAGACATTCAGGGAGACATCTTGTCTCATACTTCAAGGAGTTTAGGAGTCTTGGCAATGAATGGCAACACCAAATGGAGATTTCTGAACCTTCATTTGAAAAATTATTTTCTTCTTTGCAGGCATCAGTTACTCTACATGTACAGTAGCTTTTCAGATCTAACTCTGGAAGTATTCAGAAATACATTTACATGAAAGATGCAACATAAGCAGATGTGCACAGTATTGTTTACATGTTATTTCTATGCCTATGTTGGTTTTTTTCCCATGAGAATTTACCATCTAGAATTAACGAGCTATTTTATTTTCCTCTCTCAAGCAAAATACACCACCTCATGTCCCAAATCCCTAAGCTACAGCTATACCATCTCTTCCTGTCCACCCACTTGTCGGTCTCTGAGTGAGCCTGATGTCACATGCAACATTAAGTTTGTCCCAGTTGACGGCTGCACCTGCATAAACGGAACCTACATGGATGAGAGTGGCAAATGTGTGCCTGCTACTGAATGCCCCTGCTACTACAGAGGATCTCCCATACCATTTGGAGAAGTTGTCCATGAAAATGGGCAAGTATGGTAAGTGAATCTTTTGAAAAACATTCAAGCAATAGCAGCATACCTAGTTTCACATTAAAATCTGTTACATTTAAGATGGTTTCATCCTGTCTCCTGAATTTCAATACAGCGCTCTTCTCTTGAATTTCTTCAGCTTTAAGTTCTTTCATTTTCAACTTTTACAAATGGTACATATTCCCCTGAGCTGCAAGATGGGGACAGAAGCAGAATGAAGCCAGTACAATGAAAAGTAAAATCATTAGTGGCTTCTTACATCACTTAAAAACACACAAACCTATGCTTGTGGGGTCCATCCAAGGGTACTGAGGGAGCTGGTGGAAGTGCTCACTGAGCCACTTGCAATCATTTGTCAGCAGTCCTGGCTAACCAGTGAGGTCCCAGTTCACTGGAGGTTGGCAAATGTGCTGCCCACCTACAATAAAGGCCAGAAGGAGGATCTGGTGAACTACAGGCCTGTCAACCTGACCTTGGTGCTAAGGAAGATTATGGAACAGATCCCCTTGAATGCCATCATGTGACACATACAGGACAACCTGGGGATCAGGCCCGGCTAGCATAGGTTTAGGGAAGGCATGTGCTGTTTTCCCAACCTGACCTCCCTCTATGACCAGGTGACCCACTTAGTGGATGAGGGAAAGGTTGTGGATGTTGACTACCTGTAGTTTGACACTAAGGCAGTGATCATCCATCTGTACTGGGCATTGGTGAGAGTGCACCTCAAATCCTGTGTTCAGTTTTGGACCCCTCACTGCAAGAAAGACATTAAGGTGGTGGAGTAAGTCCAGAGAGGGCAACACACCTGGTGAAGGGTCTGGAGCACAAGTCTTATAAGGCACGGCTGGGGGAGCTGGGAAGTTTAGCCTGGAGACAAGGAGACTTGGGGCACCTTATCACTCTGCACAACTATCTGAAAGGAGGTTGTAGCAAGGTGGGGGTCTGCCTCTTCTCCCAAGTAACAAGTGATAGGGGACATGAGGAAATGGCCTCAAGGTACATGGGTGAGCTTGAGATTGGATGTTAAAAATTTCTGCCATGAAAGAGCTGTAAAGCATTGCAACAGGCTGCCCAGGGAAGTGGTTGAGTCACCATCCCTGGAGGTATTTAAAGACATGCAGATGTGGCACTTAGGGACATGGTTTAGTGGTGGACTTGGCAGTGCTGGTTGGACTCCATCTTAAGGGTCTTTTCCAATCCATGTTTCTATGATATTTCTAGATGGATAGAGCAACTATATTTATGGGCATTTTTTATTTAATTCCATAATTTTTCAAGTATAAATTTATGACAATACCAGCAAGGAGAGATCTTATGAGAATGTAAATAACAAGCAGAGATGTATACTCATCACAACCTATGAATTTTCCTGTTAAGCAATAATGGATATCATATGGAAGCAGCGCGTGTAGTGTTATTAAGGGAAATTTTTTCCTGAGACCGCGAAACAGCATTTTGGAATATGTTTTTTCCTCTCTCACAGCTCTTGTGTCCAGGGAAGACTGAATTGCATTGGAGCACCAAATCCAACTCCAGGTAAAAATAATCTTCCACTTATTTTTTCTCTTTGTCAGATTTTGCAGAGGATAGTTCATAGAATTGATTCTTCTTAATGGATTTTTAATAGAAGTATTTCTCATTTAGTTATAGTGCAATAGTTATCATAAAAGGCAGGAATGTGCCTACATTAATCATAAGACCTCTTTTTACATAAAGACTTTTTTTTCTGAAATAATGTGGTGTTATTTTCCTGAGAATTCAGTGCTCTGAAGTGTATCTAATCAACAGATTGAATAGGGACAACAATTTCTACTAACTGAAATAGGGAATTTCCGAAGAATTTACTACTCTCACTTTCCTTCCTTTAGTCTGTGAATCTCCCATGGTCTACTTTGACTGTAGAAACATCACTGCAGGAAAAACTGGAGCAGAATGTCAAAAAAGTTGCCAGACTCTGGATATGCAGTGTGTAAGTATGTCATGGCTGAATGGTGCTTCCATGCTTTGTCTGTGCTCTTACTGCTAAAGTAATTGATCCATTGGATCTACTCAACATCTACAACACGGATACTTTATTCTCATAGCAAAAGCCTAAAACAATGTTAAGAAGCATCAGCACTGGGACCCTTAGATCAAAATATAATAAAGTAACATCCAAATTAGATCTTGAGATTAGTGTTTACCTTACTTCAGCTACTGCAGGTAACTGGAACCAGTAGTGAAAAATCTAGGGCTCTATCACACATTTGACTTCTGTAGGAGAAAATTAGTGGCTAAAAACTGTCTAGGAGAAATTATTCTTTCTCATATCCTGCTGCATTTGTGAACTTCTTGCACATCTAATAATATTACTCCACCTAGGTTCTTGGTGGCCACATGGCATTTCATAAATAAGTATCATATCAGATAAACAATTTCAGTGTAGCTCAACCAAACCAGAAAAAGATTTTACTTACTTTTCTTTTTAAAAGTCCATTCAATCACAAATCACCCACTACAAAGTGCAAGATCCAATGTATTCTAAATTTCACAGATTCCACAAGAACAATGAGGATTGGCATACATAAAACATGTATCTTTAACAGATTTATATTCTATTAATTCATTGGCTAATAACTTCCTTTTTGTTCTGTTGTCCTAGAAGTACTTTATAGTTCTCTCCCATTTAACCTGGGCAGCAAAAAGAACATATAAAGACATTTTATGATAATTTAATCTTCCTTTTCTTAATGTGATTATTTCATTCTGAAATTATGTCTTTCTCTTGTCTTTTCCAGTATAGCTCACAATGTACATCTGGCTGCATGTGCCCGAATGGGCTTGTGTTAGATGGAAATGGTGGTTGTATTCCTGAAGATGAATGTCCTTGCATTCACAATGAAGCCATGTATCAGCCTGGGGAAAAGATCAACTCTGACTGTAACACCTGGTAAATACATCTGTGGAAGTAACATTCCTGGTTCCCTCATTTGTCTTTCTAAAGATCTTAAACTAGTACAGCAGTGATGAAAGATTTGGATTGCACATTTAATCAGTTGATGGATCTTCTTGTTTTGGATTACACAGCATGACCAGGTTGCCTTCTGATCTGTATCAGATGGCCAAAGCACAGAATGGGAAGAAACATTTAGGACTACAGGGTTCATTAAGTATCTTATTTTGCAGTTAATGTATTCAGAGTAGCAGAAGAACAGAACTTTGTTTTAATTCTTTACATGAAAAATGTAAAAGACTACTTTAACTTCATAATCAATATAACATATACCAGGGGTGAGTTGCCAAACAAACACTGATTGCTGGGGTATGTCTACTCAAAACAGCGAGTTGTTCTATTATTAATATATTTTATTCTCTTTTCTAGTGTATGCAAGAATAGGAAGTGGGAATGTACCAAAAATCAGTGTCTGGGCACTTGTGCTGTTTATGGAGATGGTCATTATAATACCTTTGATGACAAAACGTTCAGCTTCAATGGAAATTGTGAATACACACTAGTGCAGGTACTGATAGTTAACAATAACAAGTGTGAGGTAATCTTGATGGTGTCTGTAAAAATAATATATTTTTAAAATAATAAATTTTTAAATGTTATTCTCTACCCAGGACCACTGTGGCTCAGCCAACGGGACCTTCAGGGTTGTCACTGAAAATATTCCTTGTGGCAACACTGGGACAACTTGCTCAAAATCCATCAAAGTCTTCTTAGAGGTAATAAGGTTTTGTATATAGACCAGTTTTGTTCTGTATCTATTAAGGCTTAGGAGAAGCCTAGGTATCCATTGCTTCAAGGAAGATGGAAAATATTTTAAAAAGCAATTCAACTATTAAGTTAGGTTTACATTAGATGCAAGTGAAATATTTGGTAGAGCTTCCTAGCTTTCTATATTTTCCATTTCCCACACTATCTTATACTCTTGGTAAAACTATGGAAAAATAGTTTTTAACAGAAAGTTAGCCTATTGTGTCAGAATATTCTTTTATTCTATGCAATGTAGTTCCTCCATGACAGTCAAAAGACCCTTTTTAGGCCTATGCCATTTAAATTATCTTTTACCACATTTCCAGGAACCTGAGATCTGAGCAATATAGTTTTGAGCTATATAATTTTGCTGATTTGTTTTCATTATATAAATTATTCATAGTACTCTTAAAAGCAGAAAAACAGGTTTGAGAGCTACTGAGCTCATTTCTAATCACCTTTTCCTCCTGTTTCAGAGCTATGAACTGATACTTGGTGAAGAACATGTCAGTGTAGTAAAGAGAGGACAAAATGATGAGGTGCCATACACAATCCGCTATATGGGTATGTACTTGGTAATTGAGACCACAAGCGGACTGATCCTCATGTGGGACAAGAAAACCAGCATCTTCATCAAGCTCAGCCCTGATTTTAAGGTGTGGAACTAGCACTTAAATGGCAATATACAGTCCAGATTTGTCTGGGTGTGAATTTTGTTGAGACCCTGCCAAGATTTGTCTGGATGTGAATTTTGTTGAGACCCTGCCAAGATCCTGAACAGGTGATGTCTTTAGCATTGCTGCAAGACATCCCATGTTGTTTTTCATTCCTCTGGTACCTCAGGAAGCTATGATGTCCTTCTGCTGTTTTGAGCTCTGAAGGCAGCTTTCAGTGCCTATTTGGCCTGACAGAACTTGAGTTGGCAGACCACTATTTTGGGCTTTGTTAAAATTACCCACTGAACCTTGGTAAAGGTTATCAGACCTTATTAAAATTACATAACTACATGTGTATAAATCAACTGAGTAGTCTTGATCTTGAAAGTAATCCATTATTTACTATTCTCATTGACACAAAAGTCAAATTGTTATACTTCAGGAACAAGGAAGTGTATTATGAGTGAATATTTTGAGTGAAAGCCTCTTGTATGCTACCACATATTTTTCAAGCTTGTAACTACACAGGTGATAAGGAAAATGCATTCCCATTGTCATACTCATTTGCCTAGCTTATGATACATAAGTACTAAAAACTGTAGTAAATAAGGAGTTTGCTATCTTATTGTATACCACTGTGACATTTAAATTAGGTATATAAAGAAAGCGTAATTTAGATCTAGATATACCAACTTGCTTCAGTACCATAGGTTCTTTTGCTGCCTCACCCACTGGCATTTTATAAAAATAGTAGTAATACAGAAAGTATGCACCTTAGATTCATAGAGGAAGTACAGCATCTATTGTAGCCTATCACAGTTGTACAGATCCATACATTTATAATGAGGGATATTTCTGGATGTGCAAGGAAAATGTTATTTCTTTTTATACCTGTAAGCAGTCTTAATGGTAAAGACACAATGAGTAGATTATGTGGCTGAACTGGTAATACTTACGACAGCTTTATAAGGCTGGTTGTTTATATGCACATCTATTGTATAAAACAAGGCTTAAGTGTAAATCTTAATCAGCTGAGTCCTCATTTTCTTGTCAAAGCAAAAGGTTACAATGACAAAGATGGTTTTATTGTTCAGATTTCAAAGAAGAAAAGTCAAGAGCAGTATCCTTTTAGCCTTAGTGGTCATGATCTGTTGCTGAGGAAACAGAGCATGAAGATGTTCAGGACTGATAGAAAGGAATGGCACCATTCCAAGAGCTGCATTCAAGTATTATTTCAGTCTCAGATGTTGTTTCAAGTTTTCTCACATCCATTATTATTTTATTTACTTCCTTTTGCAGGGCCAGATCTGTGGCCTCTGTGGAAATTATGATGGCAACAGCATCAATGACTTTACTACAAGGAGTCAGTCTGTAGTAGAGAATGTCCTAGAGTTTGGAAACAGCTGGAAAGTATCCTCTACATGTCCTGATGCTAACGACATCAAGGACCCATGTTCTACCAACCCTTACCGAAAGTCCTGGTCAGAGAAGCAGTGTAGCATCATCAACAGCAACGTCTTTGCTGCCTGTCACTCTCAGGTATTACCAGGGCAGAAGTTTATTGTGTGAAAACTAAGTCTGTGTGTCACTGAAGGTGCTATCCTCATATGTTTTAACATGCATGCCTCACTTACTAGCATGTTTCACTTCAGATAGTGTCAGAAAAACTTCAATCTGAATCTCACTGAGTGGGACAGATTTATAGTCCCTACCTGTAAGAAATAAAAAGACATGAAGTTCATAAGAATTATCCACATACTACAAAAGAATAATTTCATAATTACTATGTATTTCCTTATAGCCTGACTTGAATAAAAATTTCTCATATACCAGGTACAGAACACAAGCTCAACATAGTAATAACATAGTAATGAAGTATCAGCATAGCCTTTATCTGACACTAAGTACATACCAAACACTGCCAGATAACTCTGTGCAATTGCCTAATATTTCTCAGGAAAATTAATCTAATCTTCCCCCAGAACACATGTCTGGGTGTCTAAAAATCTGTCAATATATGATTTGAATGTATCATTTGGCATCAGCTCTAGCATTCAACAGTGTCTTACAAAAGAAAAAGAAATTACCGGTGTAGGCCTTCCTTCTGAGATACTACAATTTTAAGAAAATTACTCTAGCAAAGCTAAGAAAGAATTTAGAAGGCAAGATGTATAGTATCACGCTTCTGATTACTAACAGGTTGAACCAGCAAAATATTACCAAGCATGTGTGACAGATGCTTGTGCCTGTGACAGTGGAGGAGATTGTGATTGCTTCTGTACAGCAGTAGCTGCCTATGCCCAAGCATGCAGTGAAGTTGGTGTATGCGTAGCCTGGAGAAGCCCATCAATTTGTCGTGAGTTTTATGTCATAAACACTTCTTCTAAAAGTGTAGTTAAATGTACAGTATCTTGCTGATGTCCTTGAAACATGCTGTGAGTATCTTACACATGTGGGTTAGAATCTCACTGTGTAGATTTTTCATGCTTAAGATATTTGTGCCTTTTTTTTTTTTTCTGAACATGTCCAACTTTCTGTTTCTCCTTAGCACTGTTCTGTGATTACTACAATCAACAAGGAGAATGTGAATGGCACTATAAGCCTTGTGGAGCCTCCTGTATGAAGACCTGTAGGAACCCAAGTGGAAAATGCCTCAATGACTTGCCAGGTTTAGAAGGTAAAAAGAGCTGCAAGTACCTTTTAGAGGGTACATATTATTATATTTTTAATTGTTTTTAATGGAGTGTATTTCCCCCATTATCTGCATTTGCACAATTCAACTCTCTTCAATATCATTATATCCACATGAACGGAGGCAGAGTATGGAAACTGGAGTGAAAAAGATCTCTAAGACTAAGTCCTTGTGGATGGGCTCTGCTGATGCTAGTACTCTGCATTACTTACTAGAGTTACTGGAAAAAAATAAATAAAAATGTTATGACAATTAAAAACAAGACCTGAAAATGCATTCTACACAAATAAAACTTCTGCTGACAGTATCTCATTCTTACCTTTTCTGCCTGGTACATGCCCCCTTCCTTCCTTCCTCCAGGCTGCTACCCTAACTGCCCACCAGACAAGCCATATTTCCATGAGGATCAGATGAAGTGTGTTAGTCTCTGTGACTGTTATGATGATGAAGATGGAAAGATATATAAACGAGATGAATGTAATATATGGTAAGACTTAACATACCAGCCTCATCATATACAAGGAAAAACGATCAAAAGAAAGTGGGAAATTGCATGTTCCGTTTACATGACAGGATTAGGCTATGCTGCCTGTGTAAAAATAATGCCTTACTATCTAATGGTGGTTTTCTTACTACATTAGTAAGAAGGTTTTATATGATTTTATGTTCTATTGATTTTGTTCCTGATTATATTGCAAATTCTCAGTGTAAAGATCCATTACGAACAAGAAGTCCTTTATGACCAGGCTTTCTCTATTTCACATTCCTGTGGCAGGAAAAACATTGTGCCAGAACTAAAGATATCTAATAGTGACCTACTTCCAAGTATTTTGTTACATACTTATATTGCTTGAGTATTTAGATTCTCCCTTTTTAGCCGGCTATTTAGTACAGAAACATTGTAAGTGCAAGGAAAGTGATATGAAGGAAATAAGGAAAGTTTTCCTTAAGATTTCTACCTGTAGCTTTGTGTAAAATTTAACTTCACTTCTATTTATAAGTTTGGGTTTAATATAAAGAAAGATTTGGGAAAATGATGGCCAAAAAGAAGACAAAACCAACTGGACACTAAAGGAATAAGCACATATAAAGTGCCTTGCCTTTTGATGCCAGTATTTATCAGAAAGATGACTAAACAAAGTACATCACAATCAAAAAAATATGGGTTTTTATGCTTTCTATTTCAGTGAGTGCACATCAGAAGGTTTACAGTGCAAGTTTGATGATAAAGGTAAGACAGCTAAGAAAAATTATTAAGAAAATGAAATAATGGATATTACCTTTTCATAGATTCCTGACAATTAACTTCTTCTGAATTACAGCCTGCCACTGCATTTATGAAGGAAATAGCTATAAATATGGTGAACTCATCTATAACACCACGGATGGAACTGGATGGTGTTTCAGTGCAACATGCGATGTCAATGGAACAATAAGCAGGAACATCTTTAAATGTGGCATTTTTACAACAACCCCATTTACATTTTCTACAAGTCAGCCTACAACTACTACTTCAGGTATGCATGAATAATCTTTAAAATAAGTGAAAAATTTCTGTGAGTGACTGAAAATTAGCTGAAAGGGAGGATTTTCTCATCAGTTAATGGCATATAATTTTACTTGAAAACGCTGACTTCTGCTGGAGCCACCAATTCACCTGGCAGCTTCAGTTGCCAAAGAAGACCATAATAAGGATGTAGAAATGAGTACAGCACTTCTTAGAAACCCAATCTCCACTGTTTCACCATGGTTTATCCAGGGGAAAAAAATAATAGAGCTTACTAATAATTGCATCCTGGAGAATCTTCTAATTTCCTTGCTAACAAAAACCAGCAGTTCTAGACCACCTTCTGAAAACATGAAAGACAATTGCTGCCATTTCTTAAACTACAGAGCACATTACTACCAATTGAAGATAAGAAATTTAGTTTGAGGAAATGCTCAAACTATTTATAACCATTGTTTAGAACCTTTCCTAATTGTACTTAATAACCAAATCAACAGTTTCCTTCTACTCTACAGTACACTTCTACTTTATTCCTGCAGTTAATTCATTACAGTGACCAAATTCTCAGTAATTTTGAGAAATATTCGCAAAAAATTATACTACAGGAAGAACTAAATATTCAAATTTAAGTCTTCTGTTAAGCAACATTCATGTGAAGCAAGTGGTATCTATTCCACGTGGTCATCTTCATAATGCTAAGAATATGAAAAAAACCTTATTAAAATAACTAGAAAATACTTATTAGATTATGTATTTCATATATACTATATGTGTATTCTCTATTATAATGCACTATATGCAAAATACATATATGTTAAATATATGTATTATATTTCAGGTTTATAAATGTGTTACATGTTATAATATTAAAATAAGTAGAAAAGTCATTATTCTGTAAAAATATTTTAAAGTCTGCATGGTTATGCAGTTAAGAGTAAATAAATACAGAGATAATAGCAAGGAGAATAAAACCTCCTCTACATATACCATAGAAATCATGAGATTATATTATCTAAGTACTAACGTACCATGCAAAGGATATCAGATTAGCTTTATTTAGCTACAATTTTTTATAGATGTCACAGAAAGTACCAGTATAATGATAATAATATAGACGAAAGGTCAAAAACTACTTTAGAAATTAAATTGAAGACTGCCTAAGCAAGTTCACTAAAATTAAAATAGTACACTATATAAAAAATTATATACAAAAAAAAATATGGAAGATGAAAAATTTTTCTGGCACTTTCTTTAATTACAGCAGACAAGACTTACGGTTCCTCCTTTTAATTACAGAAATGACAACTGCAACACCAGTGACAACTGTATGTGTGAAAAATGTGTGTACCTGGTCAGAATGGTATGATTCTACTCAGCCTGAAAACGAAGAGGACAGTGGAGATTATGAAACATTTGAAAGTCTCAAGCAAAAAGGATACAGTGTGTGTACAAACCCTAATGGTGTTCAATGCAGAGCCAAAGAACACCCGGATACAGAAATTAACCACCTTAACCAAACAATACAGTGTAGTCAAAGCAGAGGATTAATATGCAATAACCAGGACCAAGAATCTAAGCAGTGCTATAATTATGAAATCAGAATATCATGCTGCAGATACATACCATGTTCTGAAATACAATCTACAACACCAATAACCACAAGAGAATTCACAACAACTACTGCTGTAGAATCAACACAATTCACAGTACAGACAAAGATAAAACCGACAACACAAAAACAAGAAACCGAAGTGCAAAAGAGTGAAGTAACTACAACATCACCAAATGACAGAGAAAAAACAACTACTGTGACTGAAACTTCAGTTACAGCAAGAACATCTCAAATCTCAACAACAGGTTACCAAACCACATCTCCTATAGCAGAAACCTCCACTGTGACAACCCAGGCTCCAACAACACCCAATACCATCTCCACTCTCCCTGAATCAAAAACAAAAATCACTGCTGGCACCACAGCTGTCTCCGGTACTACTGCCCTGCCAACACAAGGCACAACTGTCCCAACACTCACACCAACAGTGCCCAACCCAGCCACTGGCACTGCCAGCACCTCTACAACCACCACCGGCAGCACGAAAACCCCTACAGCAGCAACCCTTCCGAATGTATTATCCACTATTGCTATTCAAACAACAATATCATCCACTACTGCTTCCACAACTCCTGAAGCACTTCCCCAAAAAGAAAAGACAACCACTGGAAGCACAACAGGTGCGCTGAGGACCAGTGCCCAGACAAATGAAGGCACAACCACCATGATCACACCCACACCAACAGAGCCCACACCAGCCACCAGCACAGCCAGCACCTCCAGGACCACAGTGGGAAGCACCACAACACCCTCAGCCAAAACTGCTCCAGGAGAAACCTCCACTGTGGCAACCCAGGCTCCGACTTCTGCCACAACCGCTTCCAGAACTCCTGAAGAAAAAATAGGAAGCACTGCTGCCACCACGGCTGTCCCCACCACCACACGCCCAACGAATGAAGGCACGACCGTCATCGCAACCACCACCAGGACCTCTCCCCCTCAGACTGAAGGCACAACCACCATCATCGTCACACCCACACCAACAGTGCCCACGTCAGCAACCACCATTATTGCCAGTACCTCCAAGACCACAGACAACTGTGAGGAGCGCTGTGCCTGGACACAGTGGTTTGATGTGGACTCCCCTACACCTGGTAACCAAAATGGAGACTTTGAGACATTTGAAAATATACGAGCTGCTGGTTATTCACTGTGCGACAAGCCACAAAACATCAAGTGCCGTGCTAAAGATTACCCTGACAGAATTGTGCAAATAATGGAACAAAAATTTCAGTGCAGCCTTGACACTGGGCTTGTATGCAGAAATAAGGATCAGACTGTCAAGTACCCAATGTGCTTTGACTATGAGGTCTCAGTGTTCTGCTGTGACCGTAAACACTGCCAGACAACATCAGCGATCCCAGAGACCACAGTAAAGACCACCACCACATACTACCCTCCAGAAACCACCACAGCAGCAACCCAAACTGCACCATTAACAACTACTCGCTCAGCACTTCCCCAACGACAAAACACAACCACTGGAAGCACAACAGCTGCGCTGAGAACCAGTGCCCAGACAACTGAAGGCACCACCACTATCATCACACCCACACCAACAGTGCCCACACCAGCCACCAGCACAGCCAGCACCACCAGGACCACAGTGGGAAGCACCACAACACCCTCAGCCAAAACTGCTCCAGGAGAAACCTCCACTGTGGCAACCCAGGCTCCGACTTCTGCCACAACCGCTTCCAGAACTCCTGAAGAAAAAATAAGAAGCACTGCTGCCACCACGGCTGTCCCCACCACCACACGCCCAACGAATGAAGGCACGACCGTCATCGCAACCACCACCAGGACCTCTCCCCCTCAGACTGAAGGCACAACCACCATCATCGTCACACCCACACCAACAGTGCCCACACCAGCCACCAGCACAGCCAGCACCTCCAGGACCACGGTGGGAAGCACCACAACACCCTCAGCCAAAACTGCGCCAGGAGAAACCTCCACTGTGGCAACCCAGGCTCCGACTTCTGCCACAACCGCTTCCAGAACTCCTGAAGAAAAAATAAGAAGCACTGCTGCCACCACGGCTGTCCCCACCACCACACGCCCAACGAATGAAGGCACGACCGTCATCGCAACCACCACCAGGACCTCTCCCCCTCAGACTGAAGGCACAACCACCATCATCGTCACACCCACACCAACAGTGCCCACACCAGCCACCAGCACAGCCAGCACCTCCAGGACCACGGTGGGAAGCACCACAACACCCTCAGCCAAAACTGCGCCAGGAGAAACCTCCACTGTGGCAACCCAGGCTCCGACTTCTGCCACAACCGCTTCCAGAACTCCTGAAGAAAAAATAAGAAGCACTGCTGCCACCACGGCTGTCCCCACCACCACACGCCCAACGAATGAAGGCACGACCGTCATCGCAACCACCACCAGGACCTCTCCCCCTCAGACTGAAGGCACAACCACCATCATCGTCACACCCACACCAACAGTGCCCACACCAGCCACCAGCACAGCCAGCACCTCCAGGACCACGGTGGGAAGCACCACAACACCCTCAGCCAAAACTGCGCCAGGAGAAACCTCCACTGTGGCAACCCAGGCTCCGACTTCTGCCACAACCGCTTCCAGAACTCCTGAAGAAAAAATAAGAAGCACTGCTGCCACCACGGCTGTCCCCACCACCACACGCCCAACGAATGAAGGCACAACCGTCATCGCAACCACCACCAGGACCTCTCCCCCTCAGACTGAAGGCACAACCACCATCATCGTCACACCCACACCAACAGTGCCCACACCAGCCACCAGCACAGCCAGCACCTCCAGGACCACGGTGGGAAGCACCACAACACCCTCAGCCAAAACTGCTCCAGGAGAAACCTCCACTGTGGCAACCCAGGCTCCGACTTCTGCCACAACCGCTTCCAGAACTCCTGAAGAAAAAATAAGAAGCACTGCTGCCACCACGGCTGTCCCCACCACCACACGCCCAACGAATGAAGGCACGACCGTCATCGCAACCACCACCAGGACCTCTCCCCCTCAGACTGAAGGCACAACCACCATCATCGTCACACCCACACCAACAGTGCCCACACCAGCCACCAGCACAGCCAGCACCTCCAGGACCACGGTGGGAAGCACCACAACACCCTCAGCCAAAACTGCGCCAGGAGAAACCTCCACTGTGGCAACCCAGGCTCCGACTTCTGCCACAACCGCTTCCAGAACTCCTGAAGAAAAAATAAGAAGCACTGCTGCCACCACGGCTGTCCCCACCACCACACGCCCAACGAATGAAGGCACGACCGTCATCGCAACCACCACCAGGACCTCTCCCCCTCAGACTGAAGGCACAACCACCATCATCGTCACACCCACACCAACAGTGCCCACGTCAGCAACCACCATTATTGCCAGTACCTCCAAGACCACAGACAACTGTGAGGAGCGCTGTGCCTGGACACAGTGGTTTGATGTGCACTCCCCTACACCTGGTAACCAAAATGGAGATTTTGAGACATTTGAAAATATACGAGCTGCTGGTTATTCACTGTGCGACAAGCCACAAAACATCAAGTGCCGTGCTAAAGATTACCCTGACAGAATTGTGCAAATAATGGAACAAAAATTTCAGTGCAGCCTTGACACTGGGCTTGTATGCAGAAATAAGGATCAGACTGTCAAGTACCCAATGTGCTTTGACTATGAGGTCTCAGTGTTCTGCTGTGACCGTAAACACTGCCAGACAACATCAGCGATCCCAGAGACCACAGTAAAGACCACCACCACATACTACCCTCCAGAAACCACCACAGCAGCAACCCAAACTGCACCATTAACAACTACTCGCTCAGCACTTCCCCAACGACAAAACACAACCACTGGAAGCACAACAGCTGCGCTGAGGACCAGTGCCCAGACAACTGAAGGCACCACCACTATCATCACACCCACACCAACAGTGCCCACACCAGCCACCAGCACAGCCAGCACCACCAGGACCACAGTGGGAAGCACCACAACACCCTCAGCCAAAACTGCGCCAGGAGAAACCTCCACTGTGGCAACCCAGGCTCCGACTTCTGCCACAACCGCTTCCAGAACTCCTGAAGAAAAAATAAGAAGCACTGCTGCCACCACGGCTGTCCCCACCACCACACGCCCAACGAATGAAGGCACGACCGTCATCGCAACCACCACCAGGACCTCTCCCCCTCAGACTGAAGGCACAACCACCATCATCGTCACACCCACACCAACAGTGCCCACACCAGCCACCAGCACAGCCAGCACCTCCAGGACCACGGTGGGAAGCACCACAACACCCTCAGCCAAAACTGCGCCAGGAGAAACCTCCACTGTGGCAACCCAGGCTCCGACTTCTGCCACAACCGCTTCCAGAACTCCTGAAGAAAAAATAAGAAGCACTGCTGGCACCACGGCTGTCCCCACTACCACTGTTCCTCAGTCTGGAACCAGAAGCACCATAGGTGTTATTGAAATTGTTTCTTCTACTGTAGAAAGTGTGTCTACCACTGTTTTTCCCGGAACTTTTAGTCCCACAGTCAGTCCAGGTATGTCATTGTCTACCTCTTTAAGGTTTATTTCCCAGTTTTTCTTTAGAACATTTTATGTCACTTTGGTCTTTGACTTCTGCCCCTAAGTGAATCTGTGATTCTGTGGTTCTTTCACCATATCTATTTTTTGAAACACATAAACGAATTTCTAATCAGTCTGCCCCTCTGCCTCTAGTATGTCTGTTAGACAACTCAGCTTCGTAGTATTAATCCTTAATTCAGGGCAAAAAGTGGTGATATTGAAACTTTTGAAAACTTTAGAGCTAAATGTCCTAAGAGTTGCCAAATGCCACACAATATTCAATGTATAACTAAAAAATTTTCAGAATCTCCACTTATGAATAGGTCAAGTATTTGAATGCAACAAAATGTTCACTCGTTTTGCTAGAATGCTGAAAAGACCTCTTGAATGTATTAAAATTCTTATATAAAAATCCTGTTCTGCAAATTAAATTATTATTTGTATTTAACAGTTGCTACTACTGGTACATCACAATCAAGTCATATTACAACAAGTACTTCTGCAATATTCAGTTCTTCCACCAGCACATCTGTGACAACAGAAGCCAGTACCCATGCTGCGTCCAGCAGAGTAACTCCATGCTTTTGTCATGTATTTGATACTTTATTTTCTCCTGGTAAGTGTCTTATTTTTTGATTATAAAAATTTCTATAAGCAATATAAACCCTTAAGACACTATTCAAGTAAGGATAACCACTCAAAATAATCTAAACATAGAACTTTTTATAGATGAACACACTTTATATTTTCACAGTATTTTCCTGGTTTTTCTCCCTAAGTATTTTCATTTGTCTTGTAATTTCTCCTCCAATTTTCCTCTACAGGCGAAGTGGTATACAACAGAACAGACAGAGCTGGCTGTAATTTTTATGCAATTTGCAGCAAGGAATGCGAAATTGAGCCATTCCAGGGGCCGTGTCCTTTGACAACTCCTGTCCCTTCAGTCGCTTCAACAACTACAACACAAGGCACCTCATCCACAGATCACGTATTGTCTTCTGCCTCACCAACCACAGCAACATCCCTCACAACTTCAGCAGAAAGAAACTGTACTGATGTCAATCCTCCACGAAAGGTGGTTCCCCTCCTTACTTTCTAATATATCACTGTTGCAAAAACAGCACAATTTCTGTCCTCTAATAGCCAATTCAAATCAACCTCTAAGTATTTCAATAAGGAAGTTGGTTGTGTAACAAATGACCTGATAACACACAATTCTTTAACTTGGTATTACCAGGTTATTTTAAGTAATCTGTAGGTGGAAAAGCTCACTAAGACCATGGCAGACCATTTGTTTTTAATAAAAGACACTTAAATGTCATAGAAAGAAGCAGACTACGTATGAAAAGTAAAGTATATTTCTTTTTATGCAGAAGAAAATTGTTCTCAGCATTCCTGCTCTTAATAGTATGCTAAGAAAACTCTAATCTGAACTTCCCACCAATTTTGAGTCTATCTTAAGCTGAAACAAAACAACTAGGGCTAGAAAGAGCATTTGAGAATAAATCATTTACATATTTTCAGCCTGGAGAGAGCTGGATAAGTGAATGCCAGAAGTGTGTCTGTGACTCCCTCACTGCTACTGTGCAATGCCAGCCGCTCCCATGCCCAACAACAAAGGAAACAACTTGTGACCTAGGATTTGTCTCCATGGTTGTACTACCACAAAAAGACCCATGTTGTCCTGAATTTAAATGCCGTAAGTATTAAAAATACATATATAAACACCACACTACGCATTCCAATAAATTACATTTGCACTTCTGTTGATACCTAAGGAAGTTCTTCATGTATCACAATAATAGCAAAACCTTAAGTTGTTCTGTCTCAGTGAACACACATCAATTTTTGGCTAAATGTGCATTAGATCTTTATTTAAAAACAAAACGTTATTTTCAATTAACTTTGATGAAAGAATGGGTGGGATAGCAGGATAATACTTTGAACCTTCATGAAGTCTATATAGCTCAACTATCTCTGCATCTGTAATCATAAATGTTGTCAATTAATTTTTTTAAATGTTATTAATGTAACGTTGGAGCACATTAACATTAGCCCAGCTGCAGCTAAACTAAGATGCATAAACATAAGAATAGCACAGCAAAAAGCTTAACAATTAACTACAAGAGCAAGTAACAGGAAGCAATAATACAAAGTGAAGCGTTATCAGTAATTGAATTGCCAATGTATGAAAAAAAATAATTATACTTACAATGTCATTGAATGCTCATGAAAATTTAAAAATCCTACAGCTATACAAGTTTATTTATATACATAAATTTTTATATACATATATGTGCGCAAAAGAATAAAAAGAAAAAAGTACCCATAAATTAAGCTTGAAACAGGACAGTCAAAACAAAGGAACAGGCAAGTTTGAAGTGGTTCTGTGAAAGACACTCTTTTTTGACTCAGAGTCAGTATTCCATCCAACCACATTCTGAGAGGTCATAAAGAATCAGTAACTAAAGCATCTTTGAATATTATTGGACTGGACTTCTAAGGTTCAAAGAGGAAACAACTAATTTAATTTGAAGTGAATCAGATATTGAAAGGGCAAAAAAGGGATTTTTCATGAATAGCTTGAGTTTGAAGCCATTCCTCACCAACTCTTCTAGCTAATCTCAATGACGAAACTTTACTTAAACATCTACTACCTATGAGGTCTAAGCATGTAGGAGGATTGAATTCAAGTTTTCCATACTCTCTGTGTTACTAACAAAACTTGATAACATCTTGACTTCTCAGGAAGTCTCACAGTTTGAGTTTACTCTGGAATAATTTTTTGTTTTGTTTTTCAGAACCAGTACCTGATGTCTGTGTGATTAACGGTACATTGTACACGGTGAGAATGTTATAGCATTGTAGAGTATATTGCTGGAAGTGGAAAGTACATCCTTTCTACCAAAATAAGTCTTTGAGAAAGTTCTTTTCCCAGTACATGTGGGTTTTTTATCTCTCACCCTTAACTGGGAGTTTTTCAGTTTTTTTAATGTCAAAAACAAATTGATCCCAGAAATGTTCCACAACGTGTAGCAGAGAAGAAGAGTGTACTATTTTTAGTACTATACTTTCTTTTTTAAGCTCCCTCCTGCTTCTGGAACTAATGAATTTCCCAAACAATCTGATGAATAGTGCAAACTCAATGAAATAAGCACAGAGAACCTTAAAAAAACAAAGCTAGCATTTTTGCTTTAATTGATACCCTAAACCTTTTTGCTAAAATTGGTGCTTAGGTCATTAACTCAAAACTGAAGCATTAGCATTGGAGCCTTTGGGGATCCATTTCAAAAGACTAAAATCCATGTGTAAAGTTATACCTCTACTTATGTATATGCTTATTTTAATCTCCATTTTCAAATTATAACCACTGAACATGACTTATAGAGAAAAAATATTCTTAAATGGAGCATTGAAAAGCTGGGAAAATAATGAGACAGTATAAACTAGTCTTACCTTCATTTTATTAATTTACTCTTCTTTTTTACATTGCTTCATTTAGTTTCCTCTTACTGTGTGCTTTCCTGCAAGGCTTGAAGCCAAACAACTCTGTGTTCAAAGAGAGTTGAAGAACTCAGGAGCAGTTGGATTTCAGCAATCTTAATGGTTCTCAGCAATGTGTTCAACTCTGCCTATACATTATATGGAAACTGTTGCCATTTGAATGTTGGGGTTTTTTTTCTGTCTTCCAGGTTGGAAAGTCAGTAGTAATCAATTCATGTAAGAAATGTACCTGCAGTTCCGAGAAAGATCCAGTGACTAATGCTAACACTGTGCATTGTGAAACGGTTCAGTGTGAAACATCTTGCCCACTGGTGAGTTCAGATTCTCCAGGCTGCCCAGTCAGCCCTCAGTTACAGCAAGATTAGAATTCTCCATCACCAATTCAACATACTTTCTTTTTCATCTCCTTATGAGTAGGGTTATCAATATATGACTGAGGAAGGAGAGTGCTGTGGGAAGTGTATCGAAGTAGCTTGCAAAGTCAAACTAAGTAACAACACTGTTCACGTACTCAATGTAAGTACTCCTTTCAATTTCAGATCTCTCTGTTAGCTGGTATAACAGCTAAGAGTCAATTTATGTCCCTTACTAGTAAAAATATAATACTGAAAATACTCTGAAAACAACACACCAGCTTTCTGAACTGAACACTTACTTGGAACGACAAATTCTTGATATGTGTGGTTAATGGGGCAGTGATTTCTAATTTGGGGTCTGAGTGTTCAGATCCAGGATTTAAACTTTCAAGTTAGCTGCAGTTTGCAGAATTTCATTTTTGCCACTTGAAAGAACTTCAGAAGCATCTAAGAACCTCTGAGGTATAAGAACTTAATTAGCTCTGACATACTTGATGACAATGAAAAAAAACTTTTGCTTTTCTTATAAAATCTTAGGTTAATGAGATCCTGCCACTCGACCAATGCAGCCATTACAAATGTGAAAAAATCGAAGATCAGTTTGTTGCAGTCCAAAGTAAGAGAGTATGCCCTGACTACGAGCCTGGAGAGTGCGATCCTGTAAGTTTTAATCAATTCTTCACTGATTGAATGCAGTTCAAAAGAGCAAGGAGGGACAACGAAGAATACAACAAATTAGTTTCACTGAAGTTGCAGGAATGTCTTAAGAATGAAATTAGTCTTGCTGTAACATTAGCAATAAGAAAGGCTTAGTACTTTTTTATGAGGCTACAAGGATTCAAGATTTCTATGGTGAGGACAGCAAGTCATTCATTGTTTCATTTAGGGTTCAGCACAGAGGAGATTTCTGCTCAGTATCAATACTGCTAACTCATATTCTTACTCATGATTGTCATCCATGCACTAATACAAATCCTCCTTTACTTTTACAAAGGATGAAACAGAGACTACGTCTGATGGCTGCTGCAAAATATGTAAACGTAAGTAATGCTGTGTTTATGTGTTCTACTTAAAGAGGATTGTGTTCAACTTCTAACTATCTTTGAGTGGATGGAAGGATTCTTCACTCCCCCTGTTTTCACATATTCTATATGTCAAGACCCTGTGTTTCGCTATTTATTCAAAAGAAAAATGCAGATTTGTTTTCCTGATACTTAATATCACAAATCAAACCAGCAATGCTCAGGCCTCTGCATTATCTTCCAAAGACACTTTTAGAGCTGAAATCAAAGAATAATCTGAAAACTCCAGATACCTTACACAGCACCCACTCCCCACCCCATCACATACTGCTGATTCTCAATAATCAAACATCATGCACTTTGAAACTGTGTTAGCATTCCTTTAGTTCTGAACTAGAGATTTGAAATATACTTTTCCCTCTTCTTTTCATGAAGCTGCAAAATGTAAGCCTTACAGCAAGAAAACTGTGATCCGCCATGCTGGCTGTGAGTCTTCTGAACCTGTTGAGCTGTCATATTGTGAAGGAAATTGTCCTGGCTCCTCAGTGTAAGTTCTAAAGATTAATTTAACATCTCTATGGCTTCATTTATACTTTATTGGTCTCTCACAAGGAGGCTCATGGGAGACCTTACTGCTCTCCACAACTACCTGGAAGGAGGTTGTAGTGAGATGAGGAGTTGCACCAGGGGAGCTTTAGATTGGACGTTAAGAAAAATTTCTGCATTGAAAGGGTTGTCAAGTATCAGAACAGGCTGCCCAAGGAAGTGATATTTAAAAGACATGCAGATGTGGCACTTCAGGACATGGTTTAGTGGTAGACTTGGCAGTACTGGGTTAATGGTTGGACTCGATCTGAAAGGTCTGTTCCAACCTACATGATTCTATGATCACAGAATAGCAACAAAGTTAATGTGTTTATATGATTCCATTGAATTGATTCAGATTCAATGGAAGCAAGAACAGTTTCACTATTGAAGAGACAAGTAATTAAAATCACATTCATAAGTGTGTCTGAGAGGGAGGAAAAGAGGATGTATAAAAAACCAAAAACCAAACCAAATACCCCCAAAAGAAAAGTCACTGAGCAGGTTCTGTGTGTCAGTTTTTACTGAGATGATTTTTTTTTTCTGGTGGAACACAGGTATTCTCTTGAAGCAAACCAGATGCAACATGAGTGTGGCTGTTGCCAAGAGCTCAGCACCCAAACGAGAGAGGTGACCCTGACTTGCCAAAATGGAACAAGCATAAATTACAACTATGTATACGTGGAAAAATGCCAGTGTACGAATGGTTGCTCTTCACAAACCTCTGCATCACAAGACTCTCAAACACAACAATCTGAAGAATACAGCTCCCAATTGCAATAGGCTGCGGCATTTGGTTCCCAATGGCAAATCAGCACAAGTAATAAGATATATCGTTGAAAAAAGAAAGCAGAGAACCCTAGGGAAGCTGAAATCATGTCTTCCCTAGAGTAACTTGCGCTCCTTCTTTAACAGATCTTATGTCAACTTCTGTTATCACCTTTTCTCATTTCTTACTTGTAAAAAAAAAATAAAAAAAAAGCAAATAATTACATTGTAGTGTTTGGATTTTTTTTTCAGTGATACAGTATTGAAGGGTAAAAACAAATGAGCATGGAAAATACCTTGTGAAAATTAAATATGGAAACACATTTCTACTTGATCACAAAACTGTTATTTTCCGAAAAAAGAAAAGGATTAAGGGGTCTCTAAAAAATAAAACCAGAAAACGTTGCAGCTACATTGTATTTCCTGTCCCTAGTGAAAGCTTTATCGCATAACATTTTTATAGATTTAATGGTCCTAACACATCACAGTGACAGGGACAAAGCTGTTTTCTTTTATTTGATTAATAAAACTTTCAGCATTTTTCAATTTCGGTGACTGTCCGATACCCATCTTCATTATCTAAATGAGAGTCCAGTGGCATCAGGAAGTTTTCTAAGTCAGATGAGTATGTTCTCTAGCAACCTTTGGGAATGAAGACACTCTCAAAGCCCTTTTCCTGGATGACGTAAAATTCACTCACTCGGGTCTAAATAGCTCTTTCCACTGGCGTAAAAGGTACAAAGATGAAAAACAACCCCTCTCATGTGCTGTGTTCTAGTTGCCAAGAGGGTGGGATAGCAGGTAGGTGTAGTAATAAATGAAGAGTTCCAGAAAACAAGTATAAAAAAAAGAGGAAGGGAAAACAGTATTCATCACTACCATTTCATGCTTAGATCAAAAGGTATTTGACTGTAGAAATCAGCACTTGCTCCTTCAGCTGAAGAAACAAACCTATATACATACTAAAGTCAATGAACTTAGTAAAATCAGAAAATTCTTCTGCCTATAATTTTAACAATATTCAAAAACAAGTTCAGGATGTATTTTTAAACTGTGTGTTTGTTTCCTGTACGATCTAAAAGATTTTGAATGGATTTATACTAAGGAGGAAACTGGCTGCCTGTTCCCCACAGTAGTTCACCATGTTTACCTGAGCTGTTTGGAGCATTTACCTTATCAGCAGCTGTTACAATACAAAGCCTGAAATCTGCCCTGAAGGCTTGGCTGAAAAATAGAGGAGGAGCTCTTTGATCAAATAGTTGCATATTTTTCGCATGCTTACTTAGAGGCAAAATCCCTGAATGAAATCAGTAGAGCCCTATCTATTGGCCTTCACGGGCATGATCTGATACCATATTAGGATTAACCAGTGGGGAGAAGTAGATAGGCTTGTAAGCTTTGCATTAAGTCTTGCAGAGCATGATCAGCCATCAGAGATCAATTAATTATATTAGTACATAAAAGTATTTTTTAATTTTAAATTTCCAAATTAGAGGATGTAGGGACTATTTCTCAAAGCTGAACACCACATTATTTCCAGGTAGCTGATTGGTTACCTATGAATGTAATTTGAAGATGCCATTGCAACACTCAGTGATCACTGCATTCATTAAAAATAAATAAATAAATAAATAAAATTCAGCACCATAACTCACCATTTAGAAGAAATAATCTTGATTAGTGGAATTCTGGGGGGTTGGGTTGTTTGTTTTGGTTGGGTTCTTTTTGCTTTGAAAACCAGCCCACTGCAAAATGCTAGAAACCACTGAATTGTCTCCGCTCTAAAATACAGCTTCCAATTTTTTTAAAGAAAATCTATTTTTGTACTTTTTTTTCTCTCAGGCCTACACAGAAGAAAACACAAGGGATTTGCACTTTGAGTAAATAGGATTAGGAGAAAACAATAATTTCAATTTCTCTTTTGAGCAAATGCTATACTGCAATTACAGTTTCAAGGAATCTCTGGTAATTACATGAAAGCAAAGAAATTAGCTAAAAAGGAAAACATGAAGACATACATTTGCTTGATATCAAGAAGATACCATTTATATTAAAATATGTCTACTTATTGCGTACTATATCAAGCTATTTTAACTTGAAATTATAAAATGCATGTATGTCTTAATTTTATAGGAAAATTTCCAAATACGTTAAATATACAATCATAGCATCAGAAAAATTCCTGTTACAGAACTACAGATTAATAGTATTTAAAACAAAAACCAATACATAACATGAATCCTGAATGCTCTACAATCAGTAAGTGCTATCTTTTTATCCTACATTTGCCATAATCAAATATACTGATGCTTCACTAAAAAGTACCACAGAAAAGTATTTACCTTTATCAGGAAACAGAACACTCCTTTTTCTATTCCACTAAGTAGACGATTGCAGGGACTACTGCATTAGGGAATCTTATGTAGCAATATGCATATGTATGGTGGAACTACCCACATAGTGATTTATTGATATGTTGACATAATGTCTCTTAAACAAATCTGTTGACCGTACTAAGAATCTTATTAAATTGTTCATTATTGTTCATTGAATAAAATGTCCCATTGCAAATGAAACGATTTACAGGTTTTATCATCTGATAATCTTAAACTAGACAAATATGAAGGTTATGCTACTGCTCTGTAAAAGTCAGTGCCATTTGTGGAACTGTGGTGCTTAACCACATGAGAGATATTTGTTAAGTTTTAAACTAATATCAATAATATATAAACCCAGACTTCATTAGTTCATCAGCTGGAGGACAGAATTTAGTATCCCTGAACAAAATAAATTGGGTAACATACCTGTACAACATTCATAAGCAAGGCCCTTTACCTTCCAATCCAAATCATGACCTGTGCTTCCTCTAGCCTTTCCAAACAAAATACCAACAACACTCAATCAGGTACTGGACTGGAAATATGCTAAATAGACTAAAATTAATTTGAAAGACTAAATGAAATCAATTACTCTGAAACTGGGCAATAATAGCGCCAAATTATTTTGGTTAAAAAGAACAGTGGGGCCCTATTTATCAGATCCTTCCCTAAGTCTTAAGCATATGAAAAATTTGCATGATATAGAAATGCTAAACAAGATAAATACTTCTCCCTTTACATTGTTTATTTTTCTTTTTCATCTTTCAGTGCAACTTCTCCTGTTTCCTCTTCTTTTGTAACAGCACCACCAGGCAGTGATTTAAGGAGATATTTCGTTGATTTTGGCTTTTGACTTTTATTCACCTCTCTTCCTTCCCCTTTCCTCTAATGGTATTTGATAGCACTTCCCATAACTTTATGTCTAAGGAGTTTGATGTGTTCATTCATGTCACCTACTTGTCTCCCAACAAACATATGGAGTTACTGCATCATTAATTTTACCACTACACACAGTGCAATTCCATCTCTTGAGAGCAGAGATTCTATTCTCTAATGTGCAATGCTTCCAGGCAATGAGTTATACCAGAAAGTTCTTAAGGATACTTTTAGATCTCCTGTTTTCACACTTTCATTTCCTAAGCCCCAAGATTATGTTGCCAACATGACAATAAATCACTGATTTGGCCTATTAGGCTCACCTATTAGTTACTGGTGCAGTATTTGAAGTATATAAAGTTCGCCTACCGTAATCCTGAAAACAAGGTATGTGCAAAAGGGCTTGCCTGATGGATGAGCATACAGAGCACTGACATTTTCATGATTTTTGGGGATCTAGAACTTTATCATGAGCTGTCCACAAATTAAAGAATACTTCCTTTCTACAAGATGTCAAAAGGAACCACTGAAAGCTGGTGTGCTGACCTTCTTTAAAAGACCAATCATACTCCATTTGCTTTTGTTACAAAAATCATGGATGCACCAGTTCAGGATCTGAAAATTAAGATATTGCAGACCTTCAATCTGCTTTTACTTATCCTTCTTTCTAAAGCCTCAGCCTTTTGCTTTCTAAAGAAGTAAAAGATTCTTAACTGGATGTTGCTTTCAGTAGAAAAGGACTATGAATTTCTTTTCTATAAGCTTCATTCACCCCATCAAACCCAACTCACATAATAACACAAAAAAAATCATTTTTATTTAAAACAAAGAAGTGACAATCAAAGAAAAAAAAAAGGTGTGTTCTAACGTAATATCGCAGCAACTTTTGTGGCTGCCTTTACAGAGATAGTCACAACACAGTCCTTATGGTCATGTTTCTGACAGCTGACTATACACAACACTAATGAAGCATCTCTGCTTCTCCCAGCTGTTTTCACTGTTTTGTTCCCCTCAGTGGGGGGACCACCTTCAATATAAAAATATTCAGGCTCTCTAGCCTCTCGTACCCCAGGATTACTCCATCCCAGATGGGCAATCCTGAAGTTGCTCTTGTTAAAATTTCATACCCTTGGTGATTGCTGAGCTCTCTAGTCTATCCAGACCTCTGTAATGCCTCTCTACCCTCAAGGGAGTCCACAGTACCTCCTAGTTTAGTATCATCAGCAAACCTACTTAATGTACTTTTTACTTCTGCATCCAGAAAAAAAAGCTTAAAACTGAGGCCTGAGGAGCCCCAACGGTGAATTGGTCATCAGCCTGATGTAGCCTCATTTGCAGTAACTCTTTGAGCTTGACCATCAGCCAACTGATAATCAATTGTATTGTGGATTTGTCAAGCTGTATGCCAGACTTTTTGTCCTGAAGGACGCTCTAGCACAGCTTTTGATACTGTCTCAAAGTACAAAAGTACTACATCTACTGTTTTCCCTTGGCCAACTAGATGGGCGACCTTGTCACGATAGGAAAGTGAGTCAGTTAAGCAGGACTTTCCCCTCATAAACTCATGTTGGCTGGGACAAAATGACTTCATGGTTTCTCAAGTGTTTTTTAATAACTCACTGAATAACCTTCTCCATAATTTTAATCGGCACTAAAGTGAGTCTGACAGGTCTGTAATTACCAGGGTCTTCTTTCTTTCCCTTCTTGAAATCTGGGACATTTGCCAGCTTCCAGTAGACTGGGACCTCTTCCAGATTCCCAAGACCACTGAAAAATAATGCAGAGAGGTTTCATGATAACAGGAGACATTCCACTACCCTGGGATGAATCCCATCAGGTCCCATAGACTGATGCACATCTAGCTGGAGCAGTAAGTCTCGAACAAGTTCAGTTGGCTGGGAGTTTATCATGGCCCCCAGGAACAGTATTCCAATGCAGGAGTCCGGGGGTGACAGAAACAGAGATGACATTAAATGTCTCCACTTTGTCAAGTGTGCTTGTGTATCTTGCCCTGTTCAAGACCAGGTGGGCATCACAACTGGTCCAGTCCAGTGCCCCCCCAGACTGAACACCAGTTAACATCTGGGAAGCTAAAACCAGCCATAAGGACAACAGCAGTTGATCTAGAGATACCCCTTCGTTCCTTGTAGAACAATTCATTAGCGTCATCATCCTGACTGGGTGGTCAACAGTAGATTCCACAACATTTGCTTTATTTGCTTTCCCCTTCATGCTTACCTAGAGGCTCTCAACCCCTTGTAATTGCCAAGAGTGTTATATGCTCCTCTACATACAGCACACTCCCCACTTCGCCTGCCTTGCCTGTCCCTCCTGAGGAGCCTGTAACTATCCATCATGGCACAGCACAGGACACATCCCACTGGATTTTGCTTAAGCCAGTGATGTCATAGCTCTGGGAGTGGCCCAACACTTCTAGCTCCTTCTGTTTGTTCCTTATGCTATGTGCATTAGCATATAATTCAAATGTGCTCCAGTGCACTTACACATCATGGCACGGTGTGAAGGACCTTGCTATCACTCCATCCCTCAAACACTGGAGTGTAGTCACCAGGCTTACCTCTAGCAAGCCTGGATTTATTCCTTTCCCCCTTCAATCTAGTTTAAAACTGTTTCAACAAGCTCAGCACCTCTGTGCAAAGATCCTTTTCTCCCTTTGAGACAGTTGTACCCCATCTGTTGCCAGCAGGCCTTGCATCATGTAAACTGACCTGTGATCAAAAAACCCCAAATTTTATGGTGATACCAGTCATGGAGCCAGATGATGGTTCTTGTTTCTTCCCTCATCATTCCCTGCAGCTGGAAGGATAAAGCAGAACGCTGCTCACGCTCCAGATCCCATAGTAACCAGTTGTCCCAAGGCCCTGAAGTCTCTTTTGACAACTCTTGGCCTTCATACTGCAACTTCATTGCTGCCTACATAAAAAGCAATAATGCATAATAATCCAAAGGCTGTACTAGGGTTGAAAGTTTCCTCACCACATCTCTAACCCAGGCCCCAGGAAAGCTCTAAGAAGTGGGCCTGCTCCCCTCAGAAGAGGGTCTCCTATGAAAATAACTCATCTTTTTTTCTTTCTGGAAGCAGTTTTGATACAGTGCATAGGGCAACTTAACCTTGGCGATTTCTCCAACATAGATGAACCATCGACCTCATCACTGTTCACTTGCAGAGCCTTGTACCTATCACACAAGGGCACCTGAGAAGGTGTGGTAGTCACAGAGTGTGCCAGCCAGGAACCTGTCACTTTTATAACTACTTTGTGAATAATTTTAAAAATAGCATTAAGCATTTCAAATCAAACTGAATACTCCACATTAAGATGATTACTATTACAGAGATTATGAATTTAGGACAGAAAAACATTGTCCTGTGACAGTGTCAAGCTCCTGAATCTAATACATAAAGAAACATGGACAGCACAGACATGGAAGATAAGGTTTTTCACTCACTATTTTGTAATTGGAGATAATTTTAAAATAAACCAAATCATCTTTCATTCTCTTTCAGTGATAAATGCATTAAACTTATAAAAGTTGTCCATTTGTATCTCGTCCACCTCACATACCAGAGTAATACACTTGGTGTTTTAAAACCATGTTCTAAGTGAACTCTTTCAATACACCAAACAGCAGTACTTTCATAGTTCTCCCACACATGGAAACACAGACTTAGCTAAGATCAATTTCAATCTACTTGTTTCCCACAAATTTGCTTCTCCCAATTACATGCAAATTTTCCTTCAGAAGTTATGGTATAATATAAGTATAGTCTATTTGTTATTACAAAATTAATTATGCTTTTTGGCAAAATAGTAAATACTTCTAAAATATACTGCTGTATGAAAATAGTTCAACGTGCATTTCTAACTAAGCTTCCTGAAGATGCAGAAGAGAAAGTTCAAGTCTCCAGTAGGCTACAACTTAAAACTGTAGAGAAGATTGCTAAAATGGGGTTTTATTTTTCCTATTTATTCTAAGACAATACACATTCGCATTTCTTCCTAGGGACTACGTGCTCACTGATGTTCTGAAATGTTTTAATAATTCAAAATACTCTCATTTATCTTTACACTCACACACATCATCAGTGGTTGATTATCATTGAAATGAAAAAGCTAATAAAAATATAAAACTCTAAACAGATCCTTCAGTAGCCACAAAAACATCAACATCCGTTTAAAGTAAACTAATTCTCACTCTTCCTATCTCTCACAGTACAACGGAGAAAAGTGAAAGCAAACTGTAAGTTTTACAAGATAAATCGGGACAGAAACTGACACTCCAGGACTAGAAGAAAGCACAATTTGAACACAATTGATAATACACTCATAGGTCACAATCGCAGTTGATTAATAATCACTAAGCACAGCAATGCTGTTGAGAGTGACTCAGTTATCTTTGCAACCACAGAATTAGAAAGAGATGCTATGCAAACCAAATCTTCTAAATTCACTTATTATACATTAGCAGATAAAGACAGCTCATTTTGTAGCTGAAATAGCAAACAAGGTCTATTTCATAACTCTTCACTTGGACACCACTCTCATCCAGAGTCTTCAGTCCTTCACACTGCAGCATTTCCTCCACACCCAAACGCTGTTCTTCCCTCCTCCCTTTCCCTCCAATGTTGCCCTTCAAACAATGCAACCTCACTACTGCCTTGTTCTGTCCTCTAGACCTGAAATGGTATAATAGTTTCTTGAGAAAGCAACACCTAGAAGAGTCAGAGAGGTATCCACCTGGAGAGGAACTCTTAAAATACTTTTGAGCATTTACTGTTAGTATTCCCACCAGATGGTCACATTAAGAACCAGTGTAATTTGTCAACTAATGTGCAACACTGAATAAAAGACACTAACTGATACTGAATTCTAGATCAGTCTATGGACAAAGACTCAAAACTGTGGTGCTTTCCAACAGAGACATAATACACTTTCATTTAGATGATACATTTATTAAATTAGAATGAAAAAGTTAATGTACTTTAGAGTGCAAGAAACATAACTGGACACTGGACCTCAATACAGAGAAACAATGTCTTCAGAATAATTACAGCATAAAACATCCTCTGTACGGTATTACATATCAACCAAACAGGCAATAATGTTTATAAGGGGGGGGAAACATTCAGTACCATCAGCAGATGCAAAGAGCAGTAGAGAAGTTGCAAGGATCTAGCTAGACAAAAAATGTTCCTACCTTTAGCAAGTTGAGGCTCTTGGCAGGACTCAAAACTAGTACTAAGAGCACTAACTTTTAGCAGATGCCTGTCTTACACAGCTGGCTTTGGCTCCAAGCTGCTTGAAGCTGTTGAGCAGAGGAGCAGCATCAAACACAGTATTACCCCATTAGCATTTTGTCAAAGGCTACAATCATGAGTGACAATTTATTCATTTAAATAAACAGACTTTCAATTCAAATACCTTAATTTCACAGACCTTAAAATAACTAAACACTCCCTGCATTTTTACATCTCTCTCAAATTCAAACCTGCCAACAAACAGCTTGACTGGAGGGATATGTATGCTGAATAGCTGAGTAGGCTTATGATTTTTGTTCTTTTTAACAAGAGAAAGTAGCATGCTTTGACATAAGAGTTTCAGCTCTAATGTTTAATTAAATAAAAAAAAAACACCTCACAGAACAATATTTAAGTATAGTGTAACATACTGAACTCCATTTACTGGCCATACTGCTCCTACATATCCCAACTTTTAACTCATACATGTACCCTGTTTTGCACAACATTTGCCTAGGAAAAAAATACAAACCAAAAGTAAATCTAAGAACAGGAGTCTCTCTCAGAGGCTCAGAGCCCAGTCTATGAATAAACCTGGCTGGCCTAACACTCGCACTTACCTCTCCTGGCAGTTAGGACTGAAAGGTGTTTATTCTGTGCTTGAAATGGAGCTGTAATAGGATGCAGTACAATTTACCAGCCATTAAGTTGAACCATGACCACTTGCTTTTATGAAAAGCTGTATTATGAATCCCACCATTTTAATATAAAAATTTAAATATATACATTTTCCCTGAATTGTTCCATCCCTAGCAATTCATGCTATCTGTGTAAAAGTTAGAGCAAGGGACTCTTCACAGAGGTATCTAAGCATTAAATCCTTACCAACATTTACCCTTTTGGGTCAAGATGTCATAAAACACTGTGCTATGAAGACCAAATGCCTCTACACCTACTCAATCACAAAATTTACCATGATTGTAGAGAAGGGGTAAGACTAGTTTCTTGAAGAACACCCATTTTACTTTAGAAAACAAAAGTGTGGTGATTCTACAGCTACAGCACACCGAAACTATAACTTTGAATATCAAAAGCCAATTGGAGGATGTTTAAAGACACAGGTTTTCAATGGAAAATTTAAGATGTTAAGGGATTCATAACAAAATTTAAAACCATACATTATGAAAAGACAGCTTTAAAAGGTCAGAAACTGGGATGATTTTTGGTGCTGTATTTTAAAAGTTTCAGTACTTTAATGATAAAAAAATAAATATTCATGCCCTACTGACAGTGCTACCTAAAGGCTACTTGAATGTAGGTTCAGGGAAAAAAAATAAAATCAGCTTTCCAACAGATAATAAAGAAAATACTTTAAGCATGGGACATGAAATAACGTATGGGGAAGAAAAGAATATGGGTCATTATTCCTTATTCCAAACCTGGCTTTAATGTTCTCACTCAAGACCCTAGATTTCAACTGTACATTCATTTCAACTCTTGAAAATATAAAGGTCTATGGCTATTGTAGAAAGTATTTCAAATCAATTCTTAAAGAGATAAAACAGCAACATTGCACATCACTGGAAAAATTAATCGGTGCTTACTATTTAAAGTGCATTACTTTACAGAAACAGACACCGCAGAAATTTATCCAACAGGTGTAACTGGTGCATACCGTAAGATTCTGCAGCTCCTAAATCAACTCTTATTAGAAAAAAATTACACTAACAATAAATACAAACAACCTCCTCTGAGGATCAGACTGTAACTCAGATATGTTAAATTGTCTCTCACAAAGAATTTTATTTCCATCTGCATAATAGTAAATTGACTACAGCAAATGTAGTCTAACAAGTCACTGAGCAATTCATAATGCCATTCTAAGATCCTGAAGCTACTTTTCATGCTTATTTTAATATTACAGGAAAAAAAATACAATCGTTTTCCCACTAATGTAAAGCAGTAACTTCGCTGAAATATAGGTGTAAAGAAAGAAGCCTTATAATCAGATCGTAGATTTCTTCGTTTTTTAATGTAAGACAATATCTTTAATAATTCTTTACGGCTTCAGTCACTTTCCAGATATAAAAATCCTTCCTTCTGCACTTATCCTTTGAAACAGCCATGGGAATGCAGAAGTAGTAGTTAGAGTGCAATTAACTGTGGGAGTACATTAGGGCTTAGTCCTGTTCTCTGCTACAGCAATACATACTGTACGAGTTAAAAGTCACCTATTAAGATTTTACAGATACATAACAATAAATACTATGTGGGAGGACAAAGCCCCAAATGCACACCAGAAAATACATTGCTTTGGTGCCCAATGACTAGATTGAATAAAAGATGTTCATTGCAAATACCAACAGCACAACCTAAAACACTGAGCTTATTAAACTAAAAATCTTTAATCAGAAAGGGGTGAGTGTATTACAGTAATAACTAAACACCACCAAACAAAAAGGGTCTTTTTTTAAACTTCTGTCAAAAGTAGGCTGCTTGCTGAAACCTAAATACTTTCAACAAATCAGTTGTGTTTAAAGAGCAAACCTTCCATGGAAAGATTTTTTCCTCAATCTAATGTACACTAGTCAACCTTGTACTGCATAGCGTTACTTTGTAAGAGTAAATTTATGAAAAGGAGGAGAGAAAGAAACAAAGCAGCATTACTCCCCACCCCATCAGATTACAGCCACACAGGGCACAGCCGACAGCAAAGATGCTTCACTGGTCTATTGCATGACATAAGCTAAACTAAGTATGTACAGACTGAGAAAGAAAAAGATCCAAATGTCCAAGGAGAAAAGGGGTATAATCTTTCACACCAGATGCGCTAACAGAAAGCTGTTGGGAAATTCTTCCTCTAGCTAAATCCCTGGCTTGGCAAGTAAAAATAAGTGGCATCAAGGACGGGGACTATGCAGGAAGTGGGCATCTATGATTCTTCAGTCATCTGAAGTAAGGAGTTGATAGCTGCATCCTTGTTCCCCCTCTGAGCTTCTAACACTGAGCGGATTACTTCCCTGTCCATGTTGGGAAACATGTCCTGGATAGATTTCAGGTCCTCTTCATTACACAGGTGCTGAGGGTTGACCGCAGGTGGTGGTATTGCCATTGGTACCATGCCTGGATTACAGACTGCAGGCATCCCTGCAGGTTAAAAAGAGAAGAAGAAGAAAAACCACAAAACACATGAGTGGGGGGAAAAAAATAAAAATCAGTGATTTTGAAGAAGAGAGCAGCTCATGGCTCATCCCAACCCACCAACTTCAGCATTTATTTATTTCAACATGCACTCCAGAAGAGGGGGAAAACAAAAAGATTGCAGAGATTATACCTATACTGTTGTAACTGGAAAATATTTTTCTGGAACAGGTTGTCCCTCCAAAGGTACATTCCAGAAGTTGTAAACTACAGTATGGCAACAGGTACTGGTAAAAATTAGGTACATCTTGCATTAAGCAGGTTTACACATGGATCACTAACCAAATACTGAGCTCATCACAGAAAGGCGTGGTTTGTGTCCCCTTCGTCATATTTTAGTTCCAGTGTATTTATGTTATGAAAAAATTGGTTTTACATCAGCAATATACATAGCCGATATTCAGAAAGTCAATGAATGCAATCTGCAGTGCATTCAAAGGAAAGCAAAGTACTTTGGTCCACTAGGAGACTGGACCACACAAATAAGCAATTAAAATTTTAGCAAATGTTTTTCTCTGGCTAAAGTTTCATCCAGCCTGAAAAGTCACTAAGTGGCAAAAGAGCAATGCCTATAGGGGTATACACACTGCTTTTCCCTGTCTCTCTGCTAGAGGACAAATTTCATCTGATCTAACATTTTTTGTTAATTGCTTGCATGTCTACATGAAATTAAAGCGCAGGTAGTTTTTTATAAAGAGTTTTACAAAAATGAGTTTTAGAAAATGAGTTTTCCAATTCCTCTTAAAAGGAATCACCAGACAGAATTCCCTTTTCATCACTTCTGAAAATGGTGTATTTCATGTCTTCGCTATGTAGTTTCAGATCCCTTATTATCTTAGTCCTACTCCTTTGTGTGTTAGCTTCTGTAGTTCTCCCACAGCGTCAAGGTAGGGCAAGGAGAATTACCTAGGTACAAACATGGCACTGCCTCATACTGAGAACAAACACTAAAACTTTATCATGCTGCTATTTGCTTTCAAGCATTTTATGCACTGTTTCAAAGACTACTTATCTGGTATTTTTATGGAGTAGTCTACAGTAATTCAAAGACCTTCATGTGCAGTAATAACCAATCAAGAAATCATCACCAAACGTGTTAGCCAAGATTTTTCTTTACACATACTTTAACACTAGCCTTAAGGTACAATTTTATTTCCTATTTACTATAAGAAGATCCTTCTGCAACCTGCTGCAGTCAGAGAGACTTAGAAAACTGCTAAGTGGTTTTGTTTTGACAAATTGTCTATTAGTCCCCTTCCTTCAATTAGTTTTTTAAGAAATATGACACACCCCATCAAAGGTCTCTTTCCATTAGGATATAATAATCACTTATTTTTATCTGCTCATTGGCTTTTCAAAATAGCTATTAAACCACAAGATGACCTTTATTATATCAGAATATCGTATGACAGAAAGAATACTTAGCAAATAACATTTTCCAAATGCAGCTCACAAGATGATACCCGTGTACTACACCATTCTTTTTCACATACTCATATGTCTATAAATTTTAAGGTATAAGCTTTCCCTACTCAACCACATCACTTCTTCCTTAAGTTTACCTAGTTACATGCTTGGTTTAAAACAGTTTGTCTTCATAGCTTTTAATCATTTTATGCAATAGAGAAAACAGTTACTTGAGAACTGTTTTTAGAAGAAATTTCACTTTGCTATCCTCCAGTCCTCTGAAAGCAAGACTAATTAAGCAATAGATTACATACTGCATTTGGTAAAAAAAACCAAACCTGACATGCAAGACAGGGAATGTTATCTTACCTGCATTTTCTTATTGCTCACCTTAACAGATCGTGTTAAATTCTGAAATTATAATCTAAGGTTCCTTCTTTATAAAAAAAGCATTCCTTCCTAAAAAGGGCAAAACCAAACACTTTCTTCCTCCTCCTGTTATTATCTCACCTTCCAACTGTTTTTTTTTTTTTGTATTACCTTACATATGTACATCTTTTTAGTAATTTCATTACATAAATGATTCTAGGTTCTCTGTTTCTTTAAAATAAAGAGCTCTCAACTTTTTACACATTTGATCTTCAAAACCTTACAACGAGTTTAGATTTAATATTTAATTAACACCCACATCCCCATATTTGGGCAGGCCTACCAATTTTTGACAGAAACCTACTTCACTGTTTTACTTCATATTTTTTATGATTCACAGCAATAACTAAACACAGGAATAGAATGTTGTTGATTTTGTGGTTTTGGTTGGGTTTTCTCAGAGCAGCTAACAACTTCCTTTACATCATTTTTAGTTCACTTGTTTAGCTTTCTATATATGACCTTTATTACTTCCCTGTAAGTTAAACACAGCATGAACTATTTGCATCACTGCTATTATAAACATCCAAAATATGACTCTTTTTGAACCAGGTTTCATGTATTACTCAGAAGTAGATCAGAAGCTGCTTCTCTTCTATTGAATTCTAACTGCTCAAAAATCATAACAAAGCATATGTACAACTGATAAAATTTCCAAGAGTGCCTCTGCAGCCTCATCTCTTTCAGCATAATGACTAAAGTACTTATGTGATTATTGCAACTATATTATACTACTTCTATTCAGGCTTAACATCTGAAAAAAAGAGCAAGGAGCAGTTTCAATACTTACCTTGTCTCTTCAAGATTTTCTTTAATCTAACTATGTAATTAGAAACATCTATACTCACCTTAACTTGTACAAATGTTTTAGCATCTCTCTGACTCTTTTTCTATCAGTATTGAAAATGCTACATTATAAATCAGATTCAAGGTTGGATGAGCTAAGCATCAACTCTGGCTGACAAGGTACTGTAATTTTATATAGTTTGACTATGTGTATTTCCACCACAATTTTACCTAATGTACTCTTTCTTTCCTAAACTCAGACTTTTGTCCTATCTGAAGGGATACACTACTGATTTGTAAGTACCCCCATATTTATCAATGTTCTTCAATTTTGATTTTAAAACTCCCCTTTTAATCATCTCAAGTTTTATTAGAAGCAAAAAAGGAACCTAGAAGCTTTAAGTCAAATGTACAGGCTGCATCTATTCAAAAAGATTCATACTGACAACTCAGTCATGATTCATAAATTTATTACCTGCACACTGGAACCATGTCCCTGCCCCATCACCTGAGTCACAACTCTACAAAGGACATCTGGTGCCTTTTCCACAACACCCTAAACTTTAGCTCTATTACTTTTTTATGCCATTTGGACCATGGGCACTGTAATCTTGTCTGGCACTAAGCATCTGAACACATGGCAAATCAGACCATGTGTGCACCCTAGAGGCAAAACACTGTGCAGCCCTTAGCAATACTGCAAATACACTTTCCCCAATAACTATATCCAGCAGCATTTCAGACTGCCTCTTCCATAACTTCAACAAACATCAACTCATTCCTCACACCTCCTACAAACAATCTTTGTATTTAAAAGGGTTGAACAAAGATGTGTGGCCTCAAAAAAATAAAGGTGCAAAGTACCTGAAAGAACAGAGCAACAGAAGTTATGTTTTATTTTTAACACAAACTTTCCAATATTTTTAGTACATCATCGATACCCTAAGATTATCCAACAATCAGCCTAAACTGTGTAGGAACTGTCCATACAGGAGGGCAGCTTAAAATATTAATCCAAATTAAACATGAGGCTCACTTCCCAAACACCATAGCATCCTACAGCCTACTAATAATGTTTCAGTGTCTTATCAGCCCCCAGAAACAAAAATCAAGACTAGAACACAGTTTTCCTTACTGCTGTCATAAAAAAAAAAATTATGAAGGCAGACATCTGCACAGACTTCAAAAGTATTTTCAATATAAATAATCAATTCTATACACAAGAAATTTCTTAACTGCATTGTTTCTCACTAATGATTTTTCAAAATCTGTTTTCTCAGCTCTTACAGTTTTAGAATTAGTTCATACTTTCTACAACTACACTGTATACAAATACCTCCATGATAAATGCTTACTTTTCATGAAACTTAACATTCAAGCTACACAAATACCAATTTAACAGTACTTTGGGGTAGGCTTTTTTTTGTTCCACACTCGGGCTAAAAGCATCCATAATTTCTGATTTTCAAAATAGTAAGACTTAAGCATAGACTTGAAGAACTACACACTAGAATTTAGAAAATATCCATATATACACAGTCATTAGAGAAAGTTATCAATGCTCAGTAAAGATCTGCTTTACATATTAAAAACCTCGTATCACTAGCAGGTGACTGGAACTGAACGACATAAGAGTCCACTACCAATGGAATTGCAGACTCCTGTGTTGCCCTCAGGTATCAGGTGTTGTAAATCAGAAGAATGAAGCACTGTTTTCCAATTCAGTGAAATGGCAATGGCAAACATGCTGGCATAAGCAGTGACATTCCAATACATGAAACAATAGCAAGTCAATTGCTAGAAGCATCAATGGAAGCATCAAAGCAGAATTAACAGGGTAAACTTTTTCTAACTGCATACAAGGCATTACACACTTGTAATTTTATTTTCTTTTTCAGTCAAGTGCCCTATGGTTAATCTCTTAACTCATTATTATTCTGTCCCATGTATAGACTCTTTCAGAGTAAACTCAGGAACCTTCTCAGCACAAAGTTTTTAATTTAAATAAAGAAATCAGTATCACCTTTTCTAAAAGACACAATAGGTCTTAATGATATTTGCTTCAGAAAAAAACTCAGTGCTAAATATGCATGACATCTCAATTTTTTAAAATGGTGCTTCTTTGCAAGCTACTAGAAAAATTAAGCGTATGGACCCGCAAAAAAATTCTAAAATGCCACAGCTCTGAATAAACCAAATATGTTGCAATAACCACAATATTTTTATTTACAGCATCTTTCTGAAATTCAGAGCATCAAGAAATTACATTATATCTCACAAGGAGTAACTGTAGAGTTTTCTGAACATTTTTGATTGAAGACCAATGTTTTATCAAAGTTAATGATGTCATAATATCTTCGCACAATTCCAAATCAAAGGTGTCACAGTAAAGTAAGTCTAAATTGAAGTAAAATTGATTTCCTGTAATATAATCTGCCTTTAAGAGTTCTAGTCTGGTGCTTAAACTTGACATGGATCTAAAACAGATGTGCATGAAAAATACACACTGATTCAAAAAAGTGTTATCTTTTAGGAATAAAAAAAGCTTATTTGAAGATTAACAGAAGGCAACTGGTAGGTTGTCTTCTCAGTGTCATTGCAGAACTGAGTTCTTTGCTTTCAAGCTCACAAAAAGTCATGACATTACCTGGTTCTTCCCAAAACTTGCAGTAGCAGAACAGCTGCAAGCATAATGGTTCTCTTCTACGAAACTATGACCTAGAAGAGCTCGCTGACATACAACAGCTTCAGAAGAATATTATAACATCACGTTATATCCATCAACACCATTATCACCAATTAGTTTAAGCGTTATAGCATGAAGCTGAGTCTTTGAAGATTTTGCAACAGGTTAGAGAGGCTTTAACAATTTCCAGGAGATGGAACAAATTGTACTAATGTGACAACCAAGTGGCAGTACCTTGTGATACAGTCTGCTGTAACAAATAAAGCTGTTTAGGTGAGTTCATGCAAAGACTCTTGAGTCAATGAGGATGGGAGTGAGAAAAGAGCTTGGAAACTTACCCAGTGCAAAGTACTCAAGCCCTAAAGACAGGTGAAAATGAAGGGGCAAGGGGAAAGGAATAAGACATGGGAAAGAAATATTAATCTATTTTTAAAAGGAAATTGATCATTTAGCTTCCAACAGTGAAAGCTGGATAAACTGAGGCAGTTGGGTAAAACCTAAACTACCTAATACTAAAAAAAACTAAATGCTGCTAGGATTCAGTCTCTCAACTAATTTGCTTCAGCACTCTGATCAAATTTCCTAAATGTGCTGTTTATACAGAAGTCACAATTAGAGGAAATGTTTCCAAAATAAGTAAACCACCAGGTGTTTGCAGCAAGGATTATATTTTATAGCCCACAAAGGACAACATACATTCATGGTTTTCTGAACAAATACCAATAGTGTCACGAGCTAACCCAAGAAACTCAATATGGACACCAAAAGGAGTAATGTACATATACACACAAACTTGCCTCAATGAAAAGTGATATTCTCCACTCTGATAGGACCCTGAAACACATGGGGTTTTGAGGTACTTTTCACACAGGTGTCAATAAATTAAGTACAAATAAGTTTCCTATTTATCCCATGATTACTTAGCTGATAAGAAATATCATTTGCTTATTGAACTAACATTTTTTAGCTTACTGTCTCTGATACACTACTACCAAGATACTATCAGCACCAGTATATCACAATATTCTACAGCCTAAGTAAGTAATCTTTAGAAAAAGAAAAGGGAAGAGATGGTAGACAAATTCAACTTCTAGAAGAGCAACAGGATTGATAAGTTTAAATTTTCGTATATTAATCTACAAATATATCATCTACATCAACTACAGTTTGTAGCAACTAGTGTTATTGTCAAAAGTTTCCAATTTCAAAAACTTTTGAAATTAATTACCATGGTACAAGAATATTCTATGGCCATTTCTGTTCTCATCACAGCTCTGTAACATCTATTGCCAAATGTGAGGAAATGAGCAGCCTTCACCTGCTTACCACAGTGACTCACTTCTTGCTCCTACTGTTTATCCCAGAGCAATTAGCTGCTCTGAGTCTAATTAGAAAGTTAGTTACATACACCAAGGTTGGAACAGAAGGTTTCTGTTACAGAAAACCAGCTTGGCCTTTGTGACACACCTGAATTTAACTTAACATCATCTCTCTTTAAAGCGCTGCTATTTTGGACAGTTAACAAGTAACTGTTAAACTCTGGATAAGCATTTTAGTCTACCTGCTGTATTTCCATCATAGATAAGACTTAGATTCTAACAGTCTTGCCCAACAGCGGAATCCTCTCCACTTCAGATATAATAAACTATTCAGTGATGCTCTTCCACTCTTCTGAAGGAAAACAAATAGAACTTGCTTACTTACAACACTCATTTAGCTGGGTAGGTAAAAAAACGGAACTAAAAAGATGCAAAGAAGATAAACATATTCCTCTGGAACATACTGATGTCCTACCATCAGCCTTCTTGAAGCAGTTTCAAAAAAAAGAGAAAAAGTGCTGTACAGTGTTACAAAGTGTGCCAACAGAGTGGGCCCAGAAGATACAAACAATTCAGTTAGTCAGGGAAGGCCAATAGTTTTCATACACCTTTCTGAAAGTGTTTACAGAATCCAGGAGGAGCATCTAGTTCAGTATACAGAAAACATTTTAAAAAAATTCATGTCTTCCAAGAGGCACTACTGGTTTCACTTGTAATTTGAAACTACTTTTATTAAGCTATTAAATGTGTGACACAATTAAAGTTACTTTACAATTCCAAATCCAAACATCTGTCTAATTATCACTAGTGGGTCATTGACTAGTGAATAAGTCAAAGCTTTAAAACTCACAGTACTTTGGGAAAATTTGATGATGTCCACAGAAATTCTAGAACAGCAAATACAAAGCACAGTAATATTTAAAAAAATTTCAAAAATATTAAATATAGGGCAAAGGTGGCTTGTAAAAAGTCTGGTATTTATAAAGCCAAGGAAGTACATTCAAACTTTCCCAGAACAAAATAAAAGTTCAAATCCAAGAGTGGAACTATCACTTGAAAAATACTATTTATTTCTTCACTTGTGCAAGTAGAAAGTACTCTCAAGATAAATACAAAATTAACAGAACATCAAGATCTGAACATAAGATATACCATGGTACTTGAAAAACAATTTTGAGGGTCTTGTATCAGTTTTATCTGCTGAGTTCTATGTCTACTTTCAATTATACCTGAAAGTAGTCTCTGTTTTATTTCTTCTGTTAATATTCTCTCTGGCACAGAAATTTTGTAATATTATATGAATAGTCTCATTTTGATCTATTCTGTAGCACCTCCTACTGTATCTTTTAACCACACACAAGATGACTATGTTTGAAGCTCACTACAGAAGGTCTGGTTTATCACAACAGGAACACCCTTCAGAATGCACATCCAAGTTAAAAGCAATTCACTGGCAAAGCAAGCAAGACTTAAAATCTTAAAAGCATTTTGGATGAAGCAAACTGGATGTTTTTATCAGGGAATAAAGTATGCTGCCAAACTTTTCCATGTTTTGCTCTAACTTAACTCCATAAAAATGAAACAGGAGGTAGGATTTCTAAGTTACATATCCAGTCTTCCGTTGATGAGATTTGCTTTTACAGAGAATGGAATTTTAAATTCAATCATGCTCTAGTCTTACAAAAGAAAAATAAAACGTATCTACATCACTGTTGTGTCAGCCCTTCGCACTGCAATTATGTCCCACACACTCTATCACTCATTCATACACTTGCATGCAAAGAAATGAAAAATAAGTAAATTTATCTCTTATTTTGCCTAAAAATTACACATATTACTGAATAAATATCCATACAACAAACCAGAGATTTTAAGAGCCTAAAAGTGAAACACAAACTCAAATGAACTTTACTTATCAGTTACCTAAGTAGGGCAAATTCAGGCTTATTTACATACTTTAAACTTTTCATCTTTGACAGAAAAATCACAAAACCTACGTTAATACACCTTTTCTCTAGAAGTCCAAAACTGACTTTGAACCAACCAAGAGCACTGACAATACCTGCTGCAGCTCATTCTGATGTATTTACGTAACTACCTCAGAGCTCCCTAGCATTCTTCATTCACTGAGCTACACACTTCACATGCGGTGCAGCAAGTTTCCAACACAGTATCTTCAGTGACCTGACCTAGGTCTAAAATACTCAGAAAGAGAGGCCTTCAAGATACTTGTTCCAACTTGATAGACATTTTAATCCATTTAATCAAACTCATGCAGCATCCTTAAACAGTGTACAAGAACTGAAAGCAGACCTACACTTAATTTGCTTCCTCTTCTCACAAAAATGTGTCATGGGCAAAATGGTCAAGGACAAAATCATTTATAGCTCCCTGCACGTTCTGAAAACGGGATAAATTTGGTATTTATTTCTGAGAAACCCTTCATCTGAAAGTTTCAGAGTCTTCAAGGAGAGAAAACATACCTGCTATAGGCACATATCCAACTCCTTGCTGATATACAGTGGGCATCAGCACCACTGGCTGGGGCTGCATCATCATGGCAGCTGGCAAAGACTTGACACAAAAAGCACAGATTAGAACAGATTAGAACAACTCAAGAAACAGCAAACCCCCAAAATCATCAATTAAAACTGTTTGCAAACAAGTCATCACACTGCAAATCCATGTCCAATATTACAATATTATTATGCTAAGTGCTAATCTAGATCAAACAATCCCTAGCAAATTAACTGAACTACCAACTCTTAAGTGACAATTTGCCTGTAAATTAATAAAAACACATCATGTCAAAGTACCTTTTGCAAGAGTGTGATAAAATTTGTCACTAAAATCTCGTTACTGAAGCGAATTATTTTAAAATACAGGTTCAATCAGCTTTCATGCCTTATTCTAGTGAAGTGAATATACAACATATGATAAATGAAATATTAGAGAAAATCTGAATTTTATATTTATTTTTTATTTTTAAAAGCAGTATACTGCTCTTAGAAGCAAAATTGAGTTTGAATCAATTATTTCTGAGGTAAACCAGTTCTTTAAAGAAAATGTCAATTAACCCCATTCCCTTTTACTACCACAATTCAGTTCAGTTTTATCCTTGAAAATATTAAAACATCCAATTCTATGTACAGTAGATTCATGGGGAGACAGTTTTCAAGGTTCATCACAAACTTATTTTTCTTAAGGGTAACAGAACAACTGTTCAGATCTGGGGCAGAATGTGAATTTCAAACAGCAGCAAACATCTGTTCCCAGCTGTGCATTCAACAGCAGCCTGGAACTTCTGACAATGTACAAGTGCAGTAGGAAGTGCTCAGGGCTGCACATGCTACATGTTATCCAACAGCTACTTAATACAAAGGTGACAGATAAGAACACTCCATGAGCTGCTTAACAGACCTGTATAAGTCAGCAGTTCATAACCAGTAGTATCAAATGAACAAGAATGGAAGTAAAAAACAATGTCATCTGAAAGATCATTCAAATTATCCAAGAAAGATCTAAGACAGAGAAGAGTTTCCATTATCTTTCTTTTAAACTGACATGAATTTCTTAAGATTGGTGGCGGGGGCAGGGGGAGGTATCGACACTGAATGTATTCCTAAACAACAGGAATAAGCTGACTTTTCATAATTGCAGAACGAGATAAATGCTCATCTACCACCTCACTAAAAAGTATTTATTGCCTTAACTAATATGTTTGACTGCTATTCCCAGACTTAAGTATAATTATTTTAAATGCTAATAGACACAAACACCCAGTATGGAAAAACAGAACTACTTCTACTTCAGTGTAAAATACCTCCCTCCAGCTACTTAAGAAGCTTCTCTCCCTTCCTCCGCCCAGCCTCAAACTTGGCTTACCGTGTATGACATAACCAGATTAATCATTCCTTCCTTATCATCACCTTGCCTTCCACTCAGGCTATACCACTCATCTTCCACATTTCCTTGTTTCAGAGACTCAGGAATTGTAATGTGTGTCCAAGCGATGCGGTCATCCATTGAAAAGGCTCGCTGAAATATAATTTAAAAAATATTATCGAGTTAATTGATAAAAAACCCCAAAGCAACTTAAAATTACTCTTGACTAACACTTCAGTTTCATGCTATTTAATTTTGTTAATTTTTATTCCTTTTGAAACTACTGAAGTGTCAGTAAATATTTTGGCCATCTCCTTTCCAACAAGGATGAATGATCCTTTTAATTAATGGGATTATAGGTTGACTGCAGATATTTAATAGCAAGATATTGAAAGCCTGAAGCAGAACACTTCCAGAAATACAACACACTAATATCAGCATAGTCTGTGTGAATCTTATGACATCACATCAGAGGCCATTACATGAATGCAAACAGCTTCTCTTTACTACTATAGGCTGTGAACTCCAGTAATTCAGGAGCAGATACAAGCACTGATCTGCCATCCCTGCTGCAGCAATGAAACAGGCACTTGAACCTTACCAATGAAGCCCACAAAAGAGCATCCAAAAGCCTCACTTGTGTAATGAGCACACAGCTGCTGCAGTGACATGCTTTACATGAGAGGCAGCAAAAAATAGGCCAACTATAAGACTTTAGCCTCAGTTGTAGCCCCCTAGTTTCTTCTAGTAAGTCCTAGTGACTGCACATAGTCTACATTTGACAGTTTTATCCTCAGCATGTCCAAGCTTGGGAAAGCTTCCAAGCTCATCCTAGGTTAGAATAATACTGAAGAATTTTTGAGTAAAACAGCATTGTACAAACAGGTGATTTTTAACAGGGACAGTGCAGAATATAAGGCTGCAGGGCATTCTGATAGGCAAGAGGAGCTTAAATACCACTCAGACATCTTTTGCCTCTCTTCCTTTCCAGGCAACTCTGCTGCTGGTGCCTCTTATCAGCTACCAAAGAAAAATAATAGTTCTGACATTCTTGGGGAAGAGTAAGGCCTTATACATTGCTGATTTTGGCATTCTGAAAAATTTTCATCATCTCCCAGAGAACACAGAAATTGTCTTTGGTAACTCAATGCTTTTTTGCAAGGTTTCACCCAAACCTCAGTCCAAATAGCAGATGGAGAGAAGTAGAAAAAACATATAGCAGTTCTGACCTCATCAAATATCTCTAGATAAAAAGAGTCCACACCCGGGGGAACAGTGCACTGAATAACTTTGTTCCAGCGGGGGTTCTTGGCTCCATTATGTGCTGTAGGAGTTTCATACACGGCATAGCCCAGCCGTATTCGACAGTACGGATCCATGCGCGTCATTCCATAGTTCTTTGCCAGTTTTGCCTGAAAAGAAACACAGTAAGAATATAATATTGGCATAAACTTGAAAATAAAGGACTATATTCAATTATGTGGTAGACAGGAAGGAGGGGAAAAAAAAGTCCAGAAAAAGAGCATTCAGATTAAAACATAAACCAATGACATCATTAAATGTCTGGGACACCTTGAAAAGGGATCATCTTTTTAACTTGTCTATTGTAGATAATACACATTTTCACCAAAGCTAAAATAAACTGCTTCACAATAAAGCAAAAGATACACGATTACAAGGAAACAGTAAAAAGTCCAGTTTTTCCCTAGATATGTGCTCTCCAACATACAATCAAAAGCGTAATGAGATAGGTATCCTGTTCTCTTTCACTGAAGTTCTTTTAAAGGACGAAATGCAAAAATCCAGTAGCTTCAAGAACATCACACAATACAAAAGCACAAACTGCAAAAGCAGTTCAATTGAGGTAGACTTCAGGAGATCATACCTTCAGCATGTGCACTGGATATTTAATTCAGTGGACAACTTAAATCCTAACATTACTATAAAAACAGATGGTATGCAGAATCAGAAAAGATCCAACATACTTTTGCTGTAACATCAGAAGACCAGAACAGAACAAGTTGAAGACAATCCTGAACACAACACCGAGTACTGCTGCACAGCTGTGCCCAAGCAGAAGCTGGGTTCTTTGGACATGCTGTTTCTCTGACCTGTACTAAGCAGTTCTTTTCATAGTAAGACAAGTGACAAACCATGGTGCCTAAAGGTGCCTCCCACCTACAGGACAGTTTACAGAATTCAATAGTGAAGAGGTGCATAGCATTTATCACAAGTGCTGCGCCTCAGGCTTGGAAAGCCCTTTTCTCCTTCAGGACACGTGCTGGTTCAGCAATTGGTACATTACAGCTTGTGAGAAAGGTCTCAAACTGTTTCTTGTAAATGTGAACTTAACAATTAAAGTAGGAAAGTTGGCACCTAAATTACCCACTCTCTAGACTCTGAAGTCATGAGATCAAGTAGCTTATCATAAAACTCTTTCAAAAAGAAAGGCAACAATCAACAATGCTTAGACAAACTCACCACCATTCCTATGTATCTGCATGAAAAAAAGTGCAGTAAATTACCTTCCCAGAAACTTTTTCAGATCTTCCACCAGTTTATTAGTAACAGAACTAACGCATGCTGCTCGATATAATTTATCAACACATATTTAAATACAAAATACTTCATCAGCCTTTCACCTTCTGTAGGTTAACTACACTGTGTTTCTACAGGAAGTATTCTTAACAGAAGTTTTCTGAGAAACCTGTTCACCACAAAAAAACCCCATGAGTTTATTTGATTATGTGCTATAATAGCAAGGTTTACAGGAAATTACTGCATCAGGCAGCTATGAAATATGAAACTGGACAAGATGCTGATGTACAGAAAACATGAAGCTACAAAAACCTTAGGAATTACTCATTCCCTTTTACAAGTAACTTAGTAACTTGAATTCCAATACAAAGTCTTTTCATGGCCACCGATCAAAAAAGATTAATACAATTAATTACTTAAAATTACTTAATTTTCCAAAGATGGCACAATTTATACCTGTACTACAGTAATGCTGAGTCTTCCTACTGTACCCATGGGTCCTCCATACTGTAACTGCTGAGCTGCCTGGGCATCCAGTTGGATTTGCTGTTGCTGCTGGGTTGGGGTAATGCGAAGAAAATCTTGAGGAAGTTCACCAACATATACCTTAAAAAAGAAAGAGGAAGAAGGGAAAAAATACTTCAAAGGTGAGTTTTCCACATTTAGAATGAGAAAGAAAAGAATATAAATCAAAGTGTATCAAATTCAGCTGGATTTAGTCTAGTTTTGACAGCACAAACAAAGAACCAATAAAATGACAAAACTGCCAACTCATGTAGAGAATGTTCTCATACCTTCAAAAACACTAAATTCCAACATAAGCCTCTGAAAAAATACAGGACACACAGAGCCAAAGCTGCTCTGCAACTAAACATTTAAGTAGTCCTTACAAATGTCAGAGCTACGAAGTTTTGCATCATATTCACAGATGACATCTGATGGCACCCAGTTCTTTCACTCACATTGAACCCAAGTATTCCTGTGTCAAGACATAGCACACTGCTTTCATTTGAAAAGGTCACTTTCACAGTCACCTTCAAGATAGATTGTAGAAATAGTATTTCCTATGAATCCTGTAACAGAATAAAGATGCCCTAATGATTTTCCAGTGTTAAACACAGCCAGCTTGCAACTAATCTTGGCGACAAAATTTCACCACACTCAAAACAATAATGGAGAAATTAAAACTCTGGTCTATCAAGAGGATAAGTCATGACAAAAAGTATACTAGAGGACCTCCACCACATGAGCCAATATGAATCAGCACTCACCATGTATTTTCTGTTAGCTTTACAGTAAAAGAAGGGAAAGTTTCTACCTATTACTTGTCAGTTCAACAACTCAGATTGTTTCTAGGTTTTAAATGCTTGGTGAACGTTATCAACAACACACTTAGAGAGAGCATCGTTTTAAACTAACACACATACTAATAAATTTTAAAAGGCAAAGTGTAAAGTGGCATGGAAAATTTATAATTAAGCTGTACTTATTTCTGTTGTCTATAGAGTTGTTTACATATTTAATAGAGAACTGTCTACCTCATGAAGACAAAGGACAATGCAATTTCTCATGTTGCAACCCTAAGCAATATTACTCAATTGTCTGTCTGGCAGATGCATGCCTACAGAACATAATTTAAGATGTTAACAGGCCTCGAGGACATAGTTTTTCAAGATTAGACAGCATTGGCATGTCAAGATTGCATCTTGGAGACAGAAATTGAAGCTCTTGCCAAATCACATGTTGCATGACTATTTTGTATGACTATCTGAGAGCCTCAGAATCCTGGCAACAGTGGGTGTCACATGCCAGAAAGGAAGTTTATCTAAAAAGCTCAGGAAGAAGCACCGAATGCCTGCTACCAGGCTGTTGGGAGGGAAAGAGGGCAATCAGTTTTGCTTACAAGCATCTTAAAATTTTACCATTAAAATCCTAAGCAGTTTTAGTTTTAAAAAGTGAGAAGAAAAAAAAACAGGGGCAAACAGGGAGAAAACTAAGCTAAAAGTGAATAATAAAAGAAAGCTTATTTAAATTTGGCTGGAAATTACATGTGAGCTGGTAACAGCCTTCTCATTACAATACATATCATTAAAAAGGAGTTGGTTTTAAAATAAAACATAATCCATTTAGGCAAGATTTGAAATGACACCAGAATTTATCAAAGAAATTGCATTTACAACACAACAGGTCCCCCTCCAGCCCTAGTCCTAAAGGATGTTTCAAATCTGTTATTATTAGCATCTCTAGGAACAAACATCATAAACACTTCCCGTAGTCAGAAGTTGTGGCTGCAGCCCAGAAATCTCATTTCCATATATGCAAGCTCCCTCTGTCAACTCCTCAGAAAACAGGACAGCCTCTTTTATCTCTACCACACTAATGTGGACACTGGAAAGCTTAAGTCATTCACGACATAAGTCTAATAGTATCTTTCTCTTTTTTGGATTTTATTTTATATAAGTCAGCCAAATACCGCCCCAAAATAATATAAATAGTCTCTGTACTGAGGTTCAAAAGGGACAAAAAAAGCCTGTAAGGGAGACCAAAGTTTTCTTACAGCATCTAAGCTAATTTTAGGTCATTCAGTTACCTCATACAAAGCTACGTGCTTATCCTAGAATTGCAGAGTAGACTCACATAGAAACTAAAACCAGCTAGTGTTAACTAAGTTCTCAAAAGATCTGAGTGGTAAACCCTTCCAAAAGGAAGAGTGGGGAACAGGAGATGCATACACTCTCCTTTTAAATATTCAGTTCTGACTGAGATCTAGAAGACAAGTCCTGGTGATACAGTCTGTAAAATACCTAGGAGAGATGCTTATTGAGGAAAATACACTACTTTGTATGTCCTTATGCTAATTATCAGTTGATTCCATACTGATGGCAACAAATACTGCAACCTTTTTATCTGTAAGGAGATAGGCTAATTTACATCTTCCTCAACAGGCACATAAGTGCCACCTCCATCAAAAATACAAAGTTACATAACCAGCATTCAACCAGTTTTTGTTTTTAACACAAGGAGAACATATCAGACAAGCTCGGATCACTGATCCTACTCCACAACCACTTTAAAACAAATGCATTTCCCTCTACCATAATGGCATTTAAGAAAGAATGTGAAACTCAAACATGTTCTGTCACTAAATGCAAAATGAAAAATTAATTTCATTTAGCAATAGAACATGGATAGGACTACAATTCAGAAGATAAATGTTTAACAGGCATTCATAAAAAATAAGCCTGCTTATAATTACTTCCTAATAAACTTTATTGACAGCATTGCACATCAAAAATATGCATTATCTAGAAACAGAATAATATTGCTTTTCCTATGTGCTACAACCACCTGAGAGGTAGTTTTGAGGATCTCCAAAGTGGAAAGCTGCAGGTACAAAAACTGCATCTCAGCTTCTTCAAACTGAAGGCAGTGTGATGTTCTACAGCTATTTGAAGTAACCGGGGACGGGGGCATCTCAGTTTCACCTCCCTGTTTCTTGTACAACACTAAATGGGGCAAATAGTTGCAAAGTATGTTAGTGCAGAGGGATGATCAGAAGAAAGTGAAACAAGGTTCGGAAGTAAAGGGAAGTGGAGGGAAGTCATCAGAACCCTGAACTCAGTAACTGATCACGCAAGTGGTACCTACAAACAGGAGGGAAAGGGAACGCAGTGCCAGGGACAACCACAAATGCCCTAACTTACGGAACCATTTGCCCAGACACAGTCCATTCAGGGAAACATAACTAAGGTTTCCACACCAGCAACTACCAAGGAAATCTAACATGAAAATTCTTTGAAACATCACAGAGCTTTAAACACCTAACTGCTCAAAAAAGTTCTAACCATTCTCCTTTAAATGGTTTTACTGTCTTTAAGAAAGAAAAAGTGAATGAGACAGAATGTTGAACTACTATTCTATGCTTTGCACACTAAATAAAAAATTGGTACCAGATAAGATGCATCCAGAGGTCCTGAAAGAGCTGATATTTGTTCAAGGTTGCTCTCTAACATCTTTGAAAGGTCACAGAGATTAGAGGAAGGGCCCTATAGTTGCAGAAAGACAAATCTCATACCCAGCTTTCAAAAGGGTAAGAAGGATGACCTGAGGAACCACAGGCAGGTCAGCCTCACTTCTGACACTAAAAATTTTATAGAGCAAGTCCTTCTGGAAGACATTTCTTGACACACAAAGAAAAAAAAACACCAGGGACTAGGAATAGCCAGCCTTTAACAATGCTTTAAAACAAAAAAAGCCTAATGAGCCATCTGCCTTCTACAATAAAATTACTGGAATATGTGAATAAGGAGAGAGCAGAAAAGTATCAAAGCTGGGTCATTACAATCCAAATGGGTTGCATTGATGAAAAACTGGCTGAGGCACTGAGATCAAAGTTAAAGTTCAGTGGTGAATGACACTGGAGGTTGGTTAAAGGTGAAATTTTTCAAAGGTCTGTACTGACACTAACTTATGTGTCTTACCAGTTTTGAGGAGGACACCAAATTTGGGGAAAAATATTTGAGGACAGGATCAACTAGAGAGAGAGGAATTCGCTGGCAGGAATCCTATGAAATTCAACATGGGCAAAGTCCTGTACTTTGGACAGAAAAATCCCTGGCACCAATACAGACTGGGAAACAACTGACAGGGCTATACCTCTACAGAGGTGAAGAGCAAGCTAAACACGGATGAGCAGAGCACTCTCGCAGCATGAAGCCTAACAGCAGACTCCACTGCATCAACAAGAGCCCAGCCAGTGGGCTGAGGAAAGCAATGGTTTCCCTTTATTTAGCACTCGTTAGACCACATCTGGAATACTGCAACCTGTTTGGGACCCAGCAGTATTGAGCTTGAGGAAGCCCAGCAAAGACCCACCATGCACCAAGATGGCCTATGAAAAGGGCTGGAGCACAAAACCTGTGAGGTCAGGCTGAAGATTTGTACAGAGCAGGAGAAACTTAAAATGCACCCTGTAGCAGCTTTCCAGTATCTACGAGGAGGTCATTGAGAAAACAGAGCCAGGCTCTCTTCTGAGATGCAATACAAGAAGAAAGGAGATCTCAGCTGTCAAACTGAAATGGAGGAGATTTTACGTGAAATAAACAGGGGTAACTATGGTATACAAACATGAGTTAAAAATTAAAGATAGAATGAGTGTCCATATGACACCTACACCTATTCCTGGAGAAGAGAAGGCTCCAGGAGGACCGCAGAACACCTTCCAGTCCCTAAAGGGGCCTACAAGAAAGCTGGAGAGGGACTTCTGACCAGGGCCTGTAGAAAAAGATATCAAAGTCTTGAAGTGTCTCAAGACAAAACTCATCAGAGTAGTGATTATTAAGGAAATTAGGAGAAGAAATCTATGTAGTCCTAGCTTGGTATTTGATCTAATTTTGAAGGACCTGACATATTCGCCAGCACAGTGAATACTGAGTAATTCTGGATATGACGGCTAACCAAGGAATCAGAAATACAAGGTTTTTGGTGGCTCAGTCTTAACGTTAAGCCTGATCAAACTGTTTATTAATACTCCCATTTGTAAAAGGTATCACTTAGCAGCCCTTACATACTCAGCTATAGTGTGTGAAAGACAGAACTGTTCTCTCCAGCACTAAACAAAAAAATGTTTCCCAATCCTTTAGCACCATTCAGTGGCCATTCATTTGTAATGCAGTCGCATATATAGACACAAGTAGAAATCTATCTTCCTCTCTAGAGAAAATTAAGAAAGGCTGGCATGTATCATATCAATATCGTTAGCTGTGAATGGCTGCTTAATATTGCATAATTTATTAATTCATTTGAAAACACTGAAACCTCTAAAGTGGGCAAAGAAGAAAAGCATGCAAAACAATGTTAGGAACGCATTAAAAAAAACTCCCAAAGCCCGAAATCCAGAAAGTCAAAGCTGCACACAATAAATTATCACACATCTTTCCACTTGCCAGGCTTCAATCAAGTTTAGGAAACAAAAGATTGTAAAGAGATTACACAGGAGTACCTGGGAAACTGTAAAACAAGACATCTAGAAGAATAACATTCTATGTCTGAGATGTAGCTCCCTTAAAAAATTTAAGAAAGACTAGGTGGTTATAATATTCAAACATGATGTTTGAGAAGTTGTGGCACTTAGTGCCATGGTCTAGTAACAACGGTGGTAGTGGATCAAGGGTTGGACTTGATGATCTCAGAGGTCCTTTCCAACCTGGTAGATTCTGTGTTCAAGAAAGTTCTCACTAAAATCTTGTCTAAGCCCAGGAAGTTTCACCAAGCCAAAACAAGCAGACATCGAAAGTACTCCACTCAATGCCAACAAGGTGTTTAGCACCACAGGCAGGCAAAACTTCTCCCGCAAAGAAATGCCACTCCATTTCAGGGATAGAAATATCGGCACAATTTCACATCTCTGCAAATCAGGACTACTGTTCACCTTCAGTCAAACCATTCTGTTTGTAACCAAATCCCTCAATATCCCCAACTCCCTCTAAACATAAAACTAAAGGATAACTAAAAGTGAAGTTCCTATTAAACAGACTGACTATTTTTCAGGAATTTATATTATTTGGAGCTTTCTTGAGTGAAATCTGTTACATATTGACTGAATTCTATTTGGGTGGAATCACACACATGTCAAACCTTTGGGCATAGCAACTGCCTAAGTCACCACAGATTCAACAAGAATAGCAGCTGTTTTTTAATGATACTACAAGGAGCAACAAAAAAATGAATTTACTTTTTTAAGGAATTAAAACCGATGATCATATAATATTACTGTCACAAGATAACAACAGACAGCAACGCAGTTCTTCAAGACTAGTAATTTCATAATTCACCTCGCTGGTCTTTCTACGAGGCTCTGTAGATGTAGCAAAAGAGTAGCTGTTTCTACAAAATAAAACATAGCCGTTTAAACTGATTGTCTAAAAAAAGCCTCAGTTCATCTTCAAAGCAACATCATGCTGTCAATTACTACCAGATCCTTCTGGACAGGAAGAACAGACAGGAGCAGCACATCAGTCGAGAGCTGATGTTGTACCCCACACGGCGGAACATCCCGGTATGATGCATGAATATCCCTGGGCAAAACCAGACAATAACATATTCCCAATAAACTGTGAGCACCATCTCCCAGGAGGCTGTAAATTGTTTTTACGACTGCTCAGCGCCTCCCGTCCAACACGCACGCCTACATCCCACACTAGATGCGTCGTTCCAGCCCTCAGGCGGCGGTTCCAGGGACAGAGGCCCGACTGTGCTCCGCGAGCACAGGGAGCTGCGCTCCGCTTCCAGGGGAAAGCGCTTTAGGTCCGGTTTAGTTTAAGCTGATCCCTGCTCGGGAAGGCCTCTGGACAAAGAACGGGCAGAACAGCCGCCTCAAGCCCCATGCGCAGAGAGGAAGGACTCTCCCCTCTCCCGAAGCCTCTTCGCCCGGCAGGGAGCCGGGAAGAGAGGCAGACTTCCCTCCCCTCGCCCCCCGGCAGAGAAGAAGAGAGGACTTTTCCTGTCCTCCCTCCGCCCCGGTCGGAGCGGGGGTAAGGCGGGACACACGGAGTCTCGCTCGCAGAGCGGCGCAGCAGAGGCCGGGCCGGGAGGGCCGGACGGCGCAGCCCATCGGGGTCGCTCCGAGCCGGGCCTCGCCTGCCCCGCGCGGGGAGCGGTACCGGGACACGGCCCCGGGCGGGCCCCGCGCCCGCAGCACTCACCGGGCCCCGCTGGGTGCTGACGGTGGTCGCCATGGCGCCTCGTCGGGGCCGAGACCCTTCCTCCTCTTCCTCCTCCCGCCCCGCCAGGCCGCCGCTCCCGATCCCGGTGCCGATCCCGATCCCGGCGCCACCCGTCAGTCAGCGCGAGCCGCGCGTCACCTGACCAGCCCGCCCCGCCCCCGGGGGCAGCGCAGCGGCGCCCTCCTGCGCACGCGCCTGTCCGCGCGCCGGGAGGGGCGGGGAGTCCTCCCGCGCATGCGCCGTTGCGCGCTGCGGCCGCCGCAGCGGAGCGCGGCGCTGCGGGGGCGTCGTGGCCGGTAGGGGGCGCTGCGGCGCCGGCGGAGCAGGTGAGGCGCCTCAGGCCGCCATCTTGTGCCGGGGGCGTCGTTCCCGCCGCCCAGGGCGCCCCGCGGGCAGGGCGGCTGTGCGGCCGGGGGTGTGTGGAGCCCGTGGGGCGCTCTCTGCTCGCTCTCTGCCGGCCGTGGCAGCCATATGTGAAAGGGAACGACCCACTGCCTGGCCTGGCCTCAATGGTTTCCCAAAGCTTGCCGAGCAAGCGCAGCCCTCTCCGGGAGAACAAAAGCAGCTTTAATATTCATTGGAGTGCCGCTTCGGGAGATAAAGTCTGATTATTCCTAAGCCTGTTTAAATAACAGAACTGTTTCCCGTTGTTAGGGCTGTTTCCTGTTGTCAGGATCTGCGGCATAATTTTAGCCCTTAATTAAAATTCTAGCACGGATTTTGGCAGCTAGAAATAGAACAGTGCAATTAGGAATGCTCCAAATATAGCACCAGCTTTTTTTTTCTTTTTTTCCCCCCACACTATACTTTCAGTGGGAACAGCTTCATCTTTTTACTTCGTAGAATCACAGAATGTTAAGGGGTTGGAATGGACCTTACAGATCATCCAGTTCCAACCCCCCTGCCATGGGCAGGGACAGCTCCCACCACACCAGGTTGCTGAGGGCCCCATCCAGCCTGGCTTTGAACACTTCCAGGGTTGGGGCATCTGCAACCTCCTTAGGCAACCTGTTCCAGTCTTGTCACCCTCACAGTAAATAATTTCTTCGTAATATCTTAGCTGATTTTCCCCCTTTTCAATTTATATCCATTATTCCGTGTCCTATCACTACACTTCCTGACGAAGAGTCTCTCCCTGGCTTCCCTGTAGGCCCTGGAAAGGTGCTATGAGGTCTTCACACAACCCTCTCTTCTCCAGGTTGAACAGCCCCAACTTCCTCAGTCTGTGTCATGATACTCAGAGAAATGAGTAAGACAGGGTGTACTGGATTGGGAGCCATTGAAGGGACACAGGTGATGCCAGCTGAAAGTCACCAGCTGATGGGAACAGCTCTAAGGTTCCTCTTACTCCTGTCAGCACTTCCTCTGCTGGAAGCGGAATTCATGTCAACCTGCAAAACCATTAAAGAAGCAAATTGTCCTTCCGTTGTTCTTACCAATAAAAAAGAACCAAACCTGAAAAGGCATCAGCTTTTTTTATTTAAAAAGCACTGTAAATTCCCCCCCCCCTTTTTTTTAGCTTGTCTCTTGACAAAGTTTGGCTTTTTTCAGGGATAAGGAGTTAAGATTCCTAGAAGAAGGTAACGGGACTAAATTTTTTTCATTGGCTCTTGTATAGGTTTCTTAGCAGAGACAGCGCACGATATGAAGTGGCAATGCAAAGTAATTTTAAACAAAGTGATTAAGAACATTCAGCACTTAAAATATCCGATATGTGCCCTGTCTGTACAAAGCTTGAGTGCTGCTACAGTTATGGTAGTTTATAACAAATGCTATCCAGATGAAGCATCTTTCGGGAAACTCAATTTCTTTATATTCTATATATGTGCAGCAGAGTTTCAATAATTAAAGGAGAGAAGTTTCTAACTAACTAACTTTAACATGGTTAAAGCAGTCAGTAAACCCCATAGAGGTAATGGAAGAAAGTCAATGCTTATCTCTCCAGCTTTCCTGTAGGCCCCCTTCAAATACTGGAAAGTTGCTATGAGGTCTCCATGCAACCTTCTCCAGGCTGAACAACCCCAACTTTCTCAGCCTGTCTTTGAAGGGGAGCTGCTCTAGTGCCCTTATCAACTTTGTGACTCTCATCTGGACTTGCTCCAACAGTTCCATGGCCTTCTTATGTTGGAGATACCAGAACTGTAGGCAGTACTCCAGGTGGGGTCTCACAAGAGCAGAGCAGAGGGAGAGAATCTCTTGACCTGCTGGCCACACTGCTTTTGATGCACTCCAGAACACGGTTGGCTTTCTGGGCTGTGAGTGGTCATTGCTGGCTCATGTTGACTTTTTCATCAACCATCACCTCCAAGTCCTTCTCTGAAGGGAGAAAGTCTTAACATTACTATATCATTACAGCCTTGACATTTTGAGGGCAGGTTGGAGGGGGAAGACTGTTAACAAGCTTCCGTGATATTCTTGCATCTATAACCACAGGAGCAAGCATATTACTTTTGGGTAAGTCATGAGCAGTTACAGTTTTATTCACCATGGATTTAATTCCAAGACCTCATCTAGTCACAATAATTTCAAAGAGATCAGACAGGAGAAAATGTTGTTGTCCCTATGAAATTTATATCAACAGAAAAAGAAAGTAATATTAATTCATAGATTCTTGACATTCATTGTCCTCATATAGAGATACACAGCGACTAAAGTGAGCATTGCCCCTTCCTGACAGCGCTACCACTTCCTCACTGGATATTTTATTTTCTTGTTTTATTATTGTTCTCAGGAAATCCACATAGAATCCAATAACATACTTCTACTCACCATTTTAAGTCATTTGAAGCATTTTTTCAAGTTTTTGTTGTTAAACAAGGCCCCCTGCCCCCTTAAGGCCTGGAAACGGCACAGCAGTGCCGGCATCGCCACCTGGCGAACATCACCCGAACGGGAAGTGGATCCCCAGGGATTAGCGCAGACGGAGTACTGGGACAAGAGCATTAGGCGAGGCATCTGATGTCAGCGTGTTAATTAAAGTGGGAATGTAAGCCATGGGAAAGGTGAGAGAACAGAAGTCATAAAACCTTCTTATTTGCAACATATGGGCATCATTAAGAAAAGGTTGAAAGGTAATCAAAGAAGCTATAATGACAATAAATTGTGTTTATCTTGTAATAAACATTTAGATGTCAATTTCTCCTGTATCATTCTTTCATTCGGATTTCCAGTCTCTTCTCTATTGTTCCCAGTTCTTCATCTATCCTTCAGATTTGTCACAAGCCCTGTATTCCCTGAAATTTCACCTGGAGCTTTCTGTTCACATTTTTTATAACTTCATCTCCTTGCTCCCAGCTATTGACCGTGTAAGAGATAATCCATGTTTCTCAGCTCTCCATGCTGGTTCCCCAATACTGGCCCAAATGCCAGAGGTGAGTTTTACCTTTGCCAAAACCTTTGCCTGGTGGGGACACTTAATAGAGTTTATTTTCTGTAACCACTTGACTCTTTTTATGAAATTTCGAAGAGCTTAATATCTCCAAAGACTTTAAGTAAAAATTGATTATGACTGGACGGGTGGTTGGATGTGTGTAGAGACAAACAGATATGTGTCCACATGGTGTGGTTGCTTGAAAATTATCAAATAGGCACTGCTCCCTAGGCTGGCTCCAGAATATGAAAGTGTAGATGGTACCTAAGCTTTTCTTCATAAAATCAGAAAATAATGTCTCAGCATGGCAGAGGAAGAGAGTAATGCACATGACGTTGTCCTCACTGAAGAACAGTTACAGCAGAATTCCTGCCAAATTAATTTTGTGCTTGTACCGAAAGCCAGAAGGGACACTTGAAAGGTGGAGGAGAGTCTAATACTATGGAAGGAGTGAGCAAACACAAAGCTCAGATGGATAACATCTAACTTCTGGTAGGTATTTATTTAGCACTCAGCACTGGGGTCTGACTCTAAAACTGAAACCTGTCAGACCAGCAAGATGTAAACGCCAGTGTGGTCAGAGGACTACACTTGTACCTCTATGAAAATAGTGCGCTCCTAGGAAGGTCAACCCTCCCAGTTTATTTAGATAAGATACATAATAGAATCCTTCAGTTAGGAAGTAAACTTTAAACTCTTTGTTAGCTCATCTGTTCCCCAGGGAAAGCTCACAAGTAGGTTGGGTGGTTACATTTTATGCCATTTTGAGTATCTCTCATGGTACTGGGCGAGTTCGTACAGTTATTTAACCCCATTTGCTTATTGTGACTTACAAAGACAGTGAAGTCACAAGAATGTGTTTTAAAATGTACTCTTAGCTGATCTAAAGCCAGTCCATAAAAGCAGAGTAACAAATCATAGTTGTGGTTTTTGTAGTTCAGAGATACTCACTGGCCTTGTAGAGGATCTCAGAGTGAACTAGCAAAACAGGTTTGGGGTTAAGTTTTGTAGGTATTGCAAACATACAAGAATATTGTGGGATGGCTATGCATCACTTACATTACTGGCTTGGATCTCAGCCCTTTTCATCATGTCCACGTGGGATTTTAGATACCACAAAAAAGTTACAATTCTATTGCATGGGAAAAAGCATCTTTTGCAAAATGCAGAGCCCAATTCCACCATCCTTCCTTACACAGTCTCAAAGCTGACTTGCAGGCAAGGGTGACAGTGGAGAAGGCCAAAGGGATCTACTGCTCTGTGGACCCAACACATACCAGAGTGGAAGTGCAGAAAAAAGAGAAGGATGCTGTAGGCTTCCAGCTACAGAAAAGCCTTTGGAGCCCTAGTGTGCTAAGCATAGCTTCTAGGGATGTATGCAGATTTACACAAGGGCTGGACACAGAACAAGAATGCTAATCTTTTGTTCATGGTAACAGATCAAGCTTGGTAATGTACAACTGAGCTGAAATAGGAACATGGAAATCCCAGATGGCATTCAGACTGGCTGTAATAAACAATAATTTCCACTTCAATGGCATACAAGGTATTCACTGTGCATTGCAAACTTTAATTAATCCTCACAGTCCAGTTGGGATGCAGAAGAATTACATCCCCCATCATGAAGGAAATATAGCTCCAGCATAAAACGTGGCAACTCCGTAAAAGCACACAGCAACATTGCCCGGGAATTTCAGTCAGGATGGATACTGCACTAAGACTACAAGAGAATTCAGTTGAATAGATTGAAGAGAGAAAGAATTAAATACAAACTGAAGATGAAAATCAGCAATGCCTCCCTCCTGACATCAGACCATGAAACAGAGATGTTAAACAGCAGGCAACTTAACCACCGTCACAAACAGTGCAGAATTTCATACTCCAGTGTTATAGCTGCTGATTGAGCTAGATCAGTATTGGCAAAAGTGTTGTTCGAGCAATTGTGGGGGATTCTAGCAGCAAAGCCAAGAGCACTGCCGAGCAGCTATTAAGTGGCTATTCTTCAGTCACGCTGCACTCAAAATAGCTTTCCAACAGAGGGAAAGCAAATTCTATTGGCTTCAACACCTGGTTGAGCAACTTAATAAGGACAAAATTGAAAGTTAGAGCTGAATCATTATTTATTTTATAACTACATCTTCATCAGACAGTCCACTCCAAAATGAGAGTTATTTCGTTTCAAATCAAGCTTGTGCAAGGTTTTTCTGTAGGTTCATTCAGCACAGAGGTGAGGGGAAGGTTCTTTGAAAACAATTTCAGACAGCAGCTGCTTCAGAGGAGAAGAGTCATCTACAATCATGGGAGGATTTTTTCCGTTTTCTCCAGTTCTGCCATGCTTTTCCCAAACTGTATTTCTTAAGTGTATTTTTAATGCACCAGGAAAATTGTAGCAGTGAAAAGACTGTATTTAGTGTTATTTGGGTAACATGTCCATTTCCAGACAGCATTTCAACAGAGATGAGCAAAGAGTCAGGAGAGAAAAATGCCTCTGTCCTGTGCACAGCAGACACAGAAAACAGTTTGTTCCTCTTATTGAAATTACCTTTTGTGTACTCGAAAGTTGTTACTATTTTACCTCTTAATTTTCTTTTCCCTGAAGTTCAGCTGTTCAGAGGAATGTCAGATTAAATTTATCCTAATTCCTTCAGCTTTTCCTTACAAGTATACTTTTAGCAAGCCTGATAATTATTGTTATCTTCCTCTGTTTTTTTCCCCAGTAGGACAATACCTTCCTTGAAATATCCAAAATTGGACACAGCTGGGGCAGACATCTTCAAGGAGAGCTGAAGAATTGCTAAATATTTTTTAGGTGATAATATAGGCTATAAATTGCAATAAGGGTTTCCCTTTTTTACAGCAGCATAACATTTCTCACTTCTATTCATCTTATGATCTATTTAACATCCAAATCTGTTTCTGACATGCAATTATTTAGCTTGTTCTTCCTCACCTTATTTTTCTGCAGTTCATTATTCTTGCCTAAGTGTGTGACCTGTTTGTTTTTACTGAGTTGCATCCTCACAACGCCTCTTGATGTTGTTCTACAATATATACCTGTTATGCTTGATTGGCAAAAATACCTACCCACAGTAACTGTGAATAAATCAACGTTTGTTTATTCAAAAAGAAGTTGCTCTCTTATCTAGAGAAATCTAACAAATAAAATTTTCACATCTTTTCTATTGAATCAGATTATCCTTTTTTATCTAGATTATTTTTCGAAGAGGAGAATACCCTGCTGCCTCATTTAAAAAAAAGAGAATTTAGAAGTCATTATTTGAAAATAAAGATTAAAGCAATGTAGATTTTGGCATTGTAGTCTCACAGAAGGTGGATGTGAAGCATTCTCAGTTATGATATCCATATTTGTACCTAGTACCATGCCAGGCTATGAATAGATATTATAGGAATCCTGTTCATGTGCTCTGTGAATTTCCATATATTTGTTTCACTTTTTATTTGTTGTCTTTTCAGAATATAAAATAAATATGTAGAAAAATTAGAGAATCGTTTTTGTCTGCTCACCAAGTTTCTCCTCACCAAAATATAAATTAAGACATAGAAGGGAAGAAACAATGAAAAATAAGAGTGAAATGACACAGGAAGAAGCAACAACTTCCTTCAAAAAGTTAAGGGTATCATTTTAGAGTAATTTTAATGAGCCCAATTTTTTTTTCAGATTTCTTCCAAATACTTTATAATCAATTTAGTCATACATTTCCATTTGATCTCATATTTTGTATAGGCACAAGTAGTGCAAATGTGAATTTCTGGGCAGAAATTCTTTCTTTCCCACTCCATCCCCGGGCAAGCAACCATTGCTCTTCTTCTTACTCAGGTTCATTATGGAAATCTTTATTCATATGCAGCAAAACATAGTTTTTCTCCTTTGTAATTTAGTTAATTTGTTGATCCCACCCAATAACAAGACATACATACAAGTCAATATCCTCTCTCTCTGCAACTGCTGTTTTTTACAGAATAGGCACCATTTTTTTTGTGTGTAAAAAAGATTTCTGCACACTAAATAGCATACTTTCTCCCACTGGGTACTTCAGTTTTACAGATATGAATTTTTCTAATTAACAGTGAATAGTATGAGGACTCTACAATAACAGCGGCTTTCAATAGTGATATTTAGTAGGTTCTTTCTCTGGTAGGCTCTTCCTCTAAGTCTTTTTATTTGGTGCCTCAGTGCCTGCAAGGAAATCATTATTTTCTGTTAGATGTTTAATCACAAACCTTGCAAGGAAATTTGCTGTTTTCCAAACAGTGCAGAACTAACTTCATTACCACATTGACATGCTAGATACACTTGTCAGCTCTAAAGTCCCGTCTTCTTAAAAGTCTGTAGCCTATATTCCCTTTGGAAAAGATTATTTTCAAATAATTCAGCAGCCTAATTTACTATTTTCATCTTTCCTCCAGAGCCTTTCTTGCTGAATGTGACAGGTTATGGGAGACAGGGCAAGTTGCACAGAAATACACTTGGTGCCTGCAGTGAAATGATTTTATATGTACTGGCTCTGGTTTCTTGATGGTCAGATCCTCAGCCTCCTTTGAAGTCAGCGCTGTTATACAAAGATTGTCTGGAGCTCTGCCCAGAGAGGAACAGCAGTTTTGCTTCTCTGCAGAGCTGCCTCAGGGAAGTCAATAGAAGCTGCAGGAGTGCAGCACCTCTGAAAATACAGCACATTCTGCAACTTTTTAGCATGTTTTTTCCAACACCCTCAGAGTTGTTGGGATACTAGAGGCAATGTTAAGGTAAAGAAATCAGATACTGAGTCAGCTGTAGGTTCAGCGTTCTCAAACATCAGGAGTGGATGAGTCTACATCTCTAGCTAAATATTACAAGCATTCTTTGACTCCTACTTCTGTTCACTGATTATTAGGTGTCACCATATAAGGTGACACCTCAGTGTTCAGTCACATAAGTATGTGAATGAAGAAACTTATTTTCTCCCTGCAAGGGAGACTTCTAATGAGATATTGGTCTTGTGTTTAAAGCTAATTGCTTTAAACAGAAGAGCAATAGGCATCTAATTAGACTTGCTGAAGATCTAGGTTCAGTTTCTATAGGCTCTATGATCTCAACAAGTGATTTGATCTCACCACGCTGCCTCTCCACTCCCAAACAAGGTGCCATTAATGCACCTATTGAGTGCTACAATTCAAGGGAAGGATCATCTGAGAGCATGGGGAGAGTGTTTAGTACAAAAGGTCTTTTTGGTCAAGGTCTTCAGCACTTACTGCAATATGCAATATATATACTGTAATTTACAGGAAGAAATTAAACCCCCAGTATTCAGAGAGTGTGCATCATTCCTTTCTGTCTTCTGAAAGACTGGAGAAAGAAAAAATGGAAGTGTGTTTTAAGATACAGGGCATGCAGGTGGTAATCACTGGTGCCACGTGGGAGCTGCCAGCAGGCTCCTTCATGACCATGATCAGCCTGGGTTCCCCCTGCAGCCAGTGGATGTGTGCAGCGCACCAGAGGCCGCGTACCAAGCTGAATGTAGAGCACAGCACAAGCCTGCACTGTCTCAGGTTAGCTGTGCTATTGGTCACTAACTTATTAAGACACAGTGGTCTTCTGGTTAGGATAACTGCAGCAGTATGTGTGCATATGAACCCTCATGAGGCTGCATGTACGCCTCAAGCTGTCTGCAAGAATGCACTTGGAAAGAATGAATGCTAGGAAAAGTAATGAAATAAGGCAGGTAAGAAAAACTAGCTTTCATCATCTTTGCATGTAAAGTTTTCAGATTAAGAAAATTGCTGTTTAAAAGCAATGAATTGCTGCTCTTAGTGGGGTTTTAACCTAAATTCTAATAAACTGTAAAGAAAGCAAAAGTTTGTATAACGCACATATATAACATCCATATAACACATATGCTGGGGTACCTGTTTCAAGTCACTTCTTGCTTGGCTTCCCTTCTGCTGCTTATAGTGTCATGTAGCACTTTCTGGCACATATTGGTGTCTTCAATATGAAGGTGGTGTCACCTGACTGTAATTATACAGATTTCCCCTGCAGGAATTCAGCAATACAGCTACATTCAGAACATGAAAAATGTGTGAATTAAAAATAAAACTTTGCTTTCCTTTTTTTCTTTTTTTTTTTTTTTTTGTGATAACCAAGCACATAATTTTCTTTCCATTTTACCCCTAAAATAAAGATGAGAAAGACAGAAACATCATAGGATTCTTTGAGCCTTTATGCATCATTCATAAAGACTGCAAATTGTAGAAAGGACAGTGCTGCATATGTGATTTCTCTTCATTCTGGTTTTTTATCCCTGGTTTAACATAAAAAAAACCCCTTATTTTTGTATCACCTGTAAATATCACTATTGAAATAATTTATCAAAACCAGAGAAAGATTTGTTTTCTCTCTGTGCAGAATTACACCAAATATTCACGTGTTACGTGAAGCAATGATTTTATACTGTATAACACATTTGCAAGCTGTAGTGCTGCTGTTGACTCCCACAGAAGCCTCTAAAGTTTTGTGTAAGCCACTTTCAGATTTCATGTGTGTTATGCATACAGGACAGCAGCTGAAGCTAGTTGAGAAGATCTGTTGAAAAATGAGGGCAACAAACTATCGACCCCATTGCAGAGTTATCTTCTGTGACTCGTCTCAGGACATATTTCTGGAACCCTTTTTAACTTTGATCCCACCAAACATTTGTTTTTCTCATAGCTTTCCCTGTGGCACTGGATAACAAGAATGAGGTGACATCAGTCTGGCTTTGCACAGGTGCAGTTGCCGATGAATTTCAGGTAATACAATTCAGACTCCGTTGACACAAATACCTCCTTACAGGCAGTTCACATCTCATTGTTAGTATTATCCAATAAAAATAGTACTGAAAGGTCTCTATTTAGTTTGGATTCTAATTGTACCAGGCATTTTCTCTGATTAAACCATTTTTAGGTGTGTATATACTGTTCTGACTGATGTCATTGATACAGAGTAAGAGATTCCTACCCTCAGCCTTTGCCACAACTCCTTTTTTGCCCCCTCACATTTGCTCTTTCAACCATTTGTCTTACAATTCTCTCCCTCAGTTCTGTAAAACTATTCTAGTTTAAAACACACAAACAAACAAACCAATGCTTTCAAGTATGAAAAGAAACATACTATTTAATATTACTGCTTCATTATTCAGTTGGGGAACCAAGATATGGAGAGATTGACTTGCCAGAGGAAAAGGAGGAAAGACGCAGGAAGAAAATTTAGTTCCTCTGAGTCACAGTTCAGCATCTTAAGTAGAATTCTTTGTTCTGACTTCATCTTACCTCCAAGCATTGCCCAATCTCTTTATGCTCAAACTTTCCTCTTCTGGATTGTATCTCTTCTGATTTCAAAGGGTGACTTGTCACACAGGACAGGCACAGAAGAGATTAAGGGGTTGTTCTAGGCTTTTCATCTCTGGAATTTTTCTTCATTACCGCTGCTACAAGCTACAGTGAAAATGATTTCCTGGAATCACAGCTTTCCCTTCACCATCTCAGAATTTTTTTCCCTATATCATATTTGTTCAGTGCACATTTTCTTGCCAGCTTCTGCCTGGCAAGCTTCATCTACCTGCTTTGTTCATAAATGTCAGGGATAATTCTGAAGGCTCAGCATAATTACCAGTTGGCCAGCTGCCAAGTTGGACTTTAGGATTTAAATTTTCATCCACAAAAATGACATGTATTTATTTATTTGTATTTAAGAAGTTCCAGTGCCTATTGTGTCTAGGTGCACAAACAAAAGCTTTCAGCCAAATGTAAATATGCACTGTCTGAATTAATGTCCACTAATGAAAGCCCTTCCTAAACAACCTAAACTAACATACCCTCTGACATCTTTAGGTTCCTTCATGCTCTTTCTCAAAGTCTGTAGAAAACATACTCTGCAATCTGCAATGTGACCTGTAGGTGAAAAAACTTAGAAGCTGACAGTCTAGTAGGGAAGTGGATTCCAGGATCCTGGATGAAGTACTGTACATTGCCCACTTTCAGTCAGATTACCACAAACTGCATTTTTTTTTGTCTCCTTTGCCTGAGGCAGTGAGTTCTCTGTTGGGTTTTTACTACATGCAGCTATCTACTATAAAATATATTCACAGTTAACAATCTAATTTAAAAAAAACTATGCTCAGAACCTAGAGTTTACTTGCTTTCTAAAAAAACCCCACATCAGCTCATGTATTAATGCACAGAAGGTTTCACCCTGATAGGCAGCTGAGCAACACAGCTGCTTGTTCACTTTCCCTCAAGTAGGACTAGGGGTAGAATCAGAGGGGTAAAGATGGGAAAACTTTTGCATTGAGATAAAGGGAATATAATATTTTTTTAAGAAGGGGGTGGGGGCAAGTACAACCCCCCCCCCAATAAACAAAATCAAGTAAAAAAAGTGATGCAAAACAAAACACTTGCTCACCACCAAACGACCAATGCCCAGCCAGTGCCTGAGGAATGGCAGCTCTTGCTATTCCTCCACCACTAAGTTTTATTGCTGAGCATGGCATCATATGGTATGAAATATCCCGTAGGTCAGTTGGGGTCAGCTGTCCCAGCTGTGTCCCCTCCGAATTTCTTGCACATCCCCAGCCTCTCGCTGGTGAGGCAGTGTGAGAAGCAGAAAAGGCCTTGACACTGTGTAAGCAAAGCTCAGTGAGAACGAAAACATCCCAGTTTTAATCACAAATCTAAAACCTGTTTTAATCACAAATCTAAAATGTAACACCATGCAAGGTATTGTGAAGAAATTTAACCCTGTCACAGTCAGAAACAGTCCAAGGGGAAATCACTAAATTGATGCGGACAGCTCTGCAGAGCCTTTATAGCTATTCTTAAAATGATAAGAGTCCGTTTTTAAAACTGAAGTATGGATAAGGATTTGCACTAGTATATCAAATATACTGCCACTGAACATAGTGGAATGTTGTTACTGATAAATAGTAACTGAAAAGTCCAAAGCGAACTGTTACTAATGGCAAGACCTTTAAGATATTCCAAATGTAACAGACGAAATTTTGTGGTTTAAGCAAAGAAAGGCAGTTTTCCAGAAGCTTGGCTTCAGCATACTTATGCAATAAGGGGGAGCATGCCAGTATTTGTTTTCATTACTACTGCCAAAAGTGCATCTTTCTCAGCTAATTCTTCTAGTTGTCCTTTCACTTGCAGAATCCAATTCCTCTGAAGTTCCCTGAGCTTGTAAAGTTCTTCTAATACATTCCTTAACTGGCAGGCTCTGAGTTTTTCTTGTTCATACAGTTTCTCCTTCAACCCCTGTGTGATTTGCAAGCATTCCAAATGTCTCATTTTCATATTTCTTACTTCTAATATATCCATTTTATGATACATTTTATCTTAGTATAGAGAAATCTGTCAGGACATTGCCATGATCTCTGCCTCCAGTTGTTCATTGATTTAATACAAATTTTTACTCTTCAGTTCTAATTGTTTGATTTTGTTGTCTTTGTCTTCCAGTGTGTCCCTGGCATCATCCACTTCTCTGTATAGGTTTTCTACTGATGTCCTCGAACAGCTTGCACTGGCCTGCAGTCACCTGAAGGCATCCTTCAAATCTTCACTTTCTTTCAGTAAATTCTGATTTCCAATATCTAGCTCTGCTACTGTTTCTCTGAGGTGCCATCTTTGCTTTTGCAAGTTTTAATTTCTGAAAGAAAATTTATTAACCAGAGAGGTTTTCATGTTAAACAGACAAAGCATGGTCAAGGTGGCAGAACACTGCTGTGCTCTGAGATCTTCCAGCCTGCCCAAGTGTGACATAGTGTGGATGTCACTATTCCATTGTCCCTAACTGCCTGCTCCTATCGGGCAGCCATTGCTTGCAAGATATTGTGAAAAAAAAGTATCAGAAGATGTTGTTCAGAAAATTAAGAGCTTTAGGGTAAAGTTACTTCATTAGGAATTAGTTGAGAGTGCACAGAAATATATCAATTTTCAAAACAGCTAAGTATTTAACAGAGTGGTGAAAGGCACCATGGTAGGAGTGATGCTTTTTATATATTTACTGAATGAATGTTCAAAAAACTGTTATGAACAGTGAAGTGACCCTGTTTTTAGATGATATAGCATTCTGCATGTTAGAGCAATTCCAGCTGAATTGTACATGAGATTCTTAGATAACAGTAACCATTTAGGAGACAAATGTGGAAATCATGGTGCATAGATCGATAAAACAGCAATCCCCATAACACTAGCAGCAGCAAATAGAATTCAAACTGGCTTAAAAAAAATATGTAGGGTGAAACTACTGGGGTGTTCTTGCAACAGAGCTCCTGTAGCCCTCTCTCCTTGGCTCTCCCACCTGTCTCCTGCTCCTATCCATGGCAATTCTCAGCCTTGGTTTTTCTCCACCCTGAACTTTGTATACAAAGGTTTGTAATACCTTTGGTTGTCAGCATATTTTATCTATGCCTCTACTGTGGGTATTTTCAAGGTAAGGAGTAGCCTAGAATAGCTGTATACAGCACTGAGTGTCATTGCTATTTTCACACCAGTCCCATCCTCAAGTACTCCAGTACCAGGACAAGCAAAGTAGCCTGCATAGGGCTGTCCACCCCATTCTCCAGTGGAGATCTGTGGCACCTTTAGAGCATCCATGTGTTGGAATAACTAATGAGGTTTCCAAGCCCAGCTCATCAATCATCAAAGTTTCTTCAGAGTGTCTGCCAGCAGTTCTTTTGCTTTGCTAACAAGTGTCCTTCCTGGGGCAGAGTCCACAGGTTTCATTATCTCGGCACACTTTCACACCAAATCCATAATGTGGTGTGTCATGGCTCTCCCAGAACTCAACTGTCCTGCTTCTGTTTGTCATGACTTGTAACAGGCTGAGCACATCCCTACAGCAAATGTCTCATTCTTCATTCTCAATGGCTGAAGTACACCAATGACACCTTTCCCACAGAAGGAAAAGGAGGCATTCATGAGATGGAGCTTGGACAATACAGGAAGATTTTATTCAGTTGCATACCTTTTTGTGAAGTGAGTTAATTTAGATGAGCTGTATTAACTATTAATTTCCCCCTCTCTTTTCTTCCACTAGTTGGCAGTGGGTCTCCCTGTTGTTTGAAATCAATTAGCAGGTGTACAGCACTGCAGAACCAGCAGCTTTGCAAAGGATTTTCCCTGTCTATGCTGATTCTCCTTCACTACTGTTACATAATCCTCTCCTTCTGGATGAGTTATTCTTCCATTTTATGCTGTTCTAGCATGAAATTACAAAGCCCCATACTGCAAATTAGATTTCAGTAGGGATATCAGGTGTATCAATAAAGGCAATTTCAAGTGGTCTCAAAAAATGCCCTCTTTAAATGTCTCTTGAATGGAAGCATCCACTAATGTTGTAGGGAAAACAAAGAGAAAAGGCAACAAGAGCAAGAAAAATTGTGATATATTTTGCATTGTAAAGCTTGAACCTGTTGGCATCATTTTCAGTGTGCAAAGTCCTTACTGTTTTAATAAGGCTGGGATATGCAGCAGCTCTGCATGTGCAACAACTGACTTGTAACGAAATATCTTTGAACCATGTCCCTTTAAAACACACTTCCCCAAGAAGCAGAAAGGGTGGGGGAAGATGGAAGGAGATTCAGAAATATGCCATGAACTTCTATAGAAGGGAAACCTTGTTAGGAGACATGAGGTTATGTCCCAACTTATTTTAATCCATATGGGGTTCATTCATCATAGCTAACCTTCAGTATAACACATTCCACCAGCTACAGGAAACCCAAGGAAGACTAAGGAGAGTGATAATCACTGAAAAACCCTGCTGATGACTCCTCGCATGGCTTCAGGCTGCCTCTTGAAGACTCCATGTGGTTGTTTCAGAAGTGCAGCCTCCCTGCCTGTGTTGTATATTGATGCAGGAGAGCAAGACAAACTCCTGTAGACAATAGTGAGGGAATATTACAATTTGAGGAGGATAAAGTTCATCCTTTGAAACTAAAAGAAGCTACTCCTTGGACCACCATGGTTTGGCATAAAACTGGAAAAGAAGCATCTACATTCAACATCATTTCGTCTATTGTTATTACTAGAAAATAAGTCCAAAATTGTAATTTGAAAGGAAGTTGGAAAGCCAGAGAGTTACACCAGAGCCACACTGGACCTGCTGTATTTATGAGTATTCAGGAGGTTTAGAGGTAGGGATAAATAAAAGGCAGCAAAGAAAAATGCCTTGTTGAATAACATGGAAATGCTCTATAACAGCAGAAATCAGAAAGTTATCATCTATTTTAAACTCATTCATGATTGAACAAAATGACTGTTTGTGTCAAAAGGAAGTTGTCGAAGGAAGGGAATGAAGATTTGGCCCTAACTTAATTTCATGCTCCCCTTGCTTTGGACTGATAAGCACCAAATTAACTTTGTGCTAATCAAGAGGTTAGGAAACATTATAGAGATGGATGATTTCTGCTGATTACAGTAAAAAAATATATTTTGTCTTCACATTTAGACAATACAGCAGTGCATTTCTCATAAAAGAATTAGTTTTACAATATTTAAAACTTTTAATGCACAAAAGTAGAAAGCCTTTAGAAGCCTTTTCTTTCTCTTCTCTCTTCAGACCCCTATCTCCCCTGCCTACCCCCATCCTCAGCGCTTCACCACTTCCATTGACAGAGCAGCAGGAGGGAGAATCAAATAGAAAATCCTGTTGTTCTGCTTTCTCTTTTATTATATTCAATACTTGAGCCAAGAAATCAGGAAGAAGTTTAAAGCTTCTGTTTCAACTTCCCACCCTGTTCAAATTCTTGCTCTCATTTTGTTTGTCTGAAACTTTGCTCTCTTAGAAGCTTGCCAGTGTGTTTGAATGTGTACGTGTGTACTTACAGGCATATTTATGCCCTTGTTTTTTCAGTCAAGTGATATTACAAAATGTCTTTTCATTTCTAACAGGCTTCAGTCATCTCTATAATAAACATGTCCTTTAACAAAATTCTCAACCTTAATGCTTTTGAAATGTCTCTAATTTACTGACGTTTTCTCTGAGCCCCTCATCAATTTAACTATTCAAATTGCTAACACTGTTAATAATTCCTCTGTGTCCAGCAGATCCACTGCAGACCTTGAAATCCCTCTGATGCCTCTGCAGACAAGAACACATCTGGTTGTGCATCCATACCATGCTGGATCAGAGTACTTATTAGCCTGGCAGCGGAGTCTCATCACTATGCAGTGTGATGATTAACAGCTTCATTTTCACCATTGCCATCCAGAAGGGCCTCTCATGGGGTCATTTCCTCCCCTCACTTCTATCTTACACTGTTATAATTCCACTTATTTCAGCACTTGGAGAACAGCATGAGCACGAGGGTCTGTATTTCTAAGGGTTTGTGGGGAAGATTTTGAGAAACATTTGGAGCTGCATGCCTAATTTACTTCCATGCCTTTGAAAAAGTCCAGATGTCTGTACTTTGGGAAAGATTTGAAGGGGAAGCAGATGCAGGCTGACCTGTCTTCAGACAAGATCCCAAATTTTCATAATGGCCCAATATATGCTCTACTGGGACATTTGGACTGAAGATACTGAAATAAGCTACACATGACCTTGCTGCACACCAGCTGAACTGTGTGCTCTTACCCTGTGCTATATAAAAAGCATTTGGAAATGGCTCACCTATAGGAGGCAGTTCAGGCCTTGGAGTGTTTTGAATTCCACCTTTCTAGACAAAGCTTCCATGCAGAGGCAGCTTGTTAAGTGGCTCACCTCAAAATTTCCTGGGCAGAAGTGCTTCTATCAGTGGTGGTACATACCACTTGCTAGTCATATGTGACAGTTCCCTAAAAAAGACCCTCCTGCATGTACAACCAGAATAAGGAGATGAACTGCTTCTGCTGACACTGCTGCAGTCAACAAAAATAACCAAACAAATTCAAACAGGAACTGGATGGTCTGCAGTAGAGAGCCAGGAGAGCAGCTGTAAACTAGCAGTGCTTCAGGGGGGAATCCTTTCAGAAGTGCAGCCCAGTAACTACAGCATGAGGAACTTGGTAAAGATTTCTAGAACCGATGTCTTAACCACAGATTTCCTGGTAACCAAGATACTTAAACCTTCTGCGTCTTGGTTTCCTTGTTTGTGAATTTGCAGTTGAGATAACCATCCTGGCTTATGTTTACAAAATGCCTTGTGATACTGCAAGGGATGTTACTGGCTGCATGCAGGGAGTATTTTTTCTATAGGACAGCATATGTGTCCTTTTCAGTTTGCCTTGATAGCTGCCTGTTCTGTAAAATTGGGGTATTAAAAATTACTGAGCAGCTGAGTGATGGTCTCAATGCCTTTGGAATTGTGGATAACTGTGAAAAGTTGTCCACTGAAAACAGAAGCCTGCCTCTCTGAACAGTATTTGCTTCTTGAAAAACAGTTTTGCTTCCATGAAAAACAAGGTTAGAAACAAATCTAGGAAAATAATGTCAGAATAAAATGTCATTTCTCCACTCAAGTAGCATTTTGAGGAAAATAAAACATATAATTTTGTAGCTCTGATGAATTCCTATATGGATTACAAAGTTCATAGAATCATACAATATGCTGAGTTGGAAGGAACCCATCAGGATCATTGAGTCCACGTCCTGGCCCTGCTTCGGACACCCCAAGAATCACACCACGTGCCTGAGAGCATGAACCAAACGCTCCTTGAACTCAGACAGGCTTGGTGCTGTGACCACTTCCCTGGGGAGCCTGTTTCAGTGCTCAACCACTCTCTGGGTGAAAACCCTTCTCCTGGTATCTAGCCAAAACTAAAGTCCCTAAATGGAACTAAATTAAATCATTCCCATGCAACACTTCTGAATCATATTATGTAGGAGCAACTGGAGCAGAATTTGGTCCTCAATCAGATGTTTTATGAAAATATACGGACACAAATTATGAACTTCAGACTCGGATCAAAATCTAGTAAAGTCACCAAGGAAAAAAAAGGAAGCGAAAGCAGCCACATCTTCAACATCTGATAAGCAGGACTGTGAGCTGTGAAGGAACTGTTAGTTGTGGGATAAAGAATGTCACTGAGTATCCTGCTGTATTTAACTTCTTTTCAAGGCCAGCTCTATCAATGGGGCTAGCAAGTGCAGCAAAACATTTCGAACAGCTAATTGTCCAGTAAAGATGTGTGGGAGATTTGCTGCTTTGCCTGGCTCAGCACAACCCAGAAGAGCTGCCAGTCCTGCTTCCCTTCATCTTTCAGTCTCAGATGCTGCTGACATGCTATTGCTGACAGGATCTGTTTCCCCATATGTATTCATTTGTAATATTAAAAGTAGCTCCTGTGTGCATAAAGGCTGAGTGAATAGGGAGGCATTCTTCTCTTTTGTTCCATCGTCTCTGGAGAGTCTCCACAGCCATTTTCAAACAAGCTCAGAACAATGTTTGAACATTAGTTAGAAACTTATATAGAAACAATATAAGGAAGCAGTCAACATAGGAGATGAACATGCATTAGAAAACATAAGATCAGGGTTTAAAGCTCTTGATGTTGCCATTGCATTAGCATAAAATCTTTATTTGTATCCCTTACTCAGTCAATAGAAAGGAGAAAAGAAAAAGGCACATTCCCTGTAGCTTCATCTTGGCCACACTCAGATTATTTCTCTAAAGACATGAAGGAATAGAATCATAGAATCATTTAGGTTGGAAAAGACATTCAAGATCATCAAGTTCAAATATAATCCTAACACTGCCAAGTCCAGCACTAAACTATGCCTCTATGCCCCACATCTACACATCTTTTAAATACCCCCAGGGATAGTGACTCCATCACTTTGCTGGTCAGCCTGTTCCAATGCCTGATCACCCTTCTTCCTTGAAGAAATTTTTCCTGATGTCCAGTCTGAACCTCCCCTGGTGCAACCTGAGGCCATTTCCTCTTGTCCTATCACTTACTACTTGTTTGTTCCTATCACTTGGGACCCACCTCACTACAGCCTCCCTTCAGGTAGTTGTAAAGAGCAATAAGATCCTCTTTGTGCCTCCCTTTCTCCAGGCTAAACAAGCCCAGCTCCCTCAGCTGGGAGTCAGTCCTCACAGGACTTGTGTTCCAGCATTGTTGTCCTTCTCTGGACTTGCTTGAGCATCTCAATGTCCTTCTTGTAGTGAGGGGCCAGAAGTAGACACAGCACTTGAGGTGTGGCCTCACCGGTGCCCTGTACAGGAGGACGATCACTGCTCTGGTCCTACTGGCCACATTATTCCTCTTACACGCCAGGATGCCACTGGCCTTCTTGGCCACCTGGGCCCACGGCTGGCTCATGTTTAGCTGGCTGTTGACCAACACCTCCAGGTCCTTTTCCACCAGACAGTTTTCCAGCCACTCTTCCCCAAGCCTGTGGCACAGCATGGGGTAGTTGTAACCCAAGTGCAGGACCAGTCACTTTGCCTTGTTGAACCTCCTGAATGGATTTAACTCCATTCACCGCCACCCTTTGAGCCCAGCCATCCAACCAATTTTTTACCCAGCCATGGGAAGCCAATTTCTCCAGGAGAATGCTGTGGGAAATAGTGTCAAAGGCTTTACTAGGCTACAGGTAGACAACAGCCACAGCCTTTCCCTTGTCCACTAGGTGAGTCATCTGGTCATAGAAGGAGATCAGGTTGGTCAAGCAGCACTTGTTTTTCCTAAACCCATGCTGTCTGGGCCTGATCCCCTGGTTGTCCTGTATGTGACATGTGATGGCACTCAAGGTGACCTGCTCCATGATCTTCCCTGGCACCAAGGTCAGGTTGACAGTCCTATAGTTCACCATATCCTTATTCTGGCCTTTATTGTCGATGGGCATCACATTTGCTAACCACCAGTCAACTGGGTCGTCCCTGGTTAGCCAGGACTGCTGGTAAATGATTGAAAGTGGATTGGCAAGCACTTCTAACAGCTCCTAGAGTACTATAGATTTCTGTGTCTAAGTGGTGTAACGGATTGCTAACCATTTCCACCTGGATTGTAAGGTCTTCATTCAGTTCCCTGTCTTCCAGGTCAGGGGGCTAGATACACCAAGAACAACTGGTCTTACTATTAAAAACTGAGGAAGTATTTAAACCTTTTCCTTATCCTTTGTCACTGTGTTTCCCCCTGCATCCAATAAAGGATGGAGATTCTTCTTACCCTGTCTTTTGTTGATAATGTATTTACAGAAACATTTTTATAATCTTTTACTGCAGTTGCCAGATTAAGTTCTAGTTGGGCTTTGGCCCTTCTATTTTTTTCCTCATATAGCCTCATGATATCCTCATAGTCTTCCTGAGTTGCCTACCCCTTCTTAGAAAGGACATATGCTCTCTTTTTTTCTCTCCTGTGTTGCAGCCAAGGCTCTCTGTACAGCCAGGCTGTTCTTCTTGACAGCCACCTCATCTTTCAGCACATGTGGACAGCCTGCTCCTATGTCTTTAGGGTTTTATTCTGGAAGAATGTCAGGTCTTCCTGACTCCGTTGACCTTCAGCCTACCAAGGGACTCTCTCAAGCAGGTTCCAGCAGAGAGATACTCAGTTGGTCAAAGGTCTGGAGTATCTCTTATGAGGAAAGGCTGAGGGACTTGGACCTGTTCAGCTTCGAGAAGAGCGACTGAGAAGGGACCTCATCAATATATATAAGTATTTGGAGGGAGGGTGTCAAGAGGATGGAGCCAGGCTCTTCTTGGTGTTGCTAACCAATAGAACAAGAGGCAATGGGCAGAAACTGATGCACAGGAAGTTCCACTTGAACATGAGGAAGAACTTCTTTACTGTGTGAGTGACCAAGCACTGGAACAGGTTAGCCGGGGGGGTTATGGAGTCCCCTTCCCTGGAGATATTCAAGAACCATCTAACACAATCCTGGGCAATGTGCTATAGGATGACCCTACTTTATCAGGGAGGTTGGACCGTGTGACCTACTGGTCCCTTACAACCTGACCTATGCTGTGATTCTGTGAACCACTGACCTCATCGTTGTTCAGTTCCACCTGCGGAGCCTCACACCTATTATGCCAGGGCACCTGAGAACGTGGGGTAGTCACAGAGGAGTCCCAACTGCTGCACTGGGAAGGAACTTGCCACTACTACCCCCTATCCCTTAAGTCCTACCACGTGAATATACAGGGAGCATATATTTCTTCCTATCAAGATCAAAAAGGCGGGGAATGGAAGGATCTGTCAAAGAAGGTTTAGCCTCCAGTGGGTAAACCACTCCACGATAGGGGCAAAGCAGCTTACTTCTCTAAGAAACAAGGAGGACATTGTGTGGTGATTCAGAAATCAGGCCATGATGCATAAATGCATTTAGGTGATTGAGTTGAGTGGGTTGCCCAAATGCCTTTGTGGATCTTAGCATGTATATGTACATAAAAGTTATTAGGAAAGGCTGAAGGAAGGGCAATTTTTAGTCTTATGAAGAGAAGGCAGAGAGGAGATCTTATGGCTATCTGCAACAACTTAATGGGAAAATGTGAAGAAGAAATGCCACCCATTCTCAAAGTTATTCCCATTCTCAGGAGACAACCACCCTGTCGTGGAGTAGTAAAAGGAGATGGGGGCATTAGGTTACTTACTCCCAGCCACTTGAGGTATCTCTGAAAGACTGGACCTTTGTCTTCCTTTTTCTGACAGCTATTCCTTGCAGATTCGGGGAAAGTACTCATTAATCTTCCTCCATTTGATTTCTGTATTTCTGAAGAATTTTAAATAGACAAATGGGGCCAGTTCACTTTCCTTAGCAGGGTATTTTCTCAATTGCTTTTTACCTTTGAGACCTTGTGCACTCAAGCTATTTGCAATGTCTGCTTTAGAGTACATTCAGCTCAACTTATTCGGCATTTGAGGCTTCACAGCTCCTTGCTCATATCCTGACACACGAGCCCATACCTTAAAACACAGTCCTCCATATTATGAATGCGAGCAGGAATTACCTGTGACTTTTTAATTCTGTCTCTGGTCTATCTGTGGACTAACTTAGTTTCTTGTTCTCGTTTTCTTCATAACCCTTAAAATAACCTTGTTTTTTCTGCCTGTAAAAAAGTACTAATAAGAATGACTTTAAAAAGTGGACTCTGCCTTGACATTAACAATTAAAACAGTCCTTGTCATGATTAGGCATCCTGAGCTATAAACATGCTGCTACCTGCACATGACAGAAAAATAACTAACAAATACGGTATAAGATTCTGTAGAATCTCTCTCCCTTAGAGATCACTTTGATGGTGTGAAACATTCTTGTGTAATTTTCTGTGGAAAGGGAAAGAGAGCATCAGTTCCGTTGCATATGACAGAAAGGACAATGGGGACTTGCAGTTTAACAAGCCCAGTCTACACAAGAAATTGAAGTAATTCTAAATTAACATAACTAATTAGCAACCTTAGATAACATAATTGCTATGCAGAACTTCCCAGTTTTAGTTAGCATTCTGTATTAACTACTATGTAATTATTAAGGCACCATACTCAGCACCAGCAACTTAATTACGATTAGTATTGCTCCAGTCTCAAGCTTGAATGCGGATGATTAATAAAACACAATTATTTACATTGTAATTGTGGCATTTTAATTAAACTGAAAATGCACTTGGTTTTCTTTTTGTCAGAGTGTTAATTTTTTAAATTAAGGTCAAATCTTTTTGTCAAGCTTTTTTTTTAATCCCTAATTGCAAGTTAGATAGACTGATCTCTTTTCATCTTAAGAAAAAATTGTGACTGTTTGTGCCAAATTAGTTGGGGTAGCAAAACAGTCTTGTTGCCCTGGAGTTATGTAATCCCAGTGCTAATAAACAATACCTTGATATGTGTTTCCCATGATCTTAAGTAACTTCAGTGTATATAAATCCTACTTAATTTTCTTTTAGAATTAGTCTTCACAAGGGTCAATTTGTTATTACTTATATTATGGCAATAGTTTGAAGGTCCTGTTGAGACCAAAGAATTGACAGACCAAGACCAAGAGTGAAAGGGGAAGTGTTGGCTTACAAAAGTAAAATGATCTGCTCATTGTTACTTAATATGTTACTGTCAGAGCCAGGAATAGAGTCAAAGCTTCCCAGCTCTTATTTCTGTGCTCTGATGCTAGATCACATTGCTTCTCGTGTTTGAAAGTTTAGAAATGTCAAATGTGTGGCGAGGCAGAGGCTTAGTCCCTATTTTCACAACAGGCCTCCTGGCCTTAGTAATAATTAAAGATTTTTTTAAATGCATTTTTGTAACTCCTTTGATTTCAGAGGATTTCTTTCTGATTTACACTAGCATAAGATGGATGAGGCCTGGAATTAATAGCTTTCTTTGGAATGTCTAAACACAGTAAGGTTTGCTTATATAGAGGAAGAGTGATTTCCCTGCCATTACCTGGAGAAATTTACCATGTATTTGCAGCAAGTTCTGCCCCAGTTTTTGCCCACTGAGAGACTCTCGGTGATTGCCATTAGAAACTTTATAGGTAAGATTCAGTTTCTTTTTATATAGCCAGGATTTAACTTAACTCAAAATGTCAATGTGTTTGCCTTGGGGGAGAATAGGAAGGAGAATTACCCAGTCTATTTCAGAGATTAGTCTTACTTGTGCTTGCTTTATTGCTGTATCTTCCAAGTTATAGGACTGGAAGCCCAGAGGTGAAATGGCTGAACATTGGATCAAGAGCCAGGTTTTTGGGAGCAGAGTGAGAGAGGATTTGTCAGGCAGACTGACTGAAAGCCATGATAGACAGAAAATGAAGACTGGAAAAGACCCAGAGGGGAAAAAAATATCTATCTGTTTGGAAAAGAAACAGGTTATGGAAAGGAGGATGCTTTGAGCTGAGCTGCTTAAAACAGAAGCAAGGAATTAGCAGACTTTGGAAGCTGAAGACCATGTAGGAAGCAAACATGGAAGCTGGGAAAGGGAAGAGAAGAAAATGTTATAATTGCAGTGCCACTCAAATGTGATCTAATCTCTGGCCTGGGCAAATCCAAGACCTTTGTGTCTGCTCAGCCCAGCACAACAGTGAAATGACTGACTGCCAAGAAAGGGGAAACCAATTGTCTCTTTATATAGTGCAGATATCTCTGGAGCTGTACATTAAACACTTGATGAAACTTAAACAGATGAAGACACTTTCAGTCTATAAGGAAGAAAAGTCTATGTCCACTATGCAGATTTATAAATATGTCCAAAATTTCTAATTTTTAGAGAGGCCTAGTAAAAAGGCCTCCCCAAAATATTTTTCCCATATGGGATGGGAATAGGTCACTAAGGCAAAAAAATAGAAAAAAACACACAAAAACTGATGCAAAAGCAGATCAACAGGTAAAACAAAGGAGCCTTTTGTGAGAAAACTCATGCAAGACTTCTCATCCACTTCAAATTTCCCTTTTACATTGGAAAATCCTTATTTTTAAAGATGTAATTAGCAATAATTGTAGGGTTGTGTGCTCTTCTCTTTTGATTCTTCTGCTGCTGTATCTTCTGTGAATCTGCTATGTTCTTATGTATGCAAAAGAAGACACAAAGCCCCCTACTCCAGGGATCACTTGTCTGTTGTTTTTGTTGCAGATCTCAGTCTCTGGAGATTATTTTTCAGTTACTTAAGAAAATCTGGCTGAATTTCAAGACATTATAATAATGAACCAGGTGAGGACAGGGGATTTCTAGGCATTAAGAGGGGTACTTTCATTTTATCCTGAAGCAGACACATAAAGTTAGGGATGGCAGCTTAATTCCTGAAGCCACTGGAGGCTTTGGGAATTTTCACCAATTTAGTGAGAAGATAACAGAGTTGATTTACTCCAGCTAAAGAGTGAGCTACATTCTCCAGTGCTGTACAGTCATCACTGAAGTGGCCTATATGATGGCCTCATTAGCCTTGAACGATCTCAGCTGAGTTCTACTGCTTAGATAAAACAGAAGGACTCTAAAGCTTTTCTCAGTCAGATTTATTATCAACATTCTCATCTGTATCTGGTGAGAAGAGTGTGACTTTGTCTTCCAGAGGTAATCCCTGCCAGAGTAATCCCTACTTCTAACACTTCAAGATTACTTAGCTGCATTACACTTTATCTTAACGCCCCTGGGAAACTCAAACTGAGGAACAATTCCATGACCAATTTTCAAAGCAGCATCATGACAAAATTATTATTACACCAATATTTCTGGGTCTGTAGCAGCTGGTACTAGGTTTCTAAATGGAGTTTAAAATACTAGAGTCAACCTGTAAATCCCTAAATTTATTGGATACAGTTACCAGAGGGACTGCCTCTTGATTCCTTTGCAACTGTCCTGGCTGAGATTTCTAGGGGCACTTCAGTGGGAATTCTCTGACTATAAATCAAAGAGGTCACAGTCAGACTGCTTTTCACAGGGACGGGGTAAGGGCTGGAGATACTTGGGGTGAAATTTGTATCTTATAGAAGTGAAAGGAATTGGTTAGTGCGATTTTACTACAAATTTCATATATCTGCATTTCACAGGGTAGGAATGAAGAGCAGAGCATGAGTCTCCTCTGCACAGGGGCTTTTATGAACTTACATCCATTTAATTACTGCTCTGTACTTAGTGCTTTTGGGGCAAGAGGCAGAGTGCTTTGCTGCTGCAAAGCACTGTCCCCTGAAAAATTCCTATTTAGTTTCAGTGGCTCTAGATCAGACCTATTAAAGGAATAACCATAGCAAAAGCCCTTACAAGAAAATCAAGCTAGTTAAATATTGACAGCTTCTGTTTAGAATAATAATACTTTCATAAAGCAGAGTTACAAACGTATGATCTCTATACAATGAATTAGATAAATCTTGAATGCTTTGCTTTTTTTGATATTTTTCTATTACTTTCATTTAAGGAGCTTTTTGTTATGACTACTTGCACCTCCAAATGTAATGTCTTTCATGTAATGTTTGGGATGTAATATACTTCTGATTTTTAAAAACTAAAAAAATTAATTAAAACAAAAAATAAATTGTCCCATTACATGGTTAAGCATATTCACCTTTCACTTCCAAGAGTTTAATCAGAAGATGGAGCACTGCAAAAATCTCAAGATCTATATTTCATTAAACAAGTAAATACAAAGGCAGTCATACTAAAATTGTGTGAAATAGAAAGACACATCTTGCTTAAGTACAAACAATATTAGATTTTGATGTAAACCATGATCATTCAGAAAAGTATAGAGTCACATGGTTTTTATGCCCAATTTTTTTTGCCATAGTTCCTTTCTTCTTCAATTTTTTTTTTTGATAATTCACAGGAAAACAGAAAACAAGCAGTGCCCACCCCTCCACCATTACAGTGGTTTGCTTGTGTTTTTTAAATTATGTTAAATTTATGTTTATTTTAGTTAGATCTTTCCTAGGTATGTCTAGATAGATTTTATTTTGGATAGTATATGAGGTAATTGGGGAGTTATGGAGTCTGTCTGTTTTTAGAACTTAAATAAGTAATCCCTCTGGGCCCTTTACAGCTAAATACTAATTTTCCATTCTCTTTATATATGCCAGTTAGAATTTCATGTCTGCTTCTTGGTTCCATGTGATATTCTCCCATTCTTTGCCAACACTAATAGGTAAGTAGCAAATGGAGCTGGGGATGTTTAAAGAAGGACAGAATGAGCTCATGCTAAAGGTAATCACGGGTACCCTGGGAAACTGTATTCTTTCCTTGCCACTGTGCTAATCTTCAGATAATATGCTGCAAGATAAGAAGTCACATATTTTATGTACATTCATTAATTTCTTCCTACCCGTTAAGTATCTGATCAGATGAGCTAAGAATTTGCAGCTAAAATTATTGTCAGTGAGAACTATTTAATTCATAATGCCCAACACAAAGTGAAGAAACAATTTGCACTCAATCACTCTGTCTCAATTTCCATCTGGAAAATGTGAACAAAAATAATTAAATTAACAAGAATGTTGTGGGGAAAAAAGTGTGAAGTATTGGCATATTACAGTGATGACTGCCATGGGAAAACCCATAGGGAAATTAACAATTGTCTCTTTATAAGGATTTGATCCACATTCAGTAAATAAGTAAGATCTGCTGACTAAACATTTAGCAATGATAAAGAAATTAACTTTTTTTGTTAGCTAAAATTAAAACTTCTTTCCCTGGAAGAGGTATGGTCACTTAAAAAAAAATCCTGACATGAGATTGTATTGCACTTCCATCAGCTTAAACTCAGGAGCTTCCCAACTTTAAAGCTGTCTGGCTAGTGTTATTCATACGAAAAATGGCAAAACCATAGCTGAATACAATTAAAATATTTTTTTATTATTTTTTTTTAAATAAGGACACAGCCTCTATGCAGTATGTAAAGGCTCCATGGATCACCCCTAAACTTACAGCATTTAAGCTGTGAGTGAACTTTCTGATAACTTACAACTAAATCCATTAAGTAGATTAAGTTAAATTAATTAAAAACAGTGTCCTACCAGAGATCTGTCATCTGTAGCACTTTTGATTTGGACATCAATGACCTTCCTGACAAATAACACACATATATCCAACTTTTCAGATAGCAAAAAAACTACAAAATCCCCTCTTTGAAGACATTAAATGGAGGTTAGCAATTGTTATGATTATTTAGGTTAGCGACAAGCTTGAGTCAAGTTAGCATGTGTCAGCATTTGTGGAGATCAAGCACAGAATAATGAAATAGGGGTCTGAATGTCTTAGTCTGATCAGGGAAAAGCAACTCTAAAACTGTTAGCTGGCATGAAGACTCATGAGAGTAATGAACTGGCAGTTTAAATGATGATTAAGCTGAATAGTGTGCGCCAGGAGGACACAAACAGCTCTGTCACCAGGGAAGAAAACCAAAACCACAGCCTAGGAGACTGACAGCTCCTCATATCAATATCCTCATATTCTCTTTTCTATATTGCCAGAAGACTTGGGGGCAATGCAGGCTTCCTTAGGGCACGGCGAAGCAGGAATAACCTAAGTTGAACACTATGCCTGAATTGAATGTCCCAAGAGTGATGTCTAAATAGTGTCCATGTCTGAAAATTGCTCTCAGTAAGTGCTCCAACCTCTTAATTCTAAGCTTGCATTTACATGTGTGACTGAATTGTGCATGTGACTCCCTGGATCCTGAGCACTTTCTCATCCTGAAAAATTTTTTCCAACTTTGCCCTTCTCAGGTGGTTGCTCCTTAAGGTGCCTTTAGGCAAAAATACAGTGAACGTGACATTCTTTCTGGAAAGACCAAGGAGCTCTAGTTTACTTTACCAAGGAGCTTTTTACTTACTGCTTTCTCTTCACTCTTTCCAGAGTGCATCTTCCAGCTGTAAATCTATGTAAAGACTCCACTTACTCTGTCTCATGCCCTTGTGGCGAAGTTGGTGTGTTGAGCAGAGAGATGGACAAGGCCTCAGTGTCCGCTGCAGGGAGACACTAGCACATTGCCAAATATCAGATGCTGTGGTAAAAGTAGTTTGTTCACAAGCTGGGGGTCCCAAATATTTGTTGTTTACAGAGGTTTTTTTGCATAACGTGAACTCACGTATGGTTTCTTTTTGACATCTTGCCATGATTTAACCCCAGCCAGCAACAAAGCCCCATGCAGCCACTCGCTCACTCCCTCACCAGCAGGATTGGGCAGAAAATTGAGAGGGTAAAAGCCAGAAAACTCGTGGGTTGAGATAATGACAGTTTAATAGCTATAGCAAAAGCACTGCACACAAGCAAAGCAAAACAAGGAATTCTTGGGGGCAGGTAGGTGCTCAGCCATCGCCAGGAGAGCAGAACCCCATCACGTGTAACTGTTACTTGGGAAAACAAACACCTTAACTTCCATGTGTCCTCCCTCTTCTTCCTTCTTGCCCCCACTTTATATGCCGAGCATGCTGTCATGTGGTATGGAAAACCCCTTTGGTCAGTTGGGGTCAGTTGTCCTGGCTGTACCTCCTCCCAAACTTCCCATGCACTCCCAGCCTCCTTGCCAATGTGCCAGTATGAGAAGCAGAAAAGGCCTTGGCTCTGTGTGAGCCCAGCTCAGCAGTTACAAAACCAGCTCTTTATTATCCACACTGTTTTCAGCCCCATACTGGCCACGGTGAAGGAAAAATCAGCCCAAACCAGTACACAGCTGCAGGGAAGAAGGGCTTTCTTCCAGTTCATTGCTGACTTGTTCATCACGGGTCTGTCCACAAGGGATGGTGGAGTATGAGAGCTTTACTGACAGGCACCTGGCACCAGCTACATTGCTGACTGACATTATTCCTGTGTGTCTTGAGTTTGAACTCTCCATTGGTTCATAGAGATGTAAAGTTTAATTCCTCAATTTGTACACAAACACTAAATCAATGGGATTCCTGCGTATGCAAAACTCACTCAAGTCGATTATCTCTACTGGGTGTTAGATTAGACTCTGCCTGCAAGACAAATTGCACATACTTTGACTAAAACCAAAACCAAGGCTACTGTGAAATGTACTTTGAAATCTAATGCACCACATAATCGAAGAATGAGTTTACATCAAAAAGGCAAAATGACAAAAAAAATTGTCAGTAAGCACTATATTGATAAAGATACCTCTTCCATATGTCTGGCACCTGTCCATTTATGCTTGCATTGCTATTCTACCTATGTTCCTAAATCGTGGTGAAATGTAAGATTTCCATGTTTATTCATATTTCTAAAATATGTTGTTTGAGCAACTGAGGATGAAAGAAAGATGACTACTGTCAGGCAGCTGAAGGCAACTGATTTATTAGCTAAAGGCAACTGATTTATTAGCTACCCCAATTTGCCTCTACTTATGTCCCTTTAAGTAGTCCATCCTCACTGAACTTAAACTCCCATAAGGCAACACCACCACCTACAGCTCAAACATCAGACTCTTCACCACATCCTAATTGCACCTCTCTCTGTCCTGAACTAAAGCTTTACCAGATCCAATAGTAACAGATTACTTCTTTTGAAAATATGCAGTATCACTTTAATTCTTGTTATCCAAAATTAGAGGTTGGTTTGGAAATAAAAAAAAGGAAACAAAAGCAATGAAACACCTCAATGCAACTTGTTTAAACAAAAGATTCTTCCCTACGTCTTCATCCAGCAATTTGACTTCTGCAGTACAGGACTCACCATGTAATGCCTTTATGCTTTGTAAGCAGAACATTTTAGTTCCAGAGCAATCCAAGCTCCTCAGAAATTTGTGCTTCTGTATTTCTATGGAAAAAATAGCTTCGTCAACAATGGTAACTCATGAGATGTATGTTACAGAGAGAGACTCCTTTTCCTACTACTACAAATGGATACCACAGGATAAAAATCGTTTTACTCCAATCATATTTCAGTAATTATTTCTTACTTTGGTTCTTTGTCCCATGCTGCTAAACATGGCTTTGGCAGGCTGAAAGGGATGCTTCCCCCTTGGTTTCGCAAAGATGGGTGCAAGGTTGCCTAGCACAGTTGGGAGAACCATGGTCTCAATGGTGACAGTGATAGAGAAAGCTAAAATCTTTTTACTTACAGATAATAAGAGTTGAAGGGAATTGAGAGTGCCCACAGATGATATTCTGTCCCGTGGCCTTTACCTGCTCCTCCTTAAAGAAGTAAAGTCAATTTGTGAGCAGCTTTTGACTCCTAGAAGGCTGTTTGGTGCTTTTTTGTACAAGCATAGTCTGGCTCTTAGAGGGAACCACAAAAGCTTCAACACAGAAAAGGCCACTGATTACCTGAATTTATTGTCTGTAACCCTGGCTGTGCCTGTTTATGCACCATGTTTTCTATTGTCACCAGATGTACAGTTATGCAGAATAATGCATACAAATTGTTCTTAAGATGCAATCCTAAGCCACTCACGTAGCTGTTTATAGCTTTCAGCACCAAGATATTGGTTTATAGCTTTGGCATTACTCCAGTCAAAAAAGCTCTGTTCAAGTCTTTTGTAGTGTGTTTTCACATGATTAACCAATTGATGTTCAAAGTAGGCTTAAATGTGCTGTTTGAGTATTTCAGGGAACTGGAGGTAGCAATCATGAAAATTTAAAAAAATGAAGAAACAAGTGTGTGTCGATTTACTGGCAGCTTTGCTCAAATAGAAAGCTAAAAGTTCATTGGACAGGGCAGTTTCTTTTAGGGAAAAGGCATAGGAAACTTAATAAAATTTTATTTCAATGATCCATGAGGTCAGTGGTACTGATACCAATTTACATTAGCTGAAGATCTGAGCTTGTCTGTTTCTGCTTCCAGACCCCTACAGTATTCATGACATGCTATATATTACATTAATACTTACAGGAGTTAGAACAGATAATAGGAAAGGACTACTGCCAATGCTGAAAAGTGATTGACAGTGATTTATGATTAGATGCAGCCATGGAGATCTGTTGTGCAAACACCTAACAGAAAAGACCCAGAAGAATTTTGAAGATGTCATTCACAGGTGCTCCATTCTCTGAGGAGCCACAGATGTAAACAAAGAGAACTCTGGAGCCTGTTTTAGCATTAGAGCTGTGACTCCATTGCACCAAATTTACCCCCGCAGGTTAGGAGAACCCACGTGTGTGTGATGGATCTGTTCACACGCTTACAGGCTTCAATTCTGACAGGAAAATGCATTTTTTGTCCTGGATCTCAATAGCATTAGCTGCAAAACCTGTCTGCAATCTGACATCAGGACCCCCAACCCGAGGGGGGTGGACTTTTAACTTTGCGCCGTTAACTTTACACCAGAGGGCAGTAGCGCACATTTGCACTGGGTGCCTTCGGGATGAGAGTATGGAATAGGTATGCAACATAAAAGGGGATCCGGTGTACAGGAAGGAGGGGCCAGACCCCACCAACTGCAGAGTGTCGTGCCCTGCACACATCTGCCACCGTATAGAATATGTGAATCAGTGAGACTAAGAATTATTGGCCAGCTAGAACGATCTATGAAATTCCATGTTTGAAGTTAATCATGTTTGTGTTAGTCATGCATACTTGTTTTGCCTTAGACAATAGAGAGCACAAAAGTAACATGCTACATCATTTGCCACAGTTGTATGGGTTGCTGGGAATAGCTTAAATGCATTGTACTGTCACTAATGCTGGCAGAGCTACCAGCACGATTTCTGCATGAGAGGGCAAGAAGTTTTTGACTTGTAATTATCCAAATCTTTACAGGTGAGGTGGAAATTTTTTTAAGTGATCTTGGTACTCAGACATCTGACTTAGGTTCACACAGAGCTGACTTGCTGTCAAAAAGCTAGCCAGAAGTCTGCCATTTATAAACAGGTACATTTTGCAGAAGGACCTCTCAAACAATTTGTAAATTCAGTACAGTTCGTCCACAGACCTAAATCTTCTCCTGTCTTTACATATCTTATTTTCATCTGTCTTACTCTGTGTGTGCCTGTTCCTGTTATGCCACTTAGAGCTCTATCCAGATCACCCAGGAGTAATCAACTGTTGTTACTGATAGAACAATTTTTGCTATAGTGGGAAGCATCTTGACCCTCTCGGTTTTCAACTCTTCAGGATTCTGTTTTACAAGCAAAACTGTTTCTACTTTCTACTGCCTTTGAGATAGCTTAATTTCACATAATCGATAATCAGATGGTTCTTGTGACACATGCTACGTAGCTAAGCTTTAGCAGAAAGCAATTTGGTTGTGTTTTTTTTCTTCGCTTTTGAGTGTCCAAAGATTTCATGGTTTTTGGAAAGAAACATAAAAAAAAAGCTGCATAGTAGCTGCTGAATTTGGGCTCCAAATTCTGTTTCTGTTAATTGATTTTAACCCTGTTGCAGTGTACACCTCTCAAATGATGCTGAATAATGTATTTTATCTCTCTGAACCACGTCTGTCTTTGTGAACAGAGGAGAGTCATCACTGAGAGAAGGATTGTCACATTCTTATATTTGGCCAGTACTTCTTAAGGTATGGCTGTTACTCAGGTTTGGACCTCTACATCAAATTGTAAAATGAAAACTAATAATCTGTAAATGCTGACATGAACAACATATGTGTAGCATATTCCCCTTTTTAAAAAATGTGTTCTTTTTGTAAAAATGTCTACCAGAATGTGTTAAAGCCAGGTCTTGATTTTACCACCACTGATGTTTGTTTACTTGGTACACTTTTAAAAAGTCTATTTGTACTTGCTCAAGACCTGGTCTTTGGACTTTTGAGAGACGTATGACACTATTCCAATTTAAGTTCATTGCAGGTATTTTGCCTACTTCTACAATTCTGGGTCAGGCCTTGTTCACAAGTATTTCTTCCCATGTAAGTTGTGTGTTCTTAATTTTAGGTACATTTTATTTTTCTTAATCGCAAGTGGGATTAATGGAAAACCCAATGCAATACCACTTCTATGGCCTCTCTCATCCTGTACCTGTCAAGTTCTGGGATTGCCAATGTCAGTTTCTGTGATTTATCTGCCGGGGTGAAGTTGTTGTGACCTGCAATAACAAAGTACATCATTGTTGGCTTGCATGTTATAAAAATGATGCACAATACTCACATCTAAAAGTCAGAATAAACCTTTTACGCAGCTTTGTCAGTTCTACAAATGGTTGTAGTTAATCGATGCTATAAAACTTTCCTTCAGGCACTGGTATTCAGTGTTCACACTGGGAAATGCAGTTTGAGTCTGACATTTTAAATTCTGGTGGTATTATCTAATGAAATAACTCGAAGTTTGAAAATTCCCATCAGTAAAAAAGCACAAAACTACTGCTGAGTATTTAAAATCATCTTTTGGAGCATCGGGGGAAAAGATACATTGTACAGATGTTATCGTTTTGAAACTCTTCTCCTGCAGACACTTTTAACTTGACCAGAAGTTTACTGTCCCATCAGTGCAACCTTGTAATTTTCATCAACATTAATGGGATCTATGTGTATAAACTGATAAGGGCGTACATTGAATTCAAAATTCTTTTTTCCTTTATTAGCACATGTCATGTAAGTCCTGTCATGAAGAAGCCCTTGAGGCTTTTTTCTACCCTGTCATAACAAACACTGTAGATTTAGCAAGCAAGATTTCAGAATTTCTCCACTACGTAATTTTTCATTTTGTATTTTACTGATTTGCCATTTCTAGCAAAGAGAGGAAAGTCATTCAGGTGATGACTAACTGGAAATTCCATAGGCTTTTATCTGACATTTTAATAATGAATCAATGGATAGACATTTTCTTAAATTTAGGTGTAAAAAGAGTAAAGATGGCATTTGAAATTTTGCTCTTATGAAGCCCTCAAAGGGACAACATTATGTTTATCAAGGCCATTTTCTTAGCATTTCTTTAAATTTGGACACTCAAAAAAGGATGACATACAGAAAAGATGTAAAAAGATTGTGGTGGAAAAGGCAGAGAAATAAGAAAGCCTTCTGGGACTCTCCTCCTATAGTGCATGCTGTGCTGTATTCCAGGCAAGCTCGTGCCTAGAGGCCACAATCTATCCTTAAGTGTATGTGACCTACTAACCACAGTAGGAAAAAAAAGAGCAGGTGATCTGATTTACTGCTTTTCTGAGGGAATAACTTCTGCCTTGGCAGAAGAAATTTGTAGAGGGCACTAATGTTACTCCCATGGGGTTCACAGACCATTCCTCAGAGTAGTGGTGTCCCAGCTTTTCAGCATAACTATTGAAAAGGCCAGTGCAAACCGACCACATTAAAAAAAGATGATCCTTCAGTCATTTCGTTGGAGTGTTTGTTGTTCTCATTTCTAGGCAGGTGGAAAAGAACTGATAAGCAAAGAATACCTTTCCAATGCAATTTTTCAAGAATCTCAGATATTTCAAGAATACTCAAGGATCACCAAGTATATCATAAAGAGCAGATGAGGTGAAAATATTTTTTGAAAAGGACTGAAACAAAGAAAAGGAAGCTAAGGGCAATAATGGGATTTTAGACATCTCAATTTTGGGCTGCCTACTTTTAGCTAATTTTAATAGGAACTATGTTTAGGAAGGTGGGCATCTGCCCTTTTTGGTAACTGGGCCTCTGCTGGTGAAGTGGCAAATATCTGTGATACATAAACTCACTAGCTGTTTTGGCAGCTCTTGGTCAGAGTGACTTGACCAAGTTCATGCAGTAAATCAAAAGCAAAACCCATACAGCAGGACAGCGTCCTATTTTCCAAAGTTTGTTTATTCTACCAGTTTATAACACTTTCTTCCTGTTCAAGCTGAATCATTTAATCATTACAATGCTGTAGTTTGTTTCAGCTTTTTATATTGCCAGCAGCTGAGGATTTAAAAAGCACTTTGCTGTTCACCTTTTAGTCATCCTCATAACTTTCATCTGCATATTGTTTTATTTTGCTAGAGGCTTTCCTAATAGACTGTCATTTTCTCTGAAAAGCTGCATCACCTATGGAGCTGGGAACTGTGACCTTCTGGTGCTTGAATGGTTCTATGGAAACTTCAGAACATCTTTTACTTTTCCTTTAAAAAGAAGAGCCACTAAAACATAGGTTTTAGAGAGTCTGAAATCCCCTCCTACAAGTCTTTGCTCTTTGGGGAGGCAGGGAAAGTGCTTCAGCCTCCAGTATTCCGGACTGCCGTCTTCAATACCTCATGGATTTTGGAACTGTTTTTTCATTGTTTGATGAATAGTAATTGCACTTTCATCTTAGCAGCATTAGCACAGCTCAGTTGTATGATTATTGTTCTAGTATCTAGTAACATGATTCTAATATCTAATAAATATTGCATATAGTATCCATTGCTCCTACTCAATGTGTTTTGGCCTCTGCTACTGAGCAGAAAAGCTCTGAAGAAAATCAGGAAGGTGTTACTACTTCAGTGTATGGCTTTTGCTAGTTTTGTTGGGCTTTTTTTGAACGAACAAATGATTGGTGCAGTTAAGAAATACATTTTAAGGGAAATTATATTGGATTTCCTTTGTGATATAAAATCATTATTTTGCCCATTATAAGCAACCACTTTCACTAGTGCATAGATCTCAGTATGCAAATCTTCAAACAGCCTCTCCCTTCTTGCCTGTGAAACTGGTGGTAGGAAATCCTGTAACAGCTTTTCTTTAGATGAACAATATTGTGTTGACCCCTTAAATTGTTCTTCAGTTCTTCACTTTCTTTCATCAGATGAAACTCTTCCTATTGCTTTATCCTTGATTCTGCTCTCAGGAATGTTGGCTGTTGCTAGCCTACACCTGCCTTGCAGCCTTCATTCCAACTCCTGTCCTATATCAGGAACTACCTCATGTGATCTGTCTTCCTTAAAAGCTTATCTTTTGCACTTGCCACTGCTATATGTAGCAATTTGATGAATAGATACAGTTCTGTTCACTGGTGCATAGTGGCCTCAGGTTCTTGGCTCCTTTGTTCTATTTGCCTACTGCTTATCTTGGCACTCTTTTTGATTGTTTTCAAGTAATGCCTTTTGTTTTCTGTGAGACTGATGTGGATGCAAAGAACAAAGTCCTACTTTTTTCACCTCATAAATCTCTTTGCTCATCTTTTACCATTTACCTGAGATAGTGTATTTTTATGGAGCAGGGGATCCTTTATCATTTTGCCATTGCCATCATTGCTGGCCTGTCTTTAACTTTTCCTTCCAGCATTTTGTGAAAACCTAGGGTTGGATCTCCTCAAATTCCCAGTGGTGCTGAATAACTATAAATCTGTGAACTTTGTTATTTCCCCCTATGTGTCAAATGCCAGATACGCCTTATCTTCCAAGAGATATGGCACACCTCTAGATGACCATTCCTGTCTGAGGGTCATTTCTATCATTCTCCCTGCGGTAGGAACGGTGGGCTATTGTAACCAAGAAATCAAGTGCTTCTTGCAGTTAGGAGACAAATTATCTAACAGCATAATATATAAAATGTTGTGTCACAAAATCCTATGAAGGAGCTCAGGGAGACACTAACAGGAGTGAGCTGCCCACTCCCAGGCCCATCACAGGGGCCATCAGCACAAGCCTCGATGAGCACAGGGGCACAGGTGCTGGCAAGAACCCAAATCAAGAACTCTCCAGACAGCTTTTGGACTAAGGGGCTCAGTACCTAGGAGTGGGACACATTATGGGATGTAAGGGAAAAGCAGTTCCAGATTGTACAGGACTAATTATGGGATGTTTAGGGGAGGAATCCAAGGCGGAGAAAGGGAGTGGTTTTTGTAATTGGGGAGGGACAGGAGTGAGAAAATAGAGGGGTAAGCAAATAAAAAGGGTGAGTTATCATAACTGGCTAGACAGAATGCTTGTCTGGATATGCCCTACGCCTGATCAATGCAGTCTGACCTGTGTTCTTATTAAAATATTTTCTAATTCTTTCCTGGGTGAGGGGTGTCTATTCTGTGCATATATATGTATGAGGGTGCTCCCAGCACCTGTCTGTGGTGCAGTGACTGATGAAGTGTGGGTGTGTGAGTGGGTGTGATCACTAGCAAATATCAAGCCAAACCAGCTGGGGAGTAGGTGATCTGGGAGCAAGTGGGTGAGGTGGTCTTGAAGGACCAGCTCCAGGCGTGAGAGCACAGACAAGATCATAGTGGAGGCAGCAGGGAGTGGGGGTGTTGGCCTCACTGGCTTGTATGAGCAGGTGCCAGCAACTGTGAGTTCTGTGATCTAGGTGCCAGCTACCAGGCAGACTCACCCTGTGGTGTAGACAGTTAATATTTTTACTTGTTCATCCGGGTCAATACTTTTCAGCCTACTTGAAATCACTGCAGAGAAATGCAGGACTATTCTAGGATGTTGATTGAATGTTCCACTGAACCATCTGTGATAAAATCTAGAAAATTTGCTTTATTCAGTGTGTTTGACATCATACAACTTCACTGCATATTGTTAAACTGCCCATAAAACATCCATGGTAGCTGCTAATACATGCCTAGCAGACACTTCTTTAGGATGTCATCATTAAGATCATCAGCCAATGATCAGGGTGCATACGCATTTTGTGGCAGAAACTGAATGGATGGAATTGCTCTAAAACCAGAAAAGCGCAGCCAGAAATTGTGTTTGTTTTCACATACCTATTTTCTACATCTTAAACACCAAATGCTCTGAACTCTCAGCTCTACTGTTTCTAGGCTTCCTGAAAGCCTAGAAACTTTGCAGCTGGAATGGTTCCATTCAGCTTCAGGATTTCAAGAATGGTGCCTCATACATAATTTTCTTTCTCTACTTTTGGGGGTTCTTGAGCATTGATCAATGGATGTTACTCGTCTCAAGGATTCACTGTCTTCTGAGAAGTATGCACATAATCTGAAGAGATGTCTGACCATCTGTCATGGTGTCAAGTTTTTAAGGGAAGACAAAAACAAGCTCACGGAAAAAGAAATCTGTTGAAGACTACAGCATGCACAGAAACATCTGGCTCAGAAAGTCCCTGAACTGCAAACAATTGGATCCTGAGAGAGTACTGTAGGGAAGAATCACACACACTTGCATTGGACTTATTCTTCCTTAAGTTTGTATTTACAAACACTTGAACTGACAACTGAAAACAGACATTCTTTTTGTCTCTTGTACCTCAAAGACAGGTCAGTTACCACAGATCCATCCTCATGCTGAAAGTGTCTGATTGCTTTCAAGTTTGATTTCTGTCAGGACCCAGTCAAAAGCTTCACTCATTGAACATATGAATGTGCCTGCATATTACTATTTTTATGAAATACAAAGCTCAGCATATGAAAAAAGCTTCATACAGAGATTTTCACATGATGGTATTAAGCTGGAAAGTGCATTTTGCTCCTTAATAGTTTAACAGTTCTGTGAGGCACAGGTAATGACAGCAGCAGGCTTGAAAAAATGACAGCAATATTTCCAAAGGAATAAAGAGAGACCGCAGTCCAGAGAAAATGATACTGTGAAAGCAGTTATCTATTTTGTTATTAAATATTTTACAAGCCTTTACCTTAATCCAGCTTTAAACAAAGATGATATGTAGATAACAAGCTAACAGTTCATTTTTCTAGGTGAACCTTAAAATTAGTTACTAGAATATGTAGAATACCAGGAATCCTAATAATAATAGCTAAATTATTATTAACAATAATAATAGCAACAACAACAGTAAAATCTCCAAAGCATCTGTCTAACTGCTACCACAGTATACCTCTGCTGAGCAATGTGGACCTGTTTAGGAGCTGCTGAAGTGGGAGTCTTTATGGAAGCACTGTCTTCCAGTAAGCAAGGTTAACTAGCAGAAGTTCCTCAACCCTTGCTATAGTAGAAAAAGTATCTGAACTCTGAGGATGTTCTAAGAATTTGAAACACCACCCACTTACTAAAATCCAGTCCTTTCTTTTCTTATGGTCTACCTCAGCTTTTTATGAAAAAGGTAGCTATCTAATACAAAGGGGGAAAATTCTCAGTTTTAGACTGTTAGCATCTGTTTGGAGATATTGAAGATTGATACAATTATCCTCAATAAAAGTATTATCAGTTTGTCAACAGTATTGGTGACTAAATGTCTCTCAAATATCTGGCTCAGTTTATTATGGAGGTTAATTCCCAAAATGTCTTAATCCCAATACCACTTATCAAAGGGGTGTCATGTATCCATAGGTATGTGGATGGAACGTGTAATTCAGGATGTGATAATGGATCCCGACATTGAAAATGCTGAATATTTTTCTCCTGTTTATCTTTAATATGTGCTTGTCATTGGCATTAGCTATCAAGTTATTCTAATTGGAGACAAAGTCCTAGCTTATGTGAATTCTTCTTACCACAAAAAGTCAACTCATTTATTCTATGCTAATTATAAAAGCTTATCAGTGCCTTTTCTTGGAAGCCTTATATTTCCTTTGTTAATTTTTCATTATTAATTCCACAGAGAATTCAACTGAACAAGTAAAAAATATTGAAAAAAACTTTCTCGTGGATCTGTTTTTTTCCTCTAGCTTCTTACACCATTTCATGATCCATCGTGACTCTTAATATTTTCATGGGAATAAGAGGAAAGGCAATGGCAAGCATCTAAGAAAACAAATGAACATGAGGACTTCCATTAGATACAAGCTAGTGAAAATGGGAATGGGTGAAAAATGCAAATAATTTGCTCTGCTTTTTTTCCAGAAGTATGATAAAACTAAGCAAAATTCTAGATCATTACTTTTTTATTCACTCCATACTCAAGCAAAATTTTTGCTGGGGTCTGTGTTGAGTCCTTCCTGAGTGAAATTTAGTTCTTAAATGAGAATACTGAAAGAAAAATAATTAATGGATAAACGAGTAAAAGTACTGAAGATTATGTCAATATGCTAACTATACACTTAAGTTCACACTGCTTGTTCATTTAAACACAAGTTAATACAGAATAAGGTCAGGGGAAACCATCCTGTATGCATCCCCAAAGATATCTGATACATCCAATGACAGCAGAGTCCTGTTTATTCAAAATACTCTTGGAACATCAAAACATTTGGATAAACAGGGCTTCAAATAATTGAGGGAGTTATTGTATAAGTAATTCACACCAGGGGGACATAACCTAGATTCAAAGGACTGAGTTTCAGATCAAAGGGGTACAGATAAATGGGATTTGGCTCTATATGAACAAATAAAATAAACAACATTTGATTATTCAGGAATCAAGAAGTGTCCAAACACTTTCTCAAAAACAGTTTAGGACAAAAGGTCAAAATTATTGCAATAGGCCATACAGAAGAATATTCCTATGGAATCAAAATAACATAACTAAATGAGACCAAAAAGATATGGGAGTTTGGGGGGCTGGGGGAGGGGAAGAGGAGAGAGGTAGTGTTTCTGTGCATGCATGTGTATGTTTCTTTGTTTTGTTTTGTTTTCTAATCTCACTGATCTTCTAGTCAGGATCATATGAACTTCACCAAGTTTTCTAATCTTATTCCAGCCGTGACATTCACACAACTTTTGTGACAGAAGGTGGGGATTTGTAACATCTCTGTCTCTGTAACTCATTTTCCCAAATGCCCAACAGAAACAAACTTCACGGTTTGTACACAAGTTTGGTCTTGGATGGACAATATTGTCTGATTGTTCATCTTTCTATTAATATCATGACCCAGATATGATTCAGCTACATACAGACATCATAATCTCCTTTTAAATGCCTTTTAAAATACAAATCTTGGAATTAAAAAAGATGTTGATCTATGCTGATATTCACTCTCTGCATTATTAATATGGTGGTGTGGATACTTTGCTAATTTATACAAATCAACAGTATTTTCCTTTTTCCAAAAGCTATGCTCACATTCCTGTACTTAAGTGTTGTCCCTTGCTGTCTGTGTAGGGGCCTTTTAACAGTGGGAGTGGTCAAACATTTATGGGGAGTGAAGGGTCTGAAAACATGACACATTTTGATTCCCCTCAGCCCCTGATTTCTGTAGCCAACAGCCCAGCAGGGAGAGCGCTTCTCCCCCCACGGTGCCTCAGCTTGAGCAACCCAATCCTGGCTCAGAAGCCATAGGGAAAGGAAGGCTTCTGAGTCATGCATGGGTGCCTCAAGTTTCAGAGTTATTTTTTTCAACCATGTCACAAGACATATCAGACTGTCCTGCTGAATCCATCCTGACATGTCTGGGCCTTGTGGTTGGGCTTTTGAGCCCACGGGTCTGTCAGTGCTGCAGGGGCCGAGTCCTGCACCACACCTGGGGCAGGTTTGTTTTGTACCAAGGGCACGTGGTGCCTTATCCCTTGGCCATGGGGCAGGTCTCATAGGCCTGTCAGCTGCCTGTTCAGCTACTGGTACTACTACCCTACTCTACACCTCTCCACAGGGATGCTCACACAGCCTTCCTCCTGCCCTCTGGCCCCTGATTTGCCACTTTGGGTGGCAAAAGCTGCCACATCACTGTGGCTGCCAGCAGGACCAGCTGCATCCTCTCTGGTCCCCTCCTCTGGTCCTGAGGCTCTCCCAGAGGCTGCAGGACAGAGGGGAGTGGAGCATGGCATGGGGACGTGCCATCCCGGTTGCTGGCATTGTTTTCCCCAACTTACTTCCTTCCATGGTGAGGGGCTGCAGGCTCAGGTGCATGAGGTGACACACCAGGGCTCTGAGGGGAGAATGTGTGGGGCAGCAAGGATGGGCTTGTGGTGAGGTGGGGGAAGAATAATGCTTAATGAAAGATATGGGGAAGGGAGCTTGGAGAAGTGGCAATTTGGAGTTTAGTAGCAAGGGGGAACACCTGTAGGGGCTGTAGGGGGCAGAGGGTGCCATTGGAAAGTCACAGAGGCAGTCCTCAGCATGGAAGGAGTCTTGGTGCTTGGTCACACAGGGTGAAGGGAGGGAGAAGCTGAGGAATGGAGATGGTTTGGGGTGTTCTGGAGTTTGCTGGCAGGTTGCTGCAGTGACACAGTCTGGAAGTCAGTAAAGGTAAACCATAAAGAGCAAAGCAGGGCTTTTCCTTTCAAAGCAAATGTTGGCGTTTTGTTTCCTGAGCAGACAGAAGGATACCTTGGAATTGGTTTAAGGTTTCAGTCTACTAGCCTGGTTTCTTCCTGCCTCCTCATCTTACTAACTCCTCTGCAACTTGGTAAGTAGAGTTGTGTTGTCTGTGGCACAGGTAAAGAGCCAATTTCTAGTTTTATTCCAAATTACAAGAGCACCTGCTGTCTGTAGATATAAGTATTAAAACAAAGTAAATTTCCGTCTTCAAAAAAATAAATAAATAAACCTGAAATAGTCTTCTCTCAGTGAGCAACAGATAAGGCTTGTTCAAGTTTTGCCCTCTCTTTACTCTCCCTTTTACAGGCTTGTTAAGACTTCCCTCTCTGACTTAAGAATGCTTGCGCTCTCTGTGGCTCAGCTGGAATCTGAATAGGAATATCTTGATGAGTTTTCAGTCTGGAGTGGAACAGGGAAAAGAAGGTAAAAATGGCACTTGCTAATGGTAATGGTTTCAGCTTGATAGCCCTGGAGTCTGGCTGAAACTGTACTGAATCCAGAAAATACATAGGCTTGTGCTGAACTGGAAGCAAATCTGCAGAATCTTTTCTTTCATCCAGCTCCTTAAGCTCTGAAGGTTAAAGACAGGCATAAGTACTTGGACAAGAACAGTAAAAGTTTTCTTACACTGCTAATATGAAGCCTGGGGATCTAGCAATCAGTCTTATTATCATTGAATCACTGGATTTTTGGTTGCGTTTCTAATTAAGAGAGTGGCCGTGCCAGTTTTGATCTGTTCATCTAAGGACCTGAAGTTTATTTGCTCCCATAAAATTCAAAAGCAGGTCTGTCACTGAGTTCACTGGTTACAGGACTGGCCCTATTATTTTTATCTTTTTTTTTCCTCTTCACCCTCCTCCTTCCCCCAAGGTTCTCTATAAAGGGTAAAACCCCCAAGAGATATAGGTCCTTCAGAATCAAACAGAATCAATGAATTTCCCAAGCTTATTTTCAGAAGTAGGTTTTTTTCCCCTTTCCTATTTCCTGCCACAGTCTCGCCTTTTCTTTAACAATCTGCAACTACAGCTGCATAGTGGAAAAGAATTCAGAAGTTAAAAAAAAAAAAAAAAGTGGATGTTTGGGTCTTAAAATAATATACACATTAAACTATATTTAATTGTGCCTTATCAATAGGCAGATGAACTTAGGTGTTTGCTGTTGCCATTGGTCCTGATGCTCTGTAGCAGGCAGAGGCAGCAACTGCTGCTGATGGAAAAGAAAAGGTAGTGGAAGGAGGAGGGGAGAAGAAGGTGGGAGACGAGGGATTGGCTGCTTTTAATGTCAGTCTCAGCTGCGGCCCCGGCTCTTCCGCTGCTCTAGCTCTGGCTCTCCCTTGAACAGCTCCCAGAGAGAACAAGGCGTGCGGAGCTCCGATCACCAGCATCATGCTCCTTGGGCTTGGATCGTAGATCCCCCTCTTTGAACATTAAAATAACTCTTTCGTCTTTCAGCGTCCCAAGCAGACCCAGAGAGAGAACACGCACGTGAGAGAGGAAAGAAAGAGGAGGAAGACGAAAATCTGCAACCAAGGGGACTAAAGCAGAGAAAAAGAGTGCTTTGCTTGCACAGCTGCAAAGTGGGAATTTAAAGAGCTGCAGAGAGAGAAATTCCAGCTCATCAGCACATACACATTGCAGAATTACAGATCCAGGTAGAAATGACATCAACAGGGAAAGAAGGCAGCGGAGCTCAACATGCACAATATGTTGGACCCTATCGTTTGGAGAAAACCCTAGGAAAAGGACAAACAGGTTGGTTCTTTTGCAGCAGCACCGGTGCTAGAGGGAAGGTGCTGTGGCAGCCAGTGAGGTGTCGGGGATGGGATATTTGAGGGTTCAGGTTTTCCCATTTGCTGTTTTAGTGCAGATAATATTCGTAAGGGATTTTTGTCTTTATTTATTTTTAGTTTTCATTTTAATTCTTTCTTTTTTCTTTTTTTAAAAAAGAAAAGAAAAAGCCCAGGATGCTTTATGTTCATTACTCCTGCTAATGGGTGTTGTTCTAATGACAGGCAGAGTGCATGCAGAGGAAAAAATAGATGATCTGCTGGTGGTGAATTTTCACATCCATTTCTTCACTGCCCTACTTAGGAGCATTTTCTTTTTAATCAAATTATATTGAAATTAAAGGTTCACAGCCTGTAGTACCGAGGAGGGGGTGGTGGTGGTAGTGGGGGAGTCACCAGCAGTATTTCATGACATCATGATTGAAAAGGGTGTAGTCCTTAAGGTGCAGTTGGGGGGGGGGGAGGTGGAAATACGTATGGTATGTCTCTGGCACTGACTGCTGTGGGTATTTAGCAAATATGGATGGATGGGCTAGTGGTTTTTGTGGGTAGAGTCTGAAATAAAGGAAAAATAGAGGATTGGTAGCAGAATTCATTCTGGTTATGCTGTGTTTTTGTAGGAGGGATTGGGAGGGGGGGAAGGGAGGTTATTTAATTATTTTTCTTAAAGCTTGTTTATGAAACTCGCCCCCAGCAGATTTTCCTGAATGGAACAATGGTAAGAAATATTAAAAAGAGGAAACGGAGTGGAGGGAATTAGCAGAGAGCAGGTGCCTCTGCCCTACATGACATAATTAGATCCCCTGAATGCGTTCAAGATCTGGACTTACTGTTGCTTACATGGATAGCATATTCACTTCAAGGGCAGGGGAGCATTAATTGGAAGAAAAACGTGCTTAAAATGAAGCCCAAATGTCTTCTTTTTTTTTTATTTTATTTTTTTTTTTTAGTAACAGGTGCAATAAGCAATGGCATCTGGCAAATTCATTGGGTTGGGAGCCCCCCAAAAGTGGATTGAGACTCGAGATTATTATTTAGGGAAGGGGTAAGATCAGCTATAGGGGGGCTTCTTTGGGCATGTGGGTGTTAAGTGTTGTTCATTATGGTGGGACAATAAAACATGATGCATTGTGGTGTATTTTTTTTTTTTTTATAACCCAGCCGAGCTTTGCCCATCTGTTGTCTAAAGGATTTAATAGGCGTTTCCAGCCCCAGCTGCTGCCTCTACTCTGCCTGCTTCCTCACTGCCCTGCGTGGCAGCAGCTCTGCAGTCCGCAATTTTCTTAGGGACACAGTCAAAATCCAGATCTTTCTCTGTAAGAAGCAATGCTCTTCTGAGATGATTGATTATAACCTCCCCCCCATCCTTCCCCTCCTCTTCACAACCCCATAGCAACCGTTCAGAGACATGGATGAAGATGACATTGTCTTCTAGTGGAAGTGACTTTTATTTATATTTTTTTTTTCCAAATCTCTTCAGTGTATCAGCTGCTAAAGGTAGTTCTCTGTCACTGTTTTAGGTACCACCTTTATTCTTGGCATAGCTCAGTAAGTCTTCTGCAGCTGTATTCTTACTAAAATCTGTTTTGATGATGATAACGAAAATACAAGAAAAATTGTGGTGTATTGTTAATAAAACTGCCCTATTTCTGCTGATATCCTTTCCTGGATACTCCAGGTGATCAAAGAGCTAGCTGTAGATGACAAATTCATTTTTGCCTTCATCACCATTTCCTTTTTTCTCTCCCTGTCTCACATTCTCAGCACCCCTCCCTCCCCTTTAAATACAATTGTGCTTGGGGTTCCTGAAAATACGGCTGCATTAACCTTTTGCTCCATGTTCTTATAGCCTGACGTTGTGGTCCTAAAGGGTTATCTGCAGCTTTGGTTATTTTTTTTCCTCTCTGCTAATCTTCCTATCTTCCTCCTAAGTGATTAGAGACGTGGGGGTGGAGGGAGAAGAACAGGATGTATTTAGAGGCTTGCTGCTGTTGGCCTCTGCAGTTATTCAGCCAGCTGGACAAGGGTGAAAGTTTCCTTTTGCAGTTTTACCGTATAACTGATCTTTATAGATAAGTCTCTGCTCTTTGCACACATGAATGCACATGAAATGCACAATGCATGGTGTCATAGAAGCTGGAGGTGGGGGGAAGAGGAAGAGAAATTTTAAAAGTAGCTGATGTCAGTCTATGTCTCTCTTGTTATACCCGCCCTTGATTAATGGAATAATGCACTGAGGTGAAATCTAACTCAGTATTAAACATACATGGCTAAATATGGAAATATGCCTCCTGGTCTTCTCGCATTTTCTGTGCTAATCCCATTTTGGAGCCTGCAGAACAGCATGAACAGTGTGTGGCATGTAGCTCATCTTCATCCTGCTTGTTTTGGAGGGTAAGCAGGCAACCTGCAGCATTTTAGGAAGAGGACAAGCAGTGCAGTATGAGGGCCTGATTTGCCATAGTATGTTGTCATAGTATGTTGTCATTTTTGCATTTGGGTTGCAGTGGCATACAGATGAAGAAAGTAGTGGTTGTGATCATTCCTTTGGAGCTTGACTTTAAAGCTTGAAAGATTAGGAGTCAATGGCTTGGAATATTTTTTTATCCCAAGGAGATGAGAAGAATGAGAGAGAAAATGTGGCAAAATGTAATGATGAATAGAAAGAAAGTATAAGTTGTGTTACACAGTACTGTCCATTTTGCAGTGATCTTCATATCCATCATTTTTATTTGGAATAAAAAATTATTGACTCTATACAGTTATTTCAGATAGGCAGATGTTTGCTCCCAGATACATTAGTATTATACAAATGTGTTAATCACTCTTACCTGCTTTTACTGAGATCAAAAGAAGAGGCTTTTGGGAAGGAGTGTGGGTTCATTCATAGTTCAGAGTAGACCTAGAAAGGGTGCCATGGAGGGAGAACTTAATGGTAAGTAGAGCTTTCACTGGCTTGCTTTCTGTGAAGTTCTCAGTGATTGCCACTTTAAAATCTGAAAAAAAGTGTTTACCAACAGCAGCCTGCTGGTCCCTGCAAAGACGTTGCGGTATCTGGGACTTCAGTGGAACCTGGTGACACTTGGCTATGGGTGGGCAAAACCGACAGGGAAAAGCCTTCTGTTCAAATTGGTGGGTAACAACCGAAATTGTTGGTTGATCAGATATGCAAAATTTGTCCTGAGCAGCCTTCTGGGCTGGTGCGTCACGCTTGCTGAGGGTGAGTGATGCCACAAAGAAGGGATTAGGGCCTCTTAGGCAGAGAAGTGGGAAGAGGGTTACATTGCTGCTAGTGGGAATGAAAATTATTTTTAATAATGCAGCACATAAATTTAATGTCTACTTTGAATACCGTAGCGAGATGGTTTGCTTTTGTAATAGGTTGAATTCAGAGCACCTCTTGTTGGTGGCAACTGAAGGAATAGCTCATGGAATCTTTATTTGAATGATTTCACAAGAACACAAGAAGCATCATAATCTTCATTATTCTACTCAAAAATTATTTTACAGAACTGTCAGTGTAAAAAAAATCACTGCTGTATAAATATGGGTGTGTGGGGAAAGGTCAGTTTATCTCAGTTTAATTGATACATTCTTTTACAGTTCATTATAGGAGGTTTTCACTGTAATTAACAGTAATGAGCAAAGGATGTGTGTCACATTATGATAACACATGTGGAAATAGTGTACCTTGAGAAGCCCCAGTCACACGTGATTGTGAAGCAGTGTTTTAGTTTTAGGCAAAATAGAGGCTTTTCTCCATTTGCCACTAATTTTATGTGAAATCAGCTTCTTGCATACTCCTTGCTTTATTTTTTGAGAATTGTACAGTTATCTCTGTTCATGTGTTTCTTTTAGCCTCATTAACCCCTATTTCACCCCTGAAACTCTCAACAGTAATTCAAATTGACTATAGTGAATACTTATTAATGAGTGCAAAGATGAGGAACTTGTGTTTCTTGTTAAGGTCTTCAGCATTTTGGAGGGCTTTCTTGTGTTTTTATTTGACAGTCACTGTATAGGCTTCAGCATCATTGTTTCCTGTAGCACCTGTTCAATGTGTAGTTGAAATTTCCAAAATGCTGCTTTGTCTACAAGCAATAAGACATTAGCTCTAAGCGGGAGTTACCCTACTGACTTTGAGATAAACTTCATGAAAAATGTAATGTTGCTTATCCATTTTATCTTGTTCCTTTCATTCTGTTTTAAGCCCGGTACAAAGAGTCCTGCCTGAAACTCACGGGACTTTGACCTTCTCAAAAAGTGTAGGGGTTCCCTTTTCTGCATTGTATCCTGTATAGTTTGCAGCTGTTTAGGTGTATAACATGTTAATTATATGTGAGCCATAAGTGAGGTGTTCAGCAGTGTACTATTGGGTTATGTAAGAACAGAAGTCATTAAATTTGGGGTTTAGTGAATTTAATAGCCTTTTATTTATTGGGAGCTTAAACAGGATGTTTCTTTACAGCCTTAACCATCTGTTTCCATGACACTGATAGAGACTGAAATTTATTAATTTTTTTATTTTTCTCTGTCAAATTTGGTTGAAAGTGAAAGCTTCAGCTCTATTCAAGGGGTGTTGGGGTGGTCAGTGTGATCTCAGAAGCCTGGTTTCCTTAGGTAAGTAGGCTAAACAAAGTATATCCTTTTCATTCATACTGCTGTAATTGTTTTTCTGACCCACTGTATTGGATCAAGAGACAATCTGAAGAGTACAGCTTTCTTCCATTTAGCTGTCTGGATGAATATATCATTGTAAGAGGTGTAAATCATTGTAGTTTTTCTCATGGCCTTTTTAAACACACAAACAAACAACAAATCAGTAGGTATACTAATAATGTTTTCATACATATACTTTACTTTCCTTATGAAAGTTTCTTTCAAAACAGTGAATCCATACCCTTTATCTTGATAGTCTGTGAAGACTTAAATGTTTAATTAGTAATCATAGAAATAAATTCTACAGGCAATACTGTGGGTAGTAGAGGTCTTAAGAATGAAATTTTGCCTAGAAAAGTTATATCATAGTGACTTTGACTTAATGGATTATAAAGTAATGATTATGAGTTTTGAGAGATTTGGTCTTTCTTAACTTTATATACGTTTGATCTGATTGTTCAAAAGTACTGTTTGCCTGCCTTAGTGACTGAAGTAAACTAGTATTACCATGCTGCATGTCTGAACTGCAGAGTTCTGATAATCCCTGCTAAGACTTTCACTCTTCTTTGGTTTTTTTGTTTGAGGTTTTTAAGCAAATTCCTGTTTGCTAACTGCAGAGAAAATTATTTTTAGTTTTCATTCTTCTGCAAACTTTGTAGAGGCGTGCCCTTAGTCTTTTACCCCCCATATCACTACCACAATTAATATGAAATTGTTGAAACAGCAGCAGGCTCTGAATTATTGTTTTTCTTTGTAAAGCACAGTAAGCTTTCTCACCCAAGAGTTGTTAAAATTCAGCTACTGTCAAATGAGTAGGACTCTACAACCATATACTTACATTTCAGACTTTAGCAGTAACTACGGAAGCAGTGATTTCACAAATAGAGTTTTTGCACTGCTCGAACACTTTTCTACTTTTCATGTCATTTTGTGCCCCTATGGTGGGAAGGACTGCATTAGAGTGAGGAGAGAGGTCGAAAAAATGAAAAAAGCTTCTCGTAAGAATTTACTTCTAGAGAGGAATTCTTTCTCATCTCTAGAAAACCTGTGACTCTGTGAAAAGGCCAAATGTAGTGTTTTAGATGGGTTCTTAAAATTTCTTTTGTAAACGGAGTGGAGCAGCCATTGTATGTTTTGGATTTTTCAGCATTGCAATGTTTTTCCGTATACCATAAATTTACTCCATACATTGAATTTTGGAAAGTCTTTAATGTTGAATGCTTTAGAGAGCTAAACAGTAGTTGCAATGACAATAATAAATGTTGATACACACCTGAAACCTAGTAAGTAGGTAATACAGAACATATGTAGATGGTGGACAAATTCCAGCTTCCAGAAGAAATTTGAAAGGAAGTGAGTTTGGAAGTAATGTCCTCTGAAGTAAGAGACATTGCATGAGGACTGTATTGTGCACATAGGAGAACATTCATAATAAGAAGAGGTGGAAGCCTGGATGTAGATTTCCATGTAGATAGAGTAAAGGCAGAGACATAAATGAATGATTGAGTGGTCCTCTTCAAATGCTGAGATACTGTAAATTGCCATTGTGAAGTCAGTCTATGTGTGAAGTTGAACTGACTTCAGCAGAAAGATCATCAAGTCCATGATAAATGAGTAAGGTGGAATCTTTCTGTTTGTTGTGGATTGTTCTATTAAGAAATATCTCAAAGAAATTTTCTGGTTTTGTTTTAAACAAGCCCAGGATGTTTAGCAATCCTAGTCAATAATGCTGTTCATTCTGCTTATGGAATATGAGAAGATTGTTCCATTTCCAGTTCATGCATAAACATTATGTTTTTCTACAAAACATCCATAATGATCTGTAGAATAACATGAATAATTTGTTGTAAATAGTGTTCTTAATGAACTTGAACCGTCTTCATCTGCAGTCTCTGTAAACGCAGAGTGGTTTCCTTTAAATCCTTATTTGATTCAGATTTTCTGGCAAACAACTATTTTTATCTCCCAACTGTCTTAACTCACATATGGATTGGTTGCACTTAAGTAGTATTCAAAGATTTGAATTGTACTCTTGAATGTAGTCTGATGGATATAGTGCATGACAGAATTGCATTCTACTTGTATCATTGTGCAAGCATGTCCAACACAGATGTTTGCAAGTGCAAACTGAAAATTTAGTTTTCCTGGACAATTTGGACATGAGTCCTATGAGCATCCATGCCTGAAAAACGTGTTTTCCAGGTAGGCTTTTTAAAAGGCTCACAGATGTGACCAAATCAAACTTAATTAATTTTAAATTCCTACTTTTAGAGCCTATTAATATTGTTCATCCAGTTCCATTTGACTTATTTTGCATTTAATTTTGAATAGGGATACAAAATTTTTATTAATTCTAGTTACAGACTAGAAACATTACTGATAAAATCATGTTAAAAACCACACAAAAAAAATCCACCCTGAAGATTTTTTTCATTGCTTCATAGCTTTTGCAAGTTGGATTTAAATGGAGGTTAGGTGGAACATTGGAAATTGTTTTGGTTCCTTTTATGAAAATGTATTACTGGCTATCAATGTAGCTGCAAGCATTTTTTTTTTGGATGTGTCATTTGTGGCAGAGATGCCTATGAGAATGCAGTTGTCCTGTGGACTGTGTAAACAGGAATATACTGTTTCTTTTGCAATGACCTTGAGATAGAGTTTTTAAAGGCTAATAAATAGAAGTGTGTTGTGAGACTAAGGATAAAAAGCAGTATGGACAAAGAAGGTAAATGACGATGTGTGTTTAAGCAAATCCAGGTACATTCTCTGGTAAATGGTCTGTTGCCTTCGTAGAAGGGCAGAGTCACCTTCAGGCTGGTGCAGGTGGCTGATGCACAGTTAGTGATGGAGTGGGTAGAGAAGGACACTTACCTTGAGTTAGTGCTCTTGGTTTTATTTCGTGAAAAATTATTATTTTCTGAAGGCCACAGAGACAATTGTCAACTGACATAAAGTAGCCCTAAAGCTACCCTAAATAACTCTTTCACAGAGTTCTAGTGGCTGAGCTTACTGTTTTGCACCCCATGGATGTGCTAGGCAGTTTCTGCCTTTTAGACTTTTGTTGCACCTACTTTGGCTTTCTTGATAAAGGTTATTGGCTGCTTAAGAGGATAAGAAATATTTTTTTAATTTCTTCTTCGCTTAAACATTTTTAATTTGGGGATGGTGGAAGGGGGTAAGGTTAGACTGGAAGGGGCTGTTCTTTGTATAGCTTACTGCAGAGAACAGGCCGCATTTCAGTTTCTTATCTAAGATCCACCCACTAACAATCAGTGATTTGATAATTAAGGAGTTTGAAGAAAGTAAATAACCTACCAGTTACTGAGAAAAGGAGATTATTGCTGGTAAAAACTTTGCACCAAGATTTGCAACATCAACTGACGGTAAATGGGTTAATGCAGGGTGTAGGGGGGAATTGAGGGGAGAAACCATCAAGTGGCTTAGAGTGGTGTGCAAGTACTATCTTTTTTTCTTTTTTGTTTTAGTGTTCCAACACCATATGGGAATTATAGGCATGGTAATATTTCCAGTGAAGTCCTTACCTTTAATTTTTTTTTTTTGGTTTTTGCAAAAAAAGATGAAAAACTTGTTTTCAGGCATCCATTTAGTAAGTGCTTTTCTGGCTGCCTGCTTCTACTTACAAAACAACATGCTGTCTTTATATGCTCTTTTTCTTAATTATTATATGTGTGGGTAGCAATGTAGACACTAGATTTCTACACAAATACTCTTACTGGGAAAGTGATTGTTTTGTTGCTTTGGTCCAGGATGAGGCACAGCAAAGCCTGGGTTCATAGTGTTGGTTCATGCCCGTTATGGTAATATCATTTATGAGGAAGAGGGATCTGGTATAACATATTTGCAGCTAAATATGAGCTGGAGATGTACGATTTCCTTTTTAAAAAATTTATTAAAAAAAATCCTGCTCTGATAAAGTCTGAGCTCATCCAGCAAAAGACTTTGCTAAGACTACTATCTTGTTGCATTTGAATTAAAGCACAAGTTTAAGTAGGAAAATAAGGCTTCGTATCCCAAATCTTTGTGGCGTAAAATGCACTGTGTGGGATGTTAAAAATTTTCTAGTGTCTTTTGCTGACTGTTTGCCAGCTGAGGGTTAAGTTACTCATCATGCCAGCCATTTGCCCTGGGTGAGTTTCATTCAGTGATTGTGTGAATTCCTTTTAATAACTATGAGCTGTCCCTAAGATTAAGGGTTGGATTTGACTCTTAAGATTTTTACCATACTGGAATCCCCTGATCTCTCACAGTATTCTGTTACAAAGCTCTCATCATATTTTCAGGTTCTAAATGATGGGTAGCTTGGCTGTCATGTTGGGACAACCTGCTGTCGGGAGGTACTGGTTTGGTCTATGGTTTTCTTTAGGAAGGTATTCTCAGAAAACTTTGGGGATGTTACAGTTCTAAGGCTGAGAGCCCTAATCGTTTCAGCCCTATTTAAATAGGTTGATGGTTACTGCTAGAAGAGCTGGTAGAAATACTCAAGAACATAGCCTGTATCTAAATAAGCATATATTATTGTTAGAGGTTTGGGGTTTTTTAACTGTATGGTCATGGTAGACTGAAAAATAAGGTACTTCTACGGTTTTCCCCTATTTCTTATATAAGATATGTTGTCTTTGGGAAATTAATACTTATGTACTGTGTGTCCATGGAGGATTATTTTCTCTTTTAGATGTATTTTTTTCTTCCACATTTCATGTGTCTTGCCTAGCTTGAGAACTGAGAGGAAAGATAATTTGTCTTACATTGTCTGCATGTAATCTCTTTCATGCTAAGGCACTAATCCTAGTAAGGCCTTTGTGTGTGTATAGGAGGTTTCATTTAAATATAGGAAGAAGCTTCTCCACTGTGAGAGTGGGTTGAACCTGGCACTGGTTGCCTAGTGATGCTGGGAAGTCTCTATCCTTGCATGTATTCAAAAAGAGACTAGATACAGCCTTGAGCAGCTTCTCTAGTTGACTGTGCTTTGACCAGGGGTGTTGAACTCGCTGATCTTTGGAGATCACTTCCAACCTCAACTCTTCTGCTATTTGTTATCCTATGCAACTAAACCATAACTTGCTCAGTGAACTGTGGATCTAAGGAACTTTATTTCTTCCAGTTTTATACCCTATATTCCATTTTTGCTCCTGCTCTCTCTGTGTCCCTTGTCTCGTGGACTAGGTGAAGACAGTGTTTGTGGCCCATTTGGAGCTATCTCTGCTGCTTGGCCATCTTTTTTATTTCTCTTGTAATACGTTGAGGATTAAATCACAATTACTCTTTCCGTTGTAGGAGTGGTAGTTTGAATCTCTTATATTTTTTCACAGACATTCAGCACTTTCCATTAAATTTATAGAATCTTAGAGACTCCCTTTGCTCTTTCAAACTTGGTTGAAACTTAATAATCAGTTTTGATTTTATGGAGGAACTGCAGCCAGCCACCCTGAACATGTAAATTTGATTTCCTTAAAAAAAAAATCAGGCTGAAGGAAAGTTGTCCTAAAGAGCACAGCTTCTCTAATCTTTGTTTGGTTTTGAAGAACATGAGATGCTGCAGTGGCAGATCAAGATGGCTGGTATATATGATCTTCAGATATAGCCATCACCTTGGTTAAGATTCTTGCACCAAAGTTAGAAGGAAAAAGTGATGCTAAAACTACATTAAGATACCCTAATGCTGGGGGAATCCCCACACAGCTTGATAGGCTGGATTCCTGCCTACTCTCTGCTGCTGGAGCAGTGCAAAGCAAGGATGATGGAGACTTGAACTTGGTCGTTTCTGTTTGCAAGCTGAGCTCAGCGTTCGGGAGTGTGGGAAGAAGGGAGCCCTCTCTGTATTTCCTCCGTGTATCCATTTTGGTACAGTGGCAGTATTTGAAGTAGTCCTTTCCTGCAGAAAGCTGAGAGGAAGACTGAGAGCTGTTTGTGTGTTTGCAATGCCTGTCTGTACAAAATCGTCACCAAAGACAAAGCCAAGTATTATATTAGAACTTGGCAATGACACAGGCACTATCGCCCTACTAAACGCGAGCATTTGTTTTTTCGTAAAGACATAGCTATGAGTGGCACAGCTTTTAAGATTCCTTACACTTTATGATCACCAGCCTTAAATAATTTTTGTTAGCTTTTGAATCTAGTTAAATCTACACTTTTTTTCCAAACTTCATACTCTTATAAGTCAGCAACGCTTGATTAAAATCAGAAATCATTGACAACAAAGAATGATCTGTCCTAGTGTTTCTGGGATTTGTCCCATGCTGCTTTTCTTCTGGGTCTGCGGTTTATTTCATTGCTCATATTTATGAAATCACATCTCTTTTACTTCTGGTTGTTTCCTGATTGTGATGAAGACATTACTTAGGCAAATTCCTCACTCAGTTAAAACTGTGCATTCTTAGTGACTTCAAGGCCTTGCTGAAGTTTATCTGAGAGGGGAGTTTGACTCATGAGCAAGCTTCTCATTGATGGCAACAGAGGCAGACCTCTGGCAGTGTTCTAGTTAAGAGCAACCTAGGAATACATCTCTGCAGTGAATATTCAGGCAAATTAGAGCACTAAGTGGAACGATACTGTAAGCGAATTCAATTCAAACTGAAAATACAGGCCCAGCATTTTATAAATTGCTATGTTTCATCCTTAAAGCAGAAGTCTGTGCTCAGCTAACAGACAAATTAAGGCAAGCAAATGTTTTAATAGTTTTAGCAGTAATTCTTCTCTAGTATTCCACATGTACTTGTACTGAAATTACCCAACCAGTTTGCATTAAGTTTCAGGATGCAGAAATTGTCCTTACCTTTATCATTACTGCATCTTTGCTACGGAAAGGAACAGCCAGACTACTAGTATGATTGGGACAGTTGCCATCTTATTACCAGGTGGCTCATCCTGCTCAGAAAAAATGCTGCAAAAATAGGCATGGCTTCTGGATCTGTGTCATTAGTGCTGTCATCGCTATCACTCTTATCACCAGTGAATCAGATGAGTTACAGCTGAGAAGCCTCTTTAGCTCCACCAATTCTTTTTTATTCTCAGTGTTTTGGTGCCTGTGGCTCTGCAGAACCAGGTGGTCTGTGGACTGCTTCGTAAGAATTCATAAAAACCTTGATTAGAATAGCAAAATTAACATCATATTTACTGTTCAACTGTCTACTGTGAATTTCTGAAGAGCCCACGAGAAGGGAGAAACTCTTGTGTTTTAAGTCCTTCTCAACTTCGTTGAAATGGTGGAGATTGAAAACATGGCAAGGCCAAGGATCCTGGTCAAAGGGTGTGTGTAACCTGCAATCAGAGGTGGAACTCCAGCACTGGTACGTAATGTTATTCTCTCCTACCACAGTCAGCAGTGAAAATAGGGCAGTGAAGGTTGGAGAAGTGAAACAGAGAGGAACCTTGCTCTGTGTAGAAGTCCTGTCTTCCCCATCTTTACCTTATTATTTATTTGTAGCAGTTGTGCCTTTGTTTTGCTCTGTTGATAAACCCTGCATCAGCTACAAGTTGATATAGTGTGTCAGATGTGGATATGCTGAGCATTTTTATACATAATGCATTGTACACTTGGTATATGTGTGACTTCATTTCAAGGTTGGGTTTTTTTGTGTGTGTGTCAACCTTCTGCTTGATCCTGTAGAGTTCTAATTCTCGTGTGCAAGACTATTGTGCACTCTCAAGGCCCCTTGAGTTAAAGGTACTACTGAACTTTTCGGAGGATTGGGTCACTACTCTTGTGGTCCTTAAAATGCTGGCCGAGTCGTTTCTTGGCTTCAAGAGTGGTAGAGATGGGTACAATACAGGCTCTGTTCATGTCACTGTGCAGTTGTAAGGCAGATTATTCAGAAACAATAACTGTGTAGTCTTCACTGTTCTTAACAGCCTCAGCCACTGACTTGGGGTGAAGCCTTTGACAAGTTAATTTATTTTTTTTTAAATGATGATCTGCTGTAAAACTAAGATAATGCTTGACTTTCCTTTTGGGACTGACAGGGTTAGCCAACTAGTATTGATAACTTTTTCAGAAATAAAAAGCATCATGAAAAGGCCTGGAATAACCCTACTATTTAGGCATAGTGATTTTTTGTTTGTTTTAAATCTCCTGATTATGGAGTGGACCCTACAGCCTGATCTGTCCAGGTGATGATATCTTTTTATGCTATATTTGTCTTCCATAGCTTCTCCTTTTGATTATTGTAATATTGATACATAAATGCTGAAATCTCTGTGGCTGCATTTAAAACTAAAGTTGTTCTAAGTATCTAATAAAATAGAAAAATTGCTTTGATGTTCCCATTTTGACAATCTGTGGCTATGCTGACTTTTGTTGCTTCTTTCCTTAGGGGCATTTGTCCCTGATCTCTCAAACAAAATGTCACTGAGTAAAACTATGTATGATGCTGTGTGTTCTACTTACAAAAGATTTATAACTTGGTCAGTTTTATTTATGCCTCTGTGGAGCTGGTAGAATTCTACTGCAGTGTTAAAATGCAGCAGTTTCATTTTCCTGCAGGCAGCAGCCCTCTGGTGGTGTGGGGTTTTTTTTCCTTTTTCTCTTTTTTTTTTTTTTTCCTTTTAAGTCATCTTTGGAGATTCCGATAGACTGATAGAGAAGCCTTTAAGAGTGTCTCAAATTAAGCTGTATAGTCCCATATCATCTCTTTTCCTTTCGCCACCCCAATCTAAATTTGAAGTAAGAGACAAAGCAAGGTTAATAGATGCACCCAGTTGATAATACCGACAGTCTTATTTGGCAAAATTATATTTACCAAATACTATTTCAGTCAGTTTCAGCTTCCAGAGCTATGGCCTGGAAAGGGTATAGGTCAGTGTGAAGTGGGTGGAGAGGCTAATGGGTGGGGAGGCTAGACTGCTAGGAATGCAGGCATTTATGAGGAAGCTGCTGATGAACTTGAAAATTGAAATATCAAAGGATTTTTTTAAGGAATGACCTTACAAGTCTGTTACATGGGCGTTAAAGATAGTCATATTGTAAGCTGCTGTCTGGAAAAAATATTTTGGCCAATAGGGAGGGAGAATCTTTTTATCAGCACCCTAGGAGTGAAATTTACCCTTTTGCTAATATGAGATTTAGCTATAACTTGAATTCCACTTAAGACCTATTTTGAAGTATTAAGTTATGTTCTGGGAGGTAAAAATGGGAGTTCAGAAAATAGATAAAATTAAAATATTGCTCCTTCCTATTTTTGAGATGGTAAGCCAGAGTTTTGTGCAAATGATTTTTTTGAAATTATTAAAGCTGTGCCAATGTTGCATTTGGCTTGTTTCCTTTCCAGGACTCCAGTAAATGTCAAAATCATGCTGTATCTGCCACTGTGCTACTGCAATAGATACTTTGTAGGAAGACATGCAGTTTTGTTAATGATATTTTTTTCTAATGAAAATCTCAAACTATGTCTGTTTCCAGCATAAAAATGAATTCAAGTAGTTTATGGCCACTGCTGGAGGTAGAGTATGGAACTTGGTAAGGCTTTTGTGTTGATCCCTGTGTAGCTGTACATGTATCGTAGGAGAAATTAAATCACCAAGAATTAATTCCCTAACCTTAACAGAAAAGCAGCTGTGATTATAGTGTCAGTAGCCTGGGTAAAATGCACAATTTCTTCAATTTGCTCGTCTCTCAACCCGCAGAAATGCTGAAATTTGAAAGGAAAGTGTTTAAAACTCATTTGCTTTCTTATTGGTTCTGGTTTTGTTACTGAACACGCTTGGTAATGTGACCTTTGCAATGCAATTTTTGCCATCCTCATATTTGTCCTGCTGTGAAGTTGGATAGATGTGCTATTTCTCTACGTTTTGGAAGTTGTGCAAGGTGAACCAGTTCATACACAAAACAGTATCTAAATGTCAGTTTTAAACCAACACTGTCCTGTAGTTTTTGGTTTCCTCTGCTTATAACAGGCTGTTATAGACTCTGTCTTTACATGAGAGCCTCAACTTCTCCCTGATCGTTACATTTGTACCATTTGTATTTTGTTCAGAGATTGTGTTTTACAAGAAAATTCTCACATAATGATGGGTCAGATTTTTGTTCCTGCTACACCCTTTTTTTTTTTCCTTCTTGTTGGAACTCTGGTTTTTCATTGACATTTCTGTGGATTTACAGCCGTTTGACACAGCAGAGCAGCATAATATCCTACTATGGACATTACTGTCTACCATATGTCCTTATAAGAGTCACTGTACCGAAGACAGCAAATGGGTACTACCAGGAAGTTGTTTCAAGTGAGAATATTTTGTAGTTGCTGCTCCTGAATTGCATGTAAACAACTTCAGCAAAGACTAGACCATAAGCATTAAAGGGTATAGATAGAAATGTTAGTCAAATGCTATTTGATTACAAGCTATACCAAAAAACCCCCCAAAACCCCATGATGCATTCTCTTGTCAACATGTGATGCTTATTTAAAATGACATATACTGCTGAAGAGAAGCATTTAGTAATTGAAATGTAAGTGGGTGACAAAGAAACAATACATATGCAGCAAGGTTTTTTCCCTCCAGTTTTGTGTTTCCAAAAACCCCATCTCTGACTGTCATAGCAACTATTGACAGTATTGGAAGTAACTTTTTTGGTTTTCTTATTTCTCTGGTGCTATATTAAACCTTTATTCTTTGGCATTCAGCAAGTCAGTGATATAGGATCATCTTAGTGCTCGCTCTTTGATTTTTCACTCTTTCCCTGTGGCAACTTTCCCTGCTGGATGCATGTGGATTTAGCTTGATTCCCAGCCTTGCCAGCAGCATTGTAAAATCGAACTGTAGCATTTGAAAATACTGCTCTATTGAAAAACAAGCTGGAGCAATCCAGACTTGGATTTCAAAGGGAAAGGAAAGATCTTGATCCATGCTGCTTTGCAAGCTCAGCACCATGGAGTGTGATTGACTGTAAGCTCACTCATATTATGAAACACTAAAGGGTATTTAATGTAATGAGAGGCTGGAAAAGTGGGATATGTGAGATCATGAAGAAGCCCAGAGTCTGCCTCTCTCCACAGGCAAATAGGTGTTTTGCTTATGCTGTTGTAAAAGTGGCATGATGACCCTGAGGCTATTGAGTCTTACTTTAGATTTACAGTGCTTCACAGAAAACACAATTTAACTGTGGATTACAACAGAAACAGCCTGAATTACTATCTGTATAACTTTAGTTGGAGTTGATTTATTTTCTACAGTGTAACTGAAATAAAGGTCAGGTTCTGTGACTATGGGCTAGATCCTCAAGTGGTGCTGTCTGGTTAAGAGTCTTGGACTTCGTGCTGCATAACTAGTTATGGATTTGACCTTCTATACAAGGGCAGAGACTAAAATTTTTAAATTTGGCAAAGGGTCTAGATGTTGAATTTTCTTGTTTCAAACATTGCTACTTGAGAAAAATACAAAATCACACGCATTATGAAAGGGTTTTGTGTCTGAAGTTTTAGATATTACACTGTTTCTGAGAAGAGGTACATATTTGTTTCTGTCTTTGAAAAGGCCTTTCTGTATTCTTTACCTTTTTTTTTTTTTTACTTTCTTTATGTAAGTAAGTGGTCTCTGAATTTATAGCAACTGTATTTCTGTGTTAATATAATAGCCACAGCTTTGATACTGCCTCTGTTCTAAGCTATCCACAAATTCTCTTAGACAATTGACCTTTGGGCCTAGAAGTCTCATGCTTGACCTCTGGTCCAGAAATTTCTTCTTTTTGTCTCAAGAGATCTTGATAAAAATTTGTATGACTAGGTTTATTTTATCTGACTGTTGACAGCAGAAAGTGGTAAGGAAGGGGAAGTCGGTAGTTCAATTCCTTGCTGGAATTAAATCCGTGAGAGAATAAGGATGGTCCGTCATTTGAGGTTTACTCTGTTGGTACCTTCCCAGTACTTAGCTTGCTCCATGTCAGACTTCATAATTTTTGTAATTCTTTTCCTTTCCATTAGAAGGCCTAGAAGTTACTAATTTTGCATTAATGCCCAATGATGAAGAGTCACATGGTGAAATATACACAGTTAAACACTGGTACTTTTGGTTGCAGGTAAGATTTTAAATCTGAGACCTAAACATCTCTGAATTTCAGGAGAATGCATATAGGAAAAGTGGGTTTTGTTCCAGATCAGTACATAACCACATACATTTCCTCTGAGTGAGATGTAAAACTGTAAAAGAGCCTGTCTTTTAGATCAGTCTTGGACATTGTCCAAAATCTCATGCCATTTCACACTGTCGAGCCCGAACATCAACATAGTTCAACTTCGTGTTATGTCCACGCTGCAGTTACTAACCAGGCAAAAAGGAGGCTTCAGACTGCTGTGGCAAGTCAGGCTGATACCTGCATTTACTAACTTGAAAGTGTCTTGGTTATCTCTACTCTGCACTGCTATCAGTTTTAGACAGCCTAGTTCTTGATGGGCACAACAGCAATGCTATGATAAAACAGCGGTTTTTGTATCAGACTGGTGTTCTCTCTTGTTTCAGTATAATGTAGTAGGTGTTGTTCAGTGGACAGGTTTAGGAATGTTGCAGCAACTGATTTCAGAATCACCAACAGTAGGATTACTTTTTTGTTACCTCCAGTATCTTGGTTAGTAGTTGCCTTCTATCTGGATGTGTCAGAGCTTGTCAGTTGATTTTTATTCTAATATAGGGATATGAATCTATTCCCAATATCCATCTGTATTTCAGATGTATGTGATTGTATATTGCCCCAAATGAATGAAAAGAAGCCTCAAAGTCCTTTTCTCCTTTTACTTCCTTCTCCATTTAAAACTATTCCATTTTACTTTGTCAAGATAATATGCATCCTGGTATTAAGAAAATGGAGAATTCTTACTGTATCATCTCTATATCTGTTATCATCCTATGTTTGTCTAATGTTATCTAGTATGTCTTTTTTTACTCTGGTCTTCAAAACTAGAATGTCTGTATATTTTAATTCTGTCCTGGTATCCTCGTGCACTCACCGTTTTTGCTGCTGGTCTCATAATGTTACCTATTTCTACTATATATTTTTTAAGTCAGTGATTTATACATTGGCATTATCTCGTTCTCAAGCATAATTTTGTTTTTGATTGTTCAACATTTTGTTGTCAGTTTTGATTACCGCTGCACATTGAGGTGATATTTTTATTATGCTGTCCAAAGTAATGATAAGTTCTTTTTTGAATTACTTCAGTTAACTTGGGAGTCAGAAATGTATATTAATAATTCAGATTAGTCTCTCTGTTATGCATTTATTGACACTGAATTTCATCTACAGTCATGCTGACATGCTGACTTTCCACCAAGCTTTGATGTTTCATGTTTTAAGTGCTTAAGTAGGACTTAAGTATTGGTCTTGTGCTAACCTACTATGCAAGGGTAAATTTCACCCTTTATGAACTGATGCATCCTGTCACATTAATCAGAGATGTACTGTGTATTTCCTAGGGCAATATAAAGGATCAAATTTCCCAATTAACCCCTTCAGAACTGAATTAAGTGTTGATGCCATGTCTAGAATGTGTACCACAAACTTGATGTATCATGATCTGTAGTTCTGGTGGTCTGTCTTAGTGTGACCATAGGAAAACTTCAGAAGTAGCAATCTGCTGGATACTTGAGATATCCTGAGATTGAAAAGGTCACAACTAGTGTATCCAGGTGTTGAGAGTTGTGGCATTCTTTTTCTATTTGTAAAATAGCTTTTTTTTTCAAAGCAAGTCCATAAAGGGTTCCCCAATGCCTAAAACATCAAGTGAAATTTTGAAGAAGTGACACATTTGTACCCATCTATCCTTTTGCTTTTATTAAAAGGAAAATCCATTCCTTCTTTGTTTTTTCATGGAAGACTTTCTAAGTAGGTGAGAAAATGGGTCGACTCGAGCCAAGCAGGTTTGATTTCTTTAGTTATCTCTTTATTTTGAGACTTGTTTATTGACAGTTCTGTTTTTTCACCTGCAATGTTGATACTGTGCCTTACACAAACTGTTTTGAAAGTTGAAGACTTGGTATTGTATAGGAGCTAGGGCATTTTTTTTGAAGTATAGTGTTCATAATATATAACAGGATCTGCTGATGTCTGATTTGCTTTTCTGTGGGTCACCGAAAATATCAACAAACGGACAGACCAAATAAAACTATTCTCTTTCATATCCCCCAAATGAGGGAGGAAAAGCTATGAAGATGATTCTTTTTCCTACTTCCCCAAAATACCCAAACAAAATAAAGCTGCAGTGTAAAGGGTGTAGAAATGTGAATAGATGGAAGAATTTTTTATCCCTTCAAACTTATTATTTTGATGCTTCTGGTTTGGGAAGAGAACTTGTGTTCAGTGATCATTGATTGCTGTAAAATTGGCAAACTGTGCCCAGCTGTTCAGTGGATGCTTGTCTGACCATGGAAATCCTGCTGATGAAGTAGAGCAGGGAGAAAAAGAGAGGAGCACGCTTGTATCTTAGTGGATTTAGTTTTACACAGTAGCATCTGCTAAACACGCAGTGACTCTTTTACTTAGCATTTAGACTAAACCCCATAATTATTTAATGAGCAGCCTCCCTCTTTGTCTCCCATTTGTTTTGATCCCTAACCCCCAAAAGTGCTGGCTTCAGGGTCTGCGTAAGGCATGGATTAGTCTGTTTACCTGCTGACCACCCTGGGTATTGTGTACGTTGTTTTGATTTATTTATTAGCCTTTATTTTTTAATCTGAAATTTTTGTAGGAAGGGAAGAAAAAAGCAGGACCTTTAAATGACAACCCACAGCTCCTATTAACTAGTGACAGATGCCTTCTGACGTGATATTTTAGGGACTTTGAAACTCTTGATAATAATATTTGTGATTCGGGAATGACCTTGGATATCAGAAGGTCTTTGCCTATCCTGCGTGTCATAATGAGTTAAACACTGTAGTGAAACAGCACAAAACCAGTAAGTGCTGTGTCTGAGGTTCCTGCAACCTCTCTATACCCTTGTTATCTTCAGGAAGAAAATAAAAATTGATGCATATTTCTAGAGAAAAAAGGAAAAAACTGTTGCTGAAAGGAAATAACTATTTGTATATGCTGCTTAGAACAATCTGTTGGCTATGCTGGAACTTGACTCAGTGATGGGCAGTATATTGAAGCAGAACTGCAAGAAGTCTGATAGGAATCCAGCTCAGAACCTTGCAAACAAACTTCTGGATACCGTAAAATCACTTATATCTTAAGCTATTCTAATTAAACTAAATTTGTCTTACTTAGAGGTATCTTTTTATGTTAACTTCTGTTTATGGTGCTAGATGGGAAGCCAAGTTAAAGTTGCATTTCAGTTTCCAAAATCAACTTTTCCAGCTTACTTAGAACAAGTCATGCTCATTTGTGCAACATTGCAATCAATTGCTGAAAGGGAATGGGTTGTGTCATCAGAATTGAGAATTATGATTTCAGTTCAGCAGGGGAGAAGAGCAACATCTGGGTTACGTGCAAATGCTCAGAGATTTGTATCTAGAGATTTAAGGTTGGAAAAATGAGATCTAAAGGGCCTGGTATTTCAAACGATGCATTTGCTTATAATGAGATTCTGATACAACTTACTATAGTTATTTTCCAGTGCTGCATTGTGAAACTTTGTCCTGATCATGCTTCAGCTTTGAAATGAGCTCTCAGCAATGCAAACTCCCTATCAGGGACTTGAAGCCAATCTCTTGTGGTCTCTACATTGACTGAAATACAGTTCCATGGAAACACAAGGCCAGTGTAAGGGTTTCATATAGCAAATGAACTCAGGAAAACAAGTAGTAAGAGGTTAATTTATTTATTTATTTTTCTGCAGAGTTGCATTTTACCTGAAGCATAGCCATTATTAATGAAACCTTTCCTGCATGTCATGTTGAATCCACAGGTTCTGCCCCTAGGGCTTGCTGAAGCCATGAATCAGGGAGACAAACAGGGTTTTACCACTTCTTTTTCTTCCTTTTTGGAGGATAAGTGAAGGGTCTAAAGCATCATTCTCTACTGGGTTTGTTGTGAAGTAGTCCAATTTCAGTTCTTTTTGATCAACAGGAAAATTCCCTGTGGTAGTGAGAAGCCTCTGGGTGAGGATTTAGTTGCACAGAAAGGTCTAACTGCTAGGGAAACCACAAACCATATATTTATCTGATGAAAATTTGGTGTAGCTCTATTGAAGTCAGGATTGATTTAAACTGACTGGTTCTCTGATCAACTGTAACACAGTTCTTTCTTACCATCCTGCAGTGTACATCACTATTTTGTTTAGTGTTGCAATCCGAAGAAGGATGTGACTAATATTTTACAGTGATGAAAAATACTTGGAGTGTAGTTAAAAAATGCTAGGTATTGCCATTCAGATATCTAACTCTTGATCTGAGAAATGCTGTCAGATTGAGAAATTATGGTTTTAACCTCCTTGTAGATCCTATCTTAGAACTAGGCCAGTGCCCATACAGAATAGAAGTCCTATTACTTGGGTTCTTTGTGTTTGGATTTGACAATAACATAAGAGAGAGGATAAGTTTCAAAGTAACTCAAAAATTGCTGTTCATGAATGCTGACACATGAGAATCTTCTTGGCTGCTTTAAACTAACCTGATTTCACTTCTGTCAGTACAGGATTCACTAACAATGCTGGAGTGGATGCTTCTTTAACAGAGGAGAGTTACTACAGAAAGAACTCTCTTGGAAGGATAGTTCTGCTCTTTAGTTTCCTTACCCCAATCTTTGAAGTCTTATCGCTGCTAAATAACTTCAGAGACTTAGGTGAAATCTCATTTTTTTTTTTTTTGGGTGTTTTGTAACACAATGGAACTTTATTTACTCCTTCTAGTTAATTCTCTTTTTATTGCATAAGTACTACTCAGATTCCTGTAGTTTCCTTCTTACGTTATGGCATTGTGAGTCTTATGGAGCCATCACAATGCCCTTTCCAATCTGACACTTAAATCTCAATTAGGTTGTTGGTATGCCTTCTTTCTTTAGAAATATTGTAGGACAGAACGTGTTGACTGCACTGTCTGAAGTCCATGGGTCCATGGGAGCAACTGCAAAACTTGTACTTACATCTGCTCCTTGATTTAGACCCTTATCACTTCCTGCAGTGCCAGCATTTATTTATTATCGTGGCTTGACTATTGTGGTTGACATTTGCTTCAGTTTAAGTGATGGAGGAAGTCTATGAAGATTTCTAAAAGTTAAGTCATACTCCCATCCAGTTTTGGATAGTCAAGGGAGAGCTGCTGCTTTTCTCTATATGTCATAGATCAGGAGTATAGCTGCCTTGAAAACAAAGCAAACAGGTGAAGAAAAATTATGTGAGGCTGAGAAGTCCTGCTTCCCATGGTAGGTGTGGACTTACTGATATTTTTGCCATTCTGGGCAACTTTAATCTTTTGCCTCTGTAGACACGAGCAAGTCATGTTGAAATGATAATACTGAAGTGTATTACAGCCCTGGGGCCAGTTCTGTTTGCTGAATGCATATAAGCCTTTCTGAAGTAGGAGTTATTTGGTATTCTGGGAATATCAAAAACAGAACAATTGGACACCTGCTTTTAGCATGCCTAGAGTACAGCTCTGTAAGGTGATTATAATAAAATTCCTATCAACTTTATGCGACCTATAGAAAGGTCATAGCAAATCATATTGTAACATGGATACTTGGTTATCCTTGTAAAGGATGGTCTCTGGCACAGGCTGATAGTGTAAGTCACTGCTTCTTCATTTGTCACATCTTGAACACTTCCTGTTTTCTCAGCTATTTAAGCAGCAGAGATCTAGAATAAATTCATTAAGCTGAGATAAAAATGTGGTGATTATTGCTACTGTTTTCATATTACATAAACACCTTGGGAGCCATCCTCTTAGGGAGCTTCGTGCTGGCTGAGCAGTTGCTACCCAGAGAAATGTGCATTCTGAATATTAAACTTCATGGGTATTAAGTATTGCCAGAAGCAAAAGAAAAAAAAAAGTAATTTAACAAGAAATGTATCTTTTATTCTTGCAAAATGTATATATATTAAAAAACTAACACCCTTGCATATTGATGCCCTCCTCTGCTGAATATTTTCATAATACAAATAACCGAGAGGTTTAAACTAACTTTCTTCGCTGTCTCCCCTCACATAGTTTGAAACAGGAGTGTCAGTACTCTGAAAAATGCATTAAAGTTGCATGTGTATGCTAAATCCTTTTTTGTGCCTTTGTCAATCTACAGATATCAAGACTTTCATTTGTAAAACACTATTCAGTAGTAATTCTTTCTGAATAGGAACAGCTATTCTGAGTGCCCAGCAGAATATAAAAGTTGTTCACCATTCGTCACAGGTGATGTGTCCTTCTGTTTGTTGGTCCATGTTGAATACTTAGAGCTCACGAATACCAGTTGTATACTTACGTTTGTTTAAATGCTGATCTAAATGTACACCATACAATTGTATGTATGGATGACAACATACATACAACTTATGGATTCTTAACACAGTGATAGGTGGCACTGCATCTGTTTCCACTCCCCGTTCTCCAGTGATGTTCTTGATCCTGAGGAATTTACCCATCTATGTAATTTTTTGCTGCAAGAAACCTGTTTGACAGCGGTTAATCATTGTTGCTGGCAAACAGAAGGAACTGTCCAGCATTTTCCAAGCTGAATGTATTAAAACATTCATAAACTTGAAGTGACTTTTAACATTGTCTTTCCATGCTTTAAAAACCTTTCATCTATTAAATATTTTTTTATGTACGTGAGATATGTGTATTTATACATCTGTATGTCCGTCCCTCTTGATAGAGACTTTGGATAATCACGAAGACAAATACTGTTTGTGGCCTGATTCTAGCACTTGATGTTCAAAAGTGGTGCAAGCTTTAACTTCTAAATTTCTTTATGAAACCTCCACAGACTTCTAGATTGTGAAAGGATACAAATTGAAGAAAATTGGTTTTAACAGCAAGGGTAAACTAGGATGCATTTAGGTATTCAGACTAAATGATAAAGAACTGTGTCTAAATTATGGCACAGCTGAGTATCAATAAGGATGAAAGGAAAGGAGAAACAGGGCATAATACTCAGATTATTGATTTGCTTGGCATTAAAAACATCTTAAAAATTTCAAAATTAATGAGACATAAAATCATCTCCCTCCTTTGCAGCTGATTCTCGTCAGCCAGTTATAAAAGAGCTATCATAGGAGAAGAGAGCATACCATTAGCTGTTAGCTTGGAATGACTCTGCAAAATAGTCCTTAAAGGTCTACTGACTTCTTTCTGACAATCTCCTAAAGGTCTCAAGGCTGCTAGTTGCTGCAGTATATCAGGCTGTAACCCAGCTTGGATCCAAGTTGTATAACAGAAACATCCTCACTCTGCAATTTGCTTTAAAGCAACACTCTCTGAATAATGTAACTCAGGAAGATATGCTTTCACAGGGGTCATCTGAGCTCTGTGTTGACCTGTGTATCAGTGAGGGGGATAAGTTTATCTCTAACACAGTCATGTTTTCTGCCAACAGGCTTTACGATTTGATCTCTACATTTAATGTCATTTTGTTTGTTAAAAGTGGATACAGATGTCCCTGCTGTGGAAAATATCTTTCAACAGTATCTAACTTTTAGTGTCCCAAACTGCCCGTCTTCCATTATGCAGACATTAATGCTTATGATATCTAAATTTTTATTGTTGTAATTTTTTTAAATAGCTGCTGTAGAGACTAAGGGATGAAAGAAAAGGGATTAAAAAAACCTGGGAGCTGTGTTGCAGTGAAGTTAGTTATGGAACTGTTGTGTGTTACGTGCAAATGTTCACTTGTGATAAGTTACAGCTGGGTGAGAAAAAGGTCTTTTGAGTGCTCAAAAGCAGGTGATGAGTTGTCATCTTGAATGGTTTAAAGCAGTTTTGGAAACTGGAATCTCTCTCCCTTCCCACTTACCTTATCTGAGCCAGGTGTCATGCAGCCAGCTGGAAAAGCAGTTTCCATTAGTGCTTTGCCAAATGCACCACATCCTCTGAAGCAAGATGAGCCCATTTTTTACTTCTCATATTTTTAGGACTGACAGGTAGCTTGGTTTACACATTTGGATTCTTGGTGTATTTTGAGAATAGCTTTACAGTAATTCTGAATTGCATTGATGCTTAGATAATAAATTTTCATTATATGAGTTCCATTGGAAAGAAATGTGTTTTCTACCCTCTGCAGTAAATCATGGAACTATAGAATGGTTTGGCTGGGAGGGATCTTAAAGGTCATCTAGTTCCAACCCCCTGCCATGGGCAGGGACACCTTCCACTAGACCGGGCTGTTCAAAGCCCCATCCAGCCTGGCCTTAAGCACTTCCAAGGACGAGGCATCTACGAGTTCTCTGGGTATCCTGTTCCAGTGCCTTTACGACCTCACAGTACAGAGTTCCTTCCTGATATGTAATCTAAACCCACCCTCTTTCAGTTTAAAGCCGTTCTCTCCTGTCCTATCACATGATATCCCCTTGTCAAAAGTCTCTCCACAGCTTTCTTGTAGGGCCCCTTTAGGTATAGGAAGGCTTCAGCAGGTCCACCCACGTCCTCCTTATGTTGGGGACCGTAGAGCTGGATGCAGTATAGCAGGTGTGGTCTCATGAGGGTGGAGTCACCTCCTCTGACCTGCTGGCCACACTTTTCTTGGTGCAGTCCAGGATATGGTTGGCTTTCTGGGCTGTAAGGGCATGTTGATGGGTGCTCTCAATCTATTCTCTGCCCATCCTTTATTTGTTCTTGGGATTGCCCTGACCCTTGTGCAGGACCTTGCACTTGACCTTGTTGAACTTCGTGAGGTTCTTACGGGCCCATCTCTCCAGCCTTCCAAAGTCCGTATGGATTGCATCCCCCCTCCAGTATGTTGACTGCACCACACAGCTTGGTGTCAAAACCAAACTTTCGTGAGGGTGCACACAGTCCCACTCTCCATGTCACCAACAAAGATGTTAAACAGCACCAGGCCCAATACTGACCCCCAATGAATGCCATGCATCACTGTTCCTCACTTAGACATCAGCCTTTTGGCTGCTACTTTTTGAGTGCGACCATCCAGCCAATTCTTTATTCACCAAGTGGACTCTGTCTTTCCAATTTAAAGACAAGGATGTCATGCAGGGCAGTGTCAAATACTTTGCACGAGTCCAGATAGATGGTGTCAGTCACTCTTCCAGTATCCATCAACTCTGTAATCCTGACATAGACGGCCACCAGATTTGTCAGGCACGATTTGCCCTTAGTTGAACCATATTAGCTGTCTCCAGTCACCTACTTATTTTCCATGTGCCTTAGCATATTTTCCGGGAAGATCTGTTCCATGATTGTTTTGGGCACAAAGGTGAGACTGACTGGTCTGTGGTTCCCCAAGTCTTCCTTTTTTTTTTCTTTTCAAAAATAGGGTTTTATACCAAAAAATGGTCATTTATACAAAGCATTCTGAGAGGCACGGTGCTCATTTGAGGACGTCTGAATGAACAGCTGCAAACGTAAATATCATGATTAGTATGATAGATTCTGTGAAGATAGCCAGCTACACTGCATTACTGTTGCCACCCACGAATTAGTCCAGTAGCCAGAATGACTGAGGGTTCTTTACTATGCATTGCTGTTTGGTACAGGTGAGAAAGTAGGAAATCACTAAAAGTGGAGGACAGTGCTAACCACATAAATAATTTTGGGTCACAACATCTTTTGATAGTTCTCAGGGAATGTTTCCCTAGTAAATGACAAGGGGCGGGGGAAGGGAGAGAGAAAAAGGTGACTGGAGTAATGGTGACATTTGAAAGGGGAAGAGCCTTGTCAGAGGCTTGACTTTTTGTACAGATAAGAAATATATTTTCTGATTGTGTGGAAGGTTGGGAGAAACTGCTGCACTGGGCAGATAAGAAGTGGGGTTACATGCTGGTTATCTGTAAGGACACGGAGTGTTCCTCTCAGACTTGTGGTGTATTTAATTTATATCAAAAAATCCTAGGGGATTTACAGCTAATCATAAACCAGCATAGATGAAGAAAAACCCTCTGAAAAATATTAGAGAGATATAATATGTTGTATATAAATGGATGCAAGCAAATACACATAAATATATATTTTATGTGAATTAAAGGTCACTCTGCTGTACTAGTGAAGGACATTGTTTGTTGTAGGAAATGAAATGTAGGTGTGTTAGGGAATCTTGCTGAATATAGAGCAAGGCATGCCCTGTGGCTGTAGAGCTGGCCCCTGCATGGGCAACATGGCATGACTTCTTTCAGTGTCAGGCTGGTCTGCGGTAGGCACTCGCCAGAACTCTGGGCTGCTGCAAATTACACCAGACCTCGGTCAGCCCTGGGCAGTATTTGGAATTCAGAAGATAAATATTTTTGCTCTGCATGTTGTTTGTTGCACTTAGTGAAGGAAATTATAATAGTTGATATGGTTTTTAAGTTTTCATGTTTTAACTCGTAGTGGTTGTGACAGTTCTTCAGTAAATTCACCCACATTCTAAATCAGGTACCATATGGGCAGTTGCAGTATAATTGCTTTGTCTGCTGCCCTTCTAATATATTGGAGCAATCTGAAAAAACACGAAACCAACCGCCCCAAAAAACCCAACCAAAAAACCCCCCAAACGATTTTTACGCTTGTTTCCCTACCTGTTGGCTCCATAGCCTTTTCCTTCCTGCAAATTTTAGTGCTTTTTCTGCAACGTACAATACATCTGTCGTGCCACAGGAGCTGTGACTGGAATCTGTAGGCATCCTTAACCTGTTTTTCATCTGACTGGATCAACAACCTATGGAGTGGAGCAATGTCATGACAGGCCCAGGCTGAATAAACTTGCCCAGAATTGTAAGTACTTGGATCAGAAAACACCCAGCCAATGCTGAGGCCTCTGCTGCTCTTGTAATTGTGCTCAGATAGACAGATACCTGCCACAGTATTAATACAAGACGCAAGTCTTACGATGTCATTTGTTAAAAGTTGAACTTTGATCACATTTTGAATCCTGAAAGCTGACAAAGAACTGCTTGTGATAATACCTTTGGTTGTGTAGTTCAAGATGTGTGAGACAAAGGGCCCAAATGGTGCTGCATCTTTGGAGGGAGGCCTATTGTACCATCCAGCTGCTGTTCTGGCAAAGCTTCATGCTGTTTTTCTGTCTTGTGTGCTACATGAGGGAAAATGGAGTGGTTTATGTGAATATAATTTCAAATTATCTTTTTGATTGATTTCTCTATTTCCATGGTTTTTTTGATATTATAATTTTTAAAATACACATTTAGTTGTATAACTGCTAATAGACTAATGAACCTGCATGTGTTGAACCGTTGGAGTGCAAGACACATTCCTACTTGAATAAAACATGACAAGGTGAATAATTTTAGTGATATCATGGGAGAACAGCAACTTTGTTTACATAAAACCTGAATTTTTAAAAGTTATGTGATTCAGAAACAGACTTTAGAAAGCTTTCATAGAGCTGATCCAAAGGAGTTATAGCAAAACAAAGCAGTCTTTCAAACTTACTACTAAGACACCAATGTGAGTTTTTAAAAGTGTATTTCTGAGCTATGCCTTCTTCCCAGTCCCAGCATAAAGATACATTTCATGCTTCCTTGTTGCAGTCCTCAGGTGCTGGGTTCTGAACCCGCTGAAGAACTATCATGGAAGGATTTGAATGCCTGTTGAGAGTTTCACTGACTCCATTTTGGCAAGACAAGGTGTGCGAGCTCGTTGTTTTGCTGAGACCTTGGTGCAGTCATGCTCCATAATGCTGCCCAATGGTTCGGAGTCAGCTGCTTCCAGTATGTTTCAAGCACACAGTGTGATGAACCAACTTTGGTTCTTAAAAAAAGGCAGCATTTTAATTTTATCAGCAGCATACTTCATAGACTTCTAATGCCGTTCTAGCCTAGAAATAATATTAACCACTTTCCTTTTGTAGAAATTTCTGTACTCTACAAGATGTCACCACATTTCTTCTTTTTTCGTTTTCTTTTTTTATCTCCTTCTCACCTGTTCTACTAATTAGTACAAATTTTGAGTTACCTTTTAGAATATTCTATCTTTGTAAAATAAACCAGAAGAATTTAAGGGTTTAGATATTTACCTTTGGCTTTAGTGGGAGCTTGATTTTTATTTTTTGTTTTTAGAAGGTTGAGGAGTAAGCAGGATAGGAGGTTTGTATGCTGGTGATGAAGGCAGAAAATGTATCTTGTAAGTTCAGTCATTGAAGGTATTAATTTGCTGAGTTGCAGAATAGCCTGGCGTGGCTGGCAGGATCCCCATGAGCAAAGGTGGGGGGATTGTGCCTACTATTGAATTTTGCAAAGCCTCTTTCGCTTCCTAATTACGTGGGTTGCTCTTTGGTTTTAAGAAGAGAGAAAAGGGCATCCTGATTCCCTGCAATCTGCACTGTTGCTTGTTCCTTGGGACCCCACTAGTCAAAACAACGGGATTCATATGTTGACGACAGCTGAGAGACCAGAGTATGACCAGATGGCAAGGGGGAGCTGAGCTGTCTGTTTCTGCAAGTGATAGGCACATTATGGTTATTCTCTTCTGGGGACAAGGGGGTGGAAAGGAGGGGGAAGGGGAGAGAGAAAGAGGGAGATATTAGATAAACAGACTGTAGCCTGAATACATATGACATGTGGGAGGAAAGCTTTGTTAAGCAAGAACTGAAAGCCTCTCGCAGAGCATTAAGCAGCACCGCTTGTGCATTGGACTGAGCCAAGCCAGAGGAAACACGAGTACAAACCTGTAACACTGCTGTAAGGTCAGCAAGGTTCACCAGGCTCCTGCAAAGGTGCTTGAAACAGTGAGGTACTGAAAGGTTTAGCTGTTTCCTTAGATGAGCTTACTTTCTGTTAGTAGGAAGGAAGGGTCATTTAGCAGCAGGCATGCCAAAGGTGTGTTTTCCTTATCTTTATCATGTCTAAGCTATGTTTAATGAGTCAAAGTTGATTCATAACTTTGTTCTGCTAGACTTTTTCACCAGCTTCATGTTTAAGAGATGGCTTTATAGGATTCTGGTTATCTGCTGTTTGCACCACAGTCATGGGCAGTTCAGTCTAGCCAGTGATTTGCAGGTGGTGCTCAGCATGCTCTGTAGATATGGAATGCATCCTTGATCTGCATCACCCTGAGCCTTATCTGGAGCCAGCTGAATTCTGTAAAAATTTTCCCACTTAACTGTATTAGGGTGTGGATTATGTCTTATCAATGAAACTGAAGTATACTTTTATCAGGAATTGATAATAGAGCTACCAAATCTTTCCTTACTGCCCTCTCTGGCTCAGCAGCATGAGTTGTAATGTTTGTCCCATTTTCTTCTTACATTTTTCTTGCTCGTGTCCTTGTAAAACCTAAGCAAATGAGTAACCAGAGCAATTGATAGTTGCATTACACAAAAAGGAAGGGGAAATTTTCATTATTTTACTCATGTGAGTTTTTTAGGCAGTGACTGTCTAAAAAACTGGTGAGAGACTTGGAGTGCATTTATTTGAGAAGGGTTTGATATTCTTTCCCACATAACAGTAACTTTATTTTCTTTTTTCTCCTCTTCATTTTATTTTGACTTTTCCCTATGTGATTTGCTGACCTTTGAGTAGTTCTTTCTGAAGTAAGGTGATAAGAAAGCAGCCTCATACTGTTGTTTTCTTGATGAACCACTCTGAAGCAGTCTGATGTACCTGGGGGGGGAAACATAACAGATTTTTTGGACTGTGGCACCTAACACCACAGCTCAATAACCTATTGGAGTGTTTGAACACGGTCACCAGCTTGGCTTCCCTGCTGCTCCCTAGATAGTTGCTTGTGACATTGATCTGTGGGGGATGGAGGCAGAAATCTGATTTATAGATGTAGCCTACTGCCTGGAGGAGTGGGTTAGCTAAGATTGCATTCCGCCTGGTTTTGGTCACAATAACACAAAGACTTCAGGGGGTCTTTGCTACACAGGAAGTGCAGATAGAAAATTTAAAATGTCGATACATACATAATGTAAACTTAATTAAAAAATAAAAGCCACACAATCCAAAACTCTCCACAAAAACAAACAGCGAAACACACCTCCTTTAAAAAAAAATTTAAAAACCAAACCACAAGAAACCCCACCAAGCAAACAAAATAAAACTAAACAACAACCAAAACAAAGAAGCCTACCAAAAACGTTTAAACTCTTTTTGGAAAGATGCTGAGCATGGTATGCCAGTTTTCTATTCACTTCTTGGAAAACCTTTTGCAGTTCCATATGGGGCACCATCCTTTAGAACACTGTTATATTAATTAGTGAACCAAAAAAAGCATTCTGCTAATTACTATTGCTTCTCTAGATATGCAGAAGCCCTTTCCACTGTTTGATAGTAGTACAACACATATAACTGGAATATATTAAAGATTGACTTTTTTTATTTTTATGCTAATTATAGTGGCTGAACTAGAGATGCCAGTAAGTTTTGTGGTCAACCTCAATGATCAGATAATTTATGACACTTTTTTTCTACAAAACTTCTACCCCATTGTCAGGGCTCTTAAAAAACTAGGGAAGACTCCATTTTGATTAGATGAAAATTTTCAATACATGACCTTAAAAAGTTACTTCCAAATAAAGGGAAAGAATGAAATATTAAACTGTTCCAAATTTACTTTTAAAATTACTGCAGTTACATTGGGAAATTTTTTTTTAATTGTAACTATGAAAACCTGTTAAAAACTACTATTTAATTTCTAATTTAAATAATGCAGTTATTATATATAAAAGTGAGATGTGCAATTCAGTAGTTGCTATATAATAAATACCATTAGTATCGACATGTGCCATGTTTACATAATATAAAGGGATACAGGTACTAGGGAGAAGATGGAGATTTCCTTGTATATGTAATAATAGTAGCTAGCTCTTCCACTGTGTGTAGAATCTTGGGCCCTCAAATCCATATTTAGCCATGAAAATTGGAATAGAAACTTATGCATCAAGAAATTCTAATTGTCAGCATGAACCTGTCACTTGTGGGATCTAGCATTGCTGTGTCTTTTTGCAGTGGGTTTGCTGATGGGTTTGCTTTTTAAAAAACAAGGGATTTGTTTCTAAGGGGTATTGTAGCATACAGTTTTGGACTTGGGAGAAAAAAAAATTGGTTTTAAGCCAGAAAAGGTTAGCCAAAAATATCTAAAACAATATGGTGAACATAAATTGTGTGTAAATTATTTGATCATTTGCTGTTCTTCTGTAATTAAGTGGCATCTTTTGTTGTTGGCTTTGTTAAGAGCACGACTGTGTCCATTCTAACTGTTCTGTTTTGGATGATCTATTACTAGCTTCCTGTCTGTTTAGCCATTCCCGTGTTCACAGTCTAATTGGGACTTCAGCTTTCAAGTCAAGGAAGCAGTGAAGATAACAATTACAATAAAGACCCAGAATGTTAAACTCTGCTCTTAAGTTATTTTAACATCCTAAAAACTTCAGGCACGGAAGTTCATATCATATCCTATTTACATTCAGTTTGATTATCTTTTCAGTACTTGTACGTAAAATTAAGTAAATTAAAACAATAGACCTTGAAAATTGTGCCTGATGTGTCTCAGCATCAATTTTCCATATGTATGAGAAAGTTGTACTCATCTATCTTACCCATATGTTGGATTACTAAAGTGGGAATTGAAAAATGCTCTGCAGTCATGAGAACAGAGGTGCCCAGTACTCATAAAAATGACAGAATACACTTTGAATCTTGTCTCTGTTTTTCCTCTATGCTTCTCTTGCTGCCAAATACATTTGAATGTCACTGTATCCATGCTGTTATAATCTGAAGCTTTTCATCCTGTGAATAAACTGGCAGCTATTAGTGGCAATGGAGATGTTTTTAATTTCAGCTCTTCAGTACAGCACTAGGAGTTCTGAGCATTGATGACTGCATTCTGTGTGCTGAAATGAAAGGAGTAACCCTGTATGACAATGATCAATTTTCTGTATAGAAATGTCAACCATAGGTGGAACTTAAAACAGTTCTTAGTGTTGGCTACTTTGATTAAAAAAACGATAGAGTGAGATGTAGTAGGTGTCTGGCAAGGTTTTTTATGAGCAAAAGGCAGGTTAGTAGAGCTTTAATGTTCTGAATGTATCCTAAGTACAGTAGTTTACTGGGCTTAGTTTACTGCTATGGGCTCACACTTTAATGTACTACCATTGGATCACATGTATCTGACCTGAATACAAGTGTATATGAGATTAATGTCTTTCTATATTGTTCCTGAGTTCAGGTAAGGATTTCCTGCTCTGTGCATGACTACTTAGTCATTACATTTTCAGTTTCTTAATCACAATTAATAATACACTAGGTATGTTCCTACAGCAAGGATCTCAAAGTGCTTTAGAAATATTAGTCTTAGTTACATAATACTCAGATAAAGTGTGTATAATTATTCATATTTTGCAAGTGGGAAAACCGACTTGGACAGATTGAGTTACTGAAGATGAGCAGAAATTGTTGATGGTATTAGGAGCATTATTTGGAGATTTGATGTAAAGCCTATTGAAAATGTTTGGATTGTGTCAGAGATTACTAGTTCTTTTGCAGTGTTGTAGCCACAAAACAGAACATCCTTCAGTGACCAGGACACCTTGAATAAATATTCAGTTCTTCCATAATGTCTCTGTTTTACCCAATCTTTAGACTACATTACAAGTTTTTTGAAACAGTCACGTTTCATGGTTACACCTTTTTACGTTTCAAAAATCATCTGATGTTGGAGAATGTCCATATAGGAAGGGGAAGAGGACAGGTAATCATCTGAACATTTCATGCATTTGTTCCAGCTGTGCAGACAAAACCAAGACCATTCTCAAGGCATCCTCTCAGTAAGCAGATAAATGCTTAAAGCTGGTGCCCTTTGTGCAATATCATCGATTGATATCTCAGTTACGGTTGTACAGGAAGTGGTAGGAAATGGAGGCAACTTGTTGGGTTTTTTCTTCCCCTAATGCACTTATCTCTCTCTGTCATTTAATTTGAATTTTTTTTGCAATTTAAGCTATCTTAAACATTGCACTTAAGAAAATTATAGTTGTGAACTGCAGTCACTCAGCTTTGCAGAAGCAGAGATAGATTGGGACAGGAAAAAAAGTCTCTGTTTTCAATTCCCATTCACAAAGAACTGAATTCTCCATTTTTGAACTGATATGGATTTAGTTTTGTTCTCTTTACTTGTTCCCTTCACCTCCCAAGAACTGCCCAACAAACTAAAAGTAACCATACAAAACAAAAAACTCTTTAACTTTTTAATTGAAAACAATATCTACAGCAATCAGAGAAATAATATCTTTCTAGTGCACAAGTGGTATCTGATAGAAGTGTTTCTTGCTTTTTCAAAGTTCTTTCTACTGCCCACTGCAAAATGAGGTGGGAAATGCAACCTTTCTTTTTATTCTCTGAGATCTACAGTCAGGTTTCTGTCTCTTCCACCAGCTGTGTTTGCCTGGGCTTGTCTGTCATTCTGTGTGTCTTAGCTTCTAGTCTGTAAAATGAAAGTAAATGAAGCTTCCTTTCTCTTGCTTTTTCGTTTTTTTTAGTGACTATAGGAAAGAAAACTTAATCTTGACTGAAGCTTTTATAGTATCATGACACAAACAATAACAAAATGGATAGAGGAAAATGAATCTAAGAAAAAAATTAATCCTTTCTGGCATAAGGTTTGCACCTTGCACTAGTTGTGATGCTGGAGACTTGGAAGTCACAGTTTTGACTGAGCAGGCAGGGCACTGCTGCCTTTGTCTGCCGGAAGAAGGCAGGTTTTCTTCAAGTTTGTATCTTTCAGAAGATTTATCTATCTGTAAAAAGCTTCTTTCCAATGTTATTGAAGATGTAAGATTATGGAGAGCCAGAGGAATGGAGGGCAGAATGCTGCAATTCTTTTTTTTATGGCAGTTAGTCTAGATGCTAGTCCAGAGTTCCCAGAACAGCTTTGAGATGTAGAACACAACCATAGGAGTTTTTATTTCAGCTCCTGGTGGAGTGCATGGAGATCCAGTAAAAAACCCCAGCAATACAAAACACCCAACCCAAACTCCCATCTGTTTTTAGGCCTATAGGTATCTCTGGAAACAGAAGCCAATAGGAAGATACTTGAATATTTGACAGGATGTGGAGAACCTGTGTTGGCCTTTAGTAGCTGCTAGCCAGTAGATGCTAACTATTGGGTGCCAGATGGGGCCATCCTATGTTTTACAGAACCACTGCTTTTGTAAATATTTTAAAAAGTCAGGACTGTTAGCCAGCTTCATGTTTTTATACAGCAGGAGGATTACTTTGCAGTGTCATTAACAAATGGAATAAATCAGTATTGGAAAGGAACAGTTCAGGCATACTTTTAGAGTTAGTGCACTTGCACACTGCTTAATTACACACCCTGTTCGGTACCACTCTGCTGATAGCTCAGCATTCAATTTATGTTGTTTACTCTATGCACTGGCATTTGAGAGACACTATTTGTCAATGTAACATTTTGGCATGTCAGTGCTGAAGATTTGCACCTCAGTGTGAGGGCATGGATGTTACTTGCCATTGAATAGAATAGCTGCATTTTATTGTTGTCACCTTAGCATGAGCTGTGTTACAGTGTTGGATCAAATTAATCTCTTGGGCTGCTGAAACAAGGTGATTGTGCCTGTAATAAAAATTTATTTGTTGTCTCTGAGTGGTGTGTAAGCAAAACCTTGTAATGATAGTGACACTTGGGAAATGTGTATTGCTACCTAGTATAAATTGCACTTCAGCTACTTTTTTCTAGTATATTTTCTGTGGGCTTCTAAATTTCCCTTCCTGTCATCTCGTTCCTGTTATTTGCAATCTATATGTCGGTTCGTGTAGTTGTAGTTCTTGGTCCAGGATCAATAGTTGGTCCAGAATGTCTGTGACATCTCTGAAATACTTTCTCGTGATTCAGTATAAGAAATACAACTTTCTGTGTGCCTCTAAGTTATAAACATGTTGGCTATTTGCACAGAGGGCAGAGAGATAGTAGTGCCACAAATACTGAATTTCTAAAAAGCTTGTTGAAAACAGACTCTTGGTTAGAGGAGAGAAACCAGGTCAGTGCTCCATTTTCCATATCTGAGGAAAATACTATAGTGGAAGCTCAGCTTTTTCTAGGTGCCAGAGAATGTGTATATAAGAGAAATACTTCACATGACTGGACTACAGAAAAGTCCAATGTTGAGCTTGCCCCTTTTAGAATCCAAAGAAGCAGGTGTGAACTGAATACCTGTGGGAGAACAGGCTTATTTAGCCATGCTGCTCATATGACTACTTTTTACCCAACATCAGGTAGACACTGGCAGTTTGATATGATCCAGTATAACACCTGATCCATCTCTGCAGACACTCAGGCAGAGTTTTGCCGAGGTAGTAACAGAATAGTGTATCTGATTGCATCATGTTGGATATAAGAAGAATGAGGCCCTTAAAAAAGATGTTGGGATTATTTAGGCATGCCCACTATCTGTAACACAGTAAGAAGTGGTGTATGCAAGCTTCATTCTGTTTACTGGGGGTTGGGAGTTATGCCTGTTGGACAGCATCCAAATGTAATTCATGATTTTTGATGAAGAAGATCAGCAGTTGTTCTTGGTTGTGACACTTATTGTATTCAAACATGTGGTTATCCGCTCCCAAGGAACTACAGGGATAGCTTCCCTGTTTGAGATGACCATGGAGAGTTTGCAAAAATTATCTCCCCACTGAAGTGTTTCTGACTTATCCTTTGGGGCTCAGTGATTGCAGTTTCTGTTCTTGGCGGGTTACAGAAAGAAATTATTTTTAAAAACCTGCACTACAATTCCTTATGTTAATTAGGAAAAAGAAATCCTCCATTAAGATCTTCCAGATATCAATTTCGCTGTTGTAACTGGGGGTTCGTAGGAGTTTCCCACTCATGCAGGGTTTTGGTGGGCAGGTTTGCAAGTGTCTTCAAGAACTGCCACAAAAAACCTGGCTTCCTGTTGAGCTTTCATATGGGAAGTAGCAACCAAACTTTCAAGGGCCAAAGAAAACAGCTCCAAGTCAGCTGTGGAAAGCATAGCATGCAAATATACTTTGGCAGAAAATATATAGAATATGAAATCTGTTTCCTGGCATCTTCACTGCAAATGCTCCCTGTGGTAGTTGGGCTTATTCGTCTTAAAAAAAAAAAATCTGAAGCAAAACAAAAAAAGCCAAACAAAATGAAAAAAGTCATACCAAAACAGTTACCACTTTCCTTAGTACAGAATAGTGACAACATAAGGCAGGATGGCTAAGGGATGTTTGTGATTACAAGGATGAAAGTTATCACTGGAATCAGGCAAAGCAGTCAACTTCTGTAACATTTGGGATGGTGGGGTGGAGAATTGCCTTCAGGCTGAAAGCTTGCTTTTGGCCCAAGAAATGCCCTCATTTGTTAGAGCCTTCTTGTCTTTCAATCTGAGTTTCTGCTGTGTTTGAGGAGCATGAATGTGTACTTAAATTCTTGCTGATGAAAAGCACTGTTATCTCTCCCCACCACACAGGCTACACACGTGTGTTCCAGTGCTTCACCACGTTTACAAACGTTCTGACAGTCAGTGACAGTCAGATAGGACAGATCTCTGTTGCTGTCTTGTGGGGTAAGTTTTACACTGCAGCCTGTATCTATTCTCTGGCAAATTGCAGCTGCCAAACCCCAGACTAAAATACTAAAGAAAATTTTTCAGCTGTGTATGTGGTGTGTACAGGTGTGTAAATGACTGTGGACAGATTCAAAGAGAAGATTATACAAATCCAGTGTAACTATTCTTAGGAAGTTTTGTGAGAACTTTCTACTTTGATAAAACTACCACCGTAGTGTTGACAGTATCACCACAGGACCCTCTGTCCTGTGTAATGAAATATGCATATGCCACTTTCATCTGTTGAATCCTTGGAGTCTGCAAGAGATTTATGTTGCTAGCACATGCAGAAGAGAGGGAACGTGTTCAGATGCTGAAGTAATGCATGACAGGACAAAGCCAAATACAGGAGGATCGAGAACATGGATATGTTCACTGTCTTTAGTTTACTGAAAGCCCACAATTATAAGATCAGCTTCTGGAACCATAGCTTTGTCTGGAATGGAGATTTCATTTGGGAGTGATTTGTTTTGATCTGTGTATATGCACAGGATGCAAAAGCTTTTTCATACTGAAGGTTTTCTCTGAAGTAGAAGCCAACTGACCTCTTGATGTAATTCCTGTATGTAAATAGCCTGAATGCTTACATGTTGATTTTTAAACATGCGTACATCTTACCACAAATATTCACATTTGTTCCTACTTACCACTTAACCACGACTAGAAGATAGAATATTATTAAACATAACCATGCTCGTATGACCACAGGACAGATTAGCACCTTTTCTTCAGCAATTTTAAAATACTCAGGCATAAAAAAGGTATTACTTAACATTAGTTTGCAACTGCTAGTGGGGTCTTAGAGGATCTGAACAAGTGGCTGATCCTGCAGAGCTGCAAACCATTTATGTACCGGTGACAGTTCTTTTTGGACACTGATGTAACTACAGGGAAAATAAAATGTCTTAATTGTCTGCATAGTGCAGACATCGGGGGCTTGACATTAACTACTTCAGTCCACTGGTCTATTTCTGTTGTACTAATTTACTAATTGCAAATGTAAGTCTGGCCTAATCTGACCCACATCACACAGAGTAACTGTAGATGTGGGAATACAGCCTCCACTGCCTGAATCTGTGTCCCATTCTGATGTGTGCATTCCTTCCATGAAACGTGAATACTGGAGCCTTGGCTGTGTCTTGCTATTCATATGCTAAGAAAGATTCCTGTCAGTCGAACACACTTCAGTGACTAAACTGAAAACTGATGCATTTATCCAGTACAACTGGTTTCATGTGAGTTTCTGGTAATGGCATTTCACACAAATAAAGCTAAGTTCTCTGTGACCAAGTACTCCTCTGTAGAATTTGGCTCTGTTTTGCTATTATGTCCAGGTTTTTATTCTTCTTTAGTCAAGCCTTGCCATCAAGACTAAATGTGCAGGAATTAGATATTGTCTGTAACATACCTTTGTTAGTAAAACAAACTGAAGGGTGTGGTTGGGAAGTGTGATATAATCTGCACTGTCATGTTTAGGAGATTGCAGGAGGATTATTTTGACATTCTATTTCTATAGAGGCTTTTTTATTATTATTTAATGAAAATGGAGGAAAACCTTTCATTTGCTGTAGAGAAGGATTTGGAAGTTGCAGCCCTAGGTGTAAAAGCTTGCTTTCAGCAGTTATAGGTGACAGTGGAAAGCCACTGAGACTCTGTCTGTAATGTATGAATAGGGATGGTGATTTTGATGTCTAGAAATGAGATTTACCAGTATTTTTTAAATGATTCCCAGTGTATACTGAGTTCTTTGAAAGCAAGCCTTGAAACAATGCTTGTGAATAACCACAGAAGTTGTATTTTTCACTACCTTTAAAATATCCCTATTTTTAAATTCTGACTACTCAAAACAAATACAGGCTATTAAAAAGCGTTGCTTTGAAAAGTGTCCCTAGAGCTGTTTATCTGAATAGCAGGGAAGTATTTATGGTATTTAGGCAACAATAATCTGCTGTATTATTTCAGATAACCCTTGCTGTATGTAATTTTGGGAATATTTTAATCCTCCTAAAAATTCTTTATCCCTTTGTGGTATATGTCATCACTATAACTGTAGTCTATTAAAGATGCATTATCTAATCTGTCTGTTAGATATCTGTTAGTATCTAACAGATACATGAAGTATCCATTTATTTAAAATGTGGTTATTTGCCTTTTTCCTTGAGAAAGGAATAGTACTGCAGTGTCACTGGCAAGCAGGTCAGCTGTTGTAATGTGCTGCTTTTCTCTAAAATGAGTTAAGGTAGCATATCAGATTTGAATATTTTCAGAGGTGGTAGGTTGATTCTGGCTGGATGCCAGGTGCCCACCAAAGCTGCTGTCTCTCTCCCTTTCCTTGGCTGGTCAGTGGAGAGGAAATATAATGAAAGACTTAAGGGTTGAGATAAGGACAGGGAGAGATTACTTACCAGTTGTGATGGGCAAAATAGACTTTACTTGGGGAAAATTAATTTAATTTATTGTCAATCAAATCAGAGTAGGGTAATGGGAAAATAAAAACAAATCTTAAAAAAACACCTTTCCCTCACCCCTCCCTTCTTCCTGGACTTAACTTCTGAATTCTCTACCTCCTCCCCTCCAGGGAATAGGGGTTGTGGTCAGTTCATCACAGGTTATTTCTGCCGCTCCTTCCTCCTCAGTGGGAACACTCCTCACACTCATGCCCTGCTCCAGCATGGGGTTTCTCCCACAGCAGATAGTCCTCTATGAACTTCTCCAACATGAGTCCTTCCCATGGGCTGCAGTACTTCATGAACTGCTCCAGTGTGTCCCTTCCACAGGGTGCAGTCCTTCAGGAACAGACGCCTTCAGTGCGGCTCCCCTGTGGAGACACAAGTCCTTTCAGCAAACCTGCTCTGGCATGGGCTCTTGTCTCTCCATGGTACCACAGTTCCTGCCACGAACCTGCTCCAGTTACAGCTTCCCAGGGGTCACAGCCTCCTTCAGGCACCCACCTGCTCCAGCCTGGGGTCCTCCATGGGGTACAGGTGGATTTCTGCTCTGCCATGGACCTCCACAGGCTGCAGAGGCACAGCTGCCTCACCATGGTCCACAGCACGGGCTGCAGAGGAATCTCTGCTCCGGTGCCCGAGGTACCTCCTCCCAACTCCTTCTCCACTGGCCTTGGTGCTGCAGGGCTTTTGCTCTCACCTATTCTCACTGCAGTTGTCATTGCACCCTTTCTCCCTGCTGTTCTTAGATCAGTTATGAGAGAGGCACGACCACTGTCACTGATGGGCTCAGCCTTGGCCAGCAGTGGGTCCATCTTGGAGCCGGCTGCCATTGGCTACGTGGGACACAGGAAGCTTTTGGCAGCTCCTCACAATTGCCACCACTGTAGTCTCCCCGCTACACAAACCCAGTACGGTTGAGTAAGAACATACCAGCCCTCTCAGAAGGAGAGGGGACAAAAGGCAAGACCTTGCAAGGGGACTACAGATTTATGTGAAGTGCTTAAATACACATAAGAGCAACTACAAACTAGTAATTATTCAGGAAATGCTATAAAGGTGAGATGGCTGTCTCAATTGAAAATTATTTTGAGTTGGATTTGTGGGTTGATGGTGGCTTATGTGGAAGCTGTAGGAAGTAAATATTATGTAATTAGGGACGATATGATAGTTTGAACTGAGGATAGTACTGCATAATGTGAGGAGGCACACACTGCAATTGTTGCAATTTTTTGGGATTGCTCTAATGTTTTTTTTGCTGCATGCCTGGTTTTTATATAACATCTTGGAGTAGTTGGAGGGGTTTTGTGCTTCAGCCCCTCCCCTCACCAATACCTCATCTCTCAATAAACACAGACAACTGTTATTTTTAATTCAGCTGTGTATAGTACCATTTCGTTTTTCTTATTTTAGTTTTTTTTATTAAATAACTAAGGTAGTAAGAAGTAAGGAGACATGCCTTGAACAAGAATACATCAAATCTAATATTTTATTGCCTGGTGGTGGGTGATGGGAAAACAAAGAAATTATTTATGTAAGAAATTACAGAATATGTAAAGACACAGAGGCTTGGCAATCTGATGTTGTCTTGTTTTCTTGCTATGTTAGTGAATCAATTTAAAATTTTCACACCTTTCACAGATGGCTTAACACCGTGCATTATTCAGTCCGTGAAAGGCCTGGTAAATACTTTCTTTTATGAAGTACAGATGTGTTTTAACAAAATATTTTAAATTATTAATGCTAGATTTATAGTGTTTTGGTTTGCTTTGTACTGTATTTAAGAAAGATTTCAAATATTTGAAATATTTGAGAAAAAGCAAAATTAAAGCTAACGGAACTTAAAAAGTTGGTACAGACATTGGAATGAGTGAGGCCAACTAGTGAAAAAGCAGAAATTTTGATCCTGGGTTTTTTCTTCTTGGTAGCCTCTGAGGCTACGTCACGTGAGAGTGGTCTTTCTTCAGAAATAAGATCATCATATGTAGTGCTGTTCTGCAGCACTGCATGAAGGCTGTTTGATGAGGGAGCAGTTTTTTCTGATAGATGCAAATCTATAGGACAAGACTTATTTTTGTTGATACCAAGGTTGGCTTGTTGACAGTTCTGGCATAGCACCAGAAATACTCAGTCTGTTTGTAGTAATTCTTTTTCCCTGTACTGTTGATCAGGTGTTTTTTCTCTTTGCTTTCCTATTATTAGTAATAATGATAATAATTGATAATTAATATTGGTAATAATTGGAGAAAGACTATAAGAACATATAGTGACAGGACAAGGGGGAATGGCTTCAAACTGAGAATAGGTTTAGGTTAGATATTAGGAAGAAATTCTTAACTGTGAGGGTGGTGAGGCGCTGGAACATATTCCCCAAAGAAGTTATGGATGCCCTGGAAGTTTTCAAGACCAGGCTGGATGGGGCTCTGAGCAACCTGGTCAGGTGGAAGGTGTTCCTATTCATGGCAGGGGGGTTGGAACTAGGTGAACTTTAAGGTCCCTTCCAACATACACCATTCTATGATTCCATTAGGATAATTCTGTGAATAAAGTTGTTTTGCTTTGCCTTGTAGTGGAGAGAAAGGATAGAAGTATAGGGATAAGTCTTTGTGTGCAGGTATATCTCCATTCTGTTCCTACTAGTCAATGCTATGGATGATGTGTTGAATTTGCTGTTTTTTTCTGAGGAGGCCACCATGGTAATTTGTGCTGGAGCTATTACAAAAAATAGAAGATCTTGGGATAATCATCATCAGGCTAAGTGACATTCCCCTTGGCTCTTTTGGGAAGCCTTCTGTTTGTAAGTTTATATATGAACAGGACATTCACATTGGTTCTTAGGGCTCACAAATTGTTCAGATTTGTTCAGTAAACTGAACTGCATTCAAGTCAGGGCAAACAATTAATTTGCCCCCCAAATGTCTTATCCTTAGATAAGAGGTAAAAAGATCCATTGGTCCATGGGGTTACTCAGTTCAGTCTCTTTATTTTCTAGAGTCCTGCTTGCTTCTAAAATGTTGGAGTGATAGTGTGATTAAAACAATACTTTCTGTTGCTTTGATAATAAGTGTTGGCAAGGAGGATACCCAATCTGCATATTTTTGCCTGTGATGTTTTTGTTTATGTAGTGTTTTTTTAATGACGCAACAGAAAGATCTAAGGCTGTTTATGCTGTTCTTCTGGCATGAACTGAGTTGAATTTTGGCTTTCAGATTCTGCTGTTGGATTGCCTGCTCCATGTTGTAAATGTTGCTTCACCTCCAGCTCAGTGCGTGGGTCAGAATGATGTTGCCTCTCAGCTCGGAAATGCAGAGTCACACAGGGAAACCTGAAGGGCATCTGTCTGGTCATGCTAATTGATCATTCTTGTTTCCACCAGTCCCATATTTTGATCACCTTGCTCTGAGAGGAAATACAAGTAGCTTTGTACTATGTTGGGGGTGGGGGGTAAAAGCAGAATTGTCTTCAGTTTGTAAATTGATGAAGCATGTATATGCAAGACTGTGACCTTCCTCTAGCCTTAATATTCACAGGCTATTATCTCAAAGTACACTGACTATGTAAAATAAAGCTCCAGTGCTGCTTTGAAATATACACAAATGGTGAAGTTCACACCTTTTTAGATTGGTGATCATTTTAAAACCATTTTAAAACTGGAATCTTCTGAAAGGTGAAGGTTTTGACAGGAGGCACTATGTAGAGGTTGAAATGCTTGTCCTTGAGTGATTAGGTAAGCTAACCCATTGTCCTTGGGTGATTAGGTAAGTTGGGACCCAAATTGTAGACATAAAGATCACAGTTAAGGAAAGTAAGTATCTGCACCTGTTTTTGAAAGTCTTGGTTACCGTAATTGTAATTCTAATTGCACCTGTTTTTGAGATTTAATTAATTTATTTTTTTAGGTGATGACAAAATGTAATCCCTTGGGGTTCTCACTGTTGGTTTGTTGCCACCAGTAGGGATGTGGCTTTTCAGTAAGGAAGTCTTGCATGCATGGTAGAAAATGTAAAAGGTCTTTATCAATTCCTGTTTGTCTCTTTTTTTTTAACTACCTCTGTTAAGGATTGTCTGACCCTGAAACTAAGACACTATGGTATAGGGACACACAAAATCATGGAAAATGCAGTTCTAAGGCAATTTCTTTACTTTTGAAGTACTTCTTTTCATGAAAGACAGCATCTTCTTATTCCAAAGGATTATGTACTAATGTACGTTATTATCACTGTATTTTTCAAGGTTTTTCATTTGTTCTATGTATATCTTCTTAACTTTGGCTTATGTAGCTACCTGTTTTTTGCATCTAAGCTTCCTTCTTTCCCTGTGCTTGTGTCAATGTTTATAAATGGAGATATATGTAATTTAAAGCTGGAATCCTCTTTTGAGAGTTTCTTCTGTTTCTGAGTATTACTCATGGTTGTGACAATGTATGTGAATTCAGTCTAGCTACCTGAGGGTCCTCAATGGTACTGCACCTCATGCCAGCAATCAAGAAAGCAATGGAAGGATTGATTTGTTTGTTTCTTTTTGTGTTGGTGGTTTTTTGGGGGTTTTTTTGGTTGTTTGTTTTTTTTTTTTAAATAAAGGAGCTATTTGTTCTGCATCATTTGCTCCACCATATGCTATAACCTTTGTTGTCCTTTCCAGTTCTTCGCTTAGCAGAAGATTTTAAAGTGGCAAGGGGTTTGGAGGGTTCAGTGGTTAGTGATAGATGTGTGTCTGTTGTTGACAATGTCTGTATTTTTAATTAATATCTCTTTATTGTTGGGATGTACTTTGTTAATTCATTTCAATTGGAAACCCAAGCATGGAGAAGAGGGGAGGCACTGTTGACATAGGTAATTTTCTAAAACGTGTCTGTACTTGGCAACATTTATAAAAAGAACCATGGAGAGCAACTGCTGATTCAAGAGGCTTGTAAACTAGGGCTGTTGATATCAGTGGCAAAACTCCTCAGTGAACACAAGTTCTAAGTAGAAGATATGCCCATGTTTTGGATGCTTGATGACAAAATAAGATCACGTGCTGTTTGGCATGTGAAGGTCAGAAAGCAGGTATTAAAAGTTGAGATGCTGGTAGTCAGTGTTTAAGAAACTCTCTTTTCTGTAAGTTGTGAAGCCCTGTTGAGAGTAACACGCTAAATTTAGTTACCAAGCAATCTACCACATTTTGCCATTGCTTTGAAATTTTCTTATGGAGTTTTGTGACCAGGATGTTACTGAGAAAAGTGTAGTGAAAAGTGGGAACGTCCGTGTGTTGTACAGCCTGCTGTTCAGGTGGAGTTGTTCTGGTCAAGTGAAACAGGTAAGACCTTTAGGCTTCAGTTCTTCACTTGTAGATTCCCTTCATCCCCATAAATCGTTTCAGAACTCAAGATCTCTTTGAAATTTACAGGCTGAAGAACTGGGAGTCACAGTGGAAATGACTATTTAATGGAAGAGAGACCCAGTCCAGAATCCTAATTTGCCAGGAAAACATCCCTTGAGTAATAGCTAATGCACAAAGGCAGGTTAAGTCTTTAAATTTTAGTGATTCTCGTCTTAGCTGAGCCTGTGAGATTAGGTTAAATTCCAGAAGCCTGATCCAGATATTATTAAATTCAGTGGAGGGAATGGAGATCCAAAATGGTTTGGATTAAATGTCTCCCATGATGAGTAAAGCTGAATAGTATGTATTGTTCCAGAGAGGAGGTTTCTTTATTTATTCCTTAGCAGGAGAACTTTGGTTTGGACTTGTGGACAGCTGACAATAAAGAGAACTCTTAATGGGATTGTAGATTTTGTGGGGGTAAAATATTTTTACCTGTATGTAAATGTATCCTTTAAAAATTACACACTGCTGTTCCGAGTTCTGTCCTGCACCTTTACCATATTATGTAGTAATGGCATCAACCACATCATTCTTACTGTTAGTAAAACTTCAAAAGAGAGCCCAGAGTCTCAGTGAAGGCAAGTCTTTGAAAGTTTTGGGTGTGGGGAAGCGTGAGTGAGGGTTTATCACACAGGCTTACTAAAGAAAATGAATAACCTTGTTCCTCTGTGAATCCCCCTTTTTCCCCCCCTTCTCGAGATAACAATGCTTAAACTTTACATAAATAGCTGGAATACTGTGCAGGGCCTGATAAGCGGATTTCTTCATCCATGCTGAGTCTCCCTTATATCATATATCCGCACCATTATCTTGTGTGAAACGCTTATTGCTATTTCTTCCATTTAGTCCCCTATATACGTTATCTATAGTGCATAATGGAGTATGTGTTTGAATGAAGGACAATATCCCATAAAGCAAGAAAATTACTTGTAAGTTGCAAGCAGTGAAGCCTTAATGGTATGATCTCATTATGTTAGGAAAAAAATTCCCTAATAACACCCTTTATACTACAGAGCTTGATTTATTTTTCTTTCTTTTTTCAATCTTCCACATATTTAAATGAACTACACTATAAAAGAAATAATGATGTTGAACTAGGGTATAGGATATATACCATGAATTCTTTTTGTAAATCTACCCATTTAAAGGAACATTGTAAACTTCCAGTGTGTTTCTGATGTGGGAAGCATCAAATTAGGAACTTTGAAATAATATAACAGTAGTAATAGTACATTTTTCCTCCTCAAAAGTTGTGTTCTAAACATTGAAATGTGCACTGTAAGTGTATTTGCATTTCTGAGTGCTCTAGTTTACTGTATGTAGATATTTTAAGTTCTGAGATTATTCAACAGCATTATTTTAAGAGGGATTAATCTAAGGTTTTAGCAAATACTGGTGTTCAGTTGCATTTGTTTAGTCTGCAATGTGCTTATTTTCAATCAAATTGTAATCAGCAAAAAGGTGTTAAAGAAGCTGCCTTAGGATATCCAGGCAACACTCTGTCATTGGAGGATTGTTAGGTTTTGTACAGAATTTGAGACATTTCATTATTTAAACATTTTATTGACCTACAGTCGCTTTTAAGAATTTTGAATATTGGAACATTGTTCTTTTCCTCTGGAGACTGTTCTGCAGTTTCTGTTTCTTTTCTAGATGTTACAGTTGTCTACATTGCCACAGTCTTCATTTTTTTATCCTGTAACTGTCATTCATATTTGCATTTATCACACGATTAATAATTCCTCTGCATCATTAGTGCATATATTTTCTTATATTTCTAATTCATTTATATAATTTCTTTCTTTATTCACTATTAGGCAAACTCTGAATATCCAGGTGTTTTCCTGTTAAATTTTAAATATCCGCAGAATAGTCCTTCCAAGCAGATAATATTTTCCATAATTGATACCCTTCAAGTTGTACCAACTTTTGAGAATGGAGTGACTGGAATCAGGTGAGAGACTCAAGGCAGAGTCAAACCGGCTCAACTGGACTGTGTTTGTCAGTCTCTTTGTGGGAATTGCAGCCCCAGGACGTGGCTATGTGGGAGGCACTAGGACCGGGTTGTGCTTCCTCCCCTCACAACCTGGCTCTGGGGTCTGAGGAAACAACTTCAGGGAGCAACCAGGCAGAGACACCAGCTGGTACCAGCAGCTGCAGAGGCGGCACAGCAAGTGCTGGGGGCCTTGCAGAGCAGCCTGTGCTGCTGGCCCGGGCGTTTCTAACCTGTTCTCACTGGTGATGTGCTCAAACCTTGTCTCAGTTTGTCTTCTTCAATCCTGTACATATTCACCCTCCTCACGTTGCATCACCTTATTGCAGGCTCCTCCCTTCCCTTAGCTTTGTGATTAGGTGTCCTCTTCGAAGTAAACACACCACACACAACCCCACCATGTATTCCTCAAACTGCCCAGATGATTACAAGCCCTTGCTGTGCTCATTATATGGATCTTCAGCCTTTCCTCTGTCGTGCTTACTTGTCTTCTGTTAGACTTTGGGGTGATCCCAACTATGTTTCTGTACTTGCAGAGTGCCTAGCACTAGAAGCACCTAGTAACCATTTTTAGTTAGCCTTTGGGAACTCCAAGGATAAATACAGTTGTTACTACTGCTGTTAGCAACATTGGTGTCCTGTGTCTGACTTGTGTTTGGCTGTCTTCCATAGATTTAGCAATGTGGCACATAAATGTCTCCCCTAGGTGAGTATCTGGGTTTCAGATTATCTCCTCAATACCTATCTGCTTTTCCTTCCTTCATTCCTTCTTCTAAATTATTTCTTATTTGACAGTTTTTGATGTATTGTTTCACCTTGAAAGCCCACTGTTTATGGGTGTCAATGGACAAAAGCCTTCCGTGGATTTTTTTGCTCAAACCCCTTAGTTTTGGTTTTGTAGTTGTGACCAAATTTCTGTCAAATCTGTCCTTAAACAAACAAACCAAAACACATTGTTGTATAATGTCAAATGTTATTAAATAGCTGTCAGTTTCTGCTTCATATGCAACAACATTTCTGTCATGGGTGACAATCGAAATGCTTATTGCATATGCAGCAGTGAATTTTTAAAGAGCTTTTAGACACTTGGTGAAGTGCTAACTTTTTTATTTCTACTGGAATATAACTGTCTTCAGCTGTGCCAAGTAGCACTGAAGGGGTATTATATTTTAAATCATTGCAAGGTTCTGTTCTATAGTCTTTCTTTCTAGGGTTTCTTTACTTCTTAAAATAGCTATAGTAAGTTTAATGTTCCCAAGAAGTATGATTACCTTATTGAACCTGGAACATAAGCTTCTAGAGACATGGGAATTATAAAATCTTTTTGTAAATCACTAATGGCACTGTAGGTAAAATGCCCTTGTATAAAGGAAAGTCAAGTTTTATGGTGTGTATTTTTAGTCATCTCCTCTACACCCCCTACTTTGGTGTATGCAACTTCTCCTAAAATTAGTCCTGAATTATGTGGTCCCATTTGGTTGTGGGAGGACCCTGTTATGTCCAGAATCCCATTCAGGTTACTGGATTTCTGTGTTCTTATAAGACCACAGCAAGAAGTGCACTGCAGGGCTTGCCTTCAGCGAAATTGTTATGCCTGTGTTGCTTTGAATGATATGTTTGCTGGCTAAAATGTTCAGAAATAATTCTGGAGATCTGCAGTAACGGTTGATTGGGATTGCATATTTTCATCTTTCTGTATACTTTCTTTGCATACAAAAAGCAACCACAGCTCTTTCCACGCTGTGGTTGCTTCTTTTGAAACACCTGAGACCGTAATTGGGTGTGAAAAAAGGAAGTTGCTATCTCTGTGTATCTGCCTGTGCCTGATTCTGGGATCCTTAGCGCATGTGGTTCTTAGGCATGAGTTCTTCAGGATTTCATGTGTAATGAATACTGAACAGGGATAAAATTTGTAGGACTTCATTCTAGGAGATGTTCTGGGAACTCTAAAATAGAATATAAAAATTTGAGGGTCCTATAATATTCTGCATCGGTGACTCTCCTGTTTTTCTGAATCAATATAACTGCAATACTGTGTATGTTGACACTGCTTGACATTTTAGTGCCTGCAGAAATGTTTGAGTGACTTCGTGAGTTAAAATGAGTGTATTTGTAAGTATTGAAACAGAGAGATTCAGGGAAGTGGATGTGGCATAATTTGGAACAAGGTTAGTAGTTTTGAGGTTAAGCCAACCAGCATCTACGAAATGGAATTAGTGCTGCATGCTTGGAGTGAGAAATATGATTCTCCTTCCTCAATTCACCTTCCTAGCCACTGTTTTTATTGCTGTTTGTGTCTCCTTGCATTTGTGGTATCATGACACAGACCACTAGAAAGACAAGTCAACAACGCTTCATGTACTTTTCTTGACATACTCCTCTATGCGTCACCCCTTCTTTTTTTGGTTCAAAATAGAAGGAGCAGGGTGGAGAAGGGGAAGCTAAAACTGTTTCTGGTAGTAAAATCCTTCATGTTAACTAGAATTTGTCTTTAGATTTGTTCATTAATAAAAAGATTGTGATGTGACTGCCTGTTTTGCCGAATAGTTGCTTGGTTAAGAGAAAGGTGGAAGAAATGGATGTTCTTGTTCTTCACTGTATCTGTGTCACTTCTGGCCAGGAGTGTCCTCTTCATTTTTTTTCCCCTATCTGCATGGGCTGTCAAACTCTCTCAGCTCCAGTATATTATCCTCCATTATCTGCACTTCCATTGCAGTTAGCCTATTTCAGTTTGGACTTCACTAGCACAGAGAAAGAAGAAAGCCATAGCCAATGACTGGTGTCAGTATAAGCTGCCTTAAGAGGAAGAAGATATCCTTTTACTCTGCAGTAATTGATTGCCTCCCCACTTGAACTTAGAAAACAACCTTAGGCTGTTAGGGAGGCACTTGACAAACCAATGTAACTGCTCTCCTCTGTGGAGACAATCACGAGTTTTCCTGTGCGTATAAACCTACTTCAAGGGACTTAATATACTGAGAGCCAAGTGAAGTGTGAAGCTTTCCAGAAGGTAATAATTACTTTTGTGTAAAACAATGCAGGAAAATAAACATCATTACAAAAACTCAGGGCAGATAAATTATAAAATGTAGCCTCTCTGGCTGCTTACAGACTGAGAAATTTTTGAAGCGGGAAGCAGAGACTGTTAGTGATACATCTCTTCTTGGAAATATGAAGGTTAGGAAGTAGTAATTGGTGAAGGTGGCACAATGTATCCTTATATTTGACTAGAACTGAGTTTTTATGCTTTGCTCTGTTTGAAGTAGAGCAATAGTCTCTCTTACCCTTAAAATGGGGCATTAGTTGAAAATGGATTCAAAGATGTGTTTTAAGACAGATTTCATACAGCTCCAGATTTTTGCCTGCAAAGCTCATCCGAGTATCTGGGTTCTCCCTCACTGTTTTGGTATTGTGCTGTAATGGGATTAAAAACCACCATAATATGACTCCAGCTGAACTACTGAATGAGAAGAACCAGGAAAGTCTCCTCTTGCTTTTGTTCCAGAGCAGAATCCTTTGGTCAGACTGACCTGCCATGTGCAGCACCTTTCAAAAAAATGAAGGGTAAGAGTCCCCCAGAGGTTACTGGGGATTTTGGTGTCAAAAGGCAAAATATTTTTTTTGAGTTGGGAACTGGGGAGAACATGGCTCCTTTCTGGTCACAGTTCTTTTCTGCATCTGCTCTGTTGTGCAGACATCAACTTTACACTGATATTCATCCTAGGCATATTTTAGAAGATCAGTTTTCATTGCATTTGGCCCTGGTGCTGGAAATGTGTAAGAAGGAAATAAGAGAAGGAAATAAGGTCGTTACGCACATACCTCTTTCCCTATTTTTCTCTCTTGTGTAGATAAGAGCATAAGTATATGTGTACATATTTATTTATATATTTAAATGCACACACACAAAATCCAGAAATGTAACTAAACACATTCATCTAACAAAAAAAGCTGAAAGATTTGAGAACTGCTTGTTTATTTATTAGTGGGGAAATAATTTGGAGCTCTTGAACTGGGAGAACTGCTCGAAGTTAACTGAACTGTGAAAAATAGGAATAGACAAATGCAACACCTTGTTTTTTCTTCTTTTCTAAAGTCCTCTTCTGTTCCTAAATGTTTTTAATTAAATACTGTTTTGAGGCATGTGACTTACAAACAGTATTCAAAATTTGAACAAAAATCATGAGTCATTTGCTATGTTTACGGACCTTCAATTTATTTTGTAAATAACATGAAAATAATAAAAATGTGCTGTTTTGTCCACATTAAATTATTAATGAGCACATTTAAGAATATTAAATCTGTATAGAGAGATCTTTCAAAGCTGCTGTGTAATTAAAGTTCCTCTTCATGATTTTGGAGTACCTTCTTTTTTAACTGGATATAGGAATGACACTTTTGTGTTGTTAATAAGCAGGAAAGTACTACTGGCTCTTACAATTAGGTGCTGTAGGAAAGAGGTGAATGATATATTTTCTCATCCTTTGAGAGTATTATAGTAAATATGGCATAAATATGGCTTCTGTTGAGAAAAGTAGAGAATGAATAATAGCATATTCAGGAGCAAGCGTCCGCAGAATAGACCCTCAGGAAGGAGTGTGTTTTGAGAGCAAACTAAATCATCGTAATTTGCACTTCTTATTGGGGAGATGAGAACTGTGAGAGTGGGACTAATAGCAACTGCTAGGTTGTTCCTTGGAGAACAGAGTTCCTGAATGATTTGTGAATATGCCCAGTACAGATCCTAGGAGGTGTTCACAGAGATGCCAAGCTTTGTGAGTTTCTCTAGACTTCTTTTGTTAATGCATTATATGTCATTGCCCCTCTTTAAGTGACAGAAACAAAGTCTCTTCCTGGGTACACTTGTGAATCCTTTGGAATCTTACCCTGAATCCAGGAAAGCAGTGGGTTTTGTTCTTTATTGTTAAATATCATTATCGAAGGTTCAAGTCCCGTTTCTGTGATGTAAAACTAATTCATAAGCTCGTGCTTTATGAGGAGTTATACCCAAATGTCAGGATCTTGCTGAGAAATTGGAACTATTCCATTGTTGTTTTCACAGTAGAAGGAAACTATTGTTTCAAATGTGTGCTATAATACCTATAATACAAGTTTATACTCTACTCTCTGTTTTTACAGGTATATGTTGTATCTACTGTCTGTGCTAGGTTTAAAGCCTGACACTGAATTACAGAAGAAATTTAATGCAATGTATTAGAAACTCATATGACTGGCTCAAGTCTCAAAAAAGGTTGCTCCCTTGACATGGTGAGCTTCGGAATTGATTCAGGTGCACTGAGAATTGATTGAGAAGTCTCTCTGGCCATATGGGATAGCAGTGTAAAGAAAGCTCAATAAAAGGATGTTGTAAAAGCAATCTGAAGTAATAGGCAGTATCCAAGATCAAGGAAATTGGAATAGGTGAACATTCAAAGGGCACTCTCACTTTGAATTTGCGTTTTAACTGATTAGGAAAACAATGTGATAGTAAAGGGCAGTTTAGCGGTAGAACTTATCTATTTTTTTTTTTACTCTTAGAATTTTTTTCTCTTTCAAGCTAGGTCTTTTAGAAGGGTACATAAACCATAATACCAAGGCAATTCTCAGGCCTACTATTTGTTCTTTGTTTTTTTTCATTATGCCTTTCCTGCTGAAAAGTCTTCTGACTCAGTTTTATACTGGTACTATTTTTTACTAAATGATTTTCTGATGTCTAGGAAAGGATACACACTTGCAAAGAAAATGGCGCAGTTGGCTACACATAAAAAAGTTGCTAAATGTACCAAACAAATGAGCTGAAGAATGGAAGAGAGGACAGAAAAACAAATTTTAAATTCACAAACAAAATATATCTTGTCTACTTTCTCCTAGTTGATAATTCTAGAATTTACAGGAATAGGTTTTTCACTTTCCTGGGGTAATATTACTTTCAAACTAATGCAGGGGTTTTTTTTTTAATATCTTGCCTTGCATAGTGGAGGTCAGTAGAAGCTAAATCTGGAGGAGATTTTAGATAACTAGTTGAGACAGATCCTGGGCTAGAATACTAGACTTTAACATGGAAAAGCAGTGTAAAAAATTTACCTTCAAATAACAGAGAAATCCTTTTGATTAAAAAGATTGGTAATTTTGGTAAATTGAAATTCCTGTTGTACAGGGTAATGAGCAAACTATTGCTAGTGTGGCAAATCAGAATAACTGAACACCATCGTGTCAAACTCTAGGTTTTATCCCATGTACTTGAATTGTGTAATAGAACCCAAATTATTTGCATATCCTGTGTTAATGATTGGAGACTAATATGACTTTAAAACTAGATGGAGGTTTTATGAAAAATTTTCAGCTTCAGGGAGGTGCATTTCCCAAGGCAATTCTTGAGGCAGGAACTGTGATGCACTGTGCTCCGTCTCCTTACAGAGGAGGCAGTCAAGACCCAAACAGGTAGTAATTTCTGCTTAACAGGGATTGTTTATGTTGGGAATCAAATGGATTAGAGGGACATAAATGGATACTGGTCACTTCTGTCCACTGATTCCAGCATAACCAAAACACTCTTTGGAGCTCTTTGGAGGTATGGAGTTATCTAGGACTTAAAATAATGGATAGAAACATTGGCCTGTCAAGTCCAGTATATTGATGATGTGTTCCTATAGTTATCTCCTTATCCTCTGGATACATCATTCTGTTTTGTCTCCTCCTTAGACACCTTTTTAGTTTTTTAGTTCTCTCCTGGGATTGTTTTATGAAGTGATTTTCTCCACTGAGCATGCAAGCACACTTGTTAGGATTTGATATATGTAAGCCACATATTTTATTATGGTGGATGTGTTCTTATAGGATTCTTATTGATTTTCTTGTGTTCTAGTCGATGATGAAGTGAAGCGATAATAAAGCATGTAGGTGCAGGGTTTGTTTTCTTTACCTCTGCTGTGACTTGGACAGGCCATTGTAATTTTTTTAGATACACCAAGTGCAGCAGAGAATTAATCTTTTTTTGAAGTAAAGCATTGTAGGATTACAGCAGTAACTGCTGATAGCTGCTGCATCTGTCCTTTGTAGCTAGCTCTTTTTTTGCTGAGAATCCTCCTCACTTAGTTTTTCCTTTTACATCATACAATGCTTGTTTTGGATCTTTGTTCATAAGGGATTTATTCCTATTTCTAGCAAAGCCAGTGCTAAAATTTATATTGGTCAAAGGGAAGGTCAGACACAACCATCTAAAATAAATGCTGTGTGAGTGTAAAATAGCATCAGAACACATTAGTTTTTACACGTGTGACAAAATGTTTACCTACTTACAGATGCTTCTGAAGGAGTCTTGCCATTATAATATTAAGATGATCACATCTTGAAAATAATTTGTTTGACATTGGAAACTCGTATACCAAACCTGTTGATTAAAAATGTTTTTTATCCATGCTGCAGAAACTAGAATACCTGCAACTTAATTGTGCAGATATACTGACCTGTAGCATTTTATACAGGTACATTGCATATGCCCAGTAAGGCAGAATTGCCTGTAGAAGGCAGTTGCCAGCTGCTGCTTGTCAAATAATGATGTCTTAAAAGATGCTCAGAATTTTCAGTCTAGTCATTACTCATTTTCACCTGAAGACCACTAACTTCAGATTTGTGCAGTGTGTGTATATTAAACAGTGCTCACATTACTGTGCATATTTTCAACCTCCTGAACTCAGAAAAGAGAAAGTGTCACCTGGTTCTGTTTAAAGGACTGGATTAAATTCCCTTCAGTGTTTGCTTAAAACTGTGTGATCATTAATCCTTCATTTTCAGCTCTTTTGATGTCTGGGGGATTTCTTATAAGTTCCCTGTTTTCCCAGAGTATATCACTTTAAAACATTATTAAAAATAGAAAATAAAGTTGGAAATTTACATGTTCCATCAGTTAAATCTCCTGGAGGTTTGTGAAGTTTGACAATGTGAATGTGGATATAAACAAGCTGGAGGTGTAACCGCCACTGTCACCAAAGACCACAAAGAACTGGGGAGAGAAAGAGAATCATGTGATTGATTAGTATTTATTTGCACTCTCTGAGAGGATGCCTTACATGGTATTAATTAGAACATTTCCATTAAATAATAATTACGTAGCTGATTACCTAAAAATATTTTCAGTCCATCAAAAAAAATTGTCTAAATCTTGAAGCAGAAAAATTTAATTTGACCAATGGAAGCTCATATAGTGTCAAGAAAAAACAAAACACATGAGGACAATGCAAGAAGAATGGCTGTATGTTATATCCTTCTTGGGGTTTGGGTCAGTATCCTGAAATACTGGCAATGCATCTCTGCTCCAGGTGAGTCAGAATTAGTTCCATCACGCAACAGAACTTTATAGAATATTCTCCTCCGCCTGGTCAAAGCTGGGCTTTGCATTTTCTGCCTTTCTTGAACCTATCTCTTTTTTTCTCTTTTTTTCTTTTCTCTTTTACTTCTTTATTTTGTATCTGGAAGTTAAAAAAAAAAAAACAAAAACACAAAAAAAACCCAAAAAAACCCAAGGCTTTATTTCCTAGTGAATAGAGATTGCATCTCTCCTCCCAGGGCTTGCTCAGGGTCAGTAACAACTTCTGCGAGAATGATTTATTGACTTCTCTACTCTGACCAGAATTAAAACTGTCACTAAAGGGCCTGTAGTCCCCAAATACCAGCTTGGCCTTCTCAGTCAGTCTGCCAGAAAGAGGGCTTTAGTTACATAGCAATTAAAAGACTTATTTCATGGTGAGTAACTAAAGGGAAGTGGAGGGCAGAGAGAAAAAGGTTAACGAGCTGAGGCAGAAATAGTGCAACGCACTAATTCTATGCTTATGTAGAAGTTTCTCCCATCACCTCTCACTGCCGTTCATTTTCCACTTGTACTTTGAATATCTCTATTTATTGAACCAGCTTTGCAAACTTTGGAGGCTGTGAGAAGGGTTAAGATTACTAAACCTAAAATGCTATTTATGGCATCTTACTAGATTAATGAGGGATCAAGGCCTATGTGATCATGAACAATTATACTATCCTTGTTTGTCATTCACCATGTTCCCATTCCAGCTATGGATTTGTTGGCCAGTTTAATCCAAATTTGACAAGAAAGGTAACAGCCTCCACAGTGCAGGAGAGAGGGTATCCTAAGTGCTGAGGTATAAAGGTATAACCTTTGTTAGGCACTAGAGCTACAAGTGGAAAAGCTCAGTTGTGGAAATTGTAACCTAATGAAAATTCTAAGTTCAAGTTTGCACCTCACTGGAAACCAGCTATCACACAAACCCACATAAAAACTAACTTCATCATTTCCTTTTCTTATGGCCCTGCTGTTTTGCGATCAGCCTCTTGCTTAACATTCCTGGAGAAGAGGTGTCCCTGTGGAAATTAGTGTGGTGTCTATGTAAATATCAAAGACGTTTCATTAATACAACTCTTGTCATTGGAACCAAGCTCATGCATAATCAAAGCATTCTCTTTGTTTTGCCTTTATGGCAGTTTTGGAGAACTAACATCTTCTCTTGTCTTCTGCACTCTGATATGCAGAGAAAACAATGCTTTTTGGACGGCTGGTTGAAATTATGTGCTTTTCTTACTGCTGTTGGTTTGTGGTTTTGTCACTTGGTGACTGGTGTATTGCATGACAGACTCCAGGCCTTTAGGTCTTACAGAACTGCCATTCTAGCAGCACTTCGTGAATTACACGAGGTACATGGAGCTGGCACTGTGGATTTTACCCTGTCACTTGGATTGTATTGGAATTCTTCAGCAGACTTGAGTATATCCCTTTCTTACTGATAGGGCAGCCAGTTTTTAATTGGATTTGTAGAAAGATACTTGCAGGCATATGTTTTAGCCACAGCCTCCTTTGCCAGCTGGCTTCCCATGGTGAAGAATTGGTGTCCGAACTCAATCCTACAGTGGCACTGTGGGGATTGAAATGTGTGATTCAAGCGCTATTTTGCCAGATTCAGTAAATGCATAATGGATATTATAAAGAAAAGAACAATAAACTTCATTGAATATGTCGATCACAAAAGGATTTAAATGCCATCTCAGACTTGCTGAGACAAGCTGTGACACAGCTGCAAGTTGAACGCCAGGTTTCTGCATCCCAGGACAGTTGTTTTACCAGGGAAATGTTTGCCACTAAAGGTGTAAATCTGTATTCCAGGCTGGCTTTAGTATCATACATGGACTAGAAAGTAGATTTTTTTTTTTTTACTAAATCTTCTTTATCAAATAAAATTTTGGTGGAATTTAATGCCCAGAAGTGTTTTTGAGATTTACAGCAAATAATGAGCTCAGTATGAGTTTCTCCTACTTTAGTCTGCCAATGCATCTTGGTTTGTTCATTGCTGGAGCAGATGGGTCTCGTTTCAGTGTTAAAAGCTGTTCTACCTGTCTGAGAGAATTTCATATGAGGTGTGCGAAGACCCCTAGGGGCAGTTTAAGAGAATGTATTTCATTTAATGTGCATACTAATAAAACTTTGAAATAACTCTCAAGCTTTTTTTGGCATTGTAAATTAGAAGCCTCAGATAAAAATGTTTTAAAATTTTGATTTTAAGTTCTGTCATTGAACCCAATTAGAATTTTTAATCACAAAAAATAGCTTAAAAGAACCCTTTACTGAAGAAGATGGCAGCCAATCTTGCAGATTTTGGACACCTTCCTGGCAAGAGATAGGGGGGCTTCATCCTATCATGAGGCTATCACTGTAACTTACAAAGTGTGTATAGCGAGGAGACTGTGTTGTCAGACTTGAAATAACATTGTATCCAGGATGTTTTCTGTTTTATTGAACCTGTTTAATACACATTGAAGTATTTTGGAACCTAGAAATCTCCAAAGCTTTTTTTTTTCCCTCCCATATTCAGTGGAAGTGCACTTCCCTGGTCTGGATTCATTCATTGCTCTGAACCCCTGTTCAGATGTGTTATGATGCAGAAGAGGAGTTCTAGAGATGGCAGGATGTTGAGTCTTGGGAATCCTGACCCAGTGACCCCACTGAATGCTGTGTATATGTAAACATGAAAGTTCATGTTAGTTTTGACATCTTTCTGTGCCATGGAGAGTCTATCAACATAGATTTAACTCTGTATATAATTATAAAGAAAGAATCAAGATCCCGGTCTCAGCTTTTATTCTGATCCTTTCAAAGACTTTATTCATGGTGCTAAAAGGGCACTCCCCCCCAATCTAGCACAAGTTTTTCATTTTCAGGCTTGGACTAAAAACTTGGTAGCTAACTTTGCTGGAGATGAGGTAGAATGATGTCATCAAAACAGTCTGTGGGATGATGCAGACAGTGGTTCTTATTCCAACTCCCAAATAGTTGGATTTGCTGGTGCAGTAAAGTAATTGGCCCAAAATTAAGCAGATTTCGTGGTTTGTTAATACTTGTTTATTCATTTTCACAAAAGGTGGGCATGGGCTTCATTTACACTCAGACAAGAAAAGGCAGGACTGGGGGTAGAGTTAAGGAGAATTCTGATCAAACCAGTCTTAAAACCAAAACCAGAAAAGCTCTACTTTGAAGCTGTGAAAAGTACTGTTTCCGTTGTTAGCACTTTTCTAGTTTCTCTAAACATAAGTCTACCCAGCTTGTGATTTCTTTGTAGCTTCTGTCATTACCCTCAGGTAAGATGCAAAGGAAAATCTCTCAAAGTGACCATCCAACTTACTAGTAAAACTGGTCATACCATAAAGTTTCTTTTAAAATAAAGACCTTTCAAATCAGTCTTTGAAGTGGGTTATGATCTTCTTAAGTGATCTCTTAATGAAATATGTTTCCTATTATAATTTTATGATTTCATCCATACTCATCAGATTTTAATTCATTGGAAATACAGTTTTGACTTCTTTGCACAGTGGATATGAGCTTTAGTGACTTTTTTGCATTCATGGGAGTCATGGTTCTCTGAATTAATAGATGACAGAAGAAAGCAAGGTCTTTAATTTGTTATAAATTTTACTCTGAAATGATGGCTGTCAATGGTAATCCTACAATGTAAAGGAGTGTTGGCAGCAAACGATAAGAAGTGTCAAGGAAAGGGCAGAAGTGGGGAAGCAATTTTAACATACTGGTATCATGCTTTGTCCTCTTTTTGATAGGCTGTAATGACAGTGGCTGTCAAAGCTGTCAGGGTACTGAAGGGCCCTTCTTGAGACATCTCTCTCTCTTATCGACAGGCAGGGAAAAGTGTCTCTATGTGCCTACACACAAGGATGTGGAGGGATAGAGTTTCGTTCCTTTTATTTTGGATCAGAAGAAAAGATTAAAAAGTGATATTCTGATTCTCATTTGTAATTATTGTATTTCTGTTAAGTCTTTGGTGCTATGTGCATAGTAATTCCTTCTGCACCTGCAGTGTAATCTTAGGGAGCTCATGTAATTATAGATAAGTTAATGGATATATGTTTTGTATATATTATGCAAGTATACATCTGTTATAACCCATACCTATGATATATAGAATCATAGAGTCATTTAGGTTGGAAAAGACCTCTAAGATCGTTGAGTCCAAGTGTTAACCCAGCACTGTCAAGTCCACCACTAAACCATGTCCCTAAGTGATACATCTAGACATCTTTTGAATGTCTCCAGGGATGGTGACTCAACCAATCCCCTGGTCATCCTGCTCCAGTGCTTGATAACCCTTTCAGTGAAGAAATTTTTCCTGTTGTCAAAGCTAGACCTCCCCAGCACAAGTGAGGCCATTTCCTCTTGTCCTATTGCTTGTATTAGCCCAGAGGGATTTTGGTTAACTGTAGGTCTTTCTAAAAAAGGTGTGAAAAGGACATTTTGCTTTCAATGCCTTTCCAGAACTGCTGCATGAATGCAGAATGTTCCAAATTCAGATGCTATTAGGTTTCTAATGACATCTAAGAGTGTTAGATGTTTTAGCATGGAAGCACGTGCAATACTCTGTCTTCATGTTATGTCCCAGCTTCCTGAGACACTCGTTAATTAATCGAGATATTGAAGTGCAAGCAAATGCTCACAATTGGGATGAGGCTTGTAGGCAAAATGAGATAAATGAGGGATGGAATTTTTCTTGAATTTTTTGATTGAGTGGATTTGCCAGTTCCCTACTATATCCACTCCCTGCCTTTTAGTGGGTCTGTGTCCTTTCTCTTTTGTTTTGAGAATAATACTAAAATGTTCTCTGTTGACATAACTCCATCAAAATGAGAGAATTTGCAGACTCACTTAGGTCCTTTATTTTTCAGTTGCGTCAGTGAAATGATCTTGCTAATTTTGAACTTAAACTTGTAGTCACTATATGAGTTTAACTTAGGGTTGTGCCAATGTGAGTTTTGCCAGAGCAAACAAAGTGAATCTGAGCAGCCTAAGCAGCACACAAGTAGAGATTTGTGGAACATGAGATGAAAGTACCTGGCCTATGGGGAGAAATACCACTTTAATTTTAAAAATTACTACAAGGAAAGAAGCAAATGGAACACAGAGCTATTCTGTTTTCCTTTTCTGGTAACTCCAGTGGTGTACAATTGTTATTTTTTTCATCAGAAATATATCTGATATGATAGATTATCCACTCTTCTTACAGATTGAGAACCGTATACAGATGTAAAAGAACAGAATATGTACAGTTTGACAGCATCAGCATTCAGGTTTACTGGTACAAACCCCTATGAAGCATTCTGCTTGATGGCTGATAAATCATTTAATTTCCAGCACCTTGTATGAATAGGTTCAGCTTTTTTCAGTGACTGGTCTGGCCTTTCCATTGCATTCTAGAGCCCTAACCAGAAGACTGCTGTGAAGGAAATGTAGAAGCTGAAGTGTAGCATCATCATTGCTGGTTTGGGTTGCAAATGCAGCATCTTTAGCTCTCAAATTACAAAATAGTTTTTGGAGAAGCTGGAAATTTTGACTCTAATGCTTTGGAAATATCTTCCCTAAATCAACACTATTAATTTTCTGCTGTTTGATAGATACTGAAATAGCCTTCGAGAGTATATTTTTAATGGGAATTTTTCTGTTGTCTTCCCTCCCCTCACTCCTATTTTTTTCCGGATGCTGTAACATAACAGTTTTTGAGGAAGAGCCTGTGGGACTGGATATCAAGACTTATAAACTAGAATGCATGAGAGATTATGCTGTAGCTAAAACTTGTGTGATCAAAGATATTTGTTGTGTTTATGATGGTGCTTTGCCATGTCCTCTGGGATGTACAATTGCTGGTTTCACACCAAAGAATTACATCAGTTCTTACAATCCAGAGGAAATACAAATGCAGAGAATCACAGCAGTGAGGCTGATAGTGTGACTTAAGAGTTGTTTAATCTACCATTTATTTATTTATTAGAAACAGGATTTCATTCTGTGATGATTTCCCTGAACATTTCTTTATCTTTCTGGACTACCATTTGTCCAGCTGCCCTCCAGAGTAGAATCACTCAGGCTGTGAAGTGCTGAGTGCAGTCTTTAGTTGCAGTAACCTGAAGAGCACAGGGAATGAAGAGAGTTCCTCATCTCTTTTTCTGTCAGGTAAGACTGGACTGGCAAAGCAAGGATTCCTGCTGCTTATTCTGTAGCCTAGCCAGCCATCTTCTGCCTGCTGAAACACAAACAGATGCTGTATATCCAGGGTACTCATGCTCCTGCTGCTGATTAACAATGCAGCATGCAATCCAAAAGCTTGAAGAGGCGTTTAGGGCCCCTTCCCTGTGTTTACATGACCTGCATATGCAGAAGTAAAGATCCCTACATTAAAGATGCAAAGGGTTTGGGGCCTTGGTAATCATTAGGAGTGGAAGATGTGTTTAAGGACATGGTTGATGCTTTGCTGCCTAGTTCAGTATGTTGTTACATCCCAAATCTGCAGTCCAAAGGCTTGGCTGGAGTGCATTCTACTTTTCATTTTATGCAACTGTACATATCTGATGAAACCGAATAGTACAAATATTTCTTACCACTGCAGAGCCTGGTGGAGCTTTTGTCTGTGGGTTTTGGGCATTGATGTAGGTGCTGTAAAAAAGGAATAGGTGCCTTTAGTCCTGCAAGCACAGTGGTCTAGAAGGAGTTTTTAAAAACAAAGCTCTAAAGCAATGCTGACACAAGTACATAATTTTAGAGGGGGTAACTAAAGTGGGTTTAGCAAGAAACAGCTGTTAAAGCTGAAAGCATCAGATTTAAAAGGTGTTTGGTGAGCTAAGGAGTGGAGATGATGAGTCAAAAGGAATCACCTCTCACTTGGAGTGCAGATTCAGAGTCCTAGAGGTGACATTTTTATTTATATGCAATTTACCATTAAGTCTTGTCTCTTTTGAGACTTCATTCAAAGATCTTTGGTTTGGTTCTAAAATTTTGATTTACGTTTGAGGGGACAGTGGACACCTTATTGATTACAAATTTATTTGCAAGCATTAACATGACACAGCTTTTGAGAGGTGGTATCGAAAGTGTAAGCTTTAGAAGACCAAGTGAACAGCTTTGAACCATGAACTTTTGTGTCCCTTGCTGCCAGAAACCTTCAGTTGGTATTTCTTCTGTGGTGTGTGGCAACTGTGCTGAGACCTAGAGGCTTGATCCTTAGACCTGTGAAGTCAGTGGCCTAGCTCTCAGGGGCATGATGTAGAGTGTAGTGGCCTGAAATGGCAATTCCATGCCTTAGTGGAGATGTCATCATGTCAGTCTCTGCTACAGGGCAAAACATGGGCACCCTCAATGTAGTTCTTATTTGCTGAATAAAAGAAGCGGGACTGTCTTTCTGTTTTGCATTTGGTTTGTGTTTATTTAAATCAGTATTGTACTCTCTCAGTTCCTTTTAACAATGGAAAACATCTATCTGAAGCCATCATTTAGATTTTATTTAACAAGCATTTCCTTCTTCCTCCACCCTTGTTTTGTTGTCAGGGTACCAGGCTGAGGATGAAGGAGAAATGGTGAGCTATTGAGTAGTCAGCCTGGGGCAGGTTAGTGTATTAAAATGAATGTGAGGGGGAAAAAAGTTACACCAACACTTTCTACAGTATTAAAATAACAGGTTTTATTAGGCTGAATATGTCTACACTGGTGTTTGTATAAATAACTGTGCTGGAGAGAGATGAGTGGCTGCTTCTCTATTCCTGTATTTTATTCATTAACTCATTACAGCTTTGTTACAATGCCGGTTGCAGTATTTTGATGCAGCTTATGAGGGAAAATGGGCAAACACAAATGCTCCAAGTCTCCTTAACGCTCAGCTAATGCAACCGGAGCAGAATGAGAGAGTGTTTGCAGCCTCTTTGCAGTTTATGACATAATTTGTTAAAGCAACAAAATTTTCTTGCTCCCTGTCTGATGGATAGGCCAGATAAATGAGAGAGATAATAGCTCATTGTTTCCTGCTCTTTGAATGGCATTTCTCTATTGTCTTAAAGCCTCAGTGGAGTGAACTTAACACAGTGGGCTTTGTTGAAACAAAAGCACTTGTGCCCGGTGTCACCAAGTAAGCTACAGTGGAAATGCTAATTTGATAGCACTGAAAGTGTTTGAGGTGCATCCTCACCATCAGCTATTTACAGTCTTTGGTTTTCTGTCCTGGGTGAGCAGCCTGTTTCACCGGAACATCAATTTTTGTGCCTTGTCATTTCACCAATTGCATCATGTAGTCAGATTTCAAATGCCTTAAGAGTAACCATAGTAACTGCAGGTCATTTAAATAAGCTGAAAGAAAAGGAATTCCCTCCCTCGTAAAACCCTTCAGTCAAAGGTAAAGCAAGATTCAGATTCTCCTCTGCTGCAAACTGGCATTGCTCCACTGGATTTTATGGTTCTGTGGATTTGCACAGGTTGATCTGGTTCTAAAAGTATCTACAGAGCAAATCAGCATAAGTGGGTGTAGCTTCCACAGGAAGACGGAGCAGTGACTGCTGGCACAAGGATAGATTTGTGTCTTTGTGTTTGTGTCTGCCTGTCTGCCTGCTCATTCTCCTCTCTGCTCTTGAGAAATGTCACGTTTGTATCTCACACAGAACTGCTATTGCTCTTGTGCCCTTATTAGCAGAGTGATGTTAAAGCCTCTGGTTTTAGTTTGACAGTGCTTCTGTAGTCAGTACAGGAAGGGTTATAAATATACTCTTTAGTGTTTTGAATCAGAATTTTAATACAATTGGGTAGACCTGATTCCAAGTGCAACATACTACACTTGGCTGTATCACAGTGTCATCCATGCAAGAACACAAGGAATAAGTCAGGTTCGAGCTGTCTTTTTGTTGTGACAATAAGAAAAATCTGAATTTCCCTTTCACTTCTAACCTGAATTTATGCTTACCTATAGCTCTTACTTTTTGTCTGTTCCCTTTGTTTCCTAAACTGAAAATCAGGGTGCTGTATTGTTAGGGAGGCCCTGAATGTGTTATTGAGAAGATTCATCCATCCGTTCGCTTACTGGTTCATGGGATAATTCCCCCAGATTCATGCTTACATTGATTTCAGGGATAGATGGTGCTGGTGATTCTAAATGTCAGTGATTCTTATCTCTCAGGATCTCTGCGTCTTTATGTCAAGTTTATAATGCAACAGGATAAATGCATTTAATTTAGCTTAACCTTTAATTGTTAACTCTTCTGAAAAAAAATAAGGATTAAGCTGGGTAAAATTCACGTAAGCAATTGTTCCTAACCCCTAATCTGAATGTGCTAATGAAGCAGCTATGAACTGACTGGAGATTTTGGTTTCTGAGTTGGTTGTTAAGAAAACTGTTCCATCTGCAAAAAACCACTTCAATGGTCTTGTTTGGCATATCAGTGAGAATTAAAACCTAGGCTAAATTTTCAGTCTATTTATAGATTTAATAGCAAAGAATATCTTCCAGCATCTTTCATTGAAGGCTAGCGTTTAAAATCTTGGTGATTTTAAGTTATTAGACTTCCAAAAACCAATTTGCTATTAAGGAGTGATTAAGAAACACATTTCAGTACTGGCTATTAGAAGCTTATCATTTGGCCTTACAGCATTAGCATTCTCTGTTATTTGAAGGCATTCAGGCAATATTTGAGGGGCTCATGCTTAAAGCTTGTTACAATAACCATACTGAAATACGGGCATTCTCATCCTTGTTGGGCTAACCTGGAGACAAGCTGGATGTTGACTGAATTGTTTATTAGTCTCTTGGTCACCACCAAAACAATATGCATTTTTGTTTTTCTTTGTTCTTTTTCAAAATTCTTCTAAGGAATGATTCTCAAAACCCTTTCCGTAATCACACTTTCAGATATTTTTCCTGCCTATATTCCTCTAGTTGAGGAGTCTTCAACAACTAACTCTTTTCTAGAGGGCTGTCATTGACTTTAGTACAACTGCAGAGATCAATAGGCTCTGTGGCAGCATGCTGAACAGGCATGTTTTGCAGTCATCCCAGGAAGAAGGGTGTAAAGCTCCCCGACCTTGTGTAGATGGATAAGGAAGTGAAGGTGACATTTATACCACTTGGCAATGAAATGAGAAGAAAAAGGAAATCTAATATATATTTGGGACATCACCAGTTATAGAAACTCTGAATTTGGGTCTCATTTTTCATGTGTTAAATAATATTGTCATCTTTCTAGCTGTGCAGAAGTAGTGTTTTCTCTCCCCTTGTCACTTCAAAAGTTTGTTCAGTTTGTGATCAAGTTGTCTTTTTAGGTTTGGTGTTGTCTAATTTATTAGAATTTTTGACCGTGTTAACTGTTAGTCCATAACCTACTGGGAAAAAAATAATTTCTGCAGTTTCAAAATTTCAATTCAGAAATATTACCAGCAGCACCTATTGAAATAAATCCTTTCGCATTCTCTGTTTTATAACAAGATAGAGATTAAATAATTCATTTTAATAGGGTACTTAAGCATAATTATAGTGCTGCTACTCCTTCCCCCCCCCCCCCTTAACATCAATATTATCTAAAATGTCTCAGATTCAATGATCTGAATTAATCTAGGGAAAAAATGAAGTAAAACACCAGATAAGAGCTTGGGTGCAGCTTCCCTGGAATCTACAAATCCTGATCCACAGCCATTGCTCTCAACAGATAGTATCTTACTGACTTCAGTGATCTTTGGAGTGGGCAAAGATAAGCTAGGAAAGTGCAGTTTGGCAGTGGTGGAAGCCTGGAGTTAGTTATAGCCGAGACTGTTGTATAAGCAGTGGAGGTTTTAGGGGTAGAGATTTCATTGTTTCGAGAAGTACAGAGAAAGTAACATTTCCTCTGCTATATTTCAGAGGGGAATTGTGATAGCTTGAGAGCTAAGGTGATCTGATGTATGTCATTCAACATTTAGAGACTTTGAATCCATCTCCAGTCTCTTCCTTTCTGAAATGTGGCTTATATTTCTGACTAATGTCTGCAGGCAAGTGCTACTTCTCTGGACTACTGGAGACTGGCCAGTTGTTAAGCCAAAACATTAGATGTAGAGCTTCTTTAAGAAGAAAATATTTATATAAGGGGTAGCAATATAGATATACCGTGCACATTTTGATAGAGAAATAAATGCACACATTTACACTTCCAGTCTCTGATTTTTTTTATGTCAGTGATTTACAGCCCTATTATCACTTGGCAATCCAAGGTCTGGAGAATAATATCAAGCCATCTGCTTGTGCCCCTGTAGGGCTGCTTGTAGCCGTGACGCTGCGTTGCAAATACATCATTGCAACTCACATGCTGGAAATCTTCTTGCATATCTTGGATTCTTTTGTTTTTTTCTTTTGCCTGCAGGATGGTGGCAGATGCACCGGATACACGTGTTTTTCGTCCGATTGGCTATGCTGTAAATAGTTGAAGTTATGATCTGTGATATTTTTTACCTTTTTTCTTGTTATACAGTCTGAGAAAATGGGGAAGGGGCCTTCGAGGAAAGGCTGGCATGCAATAGAAACAGGATAAAATCATTTTTGAGAAAATAAATGCTATTTCCCATAAATAGTTTTTGAGCTAATTGTCTTGCTAATTCTTCTCTTAATAGCATATTCTTTTCTTATTGGCATTATACTTGGATACTACACGAATTAATTGAGAACTTAATTGACTTTAATCTGAATCCTTTACTATGGATACTGTGCATACTACTCCAAAACAAATCTAAGTTCAGATATGTCCTGCCACTGAAAGTCTCTCCACTTTATTTTTTTCCTCCTCTTTTTCCTGGCAAATCTGTGAGGACTGATACTGTTCTTCAGAGAGTGTCTTCAGAAAAGAAGACAATTCGCAACCAATGTTGGTCGCATGCAGGGTTGCTGATGAAGTTTCTGTTCTTACCACACCGCCACAAACTGTGAGATCTGTTATCTCTGGGATTAAGTTTTCCCAGGCCTGGTCTGTGCCGAGGAGCACACTGTGGTGAAAACTCTGAGAAATAGCCTTTCCAGAGTCTGTGCAGTTATTGGGGTAGGTGCAGTTCAAAAGTGGTATCACTGCAGTTCCTAACTGGAGAACGCTGGTGGCATTGCTGATGACTTCTGTTTTAAGCTATATGTCATTGCTCCTCTGAGCTCCAAGCTGTAGAAAGTAGGTTCAATGGGAATAACACTGAGGAGGTGACTGGGGTCAGCAGTGCTATAGGTAATAAAAGTGAGAAGTGGGTAGATAATATAAATGCCTGTTTTCTGGTCATTAATGTGATATACCATGTAATCTAGCTGCTTTTAATTATTCATAGTGTTGGAAGGGTTTACAGTAACAGATAAAAAACCAGCATCTTGGAGCATGGATTGTGAAGCCATTCTGAACTGCAGAGTGTGCAGGAATTTGCTTTTCATTTTGCCTGCTTGTGTTTCTCCATGTAAGGAAGATTTGGTTCATAATGTCCCAAAAGTGTCTTGTGTTACTGTCATTATTCATTCATAACCAACTGTATAAATGAATACCTGGCAAAGAGAATATTCCTTGAAGGGCTGTGGACGAAAGCAGGAAATTTCTTTGGGAATGATTCCTGTTATGCCTTATGCATGCCTAAGATTTTTAAAAAAAATATTCTGTTGGAACCAGAGAGAGAATTGCAGTGACAGTAACTGAACTGCATCTATTCAAGGTTGACCTGTGGATGATTTTTGAAAGGGCATTTTAGTTTTAGGGGTAGTTTCCAATGCATATGTGACATACTGTTTATACTTCTAAAACTGGAATGTGCTTTTCCTATTTGTCATCATACGTACAATCTGAGACCCCAAAGTGAAATTTGTTTCCCGTATTTGTATTGGTTTTTACTTGGCAGGAAGGTTTAAATTCAGATGGCTTCTGTTTCAGATGTAGATGCTGTGCTCGTGTCAGAGGTGCAGTGCGCTTAGAAGGGTTACGCTGGCAGAGTTTCACTTAGATTTCTGTGATGAAGAAACTCTGGATGTTGCTGAGGTTTACCTTGGTTTTATGCAAAATTTTTGGGCTAGATATGCCAGGCTAAACTGTTTGGTTTTGGATACTGAACTCAGTGGGTCACATTCTCGGTCAGAAAACTACTCTGATCTGTTCCCTCTAGATGTCTTGTTCTGTAAATGTGTCAGTACGTTGAAAGAATCAGGAAAGAATGAATTTCATGGAATCTGTCTATTTTCAGGTATGCAGATACTGAATAGGAAAATAAGGATAGTGATGAAAAGAAACCAGGCAGAGACTTGGAACAGACCCTCATGAGGCCTTGAAACAAGGACAGCCAGCCCAGCTTCCCAAACTTGCTTCTCTAGAAGACTGAATGTAGAAACCATGCAGGATTTCAGCCGCCTGTGTGGAATTGGGGCTGATGGGATGGCTAGTCCTGCAGGGAGGCACTGTCTTCCCACAGAGCTGCTCCACAGCCCTATGTGGTCTGTTATTCCAGTGGTGAGCTTGAATAGAAGTAAGCATTATGGTGCAGCTCAAGATCATTCCCCACATCTGTGTGCTTGCATTGGCACACATGGCCACATGCTGACCATAATCCTGTATTAGTGGTATTGCCAACCATTCCCTACAGTAGCAGACACTGATGTCACAACTAGGAGATTATGTCCTCTTAGGAAATCTGGCAGGAGAGAAAAGGCTAGATTAATGGAGCAGGTAGATGAGGAGAGGGAAAATTATTTATTAAAGTCTAATCCTCTATCTAAATTGTGTTGGCTCTTTCAAAGAAGAGTTCCAACAAACTCAGACAAGATGCTCCTATCAAATTGTTTTTTATTTACTTTTGCAAATCTGGTTATGGAATATGTCTACTGATCTCGCTTTCCGCTCCTCCCCAAACAGACTCATTCCTCTGGACTTTCTTCTGTATTAGAACAAGCTTTCTTCCACGGATTCATGGGACTCCTTGTTTTGTTTATTCAGTGTATAAACCAATGCTCTACTTGAGGGCCAGGTAGTGAGGAATATGTAGGAATCACAGCAGTCTGCATTTGGGTGGGGAGGAGGAGGAAGCTACAAGATTTCTTTCACATCAACTGTATAGTCCAAGTAAACGTCAGTACAGCTGCTCTGAGGTACATTGCTATTTGCTGGGGAAATGCTGTCCACTGGGAAAGAACAGTATTGTAACTGTAAAGATTATTTTTTTTTTATATAGCTTTATATTTATTTTTGTATGTACACATGTATCTGCTTTCAAAATGCTCTCTTATTTCCAGTCAAGTACTTTAATGTGATCAATACTTCCTCAAATGTTGCAAGTCAGGAAAGGTATATTATACATGTTGCTCGCCAGAAGTTAAATCTGAGCTCATGGCCCCTGTGACGTATCTGCAGAACCCCTCTGAATAACTCTACTTTTTTACCACTTTAACTGAGAGAAGGATTTGACTACATATGGGATCTTTAAGTTCCTGAAGGAGCAAGGTATCAGGTTGTTGGTTTTTTTTGAAGGGCAATGGCCACAGGATGCTTAGTTTTCTTAAACCAATGTAAGAAATCTTAAACCAGTGTGAATATTGACATTTGAGCAGAAAATAAGGGTGAATTTGTAATAAGAGAGATTTGAATCAAAACTTACCAAATGGAGAAAAAATAAGAGATAATATTGATACAAATTGGTAATGTTTTGTGGACTTTAGTGGAGCTGTAGAGATTTATACTATCAATCATTTGGCATAGTAAGTTTAGTTTTAAAATTAAAGTATATCTCCCCCTGAGGCTCTTACAAAATAAAGAGAATATCAAGAAGAGGAGAAGCACAAAGGGAGAAGGAGGGGAAAAAAGAAAGGTTGTAGTGGTATTTTTTGGACATTAGAATTGACTTCTGTGCTTTTGGCTGGGGAAAAAAAAAAGGAAAACACAATAAAGCTTTGAAAATTTTTTCAGTGTAGGATGTGAGGTCCGAAAGACTGATCTCCGGGGGGTTTTTTGATTTTAGAAAAAGCAGTGGTCTGGACTTGTAGCTGAAATGCAGAAATCCAATTAGTTTACTGCACACCTATTTCTCAACCTCTTTTTTTTTAATGTTTCTGCACGTCACTCAGTGTGATGTGGTGCTGCTGGTTTTCTACTAACAGAATTTTTACTGCTTGGTTTTGCCTCATGATTTGCTTTCTGTTTCTGACTTCTACTTTTTCCCCTATGGATTAGCACAGTGCTAGTTTGGGATATTCATCCACTATGTAAACAGTACACCTAGACCATTTTGTCATTGTGCTTTCAGACAGGTCAAAGCCTTCTCCTCAGTCTCAGATAGTTATCAGTCACTCCTGTGCTAACACTGCTTCCAGATCAATTGCATGGAAGTAGCCAGACAGCAGTGGTTATGTAGAGTGATCATTGGGATAGATATGCTTCTTAATTATAAAAGTATTAACTTACATGGCTAAATCAGCAACATGTTAATCAGTTTAACCATGAGATTTTAATAACTCAATTTTTAATTTTTTAATTTTCTGCCTGGCATTTGTTTTAGCTTTTTGCTGACAAGTTTCAAATTACAAATGTTTTCATTAATGTTTATTAGAATTTGGTTTTGCTTTTTAATGTTACATTTTTGCATGTGCTTTACAATGCACATTAGGCTATTCAATTGTATGGGAATGAGTGTTTACAGACAAAGAAAAGGCAAATTCATGTTCTCCAGCGGCTTCTAGCAGAAATAATGTTCACAAAATATATTTCCCTGCACATGGGAAGAAAAAAATAATTCCTTCTGTCTGATTCACTCATGCCTGACAAAGCAAAATAGATCACATCCTAGATTTGGAATGTCAAATCACAGGAAACAAAAGTAATGAGAAAAACACTGAATAGGCAATGAGCTTGTAAAAATGCAGGCAAGAAGTATGAACTTCGTGAAAGGCCTTAGCTGTTCCGAGTTGTTCTGTCAGGTCTGTTTGCAAGAGGCTAGTGTTGCATGCCTTATGGATTAGGGGGCTTAAGAGTCTCTCTGGAGGTCTGTTATCTCACGCAGGCAGCTCTCTGCCTGCTTTGTGTACCTGCATGAAACTCGTCTGCTCTAATGGTGTGACCGCTGTAAAAAGTGTGCCAGTGGAGCAGGAGAGAAACATTGACTGTACAGCTGAAAGGAGAAAAACGGAAAACAAACTAGAAAATGGGAATTGAGGACCAAGTTAGGGTAGAGGGGATAGGTACACCCTTCTGTTTGCAGCTTGCTTGCACAACCCTTGAAGCCGTAGTGATCTATGCTGCTTTGCGTATCCCCTTGTTACACTGCATCTGCAGAGCTGTGGGGGCAGCATTGGGAAGCCCTGCATTGCTCCCGTCCTGTGAGGAAATTGTGCCTTCGAACCGTTAGCATTTTGACCTATTTTTTGGATATTTATTTCCTTGAAACCATTAAATGACTCTGAAATAAAACCATTTTGACTTCTCCAAGCTGTGAGCACTGAACAGGTTAAAAAGGGAAACAAGCTAAAAGCTCTGTTTCCTTTGCCTGAAAATCCACTGATGCAGGCTGAAATTAAAGGCTAAAAATAGCTCCTGTCCCTTCAGCTTCATCATGCAAGCTTCGGCTCTGCACAAGGATTAGAAGAAGACAGAATGGATTTCTGTGTGGCGTCAACAAGAGTCAAGGATTATGCCCACTGTGCACATTGTATTGTTCATTTCTCGTGGGCCCTTGCAGGGAAGTTAAATCCCTTCTGATGCTCAAGGTGCAGGGAGCAGAGCTGGCTTTGAGCAGGACGTGCATTGCAAAGCAATTTTACGCAGTAGCACTTGGCTTCTATAGGTCTGTAGCATCAAGCCCTGGCTTCATTTTTTTACAGGCAGACAACCCAGCACGGATCATAGCAGCAGGGACTGGGGCTTTCCAGGATTAGAGCTAGACCGAGTATCAGTGAAGTTCTTTGCTACTGAACACATTTTGAAAATAGATTGGTCGTATGTTTGTTTGTCATGTCGCCCCTCCTTTACTCTGTTGGCTTCTCCTGTGCAAATCCCATGTTTTTTGACTACTGTGCTGTAGTGCCTCGTGTTGGGTGGCAAGGCTTTCACTAAGTTAACTGTAAATAGACCCTTGTGATATGTGTAAGCTCTTGAAGAAGGGATGCCAGTTCTTTCCTTCAAGGTTGCCATGACCTTAGCAGTGTAAAAAGTTATTGCATCTTTTCTATCCTCTCCATTTCTCTTTTCCGCCCGTACATTGTGTAATTAGAAGACGTTGTTTCAAGGAGGAGTATTATAGTAAACTTCTCTTTATTATTTACAAAAAAAATAGAAGCATTGAGCAGCACTATTTGTCCAAAAGGTGAATAAATAAGCAAACAAACAAACAACTCCTTTTTGGAGCACTTTATGAAACTTCTACTTTTTCGTAATGCTGTCCTGTGAGATGCAGAAGCCCACTTGCTTGCAACTCCTGTGTGTTTAGATGAGGTTTGATAGTGCAAAGCATCTTTCAGAGTTTGATCCTCAGCTGTATATGTGTTTAGAGTTGTATAATTACAAGTACTATTAATATCACTGCTTCATATATGGTAATTGCAGTGGAGAAAGGGGCGAGAGAGGAGTAACTTTGGATTGATACTTTATTGCTTTATAGCTGATGTCTTTGCTCTGAACATTTAAATAAGAAAATAGTGGTAGTATTTGTTACTAGCTGATAAAAGGATTTTATGTACATGCTGTTTTTTTCACATCATAAAGATACCTTGGGACTGCTACAATTGCAGCTTTGTTGTGGCAACACTGTAATTCTTCCACTAAAATGTCCATGAGTCAGCATTAAGGCAGCATGAGAACTTGCCCCAATACTCAAACCTCCCCCAAAAACCTTCCTAAGAAGAAAAATAGTTGAGGATGCAGAACTTGCAGTAGTCATAGACAGTAGGCAAAACCTTTTTTTTAGATTGAATAAAGCAATTTTGTTGCTAGGTCTTATGGATACATCTAATATTACATTGTGCATGTTTAATTTCCTGCTTCTAACAGCAAGAAAGATTGGTACTTTTTTCTGACCTTGTAGTGCTGTCAACCCCATCTGCTGATTGATGGATACCATATTTCAGTCTCCTCCTGTAGCACTGAGAAGAACATCAATCCTCTGGGAATTCAGTGGGTAGAAGGAAAACTGCTATTCTTTCCTATACTTTGGAGCCTAAGCAGATGTGTACTAACCATTGGACTGTGAACCTACCACTTTTTCAGAAATGTTATTTTTTTGTTGTTGTTAAAAAAAATAGCACACTGTGGTGCTGGAACTTCATTCCGTGGGACAGTAGATGTGAGTCTGAAGAAAGGACTCACTGACTGGTACATCTCAAGGTCATGTAGTCAAATCCCAAATACTGCTTTTTTATTTTTTTAGGCACATCCATTGTAGCTGTCCAGTTGTTAAGTGTGATTTGCTTTTAAAACATTAAAATCAAGAACAAATAGGAAAACAACGAATGCGGAATTAAGGTTGCATATCTTAAAAGAACTGGGAAAGCTACTCATATCTGCCTTGAATTAAAAGTGATAAAAGTTAGAAGCTTTTGCTACTTTGTTCTTTGTTCATATTTAATGTCATCAGAGATCACTAAACCAAAAAAAGCCTTGATCTGGACTCCCCACTTACTAAGAAGCAGTTGGAAAGGCTGCTGAATGCAGCAGTTATTCCTTACAGTAGGACTGTGTTCTCTCTCCTGTCGCTCTTGAAAAATGGAAGCTTACTGGGGTCCTGCTGACCTGGTCTCCCTCATAAAGCTTCTCATGGCCATGCACAGTCTCCAAAATAGCAATTTGACTAATGGCTCCAGTGCTTTGAGCAAATGTCTGCTTGCCCCATCAAGGCAAAGACACTCCAGTTGTGCAGATTCGACTCTCCTTTGGCTCTTCAAACAACCTTTTGCCAACTAATGTAAAAAGCCTTTACTGGTGCCAACTCGCCGGCAGTTTATAATTCAGAAGTTCTAGTGATTGAACCTCTGCAAATATTTTTCTTGTAATATATTTATTGATTCCTTTTCCCTAAGGGTGAGCTAAACAACATTTTATCTCTTTGCTCCGTGGCAAAGGAAAGTTTATTTCGCCTCTCCAAAAGTTACTGCAAATGTCCTAAGGGTGACATGTAATGTACTGACTGCAACAGAAAAACAAGAACTATGTTGTCACATGTAGACAGGAGGAAAGGTAGGAGGGCGAGAATGATTTATTCCATTATTTCTGAATTCTACCTGTTTCATCTTTCCAAATAATATAATGCTGTAAACCAGAAGTCCTAATGGAATAAAACAGTAAGTGCTGTAGCCGGAGGCATGTAAGAATATCAATTAAACATACACTTGAAAACATCCATTGGGAAAGTAAGATTTAGTAGCTGTCATTGCAGCATGTTAACCTCCTTTACCCCTCCTTGCCCTCACCTCTTTTCCAGACTTCTCTTCCAAGCTCCAGCTCCTCACTCCATGAACTATATTAGAATGGCAGTTCTCCAAAAAGACCCTCAAGGACTTGCTGTTTGTGGCCTAATTCTGCATCACTCTAGAAATTAGCTAGCCCATACTTCAGTTGGTGCAGTTCACTACCACCACCTTGACTTCAGTGAATGGGAACAGACTCAAATCCTTTAAATTGTTTTACTACCAGCAGATAAGGCAGTGACTGTGTGACCGCTCCTCATGGGGTGGATGCCCGGTGGGGAGGACACTGTGGAGCTCAGAGCTCAGTGTGCATCATACCATTCTGCATGTCTCTGATGTAAGGATGTGTTCCTGAACAGACAGATGGTATCACCCACCAGGGGATTATCAGGTCCTTCCCTGTCGAAGTGAAAATCTACATTCAGCACTTTCTGAGAAGAGGAAGGAGACATTACAGCCAAACTCCTGAAGGACTAGCCAGCTGCTGCCTTGCCATTTTTGACCCTAACCTTGACGTAACTCTTCATGAAACAAATAGTGAAAAATTGCATCATTTCTCCCCGGTGAAACCTTAGAATATGTAGGATGTGGGCAAAGGAGTCAGAACCATTACTATTCCTAGATATCCATCCAGTCAGATGAGCAGATGGAAAAGCACAAACCGTTCTCAGAGAGAGTAGGAGATATGGACCAATGCCTATAGCTCAATTTCTCTGCCAAATACCAGTGTGAAATCAGCAAGAGTAGGGATCCCAGTAGACAAAACCACCAAATAATGCTCAGTATAGTATCTAATAGAGGAAAAAGACTTACAATATAATTATATAAAGCTTGTAATCTGAAAAATCTTCCTTGCTTCTTGAAAAACAAGAGAAAGTCTTAATCTGATGGCTGTAGAGTTTTGACAGGTGCCCAGTTTCTAGAATCCGTAGTCAGGACACTCTTGTGACCAGAAAGACTTGACAAATCCTGTAATGCACCAGACTGTACATCTTACATGTTTGTGAATTGTAAATGAGAGTAAGAACAGTGCTGTTGCTTGTATGTAGTGTTATTAGCTGTGTAAAGAGGTGGCAGGTTGAATGTGAGATGACAGACTAAAGATATGAGCTGGGGTGACAGACATATTTAAGCAACCTCGGTGTTTGCAGTTACTGAAGTCAGAAGTCTTTGCTAGGCTGGTTATGTTTTGAGATGCTTATTAGGAGAACAGAAAAGGGTGAAGAACCAAGTGTGTGATAACGAGCTATACTGTTAACAAGCTGTGCTATACAAGATGTAATGAAAGAACAGAAGTAAGGAGAGGAGATAAAAGATGCAGAATAAGCAGAGGTTTGACATGAAGCCATGCATTAGCTATTGCCAGACATCAGGTATGTGACAGATAGACAGGCAGTAGTTCTTGCATGGCTTGAATAAGATATAATTGAGGAACAATAATCAATCTGGGCGACTAAAGATACAGCTAGAGGAAAAAAATAGAAGGCAATTATGATCATAACTCAAGCCTCTGCTGCCTTACAAGCACTGACCACTGACTTTACAAGGTTCTCCAATGAGTCTGAAGTGCCTGAGGAGGTTTGAAGTTCTTGTCGGATGAATCGTGCAAATGCTAAAAGTTGTAATCAGGAGCTTCAGTGTGCCAACCATGAGCATTGCCTAAGTGCAATCAATTAGCAGGGCAAGGAGAACATGCAGTGTGAGAAGCAAGTGGAAAGAACTCACCAAGCGTTGTGAAATAGCTTTCACCACAGCATTATTTTCTAGACATGGTATATTCCAAAACACTGTCCGCTTCCTCATACCAGATTGGAGCATCTGAGTCTGTATGTGGCAGGTCTTCCCATGTGAATCAAACAGAAAGGCAAGGCAATGTTAGAAAGGGATCATGTTAGATCATGTAATGTGGCTCTTAGTGAGACCGTTGACAGAACTGTGGAACTGTTTCCTGGAAAGTAGGGTAAAAAAAATCTATCAACCATTTTTCTGAAAACTTCACGCTAACTAAAAGAAACACAAACCCTAACTTGGGCAGATGATGTTAAAGGTGTTCCACTTTGCCTGTATAGAGCTGACATACTGATAATTCTCCATTACAAACGCTTGACCATAGGGTTGAAAAAAATTTCAGTAAACTTGTTTACCAACGAACAAGTAAGCAAAAGCAGTCAGGATATTTACATGTCAACCTGACATAAACTGATCATAACATGACATAACTTGATCATGACCTGCAGGTGTCTGAAATGAGCATTGCCAAAGCTACACCAGAAACTATATTTTGGAGTAGGGAAGGTCTGGGACATTTCCTTGAAGCAATGAGATATGCTGGCTAGCACTGAGCATCATAGCCTGGAAAACTGACCTCTAAATGAGTAGCTTTTATGTTTCAACTCTGTAATTATTTTTTAAGAATCATTTAAAAATACTTGGCAAGAGTTAAAGCTTAATAATTTCTCTTGCAGCATTCTATCAAATCAAAGCCTTTTCCAGGCTGTTTTTTAAAAAATATTAGTTTGTTTACTCAATATTTATGGTTGTTTTACAAGCTTTGAAGTGGGGAACGGGGGAAATGTTAATTGGTAGTGAGGAAGGTTACCTAGTGATTATGTTGTAGAGGATGTCCTCTGCTGTGACTCCTTAAATCAGTCATTCATAATGTATACCTGTGCTCCTGAGAGCAGCAGTGCCCCACCGTGAGACTGTGTTTTCCCTCTCCGTGACAGACAGGAATACGAAGTCTCATAGCTCCCATTAGAGCTGTACTTTATTTTTCAGCCTGATGTTTGAAGGAGCTGCACCTTTTCATCTTGGAAGAGAGGCTGGTCAGCACTCATAGGAGAGCAAGACCGAAGTGTTTTTTTTAAGTCCAGATAAGCCCAGCACACAGCTTCTTTATTCATACAAGGGATCTAGATTATTTCACAGAATTACCATTAGAGTTAAGTTCTTCTAGTCACATAGACAATGTCCAAGTGGAATAATTTATACCTCCCTCTTCCTTCCTTTGTACATATCATGTGAGGTAAAGCTACCCCGAGACCAGAGTTCATAGGATTCTTTCTTTCATTACTTGTGCTTCTGAAAAAGATTACACACAACACAGGATTCCAGAAAGGTGTTTGAACTGACTTTTCATTTCCTTAGTGGTCATGCTTTTGCTTCTTGGATCTATGGTTATGGAGAGGGAAATACAGTATGTACTTAGTTCTCAGGCTGCACTGGATGGTAGGAAGTAGGTAAGATCTGTGCCAGTGGATGGGATGTGTGCTCCTTGGTCTCCAGCAGATCCATTTTGTGATTTCCCCCCTCCCACTTTTTCCTCTTATTCACAAAATCCGAGACCTTCAAAGAAATTCAAATAATCTGTCATCCATGGAAAGCAGTGCGATTCAGCTGGCTAAAATACCTCATTCCTCATCTATGAAAGAGCAAGTAAATACTATTTCATGTTTGTTATGAGCATAATTACACTAAAGGCTGTAAGACACTCTATTACCCTAGCAATTGCAGAGAGGAGTCCATATTTATTAGAACAGTGTAAGATCAGTATCGTACTCTCTTTTACTGTTTCAGCCAACTGTTCCCTCAGTTCATAAGGTACTGGAACAAAGGACTGTCACAGGAGAGTTAATGGATCATTGACCTGCTATGTGGTGACTTTCTACATTATTAAAAACATAATGTTTCCTGTATTTTGTGGGCTTTCCTGGTTGGGTGCAGAATGCAGGTGACCTTTTGGGAAACGCGCTTTTCTGTGTATATTGAAGACATTTTTAGAAACAACCTAACAGATTCTTATGCTCTCTTTTGCTTCTGCAGACAGTGCCTATCTGCTTTATGTAGTGTCTGTCGTGTTCCTTTTGTTTCATTTTGTTGTTTTGTTTTTTCAAATAGCACATTTACCACTGAGTTTTTGCTCACCCAACTGGAGTTATTAAAGAGCCCACTGACTCATTTAATGAAAGAAAAGATTTTAGACCTAGTTTTCTGGGCAGAATTCCAGGTTGGGAAATCACTTTTTTTCTCTCTGTCTTAAGCAGTTTTGTGCTATTGCCCCATTTTAGTAAAGAGCTATCACATTTTGCTATAAAAGACACTACATTTTGATACTCACCTTTTGGAAAGTGCTTTGGGATTTGCTCAGATAGTTCCTGTATAAATATATGTTTTATCTCTTAAGTGGTTTGCTTCACTGCTTCTCCTTCCAATTAGAAAATTTGTCCTGTTTCCAGGAAGAGGTGCCAGGTATGACTTCAGGCTTACACATCCTACTGGATGTGAGATCTTTGTTCACTCACTAAGAATATATTTATGTAGGTTTAAATATTGCCGTGTCTGTGCTCTGGGATTATAGATATTTCTGTTAATGAGTTGCCAGTGGGCAGCCAAACAGTATTCAGTATGAATTTTCTTGTTGTGTTTGCATGTTAAGAATCATTGCTTTGTCTGTGGATTGTGAGCAATTTGGTGCAAGGGTTCAGTATTCAAAATCTAATCAGGTTGTGGAATTTTTTGCTTAGGTTCTTAAATCACCTTATTCATTCTAGGTTTTATCTTGCCTAACTAAACATCTTATTGGAACTCCAGTTTAAGGTACTTGTGTGGCTCCCATGAATAAAGAGAAATGGGAAGAATACACACTACCAGGAGAACTTATAGGACCCTCTAACAGTAAAGGGAAACTAACTCAGGAAAAAATGGCAATATTTTCTTTCACCCTCACATTTGTCTTATATCTTTTGGTTATAGGAGGCTGGGGTATTACTTCAAGAAATACTGGGTAAGGTATTTTTAAACAGCAGTGAGATTTTTTTATGGGATTGTGTTCCTTTAAAAAACATTTATTTCCCTTCACTTCCCCCCTTTAGATTTCTGCAAATAAAATCATTACTATACTCTTTCAAGTGGCTGAACACAAAAGGATGAGGAACATGGACAGGCAGAAATCAATTTCTTTCATTTGTGTGAATGTAAAGGCCGTAGGTCCATTTAGGTGTACAGTTGAAGACATGTTTCTTTTGCAAATAAACTCTGTGCAACTTGATGTCATCCTGTTTTCCCACTTTGCCTGTAATTGTTTTGAATTAAAGGGTGGTTGCACCCCTGAAGAGTGGGAGAAAGCAACCTGCAGGTAGGGATATCCAGAGGATGGGTCTGTGTTGTATCCCATAACAGGAGTGGATGATGAGAGAATAGCATTCTGTTGTAGCAGTTCTATTTACTGGTTTCTGTGCTGCACGTCCGCAGATGTCTGAAATGCCTAAATCTTAATAGTTCAAGGCTTTCCTTTCTGCTTCCTGTCTCCCTAATCCAGTCTGATCTTTTAGCTGGGGCAAAGACAACAACGCTCCTGTATTAAACTTATTTTAGAAGGAGCATTTAGCAGTTGCTGTCCCCTCTAAACTCATTAATTCAGGTGAATAGCAAGCAGAGGGAGAAGGTGGCTTTGCCTGTGTTGCCATACTGCAGTCTTTCTGTGCTGTGGAGCTTTGAATGAGGAAACAAGGGAAAGAGGCAGCTGTGTTAGCCTGTTGTCACTGCCATCACTAATAGAACACGATGATTTCCATCTTTTCCCATCTGCCTATGGGGGAGAGGCGCTGATAAGGCCTTGGGATTGGTTACAATCTCCTGAAATCACAAAGCAGATGGATATTGAGCAGATAAGCGTTAATCTGTCCTGGGAGAGGATTAATCGGGTGAAAGATGGCAATCTATGTGTGTGTGTGCGTGCGGGTGGTGTGGGAGGGGGCGGGGGTGAGAGTGGTGGGCAGCTGGTGCTGCTGTCATCTCTTTTGGTCCTGCTTTTGTCTTGTTTGTGTGCCATGATGGCAAATAAGGTTCTGTTTCCTACACAAGCTTTATTCCTCTAATTTTCACTGAACTTTGACTTCAAAAGCTGGGGAGAATGTCTTAAGTTTTTAAACAAGCTAAGTCTTTTTTTGATTGTCCATTTTTCCTCTGTACTTTTAGCCAACCTACTGTTTCTTTGTTCTTTTCCCCAGAACACATTCAATGATTACGTGACATTTGATTTAAATTATTTTTCTGACGTCTACAGTATTTTATCTGAGACTCTCTAAACGTTTTACAGGCATTAGTTAATTAATCCTCACAACATCTCAGAGAGGTTAGGTGAGCATTAAAGACCTGTATTTTTTTTTTTTATTTGCTTGTTTTGCCCCAGAGCATTTGAATACCTGTAGCACCTGTTGCCTGAATTTTGAGTTATGGTACTAAGTGCTTCTGAAATTCAGGCCTTATATCCGTTATTGGTGGGTATGCTGTAACACAGGGAAGTGGGATCAAAAGTAGAGAGAAAAGTGTATCAGTGCCAAAGATGGGAATAAACATGTGAATCCAACCTTTTCCTCTTCCTCCTTTTTTCACCACACAACACAGTGCTTTTCTGACACAGAGCACTGAATGCTAGTTTCTGGTTTCTCTCTGAATACAGCTGTTTCCTTTTTTTTGCCTCCTAGTTGTGGTTCACATGGTTCCATCTTCATATCTCTCTCTGTCTCTCTCCTAATTTTCTTTCCAGTGTAGAAGAATATGCAGTGATGCCAGTGTCCTCTTACAGCTATCTTCTGATGTGCCTGTTCTTTTCATTGGATTAGTTGCCTGTATCTATGAAAGATCTTGCAGCCTTATATAAAACTGGAAGATTATAAAACTACTGGGGTTATGTGGAGTGCATAAAGGCAAATTCTGTCCTGCTGTTCTGCCTTGGGGTTAGCTCTTAGTGTCTACACTTACTTTACCAGTGAGTGGTTGAACAGCATGACGTATTTGATGTATGAGAGGTATAATTGCATGCCACAGCCAGATTTTCAGAGGGACCCTAACTCAGTGTCTTATTTTTCTGTGCTCAGAACATTTATTTCCATATGGAAATGAGCTTGATCACAAATGCATATAAAAAGAGCCTTTTGTAGATTTAAAACTCAACTACTGTCTATTTCTATAGCAGTAGTATGATAAATGAACACTAACTTTGGTAAATTGTGTAGGCATTTAGGTGCTTATTACATTCATCAGGTCTGCACAGTAAAAATCCCTGAGGAACCGGAACCAGGTATCTCTGTAAACAGTTTGCTTTGGGTGAACTGGAGCTGACCAAACAGTGTGCAGTATCTTTGATCAGTCTTGGGTTTTCCTCCTTTCTCCCTTGATGACAAATATTCAAAACAGTTTTTTCAAAGCGCAGTGCATAGATTTTACTGTCATAAGCCTGGGAATGATGGCTGTTGTTACTAGCTGTGTGGTTAGGTGAGTGCTGAGGTCTCATTTAGTATTAATCACCAATATCTAGAGGAGTATGTGTGGAAGTTTTCATTTTGCCACATTTTTATAATAAACCTGTTGCTGTGGCTAGGACAGGTGTGTTAGTGATTTTTGTTCCATCTTACTGGAGAACTTGTCAAAGGCTTCAGAATAGAGTCAGACAATCATGAACCAAAAATAACATGCAGTTTTTATTTGTATTTCTTTTTACGGTTACATTATCAGAAATTGATAAGGAGGAGTTTCCTTCTTGTAAATGAAAACTAGATATCTTCTAAATTACGTAGCGTGTAGTCTCGGCAACAGTTTGCAGGCCTGTTATGCAGGAGATTGGATGAGGTAATTAGAATGGTTCCTTCTGACCTCAAATAGCAAGAGGTCAGGGGTCTACAGTTTGGAGATACTGTTTTGAATCACCTGATGGCCTTTTTTCCCCCATATTGGGATGAGGAATGCATTTTTTTCGTGTTTACTCTTCCTATAATTTGTAATTCTTGACTGAGTTTCTTAAAGTTGTTTTCTCCACCTTTTGTCGTGCTTTGAACGTCCTGACGTTGTTTTACAAGCTTCCTGTGGTCAGACAGTTTGCCTGAGTTTGACACGTGGGGTATAAAAAGAAAACCTTTTGAGACATCAAGTTATTAAAAGACAAGGGGACACACTGAGAAAATAAATTGCCAGCAGCATGAACTGAAATAGAAATACTTGTTAACTTGCTGTCAGACACAGATTTTTTTCTTTCCTTAGAAAAATTACAGACGCTTTAATTTTTCTTTCATACCTGTCATTTTTTATGATGATTTTCTTCACTTTCCTTACCATTTTGTTCTTCATCCTTTCAGTCACCTTTAGGAGGAGCTTTCTCCATCTTATTGTAATAATTCCTTGGTTTGGAGTGCTTAAATTATTGTTTTGTACAAGCCTATGTTTCTGACAGGTAAGAGGACAGAAAAAGATTGGATTCTAGTAACAAAGATTAGATATATAATGTTCATCAAAGATCCATCTCATAAAGAGCTGGATCTAGGGCTGCACTGGTCAAAGAAGAGCATTCTGTTGATTCCTGTGGCTTAGGATGAAATGCTATTATTGTTCTACTAATATTCCTTTTAAATAATTCTCCACCCTTTTTTCATAGCCAATGTGAGGGCTCTCTTCTTTTAGCAAGGCAAGACTTGGCACAGTCTGTTCCACACAAACTGTAATGGATTTTGCTTTTATAATTTGTTCAAAAAGTTTGACAGACAAAATTTCTGTTCTAGGTGAAAATGCATGTGTATATTCAGTGGTCTGAAATAAAACTTTCTTCATATAGCTTTAATGGCACTCATGACAGAGTCAAAGCAAGAAGAAATAGAATCAAAATTTAAAATTTACATTTGCTTGGAGCCCCCCCTTCATTTTTCCAGAGAGATTCAACTCTGAATGCTTTAGTTTAATCACTTCAGTCTGCTGCAGAGCAGCTGACTGGTGGAAATCGAGGTACCAGCCATACTGCCTTTCGTGATGTTGCAGTTCCTTTCCCATAGTGGAATTTGCTCTTAAATATCAGGCAGGTGAAAATGAGCTCTGTAGAGGAAAGTGTTATATTTGGTTATGTTGTATAGATTTAGTCTGGAATCTTGGTTCTGTAATCTGCGGTGTCTTAGACAATAGGAAGAAGGCTGCTTAATTAGATGGCTTTACATGGCTTTATAAAAGTAGACAGAGTTATGAATTATGTCAGTACTTCCCATTGTATTTTGAGGGGGTATATGTAGTGTACAAAAGTACATCAAGGCACCCTGCCCATCAAGGCACCGTGGATATGGCATTAAAACTTTCAGTGTACAAATAAATGTTCCAATTCATCTCATTTAGAGAAAATTGGAGCCTTTTTGGCAGTGCTGGGATCAGTCAAGAATCTGAAATATAGATTCTCTCCCTACTTGCATGAAATGTTTTAATTACTTAACTTAGAGAGATGATCACACTGGGAAATACTTAATGTGATGTGCCAAATCCTTAGCAAATACAAATTGACATAGCTCCATTGAATTCTCCAACCAAGGATTAGAGTTGATTGAAAAATAGGAAATACCAATGAAAAAATCATCCATCTGAAAATACCTACTTTAGGTTAGTTCCATTTGTTCCTAAAGTTTTATTTTGTTTTTGTTTATGTTTCTGTTTTACTTTTGATATTTTTTCTTATGCTCTGTGTCAGACTTGTCACTTTTTCTTTTCTTCTTCAGGTTTGCTTTTCTATTTTTGCTGATATAAAAGAGAATATGAAGGAACACAGAATATCTGTGACCAGAAAGATGAGAAGAACTCAACCTGGAATTTTCTGTTCCATGAAAATGTCAGATTCCTTTCGTTCCAGTTTTTTTTCAGTATGAATTCATTTTTTCTTGCAAACTGGCAATCAGATCGGTTGAGTGAGGATGTTGCTGCAGTATCTTAAATGAGTACCTTTATAATTTTCACTGCTTTATGCTAATTTTTCGGGCCTTTCAGGTGGTGATATGCCAGTTCACACTTCAGTCCTGTTCTGTGTTATCAGGGTGGTCTCATGAAGAGCAGAACAGGAAGCCACTGTTTAGGAATACACCCAGTGCCAGTAGCTGGGTGTGCAGTGCAGTGTGAACTGCAGGCTGTGCCCTGGGTGGGGGGAAATGGAGGGAGCCCCAGGAAAGGAGCTGTGAGCTGGCGCTGACCCTTTGCATCACAAAGGGCACTGGACCTGTGGCACTGGCCAGGTGAGTGGGCACTCAGGGACAACAGGAGCTGATGACTCGGCAGGAAGACCCCAGACTATGGTGGGGGAACAGACTGTGAGGGCATAAAAGCCCAGGGATTCTTTTGTTCAGAGTCTCTCCCTGGAGGCACCAGCTCGAGCTGTTTCTGTTATTGCACCATGATTAAAGTGCTTTAAGGGTCCAGACGTCTGGGACTCTGCTATGGGAAATTCACGCCTAAGTGGGGTAGGGAAAACGTGTCTGATTGTGTGAATGTGGGGTGTGCAGGGAGTCAAGTGGGGCACCCACTGAGTTGCTGTAGCTGCCTGATAAGAAGGGGCTTCAGTCCCAGCAGTGAAAGTCTGGGGTGGTGGGATTGTGACTGCCAGAGTGGCTTCTGGGTGGTCAGACAGGAACGTTTCCTTAATATTTGAAACATGGCCACTCTTAGGCTTAGGAGCCATCTTTTTCCCCCAGAAGAGTGCAAAATCCTAACTTAATGAGATTTTACTTGCAGCAAGATACTTCCAGCCTGCTTTCTCCCTTCATTTCTTAAAGTAATTGTTTCTGGTTTTCTGCCTTCTCACTGTTAGAAATGTCATGTTGTTCAGTTATCAGCATGCTCATTTGGAGAAGTTTATTAAAGGTGACATAGACTTTCTGACATACTAGTGGCAGAAAAGTAAAATGAATTTCATGGCTCGTTTGGTAAAATGCTCCTTTTTAAACTGGTAGATTTAATGTGACTGTTATCTGTTTAAGAAAATTTTTGCCCAAAAGAGACAGAGTGTTTTGCGTTTTTTGTGGTTTTTTCCCACAGTGGAGTGGGAAAGATGGTTCAACTGCATAACGTTGCGTGAAATGATTTCAAGTAAATGGAAATTTTTGTGTGTCACTAGAACCACACTGCACTTTGATTTGTATTTTGCGTAGTTGAACAGCATTCAGGGGCGTGGTCCATCTTTAGTTTCACTGTCATACCTTAAACAGTTGGAAATGACAGACCTTTTCTACATATGTGACTTCTGCTTTGTCCCTGTTCTCCATTTCCCATGTGGAGCTGCAGTGAGAGATCCAGGTACATACTGAAATGCGTTATTTAAGGGTGCTCTCTGTCAATGCTTTCTAGGATGCTCATCTCAGTCAAGCAGGAAATCTAGTTGACTGTAGCCAGCTTTTCTTTCAAAACAGAAATTCTCATTCAGAAGTTGGTCCAAATCCGTTATTGCTTTACACAAGTGAAAATTGAGCCTTAGAGCCTCAATTTATTTGCTTGAGGGCACCTACTCAAAAATATTGTTGCAAGGCAGATGAGGGAGGCTTGAATACATAATGGGAAGAAGAAAAAGAAAAAAGAATTGGAGATATCTTTTTTAAAAATGCATTCTTGTTTGAGGTCAGCCTGTTTTCCAGTATTTTGCCCTAAATCCTGTTGTAGTGAATGAATTTCACACTTGTAGGTGCAGGAAGGTTTGCTGTTGCTTGGTACAATTCCACGTGACACTTCCATAATATTTCTCAAGCAGACGTTTCTAATCTTTATCAGAAACTACTTTACAAAGTAATGTTAAGCAATGGTTGTTAAATTCCCATTAGCTCTATCCAGAGTTTTTGGAGAAAGGAAGAACTAGGATAAATACCACAAGAGACATTTTTAAAGATAGTTTGAATTTCCCATGCTAACATTAGGCTGCCATGCTTGAGAGAAACTCAAATGAACAAAACCCAGTTAAGATTCCAGCTTTATATTTTATCAGAATCCAAGTCTGTAATCTGAATAGTGATGTCTGTTGTACAGAATGCTGCTACTCTATGCAAGCCTTAGATTTCAGGTCCCTTTGCTTGAAGTACTATCCAGGTATTTACCGTCTGTTCTTAAAAGGGAGTCGGTTTTGGTGGAAACTCAGAAAAGATGTTCTTTACAGCAGATCCTGCCCCAAGGCAGTGATTAGGGAGGAAGTAGTGATTGGCAAGGAGATAGAGGAGAAGAATTCTGTTGCTCTTAAGCTGTAGAGAGCAGCCTGTTTTCACTGGATTGCAAAGCAGCGTGGCTTTAAAGGAGTAGTGCACGAGGCTGGCGTATGTGCGCGTCTGAACTCTTCAGTTGAGACTCCTTCCTCTGAAGACAGAGCACAATGAACTGTGGGGAGCAGGAATTCATACCTCCAGAGTTGTCTGGAGCTACCATGGCTGACTCAGTAGCTGCTGTTCTGGACTGCCCTGTTCCCAGCTGCCACACAAGCAGAGGAGTGATAGTTAGTTCAGGGACAATTTGGAACGTGTTTGCACGTTTTGGGGAATAAATGGCTACTAAATAGCAAAACACTTTGATATTTTTCTGACAGTATTTTATAGTTCAGTGTGAATTTTTTCTTTTGATCTTTTATTAGATTTGATGCAGTCCCAAATGTATTGGATCACAGACCCCTGTTATCAGGACTGGGAGAATGGTCCATGATGGTTTGAAAGATGCCTTTCAGTCCATGAAATGACAGGTTGAAACCTCTTGTTTTTGCACTGGCAAATATTCAGGGTTTGTAAAAATACAAGTAATAATGGAGGAGGGAAAGAACAGGTTGCAAAAACTTACTATGAGTGTTTTGGAAATTTGTTTCCTTTAAATAAATGCTAAAAGATAAATTAAAGCAAATACTTTGCTTCCACATTTTGTATTTTGAAGTCAGTTACTTTTTTGTGTGTATCCAGACTTGGAAAGTGATAAATAATAATGGTTTTCTATAACTAATGGCCACAGTTTTAGACTTTTCTTTTAGGCTGAGATGAAGGGAGACGTAGTGATAGAACAAAGAAGTACAGATGAAAATAAACAAAAAAAGTTGCGAATTTCTAATCTCCATTGTTTTGGATGAGGAATGGTGAGAACATTATGTTTTATATACAGAATGTGAATCATACCTTAACACCCATTCTGCTGCACAAAAAAGGAGATTAAAAATTTAATCTCTTTCCTTACTGTCCTAAGGAAAGCACTTTCTTATTGCTGGTTTTGGTCTTTGTGTTATGTGCTGGCAGTTAAAAGACAAAAGAAGGGCAAAAGAAAATGTATTAAAATATGTTGAGCTGAAGTAATAATAACTTCCTGGACCTTCCCATCTTGGGAGACCAGAGATGTTTTGAGGAACTACTGTGGGGCCTGATCTAAGCCATATGTAATAACATATTTCTAAGACATGATGGAGACTGTGTGTGCAAGATCCCTGTCATTGCTCTGCCCAAGCAGTGATGCACGAATGGAGGTGTTTGTATAGGCAGCCTTCTGCATTTATAATTGACTGGTTTGGTTGAAAAGTTAGTATTTCTTTTAGAAATTATCGTTTCTAATGTGCATAATTCCAAGGGAATATATGCTGCACATCAGTACTGCTTTATCAGCTCTTTCTTCCTTCAAGTCACACTACTTTTTCTTTTACTGCAACTGTTTACTGTTTTTTTAAGAAAAAGGGCCAGCAAAGCTAATTTCCTTGAGAGTGAAGTCAGCTCAAGTGGAACCAAGCTGAAGGGAAGTGCTCATCTGTGTTACAGTCAGATTGTATTATAGATGTAGAAAAAGCTGAATGTCAGGGTTTATCATGGGGTTCAAATAGTTTTTCTTTGTTTATTCCTGTCTGTAAGACAAAGTACTTTAAATATTGTTTTGCTTTTGGTGGGATGATGATCTGAGGAAAATACAGGTGCAAAAGATTGGTGACTTGCTAAAGTCACCTAGATCCATAACAGCAGAATCACAAGAGGAATAAAGATCCCATGAGACCCAATCTGTGCTTCATATAATTTATTTTCATTGCTCAGAGTAGACTCTACCTGAAATAGCAACTAGAGGAGGAAATGCACTCTCATTTAGTCTTAGTTTGTAGTCTGACATGTAGCATACCACATCTAGCAATGGCTGCCATTATTTACTGTTTGATCCTTTATTGGTATATATGTGATCTTTCAAAATATTTCAGGATGGTAATAGATTTGGACTTGATCCTCATTTCATCTTCATCAAAACAAATCTGAAGAATTCCAGCTTGCATCTTGCCTTTCCCAAAAGACACTTTCTGGAATTTGGAGAGATATTTGCAGAAGAAGAAGCTGCGAGGAATGCAAAACATGCTCGTAGCAGTTGTTGGGTGTGCAGACACTGCATACCCAGTGCATTGTTTCTGGAAAAGTCATTTGGCAATTTCAGTAGTCTTTGCCATAACAAAAGTGACAATAATTAGTAGTGTCCATGGTGTCTGATTGACTCTGAATCATTGAATCATTAGATTTTACACTCACTACCCTGTGTGATGGGAAGCGGTTATCTACATTACACAAAGAAGAAGCTAAAAGGTGTAATAAATTAAGCAACTTGTTCAAAGTCACACAGAGAATCATTAACTGAAGAGGGCTTGAACTCAGGTGTCCTGAATCCTACACCCCGTGTCTCATTTACTAAGCCATCCTTCATAGCCGTTCTTTGTCTCCTGTCGTGGAGGAGTTTGCCTTGGGGGCTTATGAGTGCCAGCCTTTCTGTAACAAAGCTGTTCAAATGAAAAGACTATTTTGTCTTAGGTGAATCTGCACTTTTGGTAATTAACTTTTCGCTTTGGACACATGAAATATTTTTGAATTAGAGTGATACATATGTGCAGGGGGAGTATGAGAGGAATGCATGAACACATGTAAACCCATAGGAAATGAGTAAGTGCTCCACACCTTGCTGAGAGTAATTTAAATTAACATTGCCCTCACTGTAATTCATCTCATTGTTCCAATGAAGCAGAGTAGCATGGGGTCAGATTAATAATTTAAACTGTTTTACCCCTCAGCCTTCTTCCTCTTCAAAAGAAGGGTTAGAATTTAGCGTAACACCATTGTTTTAGCTTTTGAAGACTTTAATTGGTGTTTCAAAGAGTACGACCTCATTCACTCACAGAGCATTTTTCATTCTTTTTCTCTTCTCTTTGTAAGTTGCATAGAGTTTAGGTTTGCTTATTTTTCAGAATTTTTTACTCCCCCAAAATATTTGTAAATAGTTTGGTGTATAAAGGAATTAGAAAAATTCCATGCTGTCATCTCCCTCATTATCCATTAGGGTCCAAAGCCATTTGAAATATCTTAGAGCACTCCTTTAGTTTTTTGCAGAACTTCTCAACACTTAAAGAAGCAGTGATTAGAGTCACATAATCTTGTCTTTGATTCAGCCCTTTCTGGCAGCCCCATTTCACTCCTGCTTGTCACCTTTCTGTGGTTTCATAGCAGTATCTGAATGGGACCTTTGTTGTTTGCCCTATTCCAAGCATCTCTTCAGCAGAAAAAAAAAAAAGTTTAGATAATTCCATACAATATTGTGATAAAAATAAAATATATTTAAATCACTTAATGTAATGGCCAAATAAAGCTTGGACAAAGACCCACAAGTTTGAAAACCCAGAACCGAATTCAGTTATGTGAGTTACTTTTTATCGAATCCAGGCATGTCATCACTGGACTTACATCATTAACTGTCTTACACTTTAATGTTGAATTAATTTTATAGGGTAGAACATCCTTATAGTATCCTGGAATCTAGTATCATATGAAAATTCAGTGATGCTAGTGGATGTCTGTTTTCTGATGTTTGCAAAGTAAAGCAACACTTTACACACTCTGACCACTACAGTCCTCCTCCACAACTCTAACCCTAGTCTTCAATTTGTAGGAAAAAAATTCTGATGCCTAAAAACTGGGGTTAAAAAGTGTAAAGTATTTTACACTAGTCCTCAGCTCATTGGAAAAACTTAACAACAACAACATACAGGTTTTGGGGAAATTTTCATCTGTTTGCATCCTGGTATCATAACCTATTCCTAGGTTTAGTTGTCAGTATAAACTAGGTACCAGGCAGTGCTCCAGTATTCAAAACGTGATATACAAATTATGTCTTTGTACCTTCCGAATTGAAAGAATAATTCCAGTTTTTTTATCCTGCTGTACTGAACCTTAATAGTAGGTGTGAGTATAAGCTAGAAAACAGTGTAATTATTGAAAATTAATGATCAAAAGTAAAAAATATCTTTTGACACCTGTCTTAATCTTTCTTCTGAGAACCTGAGTTCTCTGAGTTTGGTAACAATCCACACTATACAGTACCCATTTCCAAACCTTAATTGTAAACTTTTGAGCATAAATTTTAATTGCTGTAGCTGACCCGAATTTGTTATTAAAATCTGCTGATGTCAGTTCTCCACTTAATATTTTGCATCATGCAAAGGCAAAAAATTACTTCAGCTTTATAGTTCTTCCTTTCCAGATTCCCAGTGCCAACCCTAAGGTTTAGTTTGACATCAGTAGTTGTTGCTACCTGAAAATTAGTAACAAGGCTTTCATAGCCAAAATACCCACTTTGAATTTCTCTGCTATCTCTTGGATAATCTAGCAGTAATGCCATGTGAGCAGCCCCAATCATCTGGAATCTTAACCCCCAGCAGCTACTGAAATCTACCTATGCTGGTACTTGGTTTTCTGCACAACACTGGAACAATGTGTCAGTTGAATCTTGGTGTTTTCCCTGCTGTCCTAAGCACTAAGAGTTTGCAGTTCTGCCAGTTTTCAGCTGACAAAACTGATTGATTTGTACCATACCTTGCTGGATTAGGAAGCAGTTTACTGTGGTGTATATGAAATGGAATTTTTTTTTTTTTTAAAGAATATTTATGCAAGTTACTGGATCAGTAAGTGGTAGTCACTGTAACCTAATAAATACTATTCTTGGTTTTGCTCTAAAGGAAATAATTTAAATAACAAAAACCTCATTAGTACATGTATATTACTTACACAGGTAGGGTTAGTAATGAACCCCCGGGAAGCAGCCTTGAATTCCTTTCCAATACTTGGATATAAAACGTGAGGAAAGCTGGAGTTAATAATGCTATCTCTGTTCTTCCTTTGCTGACCAGCTCAGTTCTTGCATGCTTTCTCTCCCTGATTCATTGATATCTCATTGTCTCACAATTCCCTCCCCCTTCAGCATTTTTTCCTTGGCTTTCATCAGATACCACGGTCATCTCTATTTTACTCACTTCTTTCTGTCCTTACTCTTATCTTTTCTCTGCTTAAACCACCCCACCAACTCCATCCCTGTCCTTCCAAAGAGCTGGATCTAGGAATACAAGATGTGATTCTGTGAACTCTTCCAGTTGATGCTTCTGGCAGAGATTCAAACTCGTGAAGAAGGGAATGCCTTTTCTTAGGGCTTAGGGAGAGAGCTACTGGGTGCAAGGACTCAGGAATGAGCAAAGGAGAGCTCCCTGCCCAGTGTGGAGAGGCTGGAGAGGTATAAGTTTAGGATAGAGGTGAGCTGAAATCAAACTTACAGTCTGTTCTGGGCACCAAGTGGGCTCTTGGCAGTGTTGATTATGTATAAGAAAAGGTATCCTACTTTCACTATCAGCTAGTGTGAACTCCTTACTTTTGAAGTCCTTTGAACTGTACGGGAGTCCTCCCTTTGTTGGCAGTGGTGCTTGGATGACATCTATGGCAGGATGGCTTTTGGATTCTGGTGATGTAATGTGTAGAATTTTGTGGTGCTTTTTGAGAGAGCAGGCAGCCTCAGATTTTAAAATTTGTGTATTCTGTGAGGTTGATTGAGGTCAGCAGTGGCTTAGGATATCTGTCATTAAAGAAAACTGCTTTGGGAGTGAGGTCACTGATTCAGAATGCAGCACTTTACGCAGATTCAGTGTGACAATCCAACACAGGAGCCACAGTACTTTAAAAATGACAGGTCGAGGCGAGGCTCTGTCTGTTCATGGGCATCGAAAGGTCCTGCAACTTTGCTGTTGAGTTACTAACTTGAATATCCAAAAAGAGACTGTTATACCTTGTCAGACACCCTCCCTCAGAGTTTCCGGCATGTAGGAGCCTTTGATCTCAGTTTTTAAATGACAGTGTTGTGTTGTGGCAGGTTAAATAACTGCCGTGCTTCATCCCAGTGATGGAAATGCTTTGTTGTCTAGGGAATTGTGTGCATAGTGGCTGATAAACTAGTATGTTAATCCTGTTAAAGCTTGTGTGAATCCACTAATTTTGACAGTGTTGCATTGTGACATGGTAAACAGGATTGTATGGGTGATGCAGGTCCGTAGCTTTGAGTGAACTTTGTCATATCTTCAAAAAGTTGTTTTCTATTATTAGTTAAGGAATTGTTTTCCTAGGAATTGTAGTATAATTGTTTGTCACCTTAGCTTGCAGATAGTGGGTCCCATCATATTTTCTGCAAAACCAGCTAGAATTGAAAACCAAAGCACGGAGTCTTAACTGGAGTCAAGAACAGAATCAGTTTTGCTAGCAACTCAACAGGGGAGCTTACAGCATCCTCAATAATAGCAACAACAGTAATTCTTTACACTTACATTCTCATTTTTATCTGCAGTTTTTTTGGAGAGTTTTATAAAGATAATACATTCTCCTTGTCACAAATGGAAGAGTAGAAAGCTTAAACCCCAGAGGTAAGAGTGACTAAACTAGAGAGACCTTGGGGGAAAAGGTATTATTTAGAAAATTCCCTTATGTCACTTTGTGTTTTCCCCACCCCATAAAATATGCTGTTAGTTTTCTCCAGTCTAATTATGCAGTCTCTCCACACCTAGGTCTGTGTCACAGCTGGTCTAAGCTGGTGTAATTTCTCTGAAGTTGGTGATTTTGCCTCTACCACTTATCTCTTACCTCTGTTTTTCAGTTAGCTTTCCTCAAGGTAATTTCCACTTCATTTGTATGTTTATTTTGGCACCATTTTTGTGCTTCCTGTCTGCTAGTGCTGTTTGAATAGCTTGAAAGGATGAATTTTGTTTAGATTTAGGAATCCCTTCAATATTTGTTTTAGAGGAAAGGAACCTGTGGGCACACTGCCTTTGAATTGGTCTTTGCACCCATCTCACCAGAAACATGTGCCTTGTCTCCTTTTTCTTTCCACTGCAGGCTCCTACAGAAAGGATCCTATTTCTGTTTCCCCCTCTCATGTCTGTGCGCTGTGTTCCTAGAGCAGATGCCGATGGCTAGTTAGTACTGCCAGGCTTTGCAAAGACTTCTTGGGGTTTCACATGGCTTGGAATGCCAATGGAAGGTTTGTTGTTCCACTTCTGAGTCTAGAAAGGAAACAGTTCCACCATGGATGCACTCAGAGGAGGAAGCTGCTAATTATGTCTTCTGTCCCCTCTCTCCCCACTGGTACCTGTTTCTCCCTTCTGGTTAGGAGCTGTTGACATAACAGCATCCATTTATTTTGCTTGGGGATGTATTCATACATATGTTTGTTTAGGTGGTGGAGATAGAAACAGGAAAGAGTATTTTCTCTCTATAACGGAAATAGAACATTGTCACAGAAGTGTTCTCTTCCTATACCAGGCCTCACTAGCTGTTGCCATTTTAAATAATTGCTTTAGCATACTCCAAAATTCAGAATATTATAGTAACATTCTTGGCTATTCTTACTGCTTAATCTTTTCATCAAGCTATGACAGCCAGTAATGAAGAACGAAATAGGAACCCGTCCCTTCTGTGTTTCCATGTAATCTTTGATCTGGAAAGGGTCGCACAACAAAACCTTAATTCTTTAATTCCCAGTTCTCAGAAAGATGAAGTTTGGGGAATTTAATTTGCCTCCTATTGTCTCTCTGCCGCCTTATCTTCACATGTCTTGTAGTAAGTTGTTAGGCTGCCCAGATTTCCATACTGGCACGTTGCCAATCATATGAATAGCCTTTGTATCTTTGACGCCAAGAGGGTTCAGAGAAAAGAAGGTAAATATTTTAAGACTGTTTGATGTATGGACAAGCTATGAAGCACTGTGGCAGTAGAAACGTGTACTGAGCTACTTCCAGTAGTTCATTAAAGCTGTTCCAGTGAGACAAGGGGTCTTCTAATATCCTGCTGACATTAGAAATGTGCTTCAGCACTTCACACACAGAGTTCCTAAATATAGTCAGAACAATGACTTTAATATTAATGCTTTTATGTAGCAGCTGTTAGAGGTAGCTCTCAAAGCATTCAGTATGGAAAGCAAATAGTGTTTATTCCATTCTACAGACAGAGAACTGAGTTAGGGAAGGGAGGTGAAGTGAATTGCAAATATGATGCAGCAGGCCACTGGCACAAGCATGAATAAAGCTTAGGTCTCAAGTCTGGTGTTCTGTGCCTAGTGACAGAGACTCATTGCTGTAAGAAACCAGAAGGTTATAAAGTGTATTTTATTGTAGCTTGGATATGTATGTTCTCAGCCACTATCACAAACAGCTCGACCAATTGTCTAGCCGTTCCCAATACATTCAGTTTGGTATTGGGATGGATAAGTATCTCTCAGCATTGCTCTCGAAGCTGTTGTGTACCCACGCTCTATTCCAGATTGCAGGATGCAGGCACATGACTCCACAGAGATAGCATACGGTTGGTCTGCCTAAAAAAGTGCTGAGTTTGGTCCATCCTCTTTAGGAGCAGAGCAGTGCTGCTGCTTGCTCTGTCAGCCAAAAGTATCTGTGTGGCGTGTGAAGAATGGCAGTCTTCCAGTTCTTCAGTAAGTCTGGACAATGTGCTATTAAACTGAGTGTATCGAATAGTAGGAAGAACACAGTCCTTAAAGGGCAGAGTGCAGACATTATAAAGTTATCTATTTATACCAGAGAGCTACACCTGTAACAATACAGTGCTTCTGGAAGCTACCAGTCATGGCTGCTCTCCTATTAAAAGCATATGACAGAGATGGATTCTGCAGTAATAATTTCCTCTAATCACTTAATAAAAATTCTATCTCATTCATCTTTCCTTTTGTACTTTTTAAAGCGTTGTGGTTGAATTTTGTTGTCTGACGGGTAATTCCAAGTGAAAAATATTTACTGTAGGTCTTTGCAAGGTCAGACATGTAGTGCAGCGGGTAACTACTGTGCAAGAGAGAGAGTAATCAGGCATTGGAATGGGCTGCCCAGAGAGGTGGTGGATTCACCATCCCTGGAGATTTTTAAACGCAGATTGGACGTGGCACTGAGTGCCATGATCTAGTAAATGGACTGGATTTGGACCAAGGGTTGGACTCGATGATCTCGGAGGTCTTTTCCAACCCAATCGATTCTATGATTCTATGATTCTATGATTCTAAGTTTCTCTGCATGCATTTCTTTCAAATGAGTAGTGCCTCTTGGACCTGCAAAGTACCTCCCATCTGTGCCTTTCTGCTCTGTAGCAATAACAGGTACTCACACTGAAGTATATAGTGCTTCTATGGGAAAGAAATATATCTATATTTATATCTGCATTTTCGAGAGGGAATTGGAGTAGATGACCTTTAAAGGTCTCTTCCAACCAAAATCATCTATGATATGTTCCAGGCTGTAAGGTCAGCGCCTTCCAGATGCAATTGAATTGTTTTTCATGGCAAATTTGAAAACAAGGATCTATAACAGAAAATGGAAAAGAAAACATTTAGTTTTCAGATATTTTTAGGATTTCTTCTTTTGTCACCCAGTTGTATTGATGTAGACAGTGAACAGTGTGTTTGCGGTGCTGATACGTCCGTGCCAACCTCAACGTACCCGCTGGGGCCAGTGGGGTCATGAGCATGTGGCTGTGGGGACTGTGCTACAGTCATACTCTCAGTAGTTTGTGTAAATGTAGCAACACTAGATCTAGACAAAACAGCGAGACACTGCCGCCCACAAAAGTTTTAACTTATGGCTTGAATCCGTGTGCCTGTTCTTCATCATCCTCTTCTTTAACTTCTGTGATGACCTGTTCTGTTTTCTCCTTTAAGCAGCATAACCAAGAACATGTTGATAGCTCTGTAGAAGAGAATCAGATGTAATATGTTGCTCATGGCAAAGGAGTACAGAAGGCCTTAGTTCTTTCAGAAGATTACATGAGACTGTTTAATCAAGGACAGCAGAGCAGTGTTAGCCTGTACAGCTTTTCTTACTGATAGGTTCTGTCATGCAGTGATATTTTTATAATAATGTTTTTTGCAATGAAATAAGCCTGATAGTGTTGGAATAAATCTCTCTGCTTGACCAATCCTCAGAGATTATTGCTTAGTTATCATAGTTGATAGGGAGAACAATAGTAAGTAATCATCAAACTACAAGCTCAGTCTGATGCCAGCATTTTAAATTAAATTACGTACAATTTTATTGGCATCACTGGGCCTCTCTCCAGGCTTTTATGCATAAGGTGCTGCCTGCTCAACTAAAAGTGGTAATTTCAGAAAAAGAAACCAGTTAGGTTGCTGGTGCTCAGGTGCTTACCTGGGGAGAAATATGAAGCCCTGAAAGAGCCAAAGCAAGAGGCTGCGCTTCAAAAGAACTTTTCAGACTCTGCCACAACATGTGTAGTGACTGCAGAGATACCTGGTGGTGAATGAGAGAGGAGCCTAGCTCTAAGATTTTTATACAGGAGGACTGTTTAGTCCTGTTGACTCTCATAGGGAAGTTTATGTGCTGAAAACAGTAAAATAACCACCCTGTTTCTGGGAAAAGTGCAGTCGTGTCATGAACACCCCTAGATTTTGTAAAATAGTCTTTTTAAGTGCCTGTCTGGTTTGGACAGCTGAGGGCTTGATCTATCAATGGTGCATTTCGTATCAAAGAAACACCTGTGAAGTGAGATCAGTATATTCTTTCATGCATTACCTTTCTATTTGGTCTAAATTAATGGTTGCCATTAAAATGTAGTTTGAAAGCAAATTTTCCAGAATTAATAGATGAAGCATCACAGATTTGCTGCCTCTTCCTCTGAAGAATTTCAAGTGCTACATATTTTCCCCTCGTTTCCCCTTCAGATCTTTCCTGGAAACTAAATACCTTTATTAAAACAAAGAACAATGAACACTTAAAACAAAATAAACCCCAAATCTCTTTCACACTCACTTCAGCAAAAGGTCTGAAGTGTCATGTTTCCATATATGTCAGTGAGCACTTGCAGAAGTGTGAGGTATGAGGCTTTGCACATGGAAGGCCAGCCTAAGGATAAAGAGGATGAAGGTCCAGTTACACCAGAGGTGTCACCACAACCAGAAAGGTCAACACTTCGTATTACAACCACTTCCAAGAGAAAGAAAAGATGCGTTGTAGTCACAGGCAATTCCCTTCTAAGGGAAACAGAGGGCCCAATATGCCAACAGCCCAGCTGAGGTGCCTTTATACCACTGTAGGTATACCACCTTTCCCCCACTGGGGAAGAAGGAGAGGCAGCAGGGTTGCCCTCTACATCAAGAGGTGGATTGAATGTAAAGAGCTGTCTCTGAAGAACAGCCATGAGCAGGTTGAAAACTTATGATTAAGAACTAGAGACAGAGACAACAAAGGGGACCTTGTGGTTGGTGTTTACTGCTGGTCTGTTGGTGGGGCCTTCTTGCTCCAGCCACAGGAGGCATCGCTCTGACAGGCTCCCGTCCTGCTGCGGGACTTCAACCACCTTGACATCTGCTGGGAAAGTGGCACAGTGAGCTGCAGGCAAATCAGGAGACTCCTGGAATGCATGGAGGAAAACTTGACGAGCCCTACCAGAGGGGATGCAATACTGGATCTGATGGTCACCAATCGTAAGCAAGCTAATCATGGACATCAGCATTGGTGGAGTTGGCAGTCCTGAGGGATGTGGGTCAGGTAAGGAGTAAAGTTAGTCCCCTGAGATGCAGGAAGGCAAAATTCCATCTCTTCAAGGAGTTAGTCAGTAGAATTCCCAGGGGGACTGCCCTCAGGGACAAGAGAGCAGGTAGAGTTAGGAAATCTTTTAAGGGAGTCTTCCATAGAGCATGGGAGCTAGCGATCTCGAAATCAGTCAAGGAAGGCAAGAGACCATCATGGCTGAGTAGGGAACTGCTGGTCATACTGAAGAGAAAGAAGCAAATGCACAGGCAGTGGAAACAAGAACAGTTAACCTGGGAAGAACATAGAAAATGAAGTTCAGTTGTGTAGGCATGGGATGAGGAAGGCCAGGGCGAAGCTGGAACTGAACCTGGCAAGGGACACAAAGAATAACCAGAAGGGCTTCTACAGGTATGTTAACCAGAAAATGAAGGTCAAAGAAGGTGTACCTCCACTGGTAAACAATGCTTGAAAACTGGTAACAGCAGATGAGGAGGAAGCTGAGGTACTCATGAACTTTTTTGTCTCAGTCTTCAATGGCAACCTCTCTTCCCATACCTCTCAAGTGGATGTAGGGGGACTGGGGGAGCAAAGTCCTTCTCACTGTGAGTAACCCTCTACTCCACTCTTGTGAGATCCCACCTGGAGTGCTGCATCCAGCTCTGGGGTCCCCAGCACAGGAAGGACATCAGCCTGTTGGAGCAAGTCTCCTATGAGGAAAGTTTGAGGGAATTGGGTTTGTTCAGCTTGGGGTGACCTAACTGCAGCCTTCCAGTATCTTAAGGGAGCCTACAAGAGAGATGGAGAGAGACTTTTTACAAGAGCATGTAGTGACAGGAGAAGGGGTAATGTCTTCAAATTGTAAGATTTAGATTAGATATTAGAAAAAAAATTGTGTGCTGTGAGGGTGGTGAGGCATTGGAATAAGTTGCCCAGGGAAGTTGTGGATGCCCCATCCCTGGAAGTGTTCAAGGCCAGGTTGGATGGGGCTCTGAGCAACCTGGTCTAGTGAAAGGTGGGGGGGTTGGAATTATATGATCTTCAAAGTCCCTTCCAATCCAAACCATTCTGTGATTCTATCTATGAACTGCCATATATTATGGTAGGGGAGAACGGAGTTTATAAAATTCCCTTCAGGAAGGGGGAATAGGTCAGCACTAGAAAGCTCTTCTGGTGACTTAATGAGATGATGGGGCAGGGTGGGAGAGAGGCAAATGGCTTAGAATGAGAAATGCAAATCAGATTTAAAAACAAAATTAAAAAAGAAGGAATAAAAACAAGGCAAAGGCCATTGGGGGATTCTGTGCTGCATTTTGTGTATGTGTTGGAGTATTAAACATCTTCAGCCTGCACTAATGATGTTCATAACAAGCCTGATCTTTTGATGTTTCTGAAAACATCAAAGTAAAGGTCCTGGAAGGCTCCAGTTCATCAAAATCAAAATCCCAGACAAAAAGAACTTTTTTTTTTGCTTTGGTTTAATAGGTATGGATATTTTATTATGCTTAATTTTATGTTTCCAGGGGCTTTGGGAATAGGAAGGAGGAGATGGAAGAAAAATAAGCAAGAGTTTTGAAGTAGGCATGAATGGAGCTGAAATGCGATTCAGAATAACACTTCAGAGAACAGTTAAAATCCTTAAACTGCTTTTTACCTGTTCTGATTTGTGTGGGGAGAAGGCAGAAACCATCTTCTGTCTCTTGTTTTAGTGAGGAGAGCTTTCTCAATCAGGAATATCAGTAGATCCACATGGCATATAAAAAAGGAATTATTTTGCAGTTACTTTGTGGTATCTGCCACCCTTTTACATTACTAAGAACAAGGAAGACCCTTTCACTACAGTATTCAGTTTTAAATTCTGGCTCCTATAGTCTCCAGAAGGACTACTTCCAAAGTACAGCCAGATGTCCAGCACCGACCCTGTAACCTGCTCCCATGTCAGGGCTGCAAAGAAGTTGCGTAGATTGCCAAAAACGTATAAAGGTGCTGGAATTAGGTAGTTGGGATATCTCTTAAAATTTTGCTTAATTTTGGAAGCCAGTACTTCTAATATGAAACACAGGCAAGGCATCCCTAGTACTTGTATTTCACATATTTTTAAAACACTGGGAAATTATTTTAAGCTCAGATTTAGAAGGCGTCTGCTTGAAGTGAAACTTCTGGCCTGTATAAACCAAACCTAAGGAAGAGCTTTTCAGAGAATTTCAAGAAGAATAGACTCACTCTTAGGTGCATGAGAGACAGTAGCAGAAAAATGTTTTTAATTCTTCTGTCCTTTTTGACACTGATGGTTCTTGTGTGACATCTCTCAGTTTTGAGTCAGATGTTCATCTGTTTGATCACAAGTACTCACTGGGCTGTAGTTTGCTGGAAATAGGCATGAGAAAATAACTAAAAAATTTATGTTACTAGAACTTGCTGTGTAGTGAACCCACAATCTCTGTTAAGGATAATATGGTGGAGAAAAAAAAGATAATAACTGCTGGCACTACAGTGGGACTGACAGTTCAGTCAAATGCTTCTTGATGCTCATTTCCTTGTATTTTGAAGCTGAGAGGCACTTTTACTTCTAGTGGTATAATAAAATATGGTATTTTTTTTCATTGTTTAATTTCAGAGACTTAGATGGACTTGAGATGGACTGCTCTGCTGTCACAGCTCTTTCTGAAAAGTGATTTTTGCTAGTGCTTTGGAGATCGTACATTGTAGACTGTACACACAGGGTGCAAGTCACCAAGAGAAGATCAAGGACAATGTCTGTTGCACTTTCAGGAATCATGAGGGCAGTGGGTTTAGGGGCATGCTCTTGAACAGTGCATGTGTACATCTGTGTAACCTCTGTGTGGAGAGGATGAGCCCCAGTTTTGTCTTACTCTTTGACCAGAGTAGGACGGAACTGTAGTTCTAATTCATACTCTGTCTCGAGTGACAGTCTGTGTCTGTGAAGGTCACAGCAGTACAAAGCCCCAGAATCCAGCTGTTAATCTTTAGGGTGTGAACTGACACTAGATGGAAGTCTAGGATTGCTGTACAGGATAGGAAGATATACAGAGAAATTTTACCATTGACTCTCCTTTCTGTCCTTCTTATTGCAAACTTTCTACCCATTAAATGTGTGGTTGGTGGCAGTAAGCACTAATATATGGAGGTGTAAATAATCACATTGCAAAGCTCTCATCCCTTTTTTCTTTTTTTTTTTTTTATTATGAATAACTTTTTTTTCCCTCACACTAACTGCTGATGCATCATTTCATGTCTACTTTTGACTTTGCTATGTTGCCACAGTTTATCCGTTCTATTCTGATGCTGTTAAAATATAATGTATATTACAATCAGATTTCTTAAGTCCTGCCCTCTAGCCGCTTTCCTTCGCCCCCTGCCATCTTTCCAAAATGCAGGCAGGCTTAACCAAGGTGTCTTTAATCCATCTAGTTTGACTACTGGGAGCAGTGAAGTCCCACTGGCCACACTTCTATGCTGTAGATGTGTTCTCCTATATGATAGCAATGTGGTCTGGGCTACCTGAGTCTGGTCATCATCCCCAGTGTTCTCTGTCAGATACTGCCTAAAACTCCAGACTGTGAAAAACCTCCTGTTGTGGCTCTCCAGCTTGAAGCTGATAACTTCATGTTGGGTCTTTAATTTTCTTTATTGTAAAAGAGGTTGTAGACTTTGTCTTCCTGTGAATGTGTATGTACATATCTACGTGAGAACAGTGATAATATAAAGTTCTCATGATAGGACTAGAATCATTTTTGGCTGATGCCTGTCCAGTAATCTGCATTTGCTTTCCTTCTTGAGAAATGCAGGAAAAATATGTTCACAGGCTTGTTGCCTGGGGTTGTACAGGTGAGCTGGCTGCTTCATTGTTGGAATCGCTTTTCTGATGTGTGCTGATATTTTTTTGGTATTTTGTTTAAATGCCATCCCATCAGTGGTGTTAAAGGAGACTGAACAACCACTCAGTGCAGAAGATCCACAGTCATGGTTGGATACGTAGATGATTGTGAGCATGACATTCAGAGATGAGTTTCAGAAAGAAGAAAAAGAGGGTTTTAAAAACAAATAAATAAGAGATGTTATCCAGCAGCCCCAGACACATACCAGACAAGACAGTTAAAATCACTGAGCTGTTAACAGTAAGTTTGCCTCACTTCATCAAATGCATCAAGCACAGTGCTTCTGAGAGATAAAAGATCAAAACTCACACTGATCACCCTCTTGGATTTTCGTTCTGAGTGTTTTGTTGCTTTGCTTTTGTGGGGTGGGGGCAGGAGAAGGAGTGATGTTTCTATTGAAGGAGGTTTTAATTTAATAATTGACAAATTCTCCCAAGTGAGAATTGTTTGGCCAAGTTAACAGATTAACTAGTTAAGAAGTCAGCAGGCAGTGGTTTGCATTCCAGAAACCTTAGCATAAGAGAAGTTCTTCTAGTAGGTGAAGTGACAAGTGACAAGTGACTCAAAGAACTATACCATGCCCTTAGAAATACTGCATTTTTTTTCCCCACAGAATTCTACAGCATCTGCTAAGGGCTTGTACTGTGCTTTAACACAGCAAGTCTAAAACTCAAGGTTCCACTGCAGCCACAGTAAATAGTATATAGTACAGTGAATGGTTTTAAAATGAAGAAGCAATAAATGTGCCATCAAAATAGGAGAGACAATCAGAAACAGACAGACCTCTCTGGACACTCTCTTGTAATAATTTCTCTTGAGAGATTATTCCAGGTAACTTTTCTCTCTTATTTCTGTCTGAGGTGTCCATGACACCTGCCTATTTTTGCAAAATTCAGCATTACAGTTCTTGTGATTTCTGTGCACTTACTGGGTTGGGTACTGATGGAACTGCATTCTTGGCAAATTCATATTACAGGAGAGAAACTAATGTTTGTCTGCTGGCTTTAGCTGTTATTCATATTCTGTCACCTAAAAACAAGAAGACATTTGATGTAGTTGAAAGATCACAGGCTTGAGTAAAAGGCATTTTGTTTCTCACATCATCTCTATGTACAGCTTTTTGAAACGTTACATGTAAGTTTGTTGATTGAGTTTTGCAGATTTTTGAACAAAGAAAGTAGGCAAAGAGAACATCCCTAAAGTAGGTAACTCTCTCATAGTCTGCCTACCAGCAATTTTAGCTTGAAAGTTTTGCCTTTCTTGGGGCTTCTTATGGTGGTGAGGAAATCCTGACGTAGGGAACTTCTTTAAAATGCCCAATGTTTCTAATTTGAGAACATAATTAGGCAAATCTACCTAGCTAAACTCTGAGGAATAGCTACTTTCAGCTCGAAGCTTAACTCCATTCATTGTTAAAATCATACCTCTGTTTTCTTCCTCACTGCTTACTGATCGCAGAAACCTTTTCCTCAAATGTCTCTCCAAACACCTCTGTCACCCTAAATTTGATCTGTTTGTGCTAAAATTATCTTCACTGGTTATAACTCTAATCATGTCACAGTCTCTTTGATTCTTCCAGTTATTCTGCTGACCATATCAAATTCAAGCTTCTGGTTGTTAGCATCAGAGCCCATTAGCTTGTCTTCTTTTGTCTTCTCTCTCTCACTCCCTCTTCCCCCCTTCTCTCCAGCCATCACTGTGTTTATCTGTGTCTTCCCTGCCTGTGGCACGATGTCCTTTATGCTCCTGACATCATCTCCCCTCCTTTAAGACATCCTTAGGACTGACTCCTGTTTAGAGTCTGGGAGCAATCAGCTTGCTAATGATGGCTAGGTTTAGCAGCAGACTAGGGATTGCTAATGGTATTTATTTATTCATGCTCCTTATGGAAGATAAAGCATCCAGTTGATTGTGATTAGCTGATCTAGATAACCTTATCCTTATTTTCATCTTTCCTCCCACTCTCTATGCACATTTTGTTTTGTGATTCAGTTCTAAAGTTTTAAAGTCAGTGGTTTGTCCTTTTCAGCTGCAGCTTGCATTGTGAGTGCCTCATCCCAGTTAGGAAGCTTGAACTTAATGACATAAATGATAGCTATTGCTACTACTGTACAGTTTTAGCCTGGGATTTTCAAGAATGCTCAGGAATGTAGGTGTGCATGTGATCTTTTGGAATCCTGAATAAACTGTAGCCATATTGTTACACTCAATGGGATTTTTCTTTGAATTTGCCTAGTTTGTCATAAGGATACTTGGGGTGTGTGAAAACAGTGTCATTTGGGGTGCTTGGTGGAGAAGAAAGTCAGTCCTTGCAGAAGAGGTGAGGCTTTAGGACAGCACTAGCTGTGCATGCTGGGCTCCAAGAAATCACATGGTTTAGCAATTCCAATGGGTAATGGAAAACTAAGGGTTGATTCCCTGATGTGTGTGCTATGGTCATTGTTCATGAGCTACTTTGGATTCGGTTGGTTACAATTTTGCTATTCAATTTGAATCAGAATAAAATCAATGCAATTCTAAATGTCTTAAACTTGAGTGCATGTGAAAGAGGGCCTGAAAGTGCAAATTGAGGTCAAGGATATTGTATCTGGTCACTGCCCAGAACTTCCAACCCGTACCATTTTACTGCTTTCTGTCATAGACCTTGCACAAGTCAGCTGCTGGAGGATTCATGAGAGGACCTTGAGAGATACCTGTTGCATCCTTTATCCTTCACCTAGCCTGTTCTGAAAGACCTCCCAAACATGGAGATTCTGTGACCTTTCCAGTATTTAACTGATCTCATTGTTAGAAAAGGTTTCCCGGACTGAAACTTTCCTGCTGCAATTTAAAACCTTTCCGACTTCTTTTATGATTCTTTGATACTCCTTTGAATTCACTCTATTTAACCACGACCCTCTTGAAGTGTGGTATGGGATGGTGCTGAGTCCTTGGCAGTGTAGAATATATAGGCAAGGCTGCTGCTCAGAGAGGATGAGTACCTGTGATGCTTGCATGCTGTCTGCTGGGATCTAGTGAGCGATGACTCTGCTGGACTGGACATAGCAGAGGCCTAGGCTGCCAGATCTGTTTCTGGAATGTAATTTCAGCTTTCCTGAAAGAGTGAGAATCATTCCACGTTGTGAAATATTTTTATAATACAGCTGAAGTCATTGTTTGCTATTATGGGCCCTCTAGAGGTATATATACCATGAAACAAATGTGAGCTCATTTTCCACGCTGACCTTGTGGAAATTCCATTGGAATTCAGCAAACGACTCCCAGCTGTGTCTCATAGATGCTGTATGAGCAAAACTGGCATCATAAATGAGCGCCAGTCCAACTGAAACAGTTTGTGGAAGACAAAGCGTGTAGGCATTTTATTCTTCTCTCTGTCTGTGTTTTAAATGTAACTCCAGTGGTACTCAGGCTCAGGGTGCTACTGCTCTATAGTCTCATTGTGAAATGCATGTGGAGAAGTAAAGGATGCTTTGAATTACCTGCTGAAGTATGGTTTTGTTTATGGGTGTGTAGGTAACTACATACCTTTTTCCCCATATGCACTTGACTGTGAACCATCTCATCATCCTTCAGGTGTCTTTAGTGTTTGGAGTAGTACAGGTGGCAGAGAAGAAAACAGCTACAGAGTTTAGCAAGCGGAGAAAATACAGTGAGAATCAAAGATTTAGCCTTAAGGCATGAAAAACAACTTCTTGAAACATATACTTTTTTTTTTTTGAATATAAAAGCACCGATTGAGACTGTATTTTGTCTTAGTCAAGACATCAAAAAATGCCACATGCTGATTGTTTTCTGCAGGAGGTTAATGAACTAGTTCTTTCCTTAAGAGTGTAGTTTCAGGAGTGAAAGAGAACAAGCTCTTCATTCTTCATGAATGCTGGAAGATTTGAGTGGTAGGTACAGAAATTGTTTGAGCACATCTCTTAATACTTTGATTTGTCTTGATTTCTAATGACTTTTAAGAAATTTGCTGCTTTTCTCTGTCCTTATCTGTACCAGAAGTGGCAATATCTAAATGCTTGTGTATTCTTATTAAAGTTCTTCTGTGGTTTGCCATTTAAGAAATTATTTTATACAATTTAACACCTTTTTTTTTTAAAGAAAGATGATCTTTGTTATGTATCAAGAGGATCTTTTGTGATGGCAGGGTTTAAGACATGGTATCTTCTCAGCAAACTTGCCTTTATTCTTTAATATTTCTGCTTTTATTGCACAATGATCATGCACACTGACATGTCACAGAAATACCTCTAAAGCTGAATTCTCAAGAGAAAATCCAGAGGTGGGGTCCTGAAGACCCTGTTACAGGCAAGCTGTTATTTATTGTACGTGAGTGCAAGTGTCCATGAACTTGTGCAGTACATTAAAAAAGACATTTTCTCCCAAGGTCATCACAGTTAAACTCTAACAAATAATGAAACAAAGAAAAGACTAGTGTTAGGTCTAGGTGAAAGTATGACTGTGAAGAAGATCTGCTTAGAAATTTTCTGTGTGAAACCAGGCCTTCAGATTGCTGAGAATCAACAAAATTTTTCAACAACAGTAAAAACAATGGGAAAGTCGCCAAGGAAAACCAAAGAAGAGAGATACACATGTCCTGGAACAAATTCCCTATGCCATTTAAGTATGTTTGGTTGTATTTGGACAGGACATCTCATTCTGCAATACTGACCTTTCTGCAACGTCATTTGCACATGTAGTCCCAGGAGGGCACTGAGCTTACATACTGGAGTTAGTCTTGCAGAATCGGGCCCTCAATAGTGGGAGAAAGATCGAGTGCAGGAAGGAGAGCTGGTAGAGCAGGGCAGGTGTTGACAATTAATTCACAAATTGGAAGGAGAGACTCATAAGGTCATTGTGTCCCCCACTGTGCTGTTCATATGCTTATAGAAAATCTTCCCCATTTCCCCCTGCTGATGCGAGGTGAAGGGAGGTGTAGAGCTGACAGGATGAATGATGAAGGCTTCCCCCAACCCATTGCCTCACTGTGATGGAGTGACATATTTAACCTCCCCTGATGCTACTGCTGCAGGTGAAATGAATTATGCGACCCTCTGAATCCCTTATCGGTGCTAGGCCATCTCAGGGGTTGGATGCAGCTGCTATAATTTTGGAGCTCTTTCCCTGCTTTAATGCCACGTACAAATCATGCACATTTCTCTGCTTGAAGACCCCAGGCTGCTTTGAATATGGAACTGATCTCCCTAGGGGATGCAGAGGGGGAGGGGAGAGCAGTGATAGAAGATAGGAAACCTGCACAGAATTGCTAATCAGACTCTGCCCTGTGTCTTCCCTGGCTGCAGATGGCTCCTTGCTGTGTTGCGAGCCTCGCAAAGCCAAACACCTTCATAGTCAGACTTGCAGAAAGTGCTTTAAGTGTCTACTGCAGAGGGTGGGTGGAGCATGGATAGCTTCATTTTTAAAGATTGCTAGAGAAGCCTAATTAAGCTGGTGATTTTCTTGTTTGGGAGGTGATCATAGGTAGCCTTGAAGGAAATGAAATGTGTCAGTCTGAAACAGTTTTAAACTCTCTGGAGCAATGGATTTTTTTGTCAAACAGCCATTGCCAGTTCTACTCTAGAGGGTCAGAACTGCAAATCTCCCTTGGCTTGATTCTCCTGTCTGTAGAGGCATTGTTTGTTCATGTCTCTTATTTCCTTTCACAAAGAAGTGTGAGCTCTCCTCTTTCCTGCATGTCTGGCTTAGAAAGATTCTTCTTTTGAAAAAGCCACCAAAACCAAAACCCTGACAGCAACACAAAATGAACTTTGCCACGCTGAAAAAATAAGGACTTTAGCACTGCAGGCCATTTTATGCCCCAAAGCGCTGAGAACAAATACCTCAAAATACAACTTCTGTGATGCTGGATGATTGAAGAACCTGTGGGTGGGGATGTAGTGAAGGTGCTAATAGCATTCCCAGCATTTAATTATTTACAGCCTATAAATTGCAATGGTCCATTTATACTCATACTCCTTGGCTTGTCTTCCTGTTGAGATCAAGCACTTGAGATGGTGGGAAGCTTTCCTGTACAGTGCCATGGGCTGTGAGCTCAATTTCCTCTGCTACACATACTCTGTGGGATGAAACTTAGTGGAAATTTTGGAATAAAAACAAACAAACAAAAAAATAGGAATGAGATAGAGAGCAGGGAAGCCCTCACAAATACTCTTGTGCACAAGCAGCAGTTTGTTAGTATGTGTAGCACCTTTTGTCAGTATTTTCTGTTATTGCTTGGGACCTTGAGATTTGCCAGCTGTGGACTACTGCAGAAAGTGAATTGGTCACTGTGCTGTCATTTCAGTTTCTTTTGTGGGCTGTGTGTTGCAGGGAATGCTTCCTGTCAGCTGGGGTTTTTTCTTGGTTAGTTATGAGAGTTGTGTGAGATGCTATAGTGATTGCTCAGTCGTTTCACTGTCTTCTGTTCTGATAATATGTAGTGCAAAATCTGTATTCCGAATACATTCCAGAATAATTTTGTACAGGAAACATTCAGTATTTTGTTTTATGATTAAAGATAGTTCAGTAAAAGAAAAAAGAACTATAGATACCTGAGTTGATTTTGAAGAACCTGTATAAGTCTAGGCCTTTATTAATTTCTTTCAGGCTATTTTAATAAGGTTGCTAATTGCCTCCACACTTCTGCAAACCCTGACATAGGCAGATTTTTGCTGCTTTCAGTAATGGAAATTGGGTTCATTGGAGAAACAGTCAGCAATAAACAATTAATAACCACAGAAATTTTAACAAAAGGAAGTGATGTAGGAATTTATTTCCTTAAATTCTGTTAATGAGCACAGCTTCTTTTCTCTTAAATAAAGAGTTGCTCTTTGCTCAACAATGTCAGAAAATGCCGTCAGAGATCACGCAACACTTTTGAAGTATGTTACCTTATTTTTCATTATTCAGAAAGCTTTTTTGTTCTTGTTACGCTTTCAGCAAACTACTGCATTCAATTTCATGTACACTGGATTTTCACTAAATACATTTTTTAAATTTGTTTAACATATTTTAGTTGTTTGGTTTCAGTTTGTGATGAAAGTTTATTTAGCATCATATTTCGCTTGTATATATACACTGCTCATTGTTATTTTACTCAGCTGCGTGGCATAGAAAGAGTTGAAGTGTTTACTTACTTTTCATGGAAAATAGATGGGGAGAAATACTACATCTTTTTGCAAGGAGAACTGTAGATTGTTACTTTCCTTCCCTTTTCTGATGTTTCATCTAATTTTGTAACATTTTTTATGGGCTGCATGTTCCATCTTGCTGTTCATGCTAAAGGATAGTTGGGGAGAAGACACAAAGGTGTCAGTTCTGGTTTCTCTTCCCAGAGAAACCAGGGCCTCATCTTTGTGTTAAATAGGAGTAAAGTACTTCACAGGATTGCTGCCAAACATATGATTTCTTTGTGTTTTAGTTTTCATGCCTGTCATCACAGAAGGCATTGTGCAAGTGTAGAGTATTCAATGGGTAAGAAAGAATAAATGGGTGCCAGTTTCAGTTTTGCAAGCTTTTGTCTCTGTTTTATGAACTGGACAGGGAGGGCATTTTTTTCATGTCACGTTCAAGGAATTTGCTAGTTTTAGACTAGTCAGCATTTCCTTATCTTTCTTGATGAACACTGAAGTCATTAGTTTAAGACTTTAAGACATATTTACTTGTACAGTCTGTCTCCTTTGTATTGGCTGAGTGAAACAAGTGGATCTGAATATATCATATCTGCTCCTCCATGTTTTTTTCTAGCTTTCATTAGTCTTAGGGTTTTGAGACTACAGAGCACCCCTTATTCCAAGGCTGGCTGGAGTGTGAGCAAGCAAAAGTGAGAGAGAGCAGCAATTTTGAAGGCAAAAATATGCAAACTGCTCAAGAAGGTGCTGTCAGTATCAAATGCTGGAGCCTGAATTTTAGTTTCCAAGTATATCAGCACTTGCAAACTGCTGATCTGTCTTGTAAGTGCTACATACATTCCTTTGGCTGCAAAGCAGACTGGCGAACCTAAGGTTTTGTTTGAAAGCTGGGGCTGTTTAGCAGAAGAGAGTAAAAGAAGATGAATGACTTAACACCAAGTGTTTAGGATCAGTAGCTCCTTGTCAGTCACCAGATGTCTGTCTCTGTACTAATAACAGCGGAGCTGGTACCTGGCAGGTGGCCCTGCTGAGCTCTGATTCCCTGTGCTCTGTGTGCTGGCGGTGTGTGGACTGGGTGAAGGGGTGCAGCTGCTGTGGTGTCAGAGCTGGGCAGCAGTCTGACACCACAGCATCTTCCCTGATGCTGAAGCCTTCTTTCCTGCTCCTTCGGTCTGGTATGTTTTGTGATGCCAGTGCTGCTAATACAGCGCACTCCTTAACTACTGGATGAACCAGCAGCAGAATTGGGAGACATCAGAGCTGAGTCATCTCTCTTTGCTGTGCCCTTCCTCCATGGCTTTTCTAAAGCCTCATCGCCCATCAGGAGCTCTGCATTTTCCTTGTTTCCCAGTGCGCTGCATATCCTGAATAGCATGTGTTGAAATACCACTGCAAAGGTGTAATCCCCAAGTAAGAATACAAACAGTAGGGAATGAAGAGGTAGTGTAACAGCATCCTTTCCTCACCTACAAATAACAAGTGGGGTGAGTGTTCAGTTTTGGGCCTCTCACTTTAAAAAGGACATTGAGGTGCTGGAGCGTGTCCAAAGAAGGGCAACGGGGCTTGTGAAGGGACTTGAGCACAAGTCCTGTGAGGAACAGCTGAGGCAGCTGGGGTTGTTTAGCCTGGAGAAAAGAAGGCTCAGGGGAGACCTCATCACTCTCTACAACTACCTGAAAGGAGGTCGTGGTAAGGTGGGGGTTGGCCTCTTCTACCATGCTTGCAGAGAGAGGACTAGAGGAAATGGCCTTAAGCTGAGAGGGGCGATTCAGATTAGATATTAGAAAATAATTTTTAATTGTTAGGATGGTCAGGCATTGGAATAAGTTGCCCAGAGAGGGGGTGGAGTCACCATCCCTGGAGGTGTTCAGGTGGTGTCTGGATCTGGCACTGGGTGATGTGGTTTAGGGGTTACAGTGACAGTGCTTGGTTGATGGTTGGACTTGATGATCTTAAAGGTCTCTTCCAACCTTAATGATTCTGTGATTTTATGAGTGCTTCATTTTATTTATTCATATTTAGATTCCCTTTATGTCTCTCTCCTCCTCACTTTTAATGCTGCATTTGAAGTTGCACTGTGATCCAGGCCCTTTACAGCTTTCTATATTATTTCCATTACCAGTTTTTAATTGTCTTCCTGTTTTTTCTTCTCTCACACTGTTACAAAAAAGAGAATCTTTGATTAGGATGTATTATGCTTTCATTTCACTGTGCATAGTGAAAAGATGTGTTGACATTATGTAGCGTAAATGGTGGACCAGAAGCAACTTTCAGCATTCTGGGGCACAGGTCAAATAAATTATCCAAATCCTTTTCAATATGGATGGATGGCCTCAAGCTTCCTATGAAAAACTTCTCCTGTGTAGTGTCTAACACTTTTTCTGTTTCATTAAGTGTTGATCCCACGCCTGTGCTCCTGCACTGAAGCATTGTGTCTTTTTCTGGCAACCAGATGGATTTGTCACTTTGAGCAGACACCAGTGTGTTTCAGGATTTATCATTGTACTGAGTCTGTGGAAACTCTCCCATTGGTGTGTCTGGACATTGTAGGATCAGATCCTTACTGACACATACTTCATGTAACTTCTTTGATTGTGTGGTTTTGAGCAGACTGTATATACAGAGCAACTTTGTGCATGTTCAGTAACATTTTGCAGTTTTAAGCTGTGTAAAAACAGATGTAGACTTTTGAGAGATTAGCTCTGCATTCCCAGTATTGCAGTCTGGGGCTGGAGGATGGCTAAATCATTATGACTTTGGTTCAGCTGTAGCACCTATTCCTGTGTCAGGTTTGATTCAAGTCAAACAAGAACTGTGGGGTGACTTAGCATTTTAGTACCTTATGTTGTTAAACAATGTGGTAGTAGGATATATACCAAGTTAATAAGGTAAATTGGGAATAGAAACATCAGAGAGAGACACTTCTGTTTCAGAGTAGCTAATGTCATTTTTTTCTCCTAGAATTGCTCTCTGTGCAAGAACAGGACAGCAGGATTTCATGATCTATGAAAACCACCTCCTGAGGTTAAGATTGTGATCATCTCTATCAGCCAATCATAGCCTAACTGATGGAATGAACTATGGCTACAACTACTTTTATTCACACCACTCTTGCCCCTTGAGTCTAGTATCATGATGAAATCTGCCAAACACTGCCTTTGCAGTATTAGTCGAGATGTCAACTTCTACAGCCACTACCAGGCAATGTGTCTGGGTTTCGTGCCTATTCATATATCTGAGCAACTTTACTTTTATTAAACTGTAAGGGAAAACAAGATAACTTTCTGTCCATGTGGTGTTGCAGCTGAAGGCAGGGGTTGTGTTGCGCTGGTGTTAGAACCTCAGGGCTTCTAACAAAGAAAATACAAAAAAAAAAAACAAAAAAACCAACCCCCCCAACCCCCCCTCCCCCCACCAAAAAACCAAACCCCTAACTTTAGAACAACAGCTCATTTGAAAGATAATAAGTAAAAAAGAACTGCATCAGGAACCTCACTGACCATAAAAGAGCAGGAGGTGTGTTTTCTACCTTAATTTTATACTCTCGCATTCCACACACTTGAATGAGCACAGTTTGGTTTAATTTTATTTTAATGGAAAACAAAGAAGTAATGGTCTGTACCTTTCCAGGACCTGAATTCCTTGGGTTTAATGCAATAGAGAATTACAGGTTTATAAAGTGATACTGGTAAGCCTGGGAAAAGAAAGAAAAGAAAAGAAAGCCTTTGAAGGAGGAAATAATTTGTGACTATGAGAACAACTCGCTGATTGCAAACAAGAGTTATTTTTACTTCTTAAGTAGAGCTTGATTGTTGTTGCAGTAGAGGTCCCTCAATACCAATATGCCTTGCAGTGGGATATAAAGGTAAGAGTTTGTAATGTTCAGACTAAAGTTTTTTGTGATACCTTGGTACCTTCATTTAAGAAGGCAAGTTCACTCATATTAACTATTTCCATGGGATTAATTACATTCCCTTAGATTTGGAAAGCCACAAGATAAAACATTTGTCTCCACCATTATTTTCTGTTTGAATTTTTCCTCTGTTTGAATTTTTCCTCTGTTTGAAGGGTATAATGGTAATATTCTGCTGAAAAACGTATAAAAATTGCCATTCAAGACAATCTTTTCAGTTACTAGAAATCACTTGGCTAACTTTCATGTTACACAACTGAAAACAAAACTTAAACAATCCAAACAAACAAACCCCATAACCTCTCTTTTTGATGAGTTGTTTGGGTCCAGGAGATAAAATCAACTGCACAAAGTGAATATGAGTATTTCAGACAGGTTGTTTGGGTACCTTATTATTCAAGGGTCAGCTGTTGATACATTTAGTATCATCTTGTACTCTATTTCTCCACATAGTAGGTTTAATTAATCTATGGAGTAAATGTACTGAAATACAGCAACATTCAGTTTGCCTCAGACAGTCTAATTCGTTGCAAACAAGCGGTGAGTCCTGTCCTCCTCATTCTTTTATAAGTACTTGTGATTTCAGCAGAGCATCTTGCAGAGTAATGTGTTTTTCGGGTTGCCCAACTGGATAAATGAGGGATGGAGAGAAGCTGCACAGGATCAAGGCCTGAGATAATGTCCTTCTTGCTGTCCCATGTTGCTTAAAACATTTCAGTTTTTAACCTTATTTCTTCCACCACACAATGGTTCTCCTTTCCTATTACTTCTTGTCTGTCTGTGTGCAGAAAAATGGTTAGCAATGGTTTTATAGTTCTCAAAGCATCATATCTTAATACAAGGTGAGGTGGATTTTTCACACTTCGTCTTGCTCACACCTCCGTGAATCTGGTAATGAAGACTTGAGTTTGAATCTTTTCCTCAGTCAATTATTGTGAAGTTCAAAATTAAGGTTCCAGTTTTGACCTTTCACTCCCTAGTTTTAGAAGCTGGATTTTACAACTAGCCAAGAGGACTGATGGACTGGGAATTTTCTTTCTCTGTAGCTTTCAGTTCTCTTTCTTTTCCAGCTGAAAATACAAGAAAAAATAATTTTTCCATAATCAAGAAAATACATCTAAAAATAACAGTGATTTTTGTCTCAGCCCATGTTGCCTCTGGAAGAGAGATGTGTGTGTCAAGCAAGTTAAATAAAATACTCATAAGGTAGTAGTGAATCCCCCCTCTTATGTGTTTCCTAGGGGTCCAGTGCCTTGGATTTTAGGACATGTTAATGACTTTGGCATCAAACAGTTGCATTTGCAAATGAGTTTATAACCAGGAGCTTTTATATGAAGTTTGTCTTCATACTGGTTTGAAGCCTGGAGGTAACTGGCAATTCATTCCTGAGCCAGCTCTATGCTCTGACGTGATGCTGACCACTGTCTTCTATCTGTGTGTGATGCTGACAGGATCAGAAATCTCTTGCCTTGTTTATCTCTCTTCACATCTTTATTTTGATATTAATTATGGATGCTCTAGAATTTTCCTTTTTCTACTGACTGTATGCCTTGTCCTTCACCCTAAAGAAGGCAGACCCAACCTGTTTTAAGCTCTAAGTAGCCTAAAAGGTAAGTAGATAATATACGAAGATGTCTCTCTTGATGGCTTTCAGCAGAAATCTACAAAACGCCTGTCTTGGGAGAATGTCAGCAATTGGAGAGAATTAAACCTGAGTTCTGATTATCACAGAAATTCCTCTAGAATTTTTTGCAGTACAGCCCTTGCAGAGCAAGGAGAGAAACTTTGCTGTTCTTACAGGACTCCATAGTCATTACACTATCATAGCTTAAAACAAAAAATTGGAAGGACTCTTCTTCAGGCAACGTCAGCTAATCATTTTCCAAAAATTTCTCAGGCTTCAGCTAGACAGGCATTGTTTATTTGGTTAGTTGTCCACAACAATGCTATTGGAAAACTATGCTAAAATCTTACTTATCATCTTTCCTTACATGGTTTTGAACATTATCTATACCATTCACTCTTATTTCTTTATTGCTCATTTATAATACTAACCTATCAAATCAATTAAAATTTGAAGATATGCTAAATTGTTTTAAGGGGAACTTGTGCCTTAAGTATCCTAAAAATAGAGAGATCATGAGGTCCTTAATAAAATATTCTAAAGTATCTTCTCAGGCAATTTTTTTCTGCTGCTTTGCTTGGACTAAGATGTCTTGGTTGCTTCTTTCCATTACTGATGCAATCTAAAAGCTGTATGTTTGTTTCAGATTCTTTTCCTCTGATGTGATGGTGAGGGGGGCACTGATATGTTACCTGCAGTGGAAAAAGGAATAGAGGACTGCACAAAAGAAGAAAAACATTTTTCAGATTCAGGGAAAAGCAGGAAAGACACCATGACTCTTCTCAGCAAGAGCTGAAAAGAAAACTAGCACTGGGATATAACAGCTCAGCATCTTTGCAGGACCACTGAGTACAGCTACGTCAGTGGACACCCATATGAAAACAGCATCAATTATATGTCATTGGTAACCCCCCCTTACCTAAGCTCTCTGAGTCCTCTTAGCTGGTGGCAGGGTGGCAAATGTTCTTGAAATAGTCTTGAAATAATTCAAAACTTTTTGGTAAACCCTTCTTCAGTTTGTTACAAAGCAGTTTTAAGTTCCTCAGTCAGGAAAAAAAATGTTTTAGAGTTAAATAGAGCTGTGCTGGTTGCTGCTGCTGTGGACATGAGCCTGTTCTTTGCTGAAGTGCCACAGTCCCCTGCCTCCTGTGCAATTCTCTTCTCTTCTCCTCCCACCATCTCAGAACAGATTGAATCCCGATTAGTCCACTTGACTTTTCTGTGCTCCCTGTGCTGTACAAGCACATTATGGTTTCAGTTGGATTTTTTTGTAAATAATCAAGAGTGTATATACAGCAAAAGGCCTGCAGTGATGAGAATTCTGAGGGTTCAGCTGCCATGCAAGTCAGGATTCTTGGCTTCAGGAGTACAGATTAGGGAAGTTGAGTGTGTTTGTTAATGTAGAATTGCAGGAGGGTTCTGACACTGCACACTCTCTTCTTCTTTCACTTACAAAACTGTACAGATATTGTCAAGAAGTTTATTTTGGGCCCTTTTTCAAGTGAGAAAAGTCTTTCTAAAGCTCTCTGAAAGTGTCAACTTTGACAACAGAAACCTGTGTTATTAGCAATCACTACTTCCTTTATTATATTGCTTCTTCTTTCCATTAAGTTCTCTTTGCTTCTTTCCAACTGTTATTCTTAATTTAAAACAAAACAAAAACAAACAACCCTTCCAAAGAAACCTGTAAAGCAAAAAAAAAAAAAATTCCAAATAAAGAAAAAGAGTGCTGTAAGATGCATACCCAAAGCACTGGGAAGGGAAATTTTGGAGAAAGCAACAACTCTTTATTAGTGCATGTAGCATGTCTAATAGTGCTAATGACAGTGTCTATATCCTGCTGGGTTTTACCATATTAATATTGGCATGCTAACAGTTCTGGGATCCAAAATAGTGAGTGTTGTTAATGTGCTACATCCAACCTGTAAGTAAATAAGTAGATCTCTATGGTTCCTGCTCTCACAAACATGCCATACGAGACCTTAATCTCATTCTTTTTAAATATAATCTGGACATTGCATCTAATTCTTGTAATATTGACATTTCCCTTCTAAAATTTATTATGTGGGGACAAAATTCTTTCATGTGGGGAAACAGTACTTTTGATTTTTTTTCAAATCTTCGAGTAGCAAAGGAATTACTTTTAATATAATTCATTTCTACTTGACTCAGTCCTCTTTCACTCCTCATTATCATTTCATCGGAGTCTTGGTGTAGCAATGTATTTGAGGTATTTCAGGTTGGGATGGCATTTTCATCAGCAACTTTATACTCCTTTTCATATAAAACTTTCCCAGAATGATACCTTACAAGCTAAAATCTCCATATTTGCTTTCTGCCAAGAAATAGGGGTATTTCTGCATGGGTGAGAAACTTGTTTTTTTTCTTAAAAATGGCAGTGGCGCAGTGGTGTTTTTCTTTCCTGTGAAAGGGTTTGACTAACCCAGAAAATGTCAGAATTGTAGTTCTGACAGGAGGGTGATTGGAGCACAAGTCCTATGAGGAGTGGCTGAGGGAGCTGGGGTTGTTTAGCCTGCAGAGGAGGAGGCTCAGGGGGGACCTCATCACTCTACAACTGCCTGAAAGGAGGTTGTGTGGGGATTGGTCTCTTCTCCCAGGCAACCAGAAGTAGGACAAGAGGACACAGTCTCAAACTGTGCCAGAGGAGATTTGGATTGGACGTTAGAAAGAAGTTCTTCACAGAAAGTGTGATTGGGCATTGGAATGGGCTGCCCAGGGAGGTGATGGAGTCACCCGCCCTGGAGGTGTTTAAGAAAAGATTGGCTGTAGTGCCATGGTCTAGTTGACAAGGTGGTGTTTGGTCATAGGTTGGACTCGATGATCTCGGAGGTCTTTTCCAACCTAATTGATTCGGTGATTCTGTAATTCTGAAGGAAGATGAACATCTTTCCTTTCTGTTAATATGTTTGAAAATTGTTCAGCGTCAGATCTTACCTGATGCTGCGCAGCCATAAATACATAGAGAAATGAGTAAGCAGTTCTTCCGCACTGCCTGTGGTACAACATTTTGTACTGAGGTTTTGCATGTGCATGGAAGTTGCTTCAACTGTTGAGCTATAAGAGACTAGGGACTAAGAGTGCCTAGGAAGGCCTGTCCCCATGTGTGCTTCCACTTTATCTTTGGATGCAGCAATTTCTTGAACTGGGAGATATACGTGAAAGATCTGGTCTAGTTCTTTGCAGGTTATTTTCTGTAACTTTTGAGATCTTCAATTAGCAGGACAGCTAAGTATAGGCTTGGTCTATGGACTGTATCAAAGTGCTTTGCTGAATGAGATATTTGTACCTACTAAAGCCTGGCAAAATTTTTCCATTTACAGTAACTTTGTCATTGAATACATAGAAAGAGGCAAGGAGCTGATGGAGAAGGGTAAAATAGTTTGATCTCATTTCAGATCAAAGAACTTCATGCATCCAGATTGCATACTTACAGAACTGCCTTGTCTCACTACTTTAAAAGCACTGTGTCTGGTCTTTAGAGGCCACTCATTTGTTGTCTGCTGGATGTCGATGCTTAAGAGGTGAGGGCTGCTCCAAGTGAAAGGTAAGAGCAGAGGAGTGTGACAGAATGAGACTGTGGTTTAAGCATCTCTGGTTTCTATTAGTTACAAAAGAAAAGCAATGTCTGGTCTAGACAGTACTTGGATGAGAAATCTCTAAGGTTTAAAAAGGAGTCTATTTGTATTTGTAGCTTTCGTTCCTACTCTCACGTTTACAGGTCTCAGGTAGATCTCTTGCCAGGAAAAAAAAGCACATTTATCTTAGTTCAGTAGGTTCCCTCATCACTTTTGGATTCATGACTCATGGTTCAGTTTCTCTCTGGAATAGATTCTTTACAAACAAGAATAATCCTTCATTTGATTTTATTTTCTTGGTTACCTTTCAGAATGTTTCTCTGTCCAAATCACGCTTTGGCATTTTAATCTTTTCCAAATTGAATACATCTAATTATTATAGGTTTTCGTTACGGTTGCGCTTGAGTTGGCATCGTTATTCAGAATGTGTAGTTTTTCTGGTTTCAACCAGTCCAGAACAAGCCCTTTGATGTCCTAGAATTTTATTGTTCTCAGCAAAGAGGTGAATTTGTGTTTTCTATTTTTATTTATTTTTAAGGTGTTGGGAAAATGTTTTCAGTGATAGCAAAATTCCTAGTTTTAGCTTGTAAATGCTAATATACCATGGGATAGCTATTTTGTTCTGCAGTGACAATGATTTAAACAAAACACCAATCTGATTGATGTCAGAAATACAGCTTTATTCTCCCTCAATTTTAGACATCAACTTTCAAGCTTGGAAGGTACAGAAAATTAAAGAAAAGGTCTTGTGTTACTTAAAATCCAGAGATTTGCAGTATTATTTTGGCATTGGAAGTGGGGCCATGATAGGACAACTAGATCTGGTGATGTGAGAGAAAGGCAAGTGATATTTATATAACTTCTAAGTTGATAACTTAGATAACTTAGATAACTAAGTTGATAACTTAGAATTTTATGAGAGTTTCTCTATAGATTGTAGGGAATTTAAGGTATAGATTTTATCAAGAATTGTTCATATAAGAATTTCTGGAGCACTGCTAGGCTTGTGTTAGAAAAGGTTTATACCTGTTGAGACATTTATAATACACAGATTCCAGAGACACCCAGTTAGGACATTTAATGTAAAATGTGAGGTGGTCATTGCCCCATGGAATTTGGCGTGAGTGTACTGAGAACAGGCAGGAGAGAAAAGAAACATGACCCTCCGGTGTAAATGGAAAACAGAAGCACTGCAAAATTACCTACTTGGCTGTGTTGTCAAAGAAAGCAAACAGAGGTCTTCTCCTGTTTCTTAACCACCAGACTTTCTGTAGTGCAGTTAAATGCAAGACTGGATTGGCCTTACATAGTAAATATTTAAATAAATCTGCAGTAACCTTGGACATATTTTTTCATTCATGTAGAAACAGGTGCTGGTTACTCAGAATTGGAAGATTTTTGAAGATTTTAGCCTAGGGATTTCTCTGCAAAGCTGAGAATACAGCATAACACTTAAAATTTAATGTGATAAAAACATGAATGTAGCTGCCTATTTTCATTGTCTAAATTGAGGGGGAAAATGATAAATAATCAACCAGCAGCAAGTAAATGGTAAAGTGTAGTTTAATCATGATAGTTTTTCCATTTTCATAATGTAATGTGACGGTTGTAGCAGAAAGCAATTTTAAAAATACAGGGTTCATATTATGACAGTTTTATGGTTAAATTGTTTTTTGATTTGGAAATGTGTAATAAAAATATTGCATTACATACAAAACCCTAATGTCTAAGTGAGTTCCAGCCCATCAGGCATCACAGCAGTAAAAGAGTTTGGTATCTTGCCCTCGTCTGCAGTACACATTTAGAGCAGGTACCAACCTCCAACAGAGACGCGTAGCATCGGAGCAGTTTAGCTACCAATCAAAGAAGTAATTCTGAATACATATAGTTATTCAGAGTTTATGCCAGTGATTAAAAGAAAATTATACACTTTTGGCCAAATGACCACAGATTTAAAAAAAAAAAAAAAAGAAAGAAAGAAAATGAGTAGCTAAAGCTTCTGTTTCAAAGGAGGACATTAAACCAGTACAAAATGTTGATATTAGGCTTTGTTTGGTTTTTTTTTTTCTTAATTATGGAATACTTAGAAACTGAAATCCTCATTGCTAAAAGTTTACCATGTACAGGTTCTGAAAGTAGGGTGCAGTTAGTATTTTTATGCCAAGACAAGGGTAGGTACTAAATCTTTTACTTTGTGACTGAGACATCTCCAAATTCTCATCCCTACTCAAATTTGCCATTTTGCCAGCATGGAAAAAAACCCATTTCTATTGCATGTCCTGTTGCTTCATCTCTCTTTCCTCATGCAAAACTTACCAGTGAGTTTTACCTGGTAGCGATGTTGAATTTTCTTTTAGGAGTGTTGTTCTGCTTGATTATAGACTGCGGCTGCTCAACTCGTGTTACTTTTAAATTGGGAACGGGGTTTCGGGTAGACGAATTGTTGTGGATGCCAACTGCTGAGTGACCTGCTGTACAATTAACTGCAAGAATCGAGAGGGACCAAATTATAGAGCAAGCTATGACTTGAAAGCATCCCTTGACATTTCATGGGCCACACACTGCTGCATTGTCACCTAGAGCTTTGTGAAATGCTTGTGACGGCATGCAGTTTAACATGGCAGTGAAGTAGCAGTTTCTTTTGCCTTTCTCCAAGCCGAGAAGGTGATTCAGAGGACTAGGGAGGGATGTGCTTAAAGAGCAGTACGAGAGAGAGGGTGGTTGATTCCTGCAGTGCCAGCTGTGCGTAGTGTAACCTGACTACAGATGCTTCTGATAATGTGATGTATGGCTGTCCCTGCGGGCATTTCCGGAAGCTGGCTGCAGGCCTGCCTTTCTCCCTTCATCAGCAGTTAGGAAAACACACCTCTGGCCACATCTTAATGCTATTCCTGTGCTATCGTTACGGCAAGAAGTTACTTAAAGTTCATTACTGTGCTGAGTGAAGCTGTAGATACTTCCCTAAACCGGCTCATGCCATAGGATATATATTGCAACATTAAAACATCCAACAGTTTGGTGCTCTGTGAGCTATCTGTTGGAGTAAAAGGCTTTTTTAAAAAAAAAAAAAAAAAGAAGGAAGGAAAAAAGGAAAAATAGCAAGTTTTAATACTGTGTAGCAGTTTTCTTGCTCTGTACTTTAGTACCCAGAGGGTGCAAAGTGGTGTCTCTGCAGTAGTGGGCACTCTTCAGTAGTGAGCAGAGATCTTCTCAAGTCTGTGTGTCAGTTTTCTCTGCTTACCGTACCAGACAAGTAAAGAGAAGCTGTAGGGATGCAAGTCAACTAGATTAAGGGGTTTGTTGTACAGGCAATGCTTTGTGATACACAAGTCATGCAAAACTTGGTAGCCCAGGTTTCATTTTCCCTTGAACTGTAGAAAGTGGCCATGTGGAATGACAGGCTTACATGAACTGCTTGGAAACAGATCTTGAATTACCACTTACCTGTCCCTGCTGCTGCTTCAAAGCATTTTGGTAGCTACAAGGCATGGCTGTTAACAAGAGAAAATAATCTAGTGTGTTACAGTGGTGGGAGGGAAAACTTCAGTATAAGTTGATTTGTTCTGCTGATGTCCTGTGTATTTCAGCTGTAGCATCCCCTCTCCCCCTTTTCTGGTGATGATACCTCATAAATCAAGACTGTTTCTGCACAATTTTATCAGCTATCAAGTTGACTTAATTCTTGTTGTACATATTGATGACTTTTTGTGAAAAGTACAGTTAGAGAATCTCAAAGATAATCTTGTTGACTTTTAGACTGATTCACTTAAGATAGGAAAAGGGAGTAAGAGAAAAAGAAAGAAGGAAATTTCATGAGAAAGGAGGATCATGAAGGTAAGAGCTGGGACTCTGGGGGTCCAGATTCTATTCTTGCCTCAAGCATCAACTTACCTGGACAAGTCATTTTGGTATTCTTCTCTGTCTTCATTTCTTGCCTTCTGTAATGGTGAAATCCCTTCTGACAGGAAAAATATGAGGATTTATTGATTGTGAGTACTGTAAGGAACTGAAATACCATGCTCCTGAGTGTAATAAAAACATAGATAGAAATAAATTAGATATGCTCCTAACTACACATGAATCTTTGTTGTTAGCTTTAGAATATGGGCTTGGGCAAAACATTTAATCTTTCTGAGCCTGAGTTTTCTCACCTTTGAAATTAGGGTGAAAGTTCATATGGTTATTCTGGAATTAGTTAAAATCTGTTGACAAATTTAAATAAATAATTTTTCATTCACGGTAAAATATTATTTTGCTCTGACAGACTATACAATGTATTCTTCATTTTAGACTTTTTTTTCTTATTCAATTAAATTCTTCGAGTTTGAAAAAATAATATTTTTAGCAGACACCTTCCTTCAATGAATTGGAAAACAGAAATGGCATCTACAGCAAATAAATGGTATATCATTTAATAATAATAATAACTTGAATAATAAAATAATAATAAATGCATATAATTTACTAATATTTATGTGTGCATTACATGTATATACACAGTAAGTTGTTCATTCTGTAAGCTGCTTATACAGAAGAGCCCCAGTTCAGGAGAGCACAACAGGAAGTTTGTCTCTGGCATAGAAGTTAAAAAAAAGCTTAAGATGAATATATGAATAAACATCTGCAATTTCAGTAAATTTGGATCAGATTCTTAAATCCATTCAGGGCCTGGGCAGTTTCCCAGGTGGACTCCTAAAAAGCAGGAAAAGCAAAATAAAAATACAGGATCTTGTTGGGATTCTGTTAGTTCACCAGTGGTTGGACTGTGTACTGAGGTGGGATATAATGTATTCTCAAAAGGATTTTAGCCTTCAGGTTGTGAATAACTCTAAGAGGATAGAAGTGGAAGCTGTTCTAGGTCACTTTCCTTTCACAGGTAATTCCTTGTGTTATATGCTCCAGTGCCATCATCTGTCCTGTTTCAAAAGGAAGTGAGAAGGATGCCACCTTTTCTGCAGGGAGGTTGTTTTTTCAGTTTGATAGATCTTGCTGTTAGGGAATGATTCCTGGTACTTAACCTACATTTTCTTTTGGCAATTCTATCACATTGAACTGAGTTATTACTTCAGGCCATACTAAATAATTATATTTCTTTGCCCCCACTTTGAGCTGTTATATTTGAATTTGATTTACAGATTATTTTGAATACAAATTACTGTAAAATGATAAAGTTATTAAACAACTTGGCATCCAGTAGGAGAGAATAATGAAAGCAGAAACATTTCTAAAGCCATCTGTGTTATTAGGTGCAATGACACAGGGAGAATGTAATGGGAAACCAAGCTGGAGCTTTCTAATACACCTCAACAGTTTAAAATAAAGATCTTTGAAGCAGAAGGGGGTTAATGTAACTGGAAATTGTTAGCCTTCATCACTCTCCTTTCTTCCCTTGAGTAATATCTGTCATACATCTTTGTCCCTTGTGAATTTTTCTACTTCTCACACCTGTTGAAAAGCTAAGCTGTTGGGCTAGGAAGAATTTACTACTGAGTATAAAATATTTTCTTGTCTGTCCTAATATTTTATGCATTTGTGATTTTTCGTCTCTATAATATAAATAATAAGACTACTGCTACCAGTGATGTTTTGTGGGCAGCATTTTTTCTGTATTAACAGGATATTGGATAGTTCATCTGTACTAAGAGGTATTGGGCCATTAGTCAAGGCAGGCTTTCACTGCACCCACTGCTGTTGGCTCCCTCATGTCCCACTAGGAGAACTGTAGATGGAAACCTCTGATGGTACGAAGACTTTTCCTTGTTGCGTTTGGTAAAGACTATATTTTAAGTCTGGTTTTGCTATGCTTTGGATGTTTATAATAAGCTCAGAATGGAAAAGCCCCACCAATTCAAACTTCATTACAGTTACTTCTTCTGTGAACATTTCAGTTTCCCATTAGTAAAAACTAGAAAGTAAATAAAACATAAATATAATAATGAGAAATACTATTTCCTTTGGAAATTTTTTTCTCTGTCTCTGACTTCCTTGTATATCTGTCTCATGGCTGAGGGTGTTGACATCTTTGCTATAAGCAGCATGTTACCATTTCAAGTGGAAAGCCATAGGATCAGGGGTTTTTTCCCATTTTGAATGAAATGGAGTTAAGTGACCATCACTAATAGACATAGGGAGGGAGTCTGCCTGATTTGTGGCTGTGACAGGTTATCTGCCCTCTATCATAGAGTGAAATGGTGACAATGGCTTTGAGCCTCACCTCTAAAGAGCAGAGACTTCAAAGCATCCCGTTGAGTCTCCATGCTGGCCTTCCAAAAGTGGCATGTGCTTCCGCTGCTTGAAACATAGTGTGTAAAGTGTGTAAGGCTGTGGGAAGTATGGGTGTTATTTCCATGTCTAGACACTATGGCCAGGATGTGGAGAAGTGCAGAGGATTCAGGGTGTGAATCTTTTGCCACTCTCACACAAAGGGAAATTTAGTGGAAATTGCAGAGGCTGCGACACGGCCTCTACTCTTTGTACGCGATTTTTAATCACTGTAACTCTTGTTTCTGTTTCAGTTTTTTATCCGTAATGGTGTTCTACCCTATGAGGAAGTGTCACCTGAATGACCTATTTCATTCTCCATCCAACAGCTATGTGATTTCAGCATTGGCTGGAATAGCAATGAAACACAAGGTCCTCTGGCAAATGCTCATTAATCAGGATTTTATTTAAACTGTACATGGCTACTTATAGGATAACAACTGGTGTAGCTGTTGCAGGATTCTTATACCTGTTTCTAGCAGAATGCTATAATAACTTTTTATGTTTAAATGTTGACAAGAGGAAAGCAGGGCTGTGTCATGTTAGGTGCTGTATGTATATTTGATGTCCCCCATCCTACCTACACTGAAGTTCTGCAGCACTTTGCCTGCTCTTATGTTCAGCCAGGGTAGGATTCACATACAGAAAGGTAGGTTAAAGCTGTGCTGGACTGATGATGACCCCATGGATCTTAGTGTGAGCTTTGGGATTCATGCTTCAGTGGCTGTCTAGATTTGCTTGTAAATGTTTTGCTTCTGTAAACTGTTAGTTTCTATTTGGCTAAAGTGTTAGGATTTTCATGTTAATTCTGTTTGTTTTAAAGCATGATTGAAATGAGCTTAGTTTAACTCTGGGTATAAAAGTTGTCACAATGCGTCAGCCCCTGAGACACTGACAGAGGAGAGCAGCACAGAGATACTTGCTCAGTGACTGGCGCATAATATTTGCATGGCTAACCTGTCAAAACTAGTTTCTACTACCCTCAGCCCTGAAGCACCAACCTGGCTCATGAGAACTGGGCTTCTGTCTTTCTGCCTCATACTTCATTGCCAAATAGCCAAAGGACAAGCAAAAAATAATTTGGGATTCCAAATCATGATTTCCGATCAGGATATAGGAACCCAAGATTTCAAATACCTGTTTGGGAGAGCCATTGTTGTGTCCTACAGGAGTTGCAAGAACTCTGCAGAGAGCTTGATATGACAATCCATTCCATCCTTCCCCTTTTGCATTTGTTTCTGCTTCTGTTGTCTGAGGTGCCCTTACAACTAATGTGGGAGAATTTAAGATACTGGCCTGAGTATGAGAAGGTCTTCATTCAGGTCTAGTGCAATCCAAATATGGTTGATCCAGCAATGCTTTTTAGAAAGTTCCTTGCACAGAAGTAACGCTCACCTTTTTGGATAACAGGAGGCACAGTAGAAGAAGAGTTCTGCCATCAGAAGAGTTTTGTCTTCATGGTAGGGTTTTTTGCTTAGTGTGGAAAACACTTTGTAGTAGAAATAATGTAGACTAAGCTGTTGCTACTTTTCTCTCTTCCCCTTCCCCCTACTCTAGGAAATCTAGTCCATTTGCTTCTCTTAGCTTTATCTGCACCTTCTTTTCCTTTGAAAATCCCTCTGAGTTTTAAAAAGCAAGCACTGATGACCAGTAGGAAATTCCTTTCATTTAAACTGAAGCCATCACTCTGTCCAGAGTACACGTACAAATGCCACGCCTTTGTCTCTCCAGCACAAGAAATTCAAGACAGTTCATGAAATCAAACTGAAGTTGTATCTTGTACTCATTGCCCCAATTTATCCCAGTTAATGTTGTGCATTCTGTTGTGCATTCTGTTGACTTCAGAAGGATTGAGGGATCAAAGGCAATCACTCACTTGAATTGTTTCATAGCCATGGACTTGCACATGTTCCTGCAAAAACACACATCTAGAAGATGTGCTGGATCAGGGCCTGAATGCTTTCTGCCTTTGCTGGCTCCAGGGTCACAGATTTTCAAGTGCCTGTCATTCATGAACTTCAAAATTTGCATTAGTGATGCTTGGCATTGTTTCTAGAAATGACTCCCCATCTCTTTTTATCCCCATGACCAGGTTTGTATACAGGCATAATTTATTTGAACTCCTTTGCCACCCAGTTTCAGTGACTTACACAAAACTTCCACCTTGGTCTCAAGAGCTTTTGTCTCTGAACTAAATTATTTACAATGAAAGTTAAAATGAGAACTTCTGCATAATTATTCATCCCCTCCCCACTTTTTTGCTGCCACTTTAGTTTATTTGTATGTGGCTTGTATCAGGAAAAGGTCTGTGATGTGTCACAGTCAAATCACATGAGGGGCTGAGCTCTGCTTTCAGCTACCTGTGCTGCTGACAGGCTGTGGTGGTGCTCAGAATTGCCAGGGCCCCTGGAGAGCTTCAGTTCTCTCCTCACTTGCTTCAGTGGATCTAAGGTGCTGGGCCGTGAGATCTACCACATCAGACTGATGCAAGATTCATGCTGCTGAGGGCTGCAGGGGGAAAACTGCGTCTTGGTCAGATTGTGTTAGAAGAGTTATGCATAAGGAGTGGGCAGAAGAAGTCCCTACCGCATACTTCAAAGAGTTTCTCCTCCGATTTGTGAATATCTTTTTGAAGAGGAAAAAAGAACAACACTGCTACCACAAACATAAATTCTCACAGTGATAATAGAGGTCCTTAAGCCTCCAATGTATTAATTACTCTAAAGAAGAAGTAAAATGTGCATTTATTTTATTTTTAATTAAATTTAGGAAAGCATACAAAAATTGCATTTTGAGGAGTTCCTTTCAATGTTATGGACTGTCCTATGTTCATTACTTTATCTTGTATTTTTAAATCTTCTTGGGTTTAAATCCAGGAAACCTGAATCTGTCCTGCGATATGCAAGTGAAGACAAATAGAGCAATTATATATATGTTTGTTTATTTTATATATATATATATATATATATATATATATATATATATGCAGTTTATTCATGTGTAAGAAAGCAAGGAATGGAGATGTGAAACATAATCTGTGAGCTTCTTTTCAATAGAAACTATATGTTCAATTTTGCACCTAGCAGATTGTCATTCTTTTAAGTGCCTACAGGTCTTAGGCACTGTCCATACAGAGGAGACTGTGGTCTGTGACCCACCCAAGACCCTACAGGGAAACAGTCACTGTACTTGATGTGAATTTCTAGTTTTTCTTTTCAGACCAGGGAGAATTGGGAAAACAGTAGTTAACTCTCCTAATCCTTGGCTTGTTCCCAAAGTATTCCAACTAATGCTGTCCTTTACCCAAAGGGTTCTTGGCTGTACAGTCCAGTCTCAAAGACGCTAGAGCCTGCAGGGTCCCGTTGTCCCCAGCATCATCCCTCCTTAGGAGCAGTGTTTCTGACTAGGACTGCAAGTTCTGCAAGAGGGTTGTCTTCTCACTGGTTAACTCAGGCACTTTCTCTTCATCCTTATGCCCCTGCTGCTCTGTACTGCCTTTGTGGACAGAAGATGCTGGCCAGGTTGGATTTGACACGCATATTGCTCCTAAGGGAATTGATGGGACATATTGGGGAATTTATTAGCCTTGCTAGTTGAAGCAAAATTCAAAAGCAGATGGGAATGCATCCTGTGATATCTCAGACTTACTGCAGCAACGGATGAACGCCTAATGTTGGCAATGTAGGATTCCCTGTGCTCCTTAAGCATATGGCAGAGAACTGGAGTTTGTTTTGGGTAACAAAATATAAGTTGGATGGAATAAACATCAGTACTCAAGGTTTCAGGAATTTTCTAGAGGAAATATGAGAAATTCCTGCATATACTAAGAAAATACATCTGTTTATCTTCAATCAAATTATTTCTCAGCCTTTAAATTAGTATGGGCAAATTTAGGAGCTTTGGTTTTCACTTGTTTTTCTTTCTTTTTTGTGATCATGAATGAAATGTGCGTAGGACTGCAGAACGTTGACTTAACGTGCTTCATGTGTTTGTTCAGAATTATTTACTGAGTGATATGCTTGCTGTGGGACAGGGAATAGTGAGATGATCAACTTTTCCAAACCTGGCACTGGTAATTAATTGTGCTAGACAGCAGCATGAGCAAGAGTGCTGTGTATGCCCAATTAATTACTTTGTGTCTCTGACTGTAGTGATGACAGAAAATTACAAACCAGTAAATTCAGTAATCCACATGACAGAGCTGTGCATGACATAGTGGTTAGATTGAAGCTCCCTGGAAGCCGTGACACAGAGGGAATTTAATGGACATATCAGTGATACAAAAATACCCTTGCAATTGCAACTGCCCGGGTATGCAAAGTGATTTCGATTAGAAATTTCAAGAGCAGAACCTGATCTGTATTCTTTTCTGGTTGGCAACATCTTATAGCTTGGTGTTTTTTACAGTTCTTGTCTCGGGCAAGGCACAGGTGACTAAGAGAGAAAAAAATTGAAAGTACTCTTAAATCCCTAATGTGGCATTGTTTCGTACTTCACAATGTTGTAGCGTTCTCTGAGAGGTCCAAAGGCGCAGACTTTTCCTTTAGACCTTCTAATTTTGAAAGCTGTGCTTAGCTGATTGGACTAAGAGAGTTATTCTTTTATGGGAAATCAATTGATGGGGATCTAACGCTTAGGATAAATACAACTAACCAGTGTCTGTGTTTTGTGTATCCAGTACTTGTTGCAAATTATTTTTATTATTTTTGGAGTGATTAAATCTCTCAGAAATAATCCAGAGCTGATGCTGATATCTCCAGCACTGCTTACTTACCATCATGCCTCGAGATGTCACCAGGAAACCTCTGGGGCTCTCAGTGAAGTGAAACATTATTTCATTGTAAGACTGGCAGCTTGGATTTTTTAGGAGTAACTTCGAGTAATAAATAAATTGCAGGGAACCACAATCTCCTCTGAAATGCTGTGCAACATTCTGTAATGTGGTGGAGAGGCTAAATTTCTTGAGTTATTTATGTAGATGAATGACTCTAACCCAGTGACTAGATGGTGATACCTTTGGTTTCTGGGTCAAGTAGTCATATATATGCAGAGTGAGCAGGCAGAATCTGTCTGCTTACTTTTTTCTTGTGTATGTATATGTTTGTTTATAATGTGTCTCTCTAATGAATTTATATCCTAGGAAGAACTGCATCCAAATTGGATGAGACAGGATTATGTGACCTAGATGTTTTCCACTACTATACTGTGAGGTGGTCAAGAGTTGGAGAGCTTGTTTTTGAGTCAAATTAGAGTCAGATGGCCCCATGACCTAGAAGAAAAGAACATCTTTCTAGGGAGACTGTTAATCCTATTGCATATTGTAGGGTGAAAAAAAAAAGCCCTCTGTCTGAATTGGTTTTATTTTATCAGACACTGTACTAGCAACATAGATTATTTTTTCCCCTGCACATCTGTTATTCTTTAGGCTTGTTAAGCAGAGGAGAAAGCAAAAATAATGGAAAAGTAGTAAAATTAGACACTTTAAAACATTCTTGTGAAAAGTCAGTGGTACCGATGAGCATGTTCTGGGCAAAAAGAAATGTAAAAATAGATTTCAGAAAGAACATGTTTTTCAATTTATTGTTTTAAATAATGTTCTGAACTGTTTGGCAGAAAGATGCAAATTTGAAAATATCTTATTGTTACCAAATCTGCCCACTGGATTGTGAAAAATAATCTCGACTGAAATGTGTTGTCCATCATTAGCTATAGAGCTCCTTCTTTGTTCTGATTTTAGAAAAGCAAAGCTATTAATTTACAGGACTGCTTATCTCCAAGTACCATTGATTGAAATTTGTTTAAGTATATCACTGAGTTAAGCTCACGTTTATTCATTGGTGGATAGGAGTCCCCCAGCCATTCTTCTTAACATCAGGTCAGAACAGGGAATAGGTTGAGAATGCTGATCTGCCGTTATCCACCACCTCTACTTCATACTAAGGTTTCCAGGCACCAAGTCCAGAAACAGAATTTTTAATCTAATGTGTGATTCAAGTATGTGATGGAGTGATTTGACCCCATAGTTTCCCGATCTTGCATCTCCACCTGTAAAACTCAGGTCCTTGTAGGCACTTTCTAATACTGCATTTCCCATTCATCTTTCTTTGTCAGCATATCTGGGAGGAGGCTGGGAGGCAATAGAAAAGAACATCCTCTTTTTAGACAAAAATAACTTTTATTCATAAGAGATTTTAAGCTATCTCTTTGAACAGCTACTGCTGAGTTAATTTTTTTTCCTTTTTCTTTTTTTTTCCTTTTTTTTTTTTTTTTTCCTCTCCAGCCCTTGGAACGGTTTTTTTAGTTTGGAAAGTAAAATCCTGAAAAGTGGCTCAGTTGGCCATTCATCTCCCTGGAAAACTGAACTGGATAGTTTTGTTCTACTTCTCACTCTGCTTATTAGTTGGGTTTCATTTATGTGCAGTGAGATTCATAGATAGACGTATTAGGACAGTTAAATGTCAGGCAGTGTAACAGGTATCTGCCTCTGGCAAGCAGACAGGGTCCTTGTTTCTGCCTTGGCTTATAGAAGTATGAATCTGAGGTAATGTATTCTGCTTCCCTTTTTTGTCAGGGTATGTAGCACCACTTCTATTTATTGGTGTGATTTAGAATCTTATTATTTCACTTTTCTTTCAGGGGGACATTTAAGCAGCTCTGAAAGCATCCAAAATATAATGGGGGCAAAGGCACTAGTGTCAGAGTGTAGTGGGGGAAGACTGGAACTGTTAAAGGTTTGTATTGGTAGAGGTTGGAAGCAAGGTGTTTAGAGCTGGGAGACAGAAATATCCAGTCTCTACAAAGGAAGCACAGATATGCAGCCTCCAGTTAAAAACAAGGAAAAGTGGAGTTTGTGGTCTCCTACACCATTTTTCATGCTTTACACTGTTGAAACTGTTTTTATAGCTGCTTCTACTGCCTATTCACTGACTTTTATTATTTAGGCAGTTTTGTACAGAAATCATTGAGCTTGGTAGAGTGGCCAAAAGATGTTGAGTGCTACTGAAGTCTTTTAGCTGCATTTGCCTGAAGGGAAGATTTCCCGCCAGTGTGATTTCCTTGAACTGGACATAGATTTAGCAATACTTCTATGGTATGCTATGATATGCAGATCAAATGGAGCTCTCCTAAGTTATTTTAATATCTGGCAGTCGTTCCTGGTGCTTGACAAGTGGGAGGATGTTGCCAGAGATTTAGGTATTTTTTTCTTTCAGTTTTTGTTTTTGTTTTTTTTAATGTAAACATTATGTTAAAAAAGGCTGACATTAGAGAGCTGATGGAGAATTAGACAGTATCCAGAATACTGAAATGCTTCAGGCATGACTGGTTTTGATGGTAACCTCCATCAGCAAATTTGCTTAGAAGTGGAAAGTTAAGCTCATGGCTTTTTTTTTTTTTAAGGTGCTCTCATATAATGCTTCCTTTAAAATGCTGTTCATCAGGCAAGATTATTTATTTTTTTCAGCAAATTCATATGGGTCTGGACTGAATTCTGCTTTCTGAAATCCAGAGTACCTCAATGAGAAAATGCTACATCTCTTCTGTAGCAATTTAGATTCTTAAAGCCCAGCGATTTAATAAGTAGCATATCTTACCTTATGGGGCTTAGGTTCATCTAGCTTGCACTCAAGGTGTTGTTTCTGCTGTATCCTAATAAAATTCTCAGGAGTCCTGTCCAATTTTGACAGATTTGAGATAGATCCACTAGGGCTGAAACACTGCACAGCAGGGGCCTGATTCCTTCCATGAGGACAGCTGCTGTTGAAGTCAGTGGAGAAGGCTCCTCCTAATTCATAAAGGACTTTGAATATGACAGCCCATATTAAAGAAGTGACTTAATGAAGGGAAACTTGCATAAAACTGGCCCAAAACTATGAGTTCAATCATTTGCTATGGGGCCCATTAAAAAGCCACTTTAGGAACAGCTGCAGCTACTTTCATTAGGAGCATGTCATTAAAACTTCATGGTACCTCGAACGTGAGACAGGTGGCATGGACAGTTAAGATTTTTACACTGTTTTAGTCAATGAGAAACCAGTTTGTTTACTTTTAAGAAACCTAAGGTTGGAGGGGCAGATGACTTGAATGGTCAAAAGCCAGGGAATCTTCCCTGAACCTTTCACCCAAATGAAGATCATTGATAATGATACAAAGGGATCACATGCACACTAGTGTTACAAATTTGCTAAGAAAATCACATTGTGAGGAAATAGGAAAACCCATGGCACTGTAGACAATCTTCAGATAGGTTCAGTGGTGCTCTTCTGCAAGCTTGCATAAACCTGATTGGAGTGATTGGAGTTATTCTTGCTTTACACTGGTGTAATTAATAGCATATCATGGCCCTTATTGCCTCATGTTTGTTTGCAGCTCTGTTGAAAGTCGTGCTGGGGTAAATGGCCTTTAGAGCTGTGTTTGCAAGTTGTTTGAGATGAGATGTGTGTGTAGCAATAGGACCTCCTACAACAGCTCAGAAATGATGAAATCTTGTTTCTTAATTTGGTGAGAGTTGAGTTTAGCATGATGTGTGACTGTCATAAAGACTAACATGAGCTGTGTGTAGCAGAGTAATTTTTGTTTACATAAGCTGATGGTTTCTTGATTTGCATAATCTTTTGAGGTTGTGCATGCACTCCAATATCCCTCACAGAAAGCCTAGAGCTTGACTGTCTCCAGTAAAGGGATCCCAGTTATTAATTGGTGATACTTTTCTGCTCTATAGACTGAGATGTATTTCCTTGGGATTTTTTAAAATTCAAAATAAGCTTAAAGTTAATCTGTAGACTGAGAAGTAGGAAGCATAGGTCTGAAAGTGGATTTCCCATTCAGTAAGTTGAATGGAATATATGCACCTTTTAGGCCTTTGGAAGAATCCTTGGCATAGTTTCCCTCCACTGAGGAGATGAGTTATCAACTTGTCAAGTAGTGTGATGGTACTGTCTGTGTTCTCAATTGCTTACAAAGGGTGATTGTAGTCCTCCCTTGTTAGTACTGATTTAACCCATAAGTAGTTCCACTAATCTCAATTAATCTTCTCGTTGTTCACATGCTTTTACCTGAGATCAGATTGTTTATTTTTTCAGTTACATGTGTTTTGTTTATTGACTTGAACTCATTTGTTTTCTTGCTGTCAGTGTCCCAAAATAAACACATAGGTTGCAAAGGCTGATATATCCTTCAATACATGCCTATAAATTCTGGTGTGGTGTTTGGAAAAGAATTGTTTGCTGATTTCCTAATAGGATGGAAAAGGACTTCTGATATAGACAATAGGAATACATGGTAAAGGACAAATGACAAGAACATTTGCTGTCATAATATGTTGCACAGCATGGTTTATATAACTAGGGATCTCAGAGCTGTGTCTGAAGGACAAAGGAAGACGTTTCTGTCTCATGCTGGCATGTGCTCACAGATGCCAACCAGCACAAACTAACCGTCTTATTATGAAATACACATTTACTTTTAAGAAGCAACTTTGAAATAAAATCTCTAAAGCGAACAATCCATAGGTAAGCAATTAAAAATGGCATGTGTATGATTAGACCTGACTTAGCAATGTGCAGTCTACCTTTACCTCTCTGAGTTAGAGAGGAGAGTAACTTGCTTAAGTGAAGGTATAAGTTTTGCAAAAAGGGACACGTATTCTTTCTCCATTTGCTAACCTACTCTAGTATTAAAGGACATGATATATTCTGAGGGATGTGTTATGTGAAGACTAAATTATGAACTTGGGGTGGACATGTTACAAGTGCAGAGCCATCAGTGAGAACTGATAGGTTGTCTACATCTGCTGCTGTAGAATAGTTTGAAATAATAAGATCAGCAAATTGTCTTTCCTGCTCAGTTTTAAGGAGAAAGAAAAGGAGCCTTTACAAAAACACCTTAGAAGTACTCTTGACATTTTACCACCCTCAGTACATTAGCCTTAGTATTTCTGCATGGCAGATTAATATTACCTGTGGGAAAATCAAAGACATAGGAAGATTGTGGCCCAGATTCAAAAAGTCTTTGAGGTAGTTAGGTCTGTGTTGACTGATGCACTTAAATGACTTGTTCATGCAGGACAGTTTCCATAAGGTCGAGAATATAGGTCTTTTGAATTTACATCTTTTGCTTTAATAGGGTAAATATTCCCTTTTGTTGTCAGCCATAGTCCAGAAGAAGTGCCTTCTGTTATTTGACACCAGAAAAAAAACATGCAGGATCCAGCTCATTTCAGCCTATTCCGAAAGAATTAGTAGAACATTCTTTAGGTTACTGTGGCCATAAGTTATGAAGAGGTGTAGCTGTCAGCTCTCCTTCTTTTACTGTTGTATCTTAATTGCAGTACAACAATGCTACACTTTTTTAATTAGAATTGGAGATGTGCTGTACCTGTTGCTGTACAGATTGTACCAACCCATTGCCTTGATGCTAAAACCCCTACACTCTGAGTAGGTGGAAAGAACAAAGAAAATAACACTGCCCCATATCACTAATGGGGAATTGAGGCTTGGGAAAAAGTGACTGATCAGTGATCTAAACGGAATTTGTAAGAGAAAGGAAATTAATTTGGACATGCTGTAGCTATACTTGTATCATTGTGTATGTACATATCAGTGTGGCTAAACTGGTGTTGCTGTTAGTGGTAGTGATCTCTCTTCTGCTGCAGGTTGTGTGGTCTTCTGTGTGCTGGATGTTAGTTTTTTCTTCCTGTGTTGCCTTTCACCTGCATCAGTTCCCTGAGCTGGATTCCTACCTGGACAAGGAAATGCATGCTGGTGACATGAGAAGATTGAACTGCTACTTTAGCATTATTCTTAGCTTCTGTGAGTTTAAAGTGTGCGTGAAATTGCAACACGTGACCCTGTCCAGAGTTTGGAGTTGCTAAATAGCTTTTTCTCTGCTTTATTACATGTCTTATGTATGGAATCATTATTCTTTCTTATGTATGGAATTACCCATCCTCCATGTAAAGAGGCACTCGATGTCAGTAAGATTCACTGGCATTTTCATTGGTGCTGAGGATCACCCAGGTAATCCTGCTGTAAGACAGCAGGGATTCATGGAAAAATTTTAGTTTTCTGCCTGTGTGGTACCCATCAGCATTTTACATATTCTGAAGGTACATGCTACCTCCTTCCAGTCCCTAAGTAATCATTTACAGAGAACTCAGTGGTGGAAAAATCTCTTTAAATTTGAAAAAGTAACAGTTTTGAAATGACTCCCTGAAGCTTCATAGCTTCACTTCACAAACAAACAAATTAACCTCTTATAAATACCTACAGGAAAAACACCCAAGCCCCTTAATTACAAAAGATGCCTTTGTGCATTCAAAATCTGTTCTTTGTTTTCCTGTCAGGCCTCATTTACACCAAGGGATCTCTTTTCTAAGCAGGACTGCTGTGATGTAGGAGATAAATATATATATATGGCAAAGGATGTGAAGGGGCAGAGCCCTGCTTTGACATTGTCACAGATAATTGAGTTATTGGGAAGTTAGTGTACAAGTTGACTGTTTCTTGGGAGAGATGTCATATGGCATTCTTGTTGTGGGAACAATAAGTATCCCCTGGCAACATTTATATTGGCCATTTTTACCCTTTCAATTAATACTTTTAATTCCTTTTGGCACTGTTTTTGGCAACTCCAGAATAGATGTTTAAGAAAAGAAATTCTACCTACGTTGCAGGTGCCACCTGTTCACCTTGGTAGAGATCATTGGCAGGTGGGGTCCTTCAATTCATTGCTATTTGTAGTAAGAAACTCAGTCCTGTTCCCATATGCTTGTGCAGGGTTGCCAGAATTTAACCTTCTCTCTAGATTCTGTTAGGGGTGCTCAGACACTTAAGCTAAGCAGTTGAAATGGAAATCTGATATTCCTATATGCAGTGAGAAAAAAACAACTTTTTTTGCCATGAAACTTGCATGCTTTGCATCTAATATGCACAGAAGTGCAGATATAAATGTTTGATGTTCTGAGTAGTGGCATTAGTTAAGGCATGGAGTTGTACACTAGTAATTACAGATGTTAATTATAGAGAAGAACTGGATTATGACTTTGGGTGCCCTCATTAGGAGGGGACAGTGTGTAAGTAGTCCTGGGAGGCCTTGTTAATTGGAGAAAACTTGTTTCATAGCATCTTCATTGCCTTTTTCACCAGGAGGTAGTAATTTACTACTGCTTATGCAACTACCAAATGAAACACTGCTTCTGTGGTTCAGCACTGCAGTTCAGTAAGAGGAGAAGTGAATGTGACTCAGCTTTGTTGGCTGTTTTCATCCTTTCCCCACCTTTGCCTTATTCATCCCTGTTTCACTTCTGCTTTCCTGGATTTGATTTTGGTAGTCCGTGTGGAGGTGTGTGCATGCCTTTGTGTGGGTGTGCATCCTGTGATGCTTCATCAAAGACTCCCTTGCAAGACCTAATACTCACAGAGGGCTGCTTCTGAAGTATCAAGTACACCATCTGGCAGCTATTGACCGCTTTCCGGGTTTCATTAGGAACACAACCCTAGACGCGTGCGCAGGCACCTGCGATTCTGCACTGATACATTGGGTGCAGTTATCTTGCAACCAGGAGGCCTTTGCGCTTCAGGAAACTCAGAATAACTCTTCTATATCTTTAAGGAAAGTAACTACAGGCCCTCTGGAACTCTCTAAGTTGCCTGTGCATGCAGCTAATTATTTTGAGATAGAAGCAGCACCTTTGAAGCATGTCCATGAAATACATAATTAAAGTATCTTGCGTTCGATCATTCCATTGGACAGCTAATTGAAAATCACATTGTGTCTCCATAATGAGTCAAATAATAAGTTCTAGCCAGGTGGGGGTTGGTCTCTTCTCTCAGGCACTCAGCAATAGGACAAGGGGGCACGGGCTTAAGCTCCGCCAGGGGAAATTTAAGTTGGATATCAGGAGAAAATTCTTTACAGAGAGAGTAATCAGGCATTGGAATGGGCTGCCCAGAGAGGTGGTGGATTCACCATCCCTGGAGATTTTTAAACGCAGATTGGACGTGGCACTGAGTGCCATGATCTAGTAAATGGACTGGATTTGGACCAAGGGTTGGACTCGATGATCTCGGAGGTCTTTTCCAACCCAATCGATTCTATGATTCTATGATTCTATGAATATATGCATTTGTGCACTGATGAACTGACTAGTCCCATAGTCTTTTCCCCTTTAATTGCTATCATGGCAACTGGCAGAAGAGGACCACGTGCTGGGCTGTCCTTGATCAGCAAATCTAACAGACACAGAGTTACTGTTAGGGACTCCCGTGAGTTCAAATGAAAGAGATTCTGAGGGATGGGACTGCTGCTTCCAAAAATTTATGTACAGATGTGTAAGTCAGGTGGAATATGTTGGGTTTCCTGCTGTCTAGGAAGTCTATGGTTAGCACAGCATCTGCCTGGGCTTAAGAAACGAACAGAGCGTATGTATTTATGGTGAGGAATGGCTTAAATGGTTTTGGCCTGTGTCTGCCCATAGGACTGTGCCATTCAGGACCCTCTGTGATGCCCAATTGGCTCTGTTACTGCAGAGGGTCCCTACAGAGCAGCTGGTATTTCAACAAGTGAAAGTCTGGGGCTTGCCAAACTCCAAATAACATCTGAAGTCTTGCAAGCAGTGAACTGTCCTCAGTTCGTCTCCTGGGGTTCTGGTGTCTCAAGAAGTATTAATGGCAAGGAGTACATCCCTCTTAGCCATATCCTTTGTGTGTTTCTTATTCTTTCAGTCTATATCTTGCTCCCTGTCGTAGGGGATGTGCTGTGCTGTGTTTTATCACCATGCCATGATCATGTTTCTTGGAATGTAAGAACACAGGAAGGATTCCTTTGCCCTCCTCTCCACCATATGTTGTAGATTTGCAAAAGACAGTAAAATAATTGGTTTACTTATCTTTCTTGCTGCAGTTTATAGATACAGAGAGAGACAAGATTTAGTGTATTATGCTGTAGAGTTATTTGTGGGATCTAAGGTTGCTAGAGAACAAAATTAATTTGATAAATATAAATGAGGAGAACTGCAGGCTGGTCAGTCCCTGTGAAATGCACTAATGGCAGTAGCCATAGAAAGGAGGACTCTGGGATATCACTTCTTCCTCAGAAGATTCAGAGCTGGATTGGGGCTCAACTACAGTGGTTCTTACAGTCTTATTTTTACAATGATGACTTGCATGATCTCCCTCTCGTCACAGCAAGAACAGCTTTCCAGCTTACAGGGTCATTCATTTGGCAGTAGAACTGCCTGGAAAGAGCTAGTTATTTCAGATTAGCATTCACACATATGTGTGTTCATGAATATGCTCTTTCTGTGAAATAAATTAAGTCATTTCTCTCAGCCTACAGTCATGTAACCAATCATAGCTTTCCTCTGTAGCTCTTGTACTTTCTGACATCTAAAAAAATGTCATGGTGCATTAGTTCTAGGGAGACAAAGACAAGTAAGGAAGTCTGCTGATGCTGCTTTTTACATTTAAAATCATGCAACATATCCAGGGCTTTAGGATGCATTTCCTCAGGAGGTTCCTCTGACCCGAGTTCCCTGCTGTTTATATTTTGCAGTCACAGTCTTCTAATTACGTTACCACAGTTTCGGGAAAGGTTATAGTCTCTTTGACTGGCTTCAAACCTTACATTGCAAAATTATATTCTGCTGCTGCTAGTGCCTGACAAAGATCTGACTTCCAAACAAAGGCAAGAGGAAAGAATGAGGCAGCAGACCCTGCAAGAGATAGAATATTGTCTGTGTGATTAAAGCTCTTTTATTAGGCTGTGGTCTGTAATGGGAAAGAAAAAGCATGATCTCCACTGATCTGCATTTTAAACAATGTTGAGGATTAGCAGAGTGGCAGCAGATGCACCTATTGAGCTGTAAAGGAAGGGATTCAAAGCTATATCATGCAGATGGAGATTATTGTACTGTACCTCCCTGCATGTACCGGTCGGTGCTCCTGCTGCTCTGCAGAGCGGCACTTACCATCTCCGTGAGCCCTCCTTGTCCCAGCGCACCCAGCACAATAAACCTGCCCCAGCCCCGCTGCTGAGCCGAGCAGACACTCCGCCACTCTGAGAAACAGAAACGGAGCTGTGGCAGCCATTCTGCTGCTGCTGGTAGGATCATGATACCAGCACCAGTGTTTGTAACATCCCTCCCTAAGGGAGTCTTTCGACCAGTGTAACCCTTTCTATTTTGTGCAGCTTCATCTGTCAGTCCTGCCTCTCATTTTGCTACAGACCCATCCTTTTCCCACAGTAGAGCGAGTAAAATAAAGGGTGAGAGGAGGGAGATTTTCCTTCATGGTTTTTTTTCTGTTCTTCTGCCGTTACTTCCAGAAATCAGCATCCTCCTATCTAAAATACAGTGTTGCAATATTGTTATTGCTGTTTTCATTGAATGGATCATAAATTTGAACATTCTCTCACCCAATTTATACATTCATGTGTAACATAGAAAGCACCCCATTTTTGCTCTCTGATTTCTGCTGTAAGTCAGGAGCAGATCTAGTGGCATAAATGGAATCATTATCCTTTTATACTGCTGTAGCAGGGTGTAGGGGTGAAGTTTATCTGGAATTTAATAACAATGACAGTCTACTGGACAATTATTTATGCTCTAGCATCTAGTTTGTATTTTAAAATACCTTCTTAATGGTTTTGTAGCTTTTGCCTACTCCCAACAACTTAAAATGTGACTGTGACATGTGCTTGGTTTCCAGCTCTACCATGGGGCTTCCATGTGCCTTCAGCAAGTTGCCCAGTTTCTTAATGCCTGAAGTCTTTATCTTCAAACAGAAAAATAGCATATAATTAGGCATAGTCTTTGCCTTCCTTATCTATTTGGATCAGGTTATGATGGATCATAACCATCTGCCCCAAGGCAGGGCCTGGCACCTATTATGTGTATGCATTATGTGTATCACAGTAGAGTCCTAGTCTTGAGTTGAGTCTTTCAACAGAAACCACAATAACAGTTCCATGGGGCTCTTCGTTCACATAATTAATTCTGTGTTCTGTTATTTATTTTCTCTTTAAAAATAATTTTCTTCGTAGTCCTGAAATATATTCATGAAGCTTGAAAATTACTGGAGAAAACAATTATTTTCTGCAGCATCCTGTCCTCATCTGTGTCATAAAGCTGGGCTTTTCCAAAAGCAGCCTGGATATTATCTCATGCTTTGTCTTGTTTTTATGTGGGCAAGAGAGAGAGTGCAAATTTATATATATATGTAAATATGACTATCTCTTTGCTTCCTGGTTAGCATGGATTCTACCTTGGTCGCTTCAGTAGCTCCATCACTTTGTACAGTTCTCTGACTTTGTCTTAAAGATTAAGGTTTGCTTAAAGCTGGAGCCCACCTCAAGTGCTGACATAGTTCCTTATGTTTCCCCATCTTGGAGAGTTCCCACATTTAACAGCAGATTAGGGAATGCAAATCTTGAACCACAGAACAAGGCTCTGGATGCCAGTAAGTGCAGGAGTGCTGAGGACAGTGCAGGCAGGGTCTGGCTGCAGCAGTATGCTCTTGTTTGCACTTTTGTTAAGTTCTGACATGGGGCTTATCTCATAACTCTGAAGAGAATTATTATCTGAAAAACAGATTGGATGAATTTATATAATTTATGTTTAAATCAAGGCAGTTTAAACTGTGACTTTTTATTATGGTTTGAATCACCCAGGGCAAAATCTTGATTTAATTTATTGATTCTATCCTTATTTGCCATTTGTACATTTTAGCTATTTTCCTAAAGAAAGGTTGATTTTCAAGTTGGTGGCCATCCATTTATGATGATTTGAAAAAAAAAAAAATTAGTATTTCTTTTGTGTGGTTAGGAAGACATTCTTTTCCTCCCTATTCATTGAAGTCATAGTGTAGTTATGTGCATTTACTTGCATCATTTCTTGAAAATTTTATGCTACATTATAGATTGATGACTGGCGTTTTCTATTTATTGTAGCTGGACATATTCTTTATAGGTAATTTGCATCAACCTCTGTTTGGCTTGGAAATTGAAGTGAAATCAGATATATAAAAAAATTAAAAATCATTATGTGTTATCCAGGTGTACTGATGGCATTTAAACATAAACATAAGGGTGTTAGTTTGTTTTGAACAGCTATGACAGCATGTGAGGTGCCTCTAGGCAGACACTATACAGGGCTCTTTCTGCTTCCAGTGCACCTGATATTTCTGGGCTCTGGAAAACAGACTGTGTTGCATTGGGATCCCCACTTGGAATTAGAACGGGACCAACCAAACCTTAAAGCCAGATCTCTGGAAGAGCAAGTCTCACCTTCAGTTATGTGTATGGTTACTCTTCTTCTGCAGTGACTCTTTCCTGCAGGGTGGGAAGAATTAGAGAGCAATTTGTATGGCTGTGTTTCTTTTGAGGTTCTTCTTATTGAAAGAACCAATAAGAAAGTTGGAGCGGGAAGGAGAAGTATTGTTTCACACATCCAGCTAATAAAAGCATGAATTTACCACAACAGTGGCCCATTCACAGCATTTCCTGCAGTCAGAGAAGCATGTGAAGCTCTCCTTAAGCCCGTGAGGTCTCTGCTTATAGGAGGACTCCTGAAAATGGACTGTGACATGGCTGCAGAAAAACAACCAGCTCATTCACATCTGTCTTTGTTTTTCTCACTCCCTATTTGTTGTACAGCTTCTGGTTTAGTTTTCTTTGAGTTGCCTTGTACTAACCAGAAAACGTTAGGGGAAAGTTTCTCTTTTAGGATAAAACATGTAGAACACATGAAGAATTACTTAAAGTAATTTAGATAACATTCTTAAAACTGCTGCAAAGAAGCATTGTTGTTCCATTAAACATCCTTAAAACACTCTGAAAGTTTTCTTTGCTCATTAACACCTGAGAGACTGAATAGAGGAAAACCACTGAATGAACCAAATTCAGTACACTGTATTTTTGAGACCAAAACCCCTCCTAATGGCTCATACAGCAGATGGTTGTGCTTGGACAGGCTGGAGAGCTGAGCAAGCAGGCATGCCACAGAGTTCAGTAAGGGGAAATGTAAAGTCCTGCACCTGGGGAGGAATAACCGAGGGACCAGTACACATAGGGGACCAGCCAGCTGGAAGGCACAGAAGGACCTCAGGGTCCTGGTGGACAACAAGCTGACCATAAACCAGTCATGCACCCTTGTAGCAAAGGAGGCCAACAGTATCCTGGGCTGCAGGATCAACCAGATTGAGAGAAGTGATCTTTTCCTCTGCTCAGCACTGAGATCACAACTGGAGAATTGCATCCAGTTCTGGGCCTCCACAGGTTAAAGAAACATGGATTACTGGAGTCAATCCAGGGTAGGGCCATAGAGATTAAGAGACTGAGGATTCTTTTGTAAGATTAGAGCTGTGATGATTTGGCCTGTTGAAAAAGCTTGAGGGGATCTCATCAGTGTGTATAAATACCTGAGGGGAGGGAATAAAGAGAGAGCTGACTCTTCTTAGTAGTGGCCACTGACAGGACTAGAGGCAATGGGCACAAATTAAAACAGAATTTAATCTAAACACAATAAACAGTTTCTTTGCTGCGAGGGTGGTCAAAAAACCAGAACAGATTATGGAGTCTCCATCTGTGGAGATAGTCAAAACCCAACTGGACATGGTCTTGGGCTACATGCTCTAGCTGTCCCTGCTTGAGCAGGGGCTTTGACTAGATCATCTCTAGAGATGCCTCGCAGCCTGCATGATTCTGTGACACTCTAACCAACAGCAGATTCTAGTTGATTTCTTTTCCTCCTCAGCAGTGAATTCTGGACTGCTAACACAAATCAGACATCATGCTTAGAGAAGGCATCACGTATTTCTTTAACTGTGTTGCTATCAGCAGTTTCTAGTTGCTTAGGAGCTCATAACACAAAGCCAAAGAACTAAAGTGTGTGTAATGTTCATAAGGACAAAAGATTATTTTCTGTGCTCTTTACAGGCAGTATCCCTTAAGGCCAGTGGCTTTGCAGGAAGCGATATGTGATTTGTCTAATGCCATTATTGCTGGGTAGTACTGTATTATTTTAGCATGTTTATCCCCTGTGTATGTCAGGACACTGAACAGACACAACAATCTCAATTATTTCTGAACTGCCTTCTCTTCTGAGTGTTAGCGAATCTGAGTCAACACTGAGCTCCTCTGTGGCCACTGTTTGTAGCCTGTGCTGTGTTGTGTCACCTCCTTGGAGGGACTGGAAGGGCTGTGGCTGTTCCTGGTCACAGGGAATTGAGAGCAATTCCAAGGAAGCCAATGGGATCACAGTAGTGTACGTGTGGGGAAAACTGGGTCCTCGTGTGGGGAAAACTGGGTCCTCATGTGGGAGTGTTGTTCTTGAGGGATGATATTTTAACTTTTTTTCAGGTTTGTACCTTGTAGGGAGAAGATGCTTATTGGTTGTTTGCTTATTTCTGTGTACTTGTCCAGGCTTAAAACTTGTCCTTCTTCTTAAGGTGAATCTTTTGATTGAACATCCCTGAGTCATCTGATGCTTCTTTTTAACTCTGTGGGACCAAGAAATACAATCATTAATAGAATAGAAAGCAATCAGAGAAAAAGCCCAGGGGATGAGATTCTCTGTTGACATCTAGAAGATTCATCTACTCTTTTCTTTATTATGGCTCTGGCCTTGAACTAGTGTTTGTGAGGAGCCTAATTTAAGGATTTTATGCTGATACCAGGAAATTAGCAAAGGCAGAACCCTTTCCTGTGTGGGGAAGTGGTGCAGTAAAAGGTGCTGAAGATTCAAGAATAACTGTGCCTGCAGATTTGTTTTACCTTAATGATAGTTAATGCATACAGGGAGTTGTATTCTCTGGTAACTGTTGAGAACAGCTGGTTCTGGAATAAAGTCTACTACAGCCAGATCTTCAGCCCTTCAGTGTCATTCTCTAGAGCAACACCTGTTAGAAGCGGCAAGGTTTGGATACCTGTAAGCTGCTGCTGAAGAAACTGCAAATTCCTGAAGTAGACGAGCCTTTGCATTAACTTCAGAGGGCTTTAGATCAGACCCATGGAGTTGTTATTCATCCTGTCCAACGAATCCTTCCAGAAGAGAAAAATTCACTGTGATATCTTCCAGCAACCCAGGCTGGAGTTGTTGCATAGAAATCCTGGAGCAGAAGCGTGACACAAAGATGTGTTTTGACAGCACAGGTGTCATGCCACTGTCCTTTTATAATCACCAGTTCCTGCCCGAGTTTGAAATTGAACTCTATTTCAGGACATACTTAGCCTTAGCCACTGTGGTATGAATTTCCAAGTGATGAAACTGGGTATCAGAAGGTGGGTTGTAATGTTCGGGTTCATCTGACCACCTTTCTTTGGAGAAGAAATTAAGGTCACTTTATTTTCCTTCTTTTTATTGTGGAGGCACAGCTGACCATACTCTCTAGGTATTGCATTGTTTCTCTTACCTAAAATTAATGAGATGTTTGGGCCTTTTTATGTTTTTAATATGATGCCCTGCTTTCCTCTCTCTATAAGGAACACAGTGAACCAACTGTAGTGAAGTTTGTACAACATGAGCAAGCAGCTCCTGTTCTTCTTGGTACAGAAGTTGATAAATCCTTTCAGCTCTATACTGTGACCTGAACCATTATTCTCACATTAAAGGAAATGCTTTTTAAAGTTTTTTTTCTTAATATGACTGTTTCCATTCATTAAAATTATAATAGTCTAATTTTTGTGACCTTTTATTCTTTTATTCTTTTGCTGTGACTTTCCTTTTTGTAAACCAGAAATCAGTTTCCAGATGGTCTTTCTTCCTACTGTCCTAAACCAGAGGCTTGGAGTTTCTCATATCCAGTATAATTAAAAAATGTGGTATTTTCTACACTTTTTACAGCAGAACATATTGCAAAATGGGAAAAGCAGTGTGTTACAACTGTGTCACGAGATCTCTGGCCTCATAGTTTTATAATGCACAAAACCCACTACGGAGGACAGGAAATTCTTAAAACATTTGCTCAAATTGAGACCTACCCAGGCCCATTTATAGGACTGTAGGGGTCATGACATTGGAGGGGAGTAGAAGTAGGATGTCCATAGATGTGGTGAGTACCTCTTGGGACTGGAGGAGGATCTATAGTTTTGTGGTGGATAATGAAGTTAAATTTACGGTGTGGATATGCAAGCAATCAGCCTTTACTAGTTCTACTGGATACAGAGCGATTTGCCCTTAAAAGAATATCTGTAGCTGTAGAACAATGTATGTAGTGGCTATCCAATGCATTTCCCCTCTGGCTGTGTAGGGGCCATACCCCACTGCTATCAACAAGTCCTTCTGGAATTCATGGGAGTTGAGATGTGCTGCTTGTGCTTGTGACTTGCTGTTTGGCACCTTGTTCAAAGCACGGGTGCAAGTTAGTTAATCCAATCACTTCTTGAGCCCTTACTGAAGGGCAGCATATCCATACTCAGTGAAAATCCTGTTAGGAATCTGTCAGCGGGTGATTAAGAGATGTCAGAGGGCAAAGTAAGCTGTATCAGCACTGAGCTGGGTAGATGAAGTGTTCTGTGGTGAGCCTAATCTTGTGAAGAGCATGACCTCTGTCTGCTGTATAAAGGTTTTCCATGGTAACCCTGCTTTTAATTAAGTTCTTAATATACATATAACCTAGCTGAAACAATCTTGGTGATTGTTGGAGGGTCAAAAGGGTGTGAGGACTTCCTGATGGAGGGTGGAAAGGTGTGGTGAAGAAGGGGAGATGTAAGAAATTAGCATAGAAAATGGGATTAACATCAGCTAAAAGTACATGTGAAGAGCAGTTTATCTGCTGTTTCCCCTCCTCCTTCCTCACCCTCTCTCTGCTGCGCAGTGTCCCCTCCTTATTAGTGCATCACCCTTCTCAATAGATGACTGGACCAAGGGGGAATGTTGTTCCTCATTACCCAGATGTTACCTAATTGCAACAATGTGTTTCCAAAAGATATCATAGGCAGGATAGACAGACTTCTGCTGGCTTCCTGCTATACCTGAAAATGGCTGTCTTTGGTCATCTCCTGACAGAGGACTAATGAAGTCTGAAGGGGAACATGGATCTTCTAATTCCTCAAGAAGAGTTTTACAAGGAAATGTACAGCTCTTGGAAAGTGGAAAAAAGAGTTGCCGACTACTAAAGTTGTGAGTGAAAGCAGTGTTCCCAATACGCAGGGAGAGATGTAAAAAAGAGATTTTTTTTTTTTTTTGGTGCATCAGTGGAAAGATCTGTTGTATTTTAATTTATCTTTTTAATTTGAAAACAATGAAACCACTCTTCTCTTTCCCTGTGTATGGTGGGGGTGCTGCCCAAATGCTTTCAAGTATACATGTTGGAAGCTGAAGCCTGCACTTCTGTGGCAGCAAAGCTTAGTCTCCCAGGTGTTTTTATGTGGGAACAAAATTTAATCTGAAATAGGAACTCAGCCCACTAGACATCACAAGCTGCTGATAGATCCCAGAGGACTTCAAGAGTTTCGCTGATGAAATAATGATATTTTGCAAAAGCAGCATCCAGTGTGCCAATTCAAGGTTTGTGTCCTGGTTCCCTGAGGGGGCTTTAGATATGTAGGTGTGTCTGGTAAGATGGGAAAGAGACCATGTCGAAAGGACTCAACAGTCGTGTTCTTTGCTATATTCAGGGGGCACAGAGGGTTTCTGAGAAGTATTGATTTATGAAATATTGTAAGAAAGAGCCCAAGATAGAAATCAATAGAGGTGATGTTGGTTCTCTGTGTTTGATCCTGCTGAGCTTGGAGGATGATCCTACCATAATCTCTGAGGCATACAGTGTAAAACCTGCTCCTGGTGAGCTGTTGTGTATATGTATCTATACATGTCTGTGTCTCCTGTTCTGTAATATCAGCCATGTGGATCCAGTCACATCTGAGCTGATGCATTGTTCTCACCAATCTCTGAGTTTGGGAGTGTGTCCCTTTGGCTGGCCAAACCAGCAAACATCTGACAGTGCTTGTAACTCAGGACAGTAAATCTAGGCTATAGCAAATTAGTGTGCAGCTTCCCTGTGCTCTGACCTGAGGTATGTGAATCTCAGCACTGATGAACCTGCTGAGCATTTGAACTCCGGCTTTGGTCCTACCGTAATTGGAGTTTATGCACTTTATAAACAGTTATTGCGTGAGCCCTCAGAACTGCCTTATAGTGCTAGAATCTCTCTGTAGAAGAGCCCATGGTCAAGTTATTTCATTACCCACCTGGGAGCTTCATCATCATCCTTTTAGATTTCTAGATTTCTCCTATACCTCCTTTTCCCATATGCAATTATAAATTGATATCATATAATTTGCCTTAAGTCTCTGTTTATTTTAAATGCAATAATTAGAGATAACAATTGCTGTAGAAAAATAAACATCTATTCAGTGAGAAGACTGAGTAATTAAGGACAATTATTGGTTTCTGTAAGTAGGATGCTCAGTAACAAAGTTCTTTCAAGTGCAGCTAAGAGGAGTATAAGATGCGTATCATTGGAGACCAGGACTCTACAGTTTAAAAGAATTGGGAAATTAAATGGAAGCTAATAATAATAAATTATCTAGAGCTTTCTTTCCAGATTGTATTTAAAATTCAGTTTTTCTGGTTGTACTATGTAAAAGTTGCGTAGGGTTTATATCCCTTTCGAACATTCTTTGTAAGGATTAGTCAGCTAATCCTGCTACAGCCCTTGCAAGGTAAGTAACTAAGTGTTATTATCCTTATTTTATGGCTATGGAAATCATGTTGCTGTGGGCCAGATTTTAATCCATTTTCCACTGTTGCAGATCTAAAGCAACTTTTCTGCAGTCAGCAGAGATAGACACTGTAACCGAACTGATTTAACCCTAATTGAAACTGCAGTGTTTGTGAAGATAACTGTTGAGAGTAAAGACGAAGAATATTACATTTTAAGTATTGTCCTGTGCCTCACTTGAGATGTGTTAATGCTTTTGTTTGCTTTAGTGGTTGATTTTCTGAACTGGCATCCTTGAAGTTTTTCAGGTCTTGCAAATGTTAGTGCATGTAGTTTTCAGGAATAAGTATCCATAAATTCTTTTAAGATTTACAACATCAACCTCCAATTTGTGGGGATAAATTAAGTTACATTATTTGTATATAAAGATTGTATGTACAAAGTTCATATGCAGCAATAATGTACACACATTAAGCTTTTTAAAAAAACAGTGCACTTGACTTTGTTCAGCCTTGGAATTTTGTGCCTCCTTTAATCAAAATAGTTTGTTGCCAGTACTAGTCTGAGCCCTGAAGTAAACCACAAATGTTAGTGTCCTGCACTGCCTAGATTAACATTTGCAGAGTATTCATTGACTTGAATTAATTGGCAATTAGCTAACTCAAGTTAAAGAGGAGTGATATTTCTCTCTAGACATTCCTTTAATTGCTCATCCAGCCAAAATAGACACTACTGTCCAGACCAGGGCTTTCCACTTGGATTTTTTAAATTTTTCAACAATGCACTGAAGTGAAATGAAGAGCAAGCAACATGTATGTGCAGATGATCTTCTGAAATCAGTGGCTGGTTTCCCTACTACAGAAATTTATCAATGCTTATGAATAGGGCATTTGGTTGGTTTTATTTTAAAAGAAAACAAAAGGCTTCCATTTGCCACTGGAAAAATTGTATGTAATAAATACAGCAAATGTACCTAATTTTTCATTCCACTTCTTGAAGTAGTTGTTGACCTAATGGTTAAAAATGAGGATAATGAATTACTTGTGTTTAACATTTCTGAAAGACTGGGAACGTTATTAAAAATGGATATACCATAAGTACTGTATTTAAACAACAGTGATAATTTCATTATTTATTACTTTCTCTCTCACTTAAAATGATGATTTGTTTCAGATCAGTGTCTCTGGCAGACTTCAGGTTTGGATAGTACTGAAAACATTCTCTCTTATTCCTAGAATGTTTCTTTCTCTAATGAAGAGTTTTAATAACAGGATTGTTAGTAAGATGCTACTATTTATGCAGTTGTGATGTGGGTATCAAATAGCACCAATTCTTAGTGTTTTATTCAGTCTGTGTTAGAAAAAAATTACTGCACAAAATGCAAGGCAAAAGTAAATCAGCCTTTTCTGAAATCCTGTTCTTGGCTGAAAAGTCGTGGAGGTGATTGCCAGTTACAATATAGGCCACTTGCTGTGGTCATGGATTCACGGTGAGTGTATTGTCTCATTTAGAGGGAAACTTGTTTCTCCATCCCCATAGAACATTCTTCTTGGGTAAAAGAAGAATTTTCTCTCTGAACTGCTTCAGAGACTGTCCACCTCTCCAGCTGATCTAACTCTGTCCCTTGCTCATCATATAAGCTCCTATCCTTTTCGGAAAAGATCTGTGTATCTCTGAGCATCCACAGAGAGGGAGTTTATGAGCAGCAAAATGCGTAGGTGTGGTTACTAGCAGGTCACTGCAGCATTAGGCTGTCTCAGGCCTGTATGCTTCCCTTTGCTCTTCTTCCGTCAGTGGAATCTTTTTGTGTCATATAGGGTTCCTCATGCTCATTCTTTTTCAAATAGTGCCTTTAACTTAGGATAAAAAGTCCATGTTAACTTACGCATCCCCTTGCTTTTCAGTGTTTTCATGTTTCCTTCTTTACTCTCCACCTTCAGTTATAGGGCTGGTTCTGGTGCAGTTCAGTGGCTAAGATCAAAAGCAGCCCAATGCTTCTAGCCAGCTCTAGGATGCAACAATCTATTTGAAAGCCCCAGTGTGTCAGTGTCCACGAGCCCCCAGGAATGACCTGTGGGTGGGGATCTGAAGTGTGCCTGAAGGAATGTGTGTGTGTACAGCTATGTGGGTGGTTGAGAGAAACTGCAAGTGGTTGATTCCCACAGCATCTTAGACTTTCTGTCAGGACAGGCAGGACTTAACTTTAATAATCGTGAAGGTTACATGCCTGCATTTGAGGAGTTAATTATTCATGAAGCTGACAATTTCAAACTCTGTTTGTTGCCTGGAAGATTTGCTTTAGGCCAAGCCAGTGCAAAATATCCTCTTAGCAGCAGCAGCCTTGTTTATTTTCCTTTGGGGAAGACAGAGGTACACAGGTACCTATGTTGGCCTGAATGTGTAGATAAGCTTTACAAATAAGTACCTAACTTATTGACACATTTGTATTGGAGGATTTGTATAGTTTTGAGATGCTCATTTACAGCTGAATATACAGGAGAGGAAAAAGTGGAAGATGCACAGCCTCTTCCATACCCCTGCAAACACACCTTGGACCCTTGTTTCTAAACAGGCAATTCTGCCACTTCAGTTTTTTCCATAACAGCTCAGTAGTTCAGTCACACAGTTGCTTCTTATTCTCTCATAAGTCTGTTATTATGTAGATAAATAATACATGTTAAATAGTTAATGTTCTCCATGTCATTAAAAGGACTTAAGAATCAGAAGCCCACAGGAACTCAAATCCACATGTAAGTCATCTCTCAGTAGTTATACACTTAACTGAAATTACAGGACAGAAACAGAAGTCCTGAGTACCAACTCAATTAGGCTTTCATCATAGTAGCAGGAGGGTGTTATCCTATAGATGGACTTACTAAGAGGGTTTTGGGGTTTTTTTTGCTTAGTCTGGCATGGAAATGGTGAAAGGAAGTGGCTCGGGGAGGAGGGAGGAAGCGAGGCAGAGCAGCATGTTTTATTTTCATTCTAAAATTACATTCATTGAATTTAGTACAGTGAAAAGTGCTGTCTTGGGCTGTTCAGAGAGTTGTCTAAAAGTTCTGTCTCCACAAAACAGCGATGACAGTGCATTTTTTTTCTTGATTTTTAAAATGCAAATCAGGAGAAGAGGAATACTGCATTAAATCTCATGTTTTCTCATTCTGTCCTTTGATACCATGGTGTAAATCAAGAATGATTTCTTGAGGGTGATGAAATTAATTAGTATAAAATCAGTGTGACTGAGTTTTATTTTTGCAACGTCTTGGTGTCTTCTAACAGTTTATTTACTTTTCGTTTGAGTAAACAGAATGGTTTAAACCTAATTTTTTATTTTCTAAGTTAGTAGCTAGAAAGACAGAGGACACTGTGAAGATAGCCTGTACAGCATGACAGTGTCCCAGAAGCTCATGGTTAAACCCTTCTCTGACTCAATGATGGGGTGCTTCAGGGAGGACAAAAGAAAAATACTTCACGAATAAGCCACGTTCAGTGAAACAGATGTCTTAATTTGGGAGCAACAAGATTGGAAATCAAATCCTGAAGTGTGAGATACCACAAGTCTGGTATATCACTGGTGAAGACTCAGAAAACAATTGTTTCTCACCTTCATTGGCCTCTGAAAATAATTGGTCTGCACCATGTTACAATACAGCACTGTGCCACAGATCCCAGGAGTCTCGATATAGAGGACTGAGCTTAAAGTTCTGCTGAGATTTGAAAGTAACTGAGAGCAGTGTAAAAAGTGCTGTCATGCTGCAAGAGTGATGTAGAGCTGCAATTTGTACTAGGAGCAGGAAGGAAGCAATTGGCACAGATTGAAACAGTGCACACTTTTCAGCAGGGTGGTGCCAAGTAGTTGCTATCCAAACACAGAACAAAGCCAAAGGGAAGAAGCGTAAGGAAGGCTGCAGCTGCTCTGAACAGTGAACAGAGAGCCAGTAGTGCTATGGTTAATATTATAAATTGAATAGAAAAAAACCATATGGAAGAGTGAGTGTGGCTGGACATCACAGCATCTTTCCCCAACTGTGCTTCTCACTTGCTTCAGGCTGACGACACACATTTTCAAATGGATTTGTCAGTGCATTGCATTCTTAACTTTTGTGACTTGTTTATGTCATGGCTGAAAGTGAGGAGGTCAGCATTTAACCAAATAAGACTGAGAAATTATGTGACTAGAAATATCCAGAAGACTTGAGCATGCTGTAAAAGAGATGTGACTGGAAGCAAGTTGGGAGTTTATTTCTCCACTTAATAGCCAGTGATTAATAGTTCCAAATTTATTATTAACTGTGTAGAAAAAGCATAGACAAGTACCCACAGGAGACTGCTGGAGTCCCTGAAGAAGCTCTAGTTCACTTCATTGGAGCCAGTTTGTAGTAAGGCAGTAGTCTATATATTTATCCTTCAGTAAGACATGTGAAGTCCTGTGTTCGGAGTTTCGTTGGACTGCAAATCTGGTGTTGAAATTCCAGATAAAGCAATGTGTTTGGCTCTGTGGTTTGCACCAAGGAATGGGTTGGCTTCTTAACTGCAACCCAGCCTAGGAGCTGCTAGCTAAGTTAGGCTTTTTCCTACTCTGTGATGTCATTGCTCATAAATACTCTGCAAAGCACAGCAGGTCTTAGTGACACCAGGGAGGTGCAGTTTCTCTTTACTTATCTTATAACTGAATTAAACTAAATGGCAATTTGGCATATAGTGTGTGGAGTGGGATGGGATCCAGCCCATCAGGTGTTGTACTTCATGTGCATGTTTGACAAGAGTAAAAGCTGAAGCCAACAAGATCTCACTTGAATAACCTACAATTCTTCCAGCTACAGATTTCCTTAATGGCAGTAGAGTTGAGAGCTCAGGGTACCATCTTAAACTCACTTGTAGGAGTTATCTTAATGCACTTTCATGCAAGTCAGCAGATTTAGATGAAAATTTTGCAGAAGGTAATGCTTCATGTATGTTACTTAGCTCTTTCTTTTTTTTAAGTCTTGGGGTTCTGTTCCATATTTTGGGGGTAGTTCAGACATCCTGATCCTGTCAGGGATATCCATATCCTTTTGCCAATATAATCACTTAACAGCAATCTGTATTATTTGAGGATAAGGATGTAGTAAGTAATAACAAGTAAGAAGAACTTAGAATTATTATCAGCATATGCTGATGTTCGTCCACACCACAATGGCCTTCATCACAGTCCTAAGTTTATCCAGGAGGGTAAATTAAAATAGTAAATGAAACCATAATTAAGTACCTTTTTATTAGGGTCATAAAAGCTTTGGAAGGAGCTAGAGAACAGCAGAAGCTACGTCTACACTGCAAACATATGACCATCTAGTTTTGCTGATTTGTGAGCTTTTGTTGATGTCAAGTGTCAACAAAAGCCCTTAGTCCAGTGTGGTTCAATTGGCAGAACTTCTTATTGATAGAATGCACTTTGAGTTGTTCGAGGTGGAATACAGTGTTTCAACAGAAACACAGTTTTAGTGGCAGGAACCGCAGGAGCATCAAGGATGCTGGTGGCTTCACAGCCGAATGGTCACAATGTGGGCTGCGGAGTCATCGTTACTCACATGACCTTATCTGGCTGGAGAAGATACTCATGGGAATTTATTTGCATACAAGTTGCTAAGTGCTGGATGGTGTTCTAATAGCAAAAAACTCAACAATGACTGTCTCTAACCAATTCTTCCTTTCTGTTTTGCTCTGTTTCTCCTGCAGGGCTTGTGAAGTTGGGCGTTCACTGTGTCACGTGTCAGAAGGTCGCGATAAAAATTGTCAACAGAGAGAAGCTCAGTGAGTCGGTGCTAATGAAGGTAATTTTCTAATGGGAGATTTAAAAAAAAAATTAAATTCTTGGCTCTGTGTCTTCTGTTCCATGCAAAATTAATATCTTTAATTATGTATAACAAACATCCCTGTCAGTACTAGGATTATGCAGAGCATAATAACAATAATTTAGTTATGGGGAAGGCTAGGGCAGTTGAAATTAAATGGGAGTATGCCTGTGCTTTGCGAACGAAATAAACGGTCAGCTGTAGAGGTCTTGCTTCTCTGTTGGGGCAGGTGTGTGTTGGGCATTGGACTTCCCCCACTGCAGTTGTGTGGTTGCGGTGCATTGCAGACTGAGGTGTACAAATGTCAGCATGAGGAGATTTAACAGAGGCTAGTAAATCTGTTACTTGAATACTCCCACTGCTTGCTCTGATGCATGGGTTCTTTATGATCTGATGTGCCAAGGTCTGTGACTGTTTAGAGCTGTTGTAATTCTGTTTACAATCCACAGAGCTGTGCCATTGGAAACCATCAAGGTGTTTGTCCCAATGGTCCCAATGACTGTTAGTGTTCAGAAGAGCTTAGTTTGTTTTTTACCTAGCCTTGTGATTCTCCTCACATGAATGTCATTGATTGATCTTGGAAACCTAAAAATAAAATAAATGTATGCATAACAGTTTATGCATGTGATTTGGTGACTAGAAAGGCTAAATTCATCTTGATGGGAAGGAACACAACTGCAGTGCAATCAACGAATTCCATCACGCTGTCACCTGCAAATTACGCTAACAGGTTTGTGTGCAGCGTGGAGCACTTTGCTGAGGTAACTTCCCTATAGAAGCACACAGAGCATATAAGTTTATACTGCTGTTTCCTATATGGACTTCTGTGTCAGCTGTTTCCAAGCACAAGTATAGCAATCTTAGTCAGAGCAGAAAGAAAATGGATTTTCAGCTAATATAGAGTCAGTGAATGTTACACAAAAAATATAAGTTTATTTTTTTTTCAGAAAAGAATTCTGAAAGTTTACATTCCACTGTAATGTGTTCAGACTTCACCTTTCTGGAATTTCATTGATATATTCCTTCTCCTGCAGTACTGTGGATTCAAACAGACTTCTAATATAGACCAAAAGTTAGAAAGTGAAATAGGTAAGAAAACTATGTGTAAATGGTAAAATCTGAATGAGACACTAAACACTGGATATTTTCCAGAGTAAAATAATAGGAATATTTTTAACAAACATGAGCATTTTGTTCTCTGAGAGACACTGTCTGGTATTTGTATAAAACATTTTATTTACCTCATTGATTTTCAGAGTAGGAGGCAAATCACTTAGCATAGCAAAGCAATCTCTCTGCTTTAGTTGTGTTGCATTACCTCGGTTGTAGTATGAAATCGGAGTTGTGAAATGGTGTGTTAGGCCCTTGTTTACACAGCCACATGCTGAAGCGTGCCATGTTTTCTGTAGGATTGTACAGCATCTTTCTCAGGAGGAAATCACATGTTTTATTGTGGTTCTCATTTTCAGACCCTTCTTGGTAAGATTTTCTCTTTCAAGGATTCTGTTCTCTGTGCTCAGGAGGTTGGAACAACAGATGGGATTGAAGTGGTTTGCCCAGTTCTTGCATAAATTCAGTAACCAGATGTCTTTTCAGGAATGCCCTCTGTCTGCTGGTCACAGACAGGGCCTGAGACTTCTAAGTGAATTTAGAATTGACTGTACTGTTAGCCAGCTTAATCCAGTCAGGCTGGAGGGCAAAAAAGCAGTTTTTGGCAATCCCAGTGTGACCATTGCGAAGCATCCAGCTGACAGCCTGCTGTGTGGAGTCAGCAGCCGCAGGGAAATAGCCAACAGTGAAGCCAAGTCACAGTACTGTGGTGGTGTCCCTACTTTGTGCAGCTTCCCACTAGCTTATCAGTTCTAGTGACTTTCTTTGCCAGTGGGCTGTGCAGAACAGCCCCTGGAGCCAAATGATTCAAGACCACATCAACTCTCCCAAGCCAGGCCCAGATTGATGGATTTTGCTTTAATCCAGCCTTGGACAGAAAAACTGGATCTGACAAACATGCACACCTGCCACATGAAGCTGTAACAGTGCAGAGCTGTGGCCATTTATCCTAGAGCATAAGGAAGAAGTCTGCTCACGGTCCTTTCAACATCTGAAGTGACAGGCACAAGCATATACAGCAGGCTGCTTTCCTTGTCATCATTATTCTATTTTGACTTGCTTCTTGTAGCCTTCATTTCTCCAGTGTTTTTGCAGTATTTTATTCTGTATGTTCAGGGAACTGTCCCTTCTCTCTGCAGCTGCTCTTCATCTGAGCTGTGCAGAATTGAGAGGCATTTGGTAAAGTGCTTTCTAATCATAATGCCATAGTATCGATATTTCTGGAGAGAAAAATTTGGAATTGAAGCAGCTGGTCTCAATTAGCAGAACTGCTGCTATGGAGATGATACACGGGCAGGCATGCTGCAGCACAAGCTGCACTAAATGTATCATCCAAGCACTTGCTGCCCTGTCAAAGGACAGGGCTGCTTAGTGCACATGGGAGCCTTTTGCTTTGTCATGTCCTTACTCGCTAAATGCAGGCTGGGGAGCAGTGTTCCTTTCCCAGCTCCAGCTTGGGCCTGTTTGGGAGCCTGGCTTTGGGGCAAAGCTACAAATGTAATTTCACAGTTGAGAACAAAGGGTTGGTTCTGTTCTCGCTCCTGCTTTCATGCAACTGGTAAAAGCTTCAGCTGGGTTTCTTCAACTGCACTGCGGTAACCCCCACAGATGTGGAGACCTGCTTCCCACCGTAACTCTAGCTCGCTCTAGCACAAAATTGACAGAAAGATTTCAGAAAGGAGTATGTTGCAGTGAGCATTTTGAGATTGAAATACAGTTCATTGATTTCCCTGAATTACTTCTGGATCGCTGACAGGGAAATTAGGCCCAGAATACAAGAACTGAATGTGTCCTTAAAGCAGTAAGCTTTCCTGAGCAGGTGGGTTCACTACTGATGGTTTAATTTTCAGTACCAGTACAAGTGTTTGGAGTTTATAACTTCAGAATATAAAGGTTAAGTAAATCTTTCCTCTCATGTGGCAAAAGCTTGTTAGGAAACATTGAGGTGTCTCATGAGACACAATCAGGAGAATCCTGTCTCCTCTTTACTGCCTCACCAGTTCTCTTCCACTCCTTCCTTCCAAAGAATAAACAACAACAAAAAAACCTACTCATTTGGTGATCCATCAGATGAAATACTCTTTGGACAGACAGAGGTAGTAGAAGCAATGGGAGCATAAAGGGTGAAGAGCAAGAAGGGGACAGCTGGCCCTGGTCTAATTACTTGAACACACGGGCATCCTGAGAAAGCCACAGATGTCCCAGGCTTGATGATTGAAGCCCAGAGCTCCATATGTGTGCTTTGTGTCCATGTGCCTTTTGTTTCTTCTGAGTCCTCTAGTGCTGGCCTTGAAGCAAGGCAGATATTTCCAGGGCGGGGGATGGGAAAGAACACAGTCCTACTTTAGTGGAGCTCAATTGTGACATGAGTAGTGGTTGGGGGGGGACTGTCAGTTGGTTTAGTGCCTTGTAGTACTAATGAGCTCTGCTTCCAAAAAATTCTGCAAGGCATAGTGTGTGTTCTTAAACTGGGAAGGTCTTGCAATAACCACTAATGGAAATCACTGGTTGGATGAAATAATTGAGTGGAAGGATAGGTAGGAGAATCGAGTATCAGCGTCTTGGAATTGACAGGATAACTTAGGGAAGCATACTTGTAAATGGGCACTGCTTTGCATGGTCTTTTTGTCATCTCTTGCTTCTTTGTGAGCTTCTATTTCAGTAGGTGTTTACTTCTGTGCTACCTTATCCTACTTTTGAGTCTTTTCCTTCCTTCTCTGTCCTTCAAGGAAAAAAGTTTAGAAATTGGGCACAATTTAGAAAGTATCTGAGAGAATAAGTAAACAATCGGAGCTTGGATTTTATAAGACTCAAGGGTCTCAATCCACCTAGTTTATTAAAGAGAAGGTTAAGACAGCTTCATCATGGTCTGTAAAGAGTGATAAGGAGGATAGGCACATGATAACAGAGGGTATTACAGTCTTGGGTACAAAAAGTGTATTGGAAACTAATAGTTATAAGCTGTAACTAGATTGAATGTAGAAATACTAGGCCTGTTTGATCACTGGATGAAGTTACTAATTGGAACTAGCCACCCAAAGCTCTAGTGAGTTTGTCCCCTGAAAGACTATTAAACTTCCTCTTAAACCTCTGTGTGTTTTTCTAGACCCGAGATCCTAGTTCGACTTCAGCTGCTGGACTTGAAGTAGGAAGTAGTTGATAATAGTTTCCTGATCCGTGCTATGCATTAGCTCTGATTAGATTAATGCAGCAGCCTCTTTGGCCTTAAAATCCACGGAGCTGTGAATTTCCATCACACACTTGAAATCTGTAAAAAGTCACATGCCTCTGTCTGGAGCACAAAAGAGAGGCACTTGTGCAAGGTGTCTGCAGAAGCAGAAATTTAGGCTCCCCTAAGCGAAGTTAAAGAAGGTAATACTTGGGAGCAGCATCTTCTCTTTGGAATTTGTTTTCAGATTTTTCAAAGAAAAGACTGTGATATTGGCTGACCTAGCTGTCCTCAGCTGCTGACTGCAGGCTGGTCTACAGAAATGATTACTAGAATATCAGAACAATATCAGGGAGCAGCTAAATCCGAGGCAGAGATAGAATTGGACTGAAGAGTGTAATTTGGTTCAAGTTCAGCTTTGATCATAACAAGGGCAGTTTCCCTGACATTAACAAAGCCAAACTCACCAACACTAAACCTCGATGTCACCAAATCGATATTTTTTCTAATGTACTCAATAGTGGCCTAATTGTTTTCCAGCTCCAGTATTTAGGAGTTTTGCTATTGATTGCAGTGGAAATGGTGTTAAGCTGCTGCTGAATCCCACTGAGTACATCTACCATTGGGTACAAATGAACACAAGACCATGGGATATCACCAGTGAGATGCATTTAGATTAATCTAGGATACTGGCAGACAAGATTTTGGACGTGGTTATGTTAAAAATAGCAAACAAGAGGGAAATTATTTCCATTTATTAAACAGAAGTCCCAAAGAAAAGGTTTTAAAGCATTCATCAAACTTTCCAGGACTCCCTGATTAAGAAGCACTGTGCGAACTTGCTGGCACTCATTTGTTATTTTTCTAATTGATTGGCATATTGCTGCAAGAAGAGAATAACCCAAAGGACCTTGTAGTCATGGCAAAAAAAAAGATGAAAGAATAATGGAAATTAAATCTCCCCAAAACATATATATGCTGGTATTTTTACTCGCTGTTGAACATGCAGGTTTCAGTGTATAGATGAATATATGCACACGTATGTGGATTGTCCTTCGCACATTCACTGCATATGCTTGTTTAAAACACACTCACGCCCTGATTGTGTTTATCTTTAACCTGGAGCATTACCACACACTTGTCGGCTTTAACACTGGAAGAGAGCAGATTAGAAGTGTGTGTGTGTATATTTGACAGTGTGTAGGTGGTGAACAAGCTGCGGGAATGATTGGCACCCGTCAAAGACCACGAGTGCATGAACACACGCTTGTCCCTTGCCTCTGTGACCCTTGTTCGTATTCCAGTAGTAACCCAGTTTGTGCAAGTCTCTCTTCTGAGTTCAATGAGATAAAAAAAGCACATTGCAATATGAAAAATACAGGCAAAATAAAAGGGGCTTTTTTTTTTCCCCTGGCTGCCTTCTGCTATAGGGAGTTTGGGATTAGGGATCTGTAACAGAATGTATAATGCAGAGTGTTTTGTTTTAAACTGGAGCTAGTGGGGAGCATTGAATGCCTGTTCACTTGTCATCTGTTTGAGCAGTTAAAGAAGTTGGGTAATTGTATTTTCCTTCAGAGAAGAATGACTCTGCCTCCACTTTCCACCACACCCACAAGGAACACAGTTTGAGGTATTCTTAAAGAAGGAAATTAAACAGGAATCACAAGCACATGATGTACCTGTCAGAGGAACAAACCTGTCAAGCGTGCATAGTGCCTTTTGCTTTCTAAAGTTAGTATGATCAATTGAGGCATTTGGGCGACCTTTAGAAATAATTGGCCCTATTTTTTCCACCCTACTTTTAATTTGTATTATAGCAGTCAGTCTCAAACCTCTGTTGTACCCAACATGCTCTACCCACAGCCTTGTGTGTGCAAACACATAGAAATAGACAGTCTACCATCCTCATGTGCTGCCTTGGTCATACAGCAATAAAAGTCCCTCATGAGCCCAGACTAGAGCTAGCTGAAGTCAAGGAGTGCTTTTTCCATGCATTTCACTTGATCACAATCATAATGCCTAAATGGGAAGTAACTGCTCCCAGAGATGAGATGTCTAAATGTGCCAGCAGTCCAGTCCTCATCCTCCTCTAAAGCTACTGCCAACAATTAGCCTGTAAAACCCCTTTCTGTTCAGCTTTGCCTCTACCTGTTTCCACTATAATTGCGCTGTCCTTGCATTTGGGATGAGAGTGACCATAGCTTGACTTCAGATAGCTTTCTCTACTGAAGCTTCTGGGAATTCTCCTCATGCATTGCCAAAGCTTAGTTTTCTCAAAAGACGCTGATTCACTAAAATGTTTTCTCTGAAATAACTTTGGCTCAGTGAACTCCCAATATATCAAAGGCTAGGTTTCTTTTGAACTCTTTCTGCATTTGTAGCAGGCTGTTAGGGAGTCCCGCTTGCCTGCTACAGGGCAGAGCCCCTGTAAGTCCTGCCTCTGCAGGGACTTTCACTGCCTCTGATCCTTAGGTTATCAAGTCAAGATGTAGAAGGTCTTGAGATAGGCTCCAAGAATCTACAGCTGTGGGACAGACACAGCTAGAGAGATGTATCCCTAGACTACATTGGGCAGTGGTAGAAAGGACCAGGATCCTCAGCTGTTGTCAGGCTTGATGCTCAATTTTTTGGGAAGGACAACTAGTAGGAGTTATGCTGAAAGGCAAGGGGAACCCCAGGGGAAGGTTATCTTCAAGGCTCTGTCTTGAAGAGATGTGGTGTGCAGTTTGAAAATCTTGAGACTGGCATCCAGAGCTTGTAAACCCTGGTCAAATCCTATAGTATTTCCAGAATTTCTGACTGCTGGACACCTAATTGATCTGGGAACCTGAAGCATCAGACTCCCTCAGACTGGGTGGTCTCTGTAGGTGAGCCACCTGCAGCTGTGGTCTCTGTTAACTCCAGATGCGAATCATGAGTCTGGTGAAAATTGCATTTTTTCCACCTGGAGCTGCAGGTTCTTTGGTACATTCAAAACTTTAATACTTTTTTTTTCCCTGACTCACTGAAGGTTGATGAAAAATGCTAGCAAACATTGGATTTTGATCTCAGATAAGCAAAACCTTTTAATTGACTTCTGCCAGCACTTCAGCCACCTCTGTTTTGTGGTTAATTAGTCTGAAGAGTTACAGGATGAAACTTATCCCCATCTGAAGAGTAGAGGATGCCACAGCAGAGTGGATCCTGATTGAGCCATAGGTAGAATTGGCTACATTTACAGATAGGAAATCCATTTTAGATTATGGACAAAATCACTTCCCAAATCTTTTAAGCAAAAAAAGGAATTAGGGGGGCACATTTTCTGACCTGAACTACTGAAAGATTTGTAAGTTATACAGCTGCTTATAAAAATAATTTTCTTTACTCACACAATTTCTTCCTGGACTAAGAGCAAAAATCAGAGTGAAACTCAGATGCAGTCAGAAGTGTGAATGCAATATTGACTGAACCATTTGAAACCCATATCTATAAGCACCAGAGCAACAGTATGGGATTTTTAAAATCATTCTTCACACCATCGCATATGCTGGAATTGAATGAGTGTGCATTGTGCCAGGATGTACTCCATGGTTTTTTAGAGACTGTTGTATCCCGTTTTCATGACTCTGCTATGCTGGTGTTTGCTTAGTGTCATTGCAAAAGCTTGTAAACAGTTCAGGCGGAGGAAGATTTTGGGATCTCAGCACTGCAACACAGCAACAAAGGTAACTTGGCAAGTGTAGTTAGGTTGTTGTGTATTTTCTTTTCTGTCTTAAACTTTTTCTTCTGGGTTTGCAGATGAAAAGACTTCAGACGCCATTTTACGTTGGCTTGTATTTCATATTCCAGAATCTTGTCTGGAAACCTTTTAATTACTTTTTCTTTCCTTTTGGAAAGACAATCAGCATTAGTTCAGAAGAGCTCTAGCAGTAATGGGACATCAATCCTTGAGTAGATTGACTGAGACCACAGTTCGTTCAGGTATTTGACCCTGCATCTGTCATGCAGAATAAACGCCATAAATATCAATATACTGATCCATCCCAAATAAGGTATGTAGTCCATCCCTGTATAGAGCAGAAAAGCCATTTGAGCAAAGGCTTTGTTCAAAGATTATCTTAAATTTTTGCTGAAACAACCGAGTGGTGCCTTTTACATCAGCATTACCTTTCTGTAAGAAGCATTTCTTAGCACAGCATAGTTTATGAGTTTCCCAGCTCAGACAAAATGTGTCACTTAATGGATATTTAACTGATACAACTGAGAGCCAAGGACTGGCATTGCACTGTCGGTTAGGGGAATACAGGCTCTCTGTTTGTTTCGCATGCTTCTATCCAACAGGAAAATTTTGCTGATCGTTTGTTAAGTATAAACCAGGCCTCACTCAGTCTGTTCCCTGCAGTTTATGCTATTAAGTAGTTGGCACAAATTTAGGAAAAATCTGGGAAGGCTCAATCCCAATGCAATTAACTGTTAGTTCCAGAGCTGTCAGATGGAGCTTGATGCACTCTGCCATGGGTTTGCTTTGCTGGTGTTAGAACGTGTCAATCTCTCTCATAGTAAGTTTTTAGGTATTTGGGCATTTCCTCTTTTACCAGGTGCTATCTTTGAACTTGTTGCCTTGCCTTGGCGTCCTGAGATGCTGTATCCACAGTCAGCATGTATTTAATACACTGATCCGTTCATGAAGAGCGCTCCTCTAGCAATAAACTCCTGTTTGCCTTTCCCTTCTGTCCTGCTGTGGATGCACACACCACACAGAGAGGAGACTTCAGAGTTTTAGTTCAAAATGGTGTTTCGTGTCCAACTCCCTAGAATCTTCCAGGTGCACCAATACTGAGAGAGCTCAAGCCCGTGCTGTAGTGGTCCAGCTACCGTGCAGTGACAAAATTACACTCATGCCATGGTTGATTTTTCACCGTTGTGGGAGCAGCAATCACTGCTTTGTCAGAACACCTGGTATTCTTGAACCTTATGGCGTAATGGAATGTTGTGTGCTCTGCAGCTTTGCTCGGCAGCAAAGGCTCTATGTTGTGAGGGATAATGGAGATGTTACCTTAATTCTCTACAAACCATAGGGAAGGTGAGATTGAGTTTAATCTTGTACTACTGCATCTGTTTCAGTCTCTCAGCATGTAGCAATTGCTGGATAACATCTCTGTTATAACATCATGCATTGCACCTGGTGGGAATAGGGACTTTCAAAAGTGACAAGAAATTCTGGGGTACAGGCTGTTTTTTTCAAGAATGCTTGGTGAAAACTCAATCAGGCAACCAAAATCAATGTACTTTCTGGAAATTTGGGACTGATGCTCCAGATTATTCTAAAATTACCACATTCAAAGTCTGGTTTTAGAACATTTAGGTAAGGCAGCGGTGAATAACTGTCAACACTCAAGAAGAAGGATCTGGCCTGAAAAACAGGATCACTTGTTCCTGTTTCTGACATATATATCACAGGCAGAAACATTCCTATATTGCTTGGAGCTGTCTCAAGTACATGGTCTTCTGTACGTTCAGTAGGAAAGTGGTGAGGAAATGTCACTGGTGCAGGATGTAGCTCTGTAGAACAAGTGCAGCTCTGTAGCTTTTTTATACTTTTAGTTTTCCTCTTGGTCCAGGACACAAACATTCTTTATCAACTCTATGTTCCAGATGCAGGCATAACTACAGGAAATAAATAATAGCAACATGTATAAACCTTACTTAATCTCAAGTCTGTTCCTAAGGAGTCCTCTAGTCTTTTCACAGAATCACACAATATGCTGAGTTGGAACAGACCCACAAGGATCATCGAGTCCAACCCTTTGTCCTGTACAGGACCATCCCCAGGAGTCACAACATGTGCCTGAGAGTATTGTCCAAACACTTCTTGAACTCTGTCAGCCTTGGTGCTGTGACCATTTCCCTGGGGAGCCTGTTCCAGTGCCGAGCCACCCTTAGAGGCCCTTCACCATCTTTGTTGCACTCCTTTGGACACTCACTAAGAGCTTAACATCTTTCTTATGTTGCAGTGCCCATGACTGCACACAATATTCAACGTCAGGCCTCCCCAGTGCAGAGCAGAGCAGGACAATCCCCTCCCTTAACTGGCTGGCCATGCTTTGCCTGATGCACCCCTGGATATGGTTGGCCCTCCTGGCAGCCAGGGCACGGCTGACTAATATTCAACTTGCCATCAACCAGGACCCCCAGGTCCCTTTCTGTGGCACTGCTTTCCAGCATCTCATTCCCCAGTCTGTATGAACATCTGGAGTTGCCCCATCCCAGCTGTGGAATCCAGCACTTTCCCGTGTTGAACTTCACATGGTTGGTGATTGCCCATCTCTCTGATTTGTCAGGGTCTCTCTGCAGGACCTCCCTGCCTTCAAGGGAGTCAACAGCTCCTCTGAGTTCTGTGTCATCTGCAGACTTGCTTGGTATCCCTTCCAGTCCTGTGTCCAAGTCACTCATGAAGTTGTTGAAGAGCACAGGGCCTAAGATGGAGCCTTGTGGAACCCCACTAGTGACAGGTCGCCAGTCTGATGTTACCCCATTTACTATTACCCTCTGTGCTCGACCCATGAGCCAATTACTCACCCACCATATGATGTGTTTATCCAGCTATGGGCTGGACATTTTGTCCAGAAGGGTCCTATGAGAGACAGTATCAAAAGCTCTACTGAAATCCAAAAATATTAGCTTATTCTTGTTGTATCCTTGTTGTACCCTTCTCTACAGCTCTATAAAACTAAGTAACCAAGGACAGAAAATCTAAAATGGAGAGGAGTCACCAGAATATGCAAAAACCACCATAACAAATGTACCAGGAGATAGAGATTATGTTACTAGTTTTCTTCATTGTACCTGAAGCAGATTTTCAACAATTTTGATACAAACATATAGTTGTCTTATAAGAATTCTTAATAGATTACATTTTTACTGTGTTCTGGAAGTCTGGTCACACTTTCAGAAATCTGTTACCATAGATCCTTGTAATAGACTAGAATTTACTATTGTTTGGTGGCCAAAAATCTGGTGTGCATTTTTAGATTCATGTGTGTGGAGATGGTCCAGCAAAAAGAACTTGTTGTCAATGGAGGCAAATTTCCCCCAGCTGTAAAATGCTTTAACATAAAGTTATATTTTAGAGATCTTTCTTCTTATATTTCCTTCCTAATGCCCTGAAATAAATCTCCTCAGTCTAATGTTCTTATCTCTTTTCTTTGATGAATTTCCTCTCTTCACTTCTGCTCCCTCAGCTGTCCCTGAGTTTCCTTCCCAAATCCCTTCTGTCCTTTGCTAACCTCCCAGTTGTTCCTCACTGTCCACTGCAGTACTTTCAAAGCAGAGAGGAAAGACATGCACGGTGAAAGAGTGCATATTATGCTTTAGGTATTATGGGTTCATTTTATCCTCATTTCCACCTCTTAAATCAATCCCTGATTTATCAAATCCAGAAAATAAAAACATTTACTTGAGAACAACTGGGTAACATCATTGGATACAGGGCACACAGCTGTTCACACAGTCATCTGGGGTTGTGTTTTCACTTCCTTTTCATCTGGGGGTGTAAGCTGTGAGTTTAGCATAGAGGAATTTGGATTAGGAAGTAGTCTTGTGGGAATACCTAAGAATACCAACCCCTTCTTGGGCAGCAGTGCAGGGCAAACTAGATTTTAATTGCTCTTTAGTACCAGAATATCCCCAATATAACAGACAAGGTACCTGGGCCCTTCCTGGTAGTCTAACAGAATAAAAAGATGTATTTCACAGAGGCAGACGTGGAAGTGCCGCAACAGGTAGAAGCAGATCTAAATACTGCCTATAACAGTAAAATACCCCTCAGAGATCTGTTAACATTAAAGCCCTCATTTTTGAAGAAAAAAGGTGCCCTGCATGGCTGAGGAAGGCTGATAGTGGTGAGAACACTTTTAGGTAAAAGCACTGCTCAAGACTGCTTTGCTTAGTATTGAGGAGGGAGTAGTACCAGTTACCAGCACCCGAGAGCATGGTATCTGCTCAGTGCTGGGTAACAGCCACTTGCTGCTGGTGCACCAAGAGGGCGTGTATTTTATTTTGCCATCCTGCTATGTGGCCTGGTTTTTTTGGCAGATAGCGATGATTCAGTGTTTCTCTGCATTTGATTGGCTGCAAATGCATCACAATACCAACTGAATACCAGTCTGAACCAGGGTTTAGACTCTCAAATGTGAAGACTGAGGCTGATGACATACTGCTTGAGGAAGAGTTATTAAGAGGTATTAAGAATATTAAGAATGAAGAAATCTAAGACAGCCAGATTGTTACAGGGTACAGGAGTGAAATATTGGACAAATTTGCAGAATCCTAGAAATAAGGGCTGGAAAGGACCTCTGAGGGTTTGTGTAGTCCATCTTCCCACTCAAACAAGAACTGCTTTTGACATGGGTAAGCCGTAGCTTTGTCTAGCTTGGTTGTGAAAACCTTAAGGGACTGAGATTCATCCGGCTCTCTGGACAGCCTGTTCCCGTGCTGCATTACACTCCTGGTGGTTTAATTCATCCCTTATGTCTAACCTGAACCCCAGTGCAAATGTTGAGTAGAGAAAGTGGCCAGCTATCATGGCTATTGCCTTCAGTAACAAACTTGTGTCAGTCATCAAATAAAAACTTACAACAATTTTTAAAAATCTATAGGAGTTGAAAAAAGAACTTAAGGCCTTGGAGAACGGTGGAGACAGTATTGAGTGCTGCAGCCTCACGGTAGAAACGTGATCAGTGAAATTAAGAGTCATGTCAGTATGAAAAGGGGCAGCAAAATCAAAATTGAAGAGTAAAACCGAATCAACAGACTAGCATACAAAGAATGGGGGTCTCAGCAGGTGAAAGTAAACATTGCAGCAGTAGAAAGAAGAGGGTTTAGGACTCTGTTTCAAAGACTGCTCTCCTGAGGGGACTCTGAGGCTTAAGCAGCCTAAAGGAACTCATGGTAATCATCACGTTTCATTTGTGGTTTGAATACCAACAAGAGAGCAACCACATTAGCAGGCAATGGTGGAATGCTGTCTTAGAGTCTGCCTGGAGTCCTGAGAGGAAATCTCGAAAATCTGTTGGAGGTAACACTGGAAGTGGGATCGTAAATGCATTGGGCTGGAATAAAGGACATGACTACTGAATTTTTGTTATATAAGTGTTAGATATAATCACATTTTAAATATAGATAAGTTCCGTAAGTATAATCCTAGGAACAACTAGCAGACAATAGATGAAATAATGAACATATTGACATACCTTCACTGCACTTCTAGAGAGGTCTTAGCTATTTCTGACTCTTTCATTTCTCACTCTCTCAAATTGCTGGTTCTCACAGAGGCTTGACCTCCATCGTCTATCATCTCTCCAGCTGTCCCTTTCATTACAGTTTCTGCTTATCTTCCACTTGTTTTCCAGGTGCAGATCATTAGACATGCTTGGTTATTTTTACACATCTTTTGAACAGCAATACCATTTGTATAATTCTTAATTTCTTCCTTATCGCTATAACTGTCTGCTGCTACTGCAAATATAATTTTCTTCTCCTGTTTTGATTCTGAGTCCTGTACATAACTGTGTTTAGATTACCCCACAGCCATTCTTCTTTACAGCTATAGTGGTTATAACCCCTCTGGTAATTCTGTATCCTCAGACCTTTAGCTGTGAGATACTAATGCCCATATGCCTTAAAAACTGTTGATTCACCTTTTTTTCAAAAGCTTTTGGAACTTAAGCAAAGCTAGGGTTTGTGTGTATCCTTAACCTGAAATAAGATGCCACAAATCCTGCCATCATGTCTAATGATCTGATAACAGCTCTCTGACCTTCAGTATGGCAGAATGCAGAATTTAACACAGCCTGATTTAAACAAAGTGCTGTAAATAGCCAGTCAGAATTATCAGCTCCTTTATTTGCATATGCAGATAAGATTTTTTAAGTTACAATGTTTCAACCAGTGTATATCAGCAGCTCTGGCATTATTCTTATGGTCAGGACTACAAATACTTAAACCTGCAGCAAACAGTAGTGGGACATAAAACAGAGCGGAGCAGAATTGAAGAATCACAGAATATGCTGACTTGGAAGGGTCTCACAGGGATCATCGAGTCTAACCCTTAGCCCTACACAGGACCATCTCCAAAAGTCACGCCATGTGCCCGAGAGCATCATCCAAACACTTCTTGCACTCTGAATTCAGGGCCTGGCAAAAAGGTTATGTCTTGATAAATTTAATGCCTTTATAAATGTTTAGATACCCTAATCTTCAAGCCTATACTTAATCCTTATAGAAATTAAGAATGTGTTTCAGGGTTTTATAGGCCAGGCATATTCCTGAGAGTATGTTTCAATTAATTAGTTTTCGTTATGAGATTCAGGAAGGTAATGATGAACCTGAAAGATGAGGATTGCTCCTGCATGCATCAACATGTATTGGTGCTGGATGGGAATTTATTGCCTCATGAGCAAGTGGCATATGAGGTAACTTCATATTCTGTTCCTGTCTTCCCTAGTGTCGGTGCACTTACTATGTGTTGACTAAACTAGTGTATTTAATGCTGAGAACACAAGTAGATGGTGGATATCACGTATCATGACATTTGTGCTGTGTGTGAATATATAAAGTGGGAGACAGAGGGAAGACCTCGTCACAGTCTACAACTTCCTTGTGAGGGGAAGAGGAGGGACAGACACTGATCTCTTCTCTGTGGGGTCCAGTGACAGGACCCAAGGGAATGGTCTGAAGTTGTGTCAGGGGAGGTTTAGGTTGGATATTAGAAGAAGGTTCTTCACCCAGAGGGTGGACGTGGGTACAGGCTCCCCAGGGCAATGGTCACAGCACCAAGGCTGACAGAGTTCAAGAAGTGTTTGGACAATACTCTTAAGTACATGTTGTGACTCTTGGGGATGGTCCTGTACAGGACAAAGGGTTGGACTCGATGATCCTTGTGGGTCTGTTCCAACTCAGCATATTGTGTGATTCTGTAATTCTGCTACTCATCATGGAAATAACTTTCATTACTTTTCAGTCAAGACTTCTGTGGCTCAAAATGCATATAAAACATATGAGTCTAAGCTCAGAGTTATCATGAAAGGATTCTATTCCTTTTGGATTCAGAAGAACTGCAGCTAAATTCTGCAGGTCTGAATTTAGGCCTGGAGTTTTATTTATGCTGTGTCATCACTGAGATAAAGCTCAAAGGCTCCCTGATCCTCTTGCTATGATAAATGAATTTTACACACCCATAGGCATTTTTGATCCACCCATTTTATGCATTTTCCAAGCCATAACCTCTTTCTTCTCAAACAGATGATTTTATAAGGGATTTCCTGGGGATGGGAGGAATTTCCACGCATGCAGAACAACTGTTAAACTGAATCCTCATTATAGTAATATCAAGAGGCTGGTTTAAACTGCTGACCAACCATCTGAGTCATTATGCTAAATGTTCGTTGCTTCTGGGCACCTCCCTCTCTGTGCATGCCACAGTGATGTGAGAAGAAACACAGAGGTTTCTGTGGGATCTTGACGTCTCACCCGAAGCACCAAAGGGCATGGACTGCATGGGTTTGTAAGTTAGTCTCTTCCCATAGATTTGAATTCACCCGATGGGTCTGCTGGTACAGTATAGTCACAAAATACATAGATCAGAAAACTGGAGTAGAACAGATTAAGTTTTAATCCATTGTTTGTAAATGTGTACATATACTTTAGAAACTGTGCCTTTGAAAATACCGTATGCAGGTGACATGGACTGTAATGTGACTCCTAAAATATACTGCAGTATAAAAGATATGCAGCATATTATATCTGCTGCTGTCTATACAGCTTCAGTTCCTGGGGAGGGCATGTGGCTGCTTCGTAAAAAGCCATCTTTGGAGGCAACGAAGATCACATCATTTTATGAGAAGGGCTGTTGTCCTTTAGCCATCCACAACTTCAAAACCTAGGGTGGCGCATTTTTCCTTGGTATAGGAATGTGCCTTTCATTCCTCTTTGCTGCTACACACGTCCTGATAAGTCTGGCACTTGCTTTGGGATGTCTACTGGCCATCTGCTATGAGGTATGTTTAAATGTGTGCGTACGATGCTTTCATCATGGCTGGGTTATTTTGATTTTTATTGAGTACAAAATCTGAAAGGACACTACACAGGTACAGACCCATCAATGCCTAAACATATTAGGCAACAGTATTAGTGGATTCCCAGCAATTTCAGGGAATTAGCTCTACAGAATAGGTTAGTTGAGAAGTATATTTATCCTCAAATGATAACTAGAAAACCCAAGGGAAAACAGACTTTGTGGCAGCTGTTTTTCTTCCCTTGACTGCTCTGTTTTCACTTTGTACTGTAACTCTCTCTCTTGCCCTCAATTAACCAGTTCTTGATACCTGCCCAACTTTGCAAAATCAACCACTTAATCATAGACAAACGCTGAACTTTCTTCTTCCCGGAACAGTTTAGCCTCTGAACTTTATGCTCGGTGTGTCTTTCTCTTCCCCTTATTTTGCATTTCCCCAGTCCTGCAATCAAACTTGTTTTAAATATCTGCAAGTTTAATGTATTTCTGTTCTGTATTATTCCCTATGATGATGAATTAGCATGAGTGGAAAATGAGGCCAGTTTTCTGTTTGCATGTTAGGAGTCCTAGGCTGCAACATTATCAACTATTTGTTATTTTAGAAAACTTGGAGCTGCTGGTGGGGATACCATGCAGGTTTTGGCTTTGAAGCAGGAGGAGACTATTTTTTGCCTTGATTTTGGAGGTCAAGATGCCAGGAAAGTTGAAACGGCTTTGTAACAGTACTTGTATCTCCATAAGAAACAGGGAAAATCTGCTCCCTGTCTTACCCTGGGCTCTGGTTCTAATCTGATAACACAACCACATCTAATTTCCATGATTTTCCTTTTCACTCTCCTTACATTACAAGTTGAGCAAATGATACACTTAACTGACAGACTGTTTCATCCATTTCTGCTAGCCTTACTCTTTTTTTTGTACAAATAACAGATCAGACTTTCCAAGTAGTTCTTCATGTCACAACAATGTCAGAAATACTGTGAGTGACTAATTGGGCTACCAGAAGCCTTTTTTCCTGTTTGGGCTTAATGCGGCAATCCCATCTCAGCTGAGACTCCCAGTGTTGTCAGAAACTATTCTCTTGCGAGGTTTCATTACTGTTCATTTTCCTGTAGTGAATTTTCTTTAATTTGTGGCTTTCCCTCCTCATTTACTAACCCCAGATCGGTCTCTAGTTCCATCCTGTTGTATCCCAGGTCTGTTTCTGCACAGTGTTAAGCAGCTTGGGAACTCTCTGCTGTTGATGTTTTTTGTCGAAGACGGTTGACGGCTGAGTAACTGCAGGTTGCATAACTCACAGTCCGGCCCAGTGTACCTTTTTGTAGGAAAACTCAACAAAACAGATGCCAGAAAGAGGTTGTTGTTTTATTATCTGCAGAGCTTCCCACTGTCTACAGACATGCTTTATATTGTTGTAGGATAGTGCTCTCTGTTTCAGAGGAGGCTGAGCTTCAGCTGGAGAAGGAGCAGTATGCTGTGAGACATCAGCACAGAACTTTGGAGATCTCAAAGCTCATACCTCTTAGATACCTTCTGCCTTTTCACCGGTCCTGAAATATGCTGAGGTGGGACTTCAGAAGTTCCAGCCAGAATTGTGTGGATACATGGGTAGTATCCACAGTGTTGAGAACTGTTCTCCACATGCTCTTCTATTTTTCTGGTAAACCTCTTGCAATAAGGAGCTAGCAAAAAGGTAGCTTGGTGGAAGTAACCTATAACCAGTGCTTCCTTTTCCTCTTTTTCTATACTGACGGGGTTATATATGTGCTTTCCTATCACTCCATTGCTTTGGGGTCTTGAAAGTAGAGTAAGCGTACTTTGCCAAAATGAGAAGAGTAGGCTTGGTGCTGATGTATAGCGATTCATCAACCAGCTTTCCCATTCCAACTCTCCTGTTGTGTATGAATTTCAGAGATAGGGCTCAGTAAAGCTCTTATTTATGTACCATATTCATTGGGCTTGCTATTTGATTTAGGCATCTCCCAGTCATCTCATCTGGAATACAGGCTCTGCTTTGCAGAGTTTAGCACTACAGTCAGAAGGCATCTTTACTTCAAAAAGAGCTTGCATATGACCTTGAGTGTTCTTGCAGTTGTTAGATGCTTGCGCAGGTTTCCTGAGGAGCTGGAAGAGCCCATTTTGCAGTATGATTCTGCTTCTAAATGTGCCTATAAAAACCAATGGTATTCTAGGTTTTCCTGTTAGTTTGGTTTTTAGCTCCATGGCTTGTAAGTCAAATATGTCCAAACTTGCAAGTGAGAAAAAAGGCTTTTCTAATTGCTGGTTTCAGAAACTCACTTACTTGGTAGATTTACCTGGAGGTAAAGCTATTACACCTGAAAGTTAGTTGATTAGCTTTATTGATGATACAGGAACCAAAGTAGGTATTACTCCTTCTGTCATGGCTGTGCGTACTCTACAAGGATGATAGGAGTGTTAAAACCTTGTTTGTGTCATTTGGCTACGCAGAATTGTCTACGAATGCTCAGCAGGGAGCAAGAGGTTTTTTTTAAAGCTGTGCCATCCTCACTGTCAAAATGCTTACGCAATACCAGCTCAGCACTGCTGTTGGGAGCAGAGCCTTGCTAGTTCCTCTCACTCTGCACAAGGCAAGCTAAACCAGTGAAAATTGTGTTTTCATACTGTCACCGCATTGATGGTGGGGACTTCTGTGGTCATGGCTTTTTTTAGTCTCATGTTGTCATGCCAATGTCTGATATAGTCATGTTGGCAGTCCCTGAAGTGCAGCCACTTTCCTGACTGTGTGGATGCTTTTAAGCTGACCTATTACAGAAAGGCACTACCTGCCCCCTCGGAGCAGGAAACAGATCTTTCCTGATTTCCCTCAGAGTACCAGAATCATTTAGTTTGAGAAAAGGACAGTCAGAATAAGATACTACATGATAATCAGAAAATTTAGTCCTGCAATGCAGCATTATGAAAGAAAGAAAAAAAAAGGCAAGAGAAAAAGAGAAAACAGAGCAGTTTATCTCCCTGCACCATACACGGGAATTCAGAGCAAGAGAACTGTGTATTTGGGTCAACTGAGTCCTAAAGGAGAATTCTCATGCAGTATTTTCAACCCATTTTCATATACCAAACCTTAAAGGGGCAAATATCATTAAGAAATAATCCTATAATTGTAAACTCCCTGTTCTGTTGCTGCTGCTATAATTTCAAAGGAAAGCAACAAAGCAGCTAGGTATGTCTGCATGATGCAATATAGGATCATGCAGAGACACCTAAGTTAGCTCTGGATGTGCCCATGTAGGGAGGGAAACATTACAGCCATGTCAGGGCAGCACTCAGCTTGGGCTCATTAGGCAGCTTGCTTGGAGCTAGCTGAGACATCTCTTCCCAGCATGGAAATTTCTTAGTTCTCCTCCAAAGGAGCTTAGGCTTTATTTAGGCCTGCCACAGCTCAGTGAATTCTGAGGAGGTCTTTGCACTGGTTTCAGTGGACTTTGGAACAGACCTGGCTGTCGTTTCAAAAAGGTGTCTCTCAGTAGGGTTGTGCTCATGTCTGGCATGCAGGGCACATCTTCTGCATGATGTTCTTCAGAGTCAGGAGATAAAAGGAACTCACAGGGGACAGTGGGAATGGTCAAATACAGAGGAGCACCACACTGAAAAACATCACGTTAGTGAGAAAAATATTTAGTGTGAAGTGAGACCAAAGTCAAATGTTCATTCCCTCAAATGTCTTCATGCAACTTCCGTTATTCCTTCTTCACTCCAGTAACTTCTACTTTGATGCTTTTGCTCATTTTTGTCCCAGACATTTCACACTTGCCCAGGATGCCTTCCACACTACCACTGCCAGGGTCAGTTCAGCTTGGATAAGTCTTTTCTCTTCCAGATCCAATTTTTGTAATCTAAACTAAGAGATCCAGAGAGAGCAAAGGCTTGCCCACATCTGTGCTTTGTAATGACCAATTTTCATAGCAAGCCTTAACTGAACCACCTCCCCCCCAGATCCTTCATCAAGAGTATGAACATTTAAAGGAAACAAACATAATTTTTTACAAAAGGAGTAATCATAACTTTATTTTACTGCATGAGGGTATTGAAGAATAAATTGACAGCTGCACAACTTGCGTGTTGTGCATCAATTAAGTAGTCTGGCCTGTGTGTGTTTAAAAAAAGGCAACTTTGTTTTTTCCTCCTTTTAAGACTCAGGGATAGGAAAGGATGTTTGAGATTTATCTGATGTCCCGATCATGGGGTCTTAAACCAGGCAGATTTTTTAAAGGTAAAAGGTCCTACAGTGTTTTATTGTGCCAGATACAAATTGGCCCAGAAAATTTTCATTTGTTTACGGAAAATCCATTATAGTGGTGCAGAAGAATACTTGTGCTTTTCTACTCAGAAATTGCTGTAGTCAGTTTGAGCTTTTGGTACAGACTGTAGTTGTACCTCTTCCTGAAGATCTCCCGTAGTTGCTACTGCAGATATATTTAATCACCTGGGTTTAAAACAGGCTATGCCGTGTCCTTTGCCTGGTGATTTATTCCTCATCTTGGTTACCACAGTGTCTGAGGAGCCACACTGTGCTTTGCCTGCTTTGCCAAGTAGCCTAACGTGAAGTGAACATGAAGCAGCTGTGAATTAGTCCTGGACATTGTAACAGTGGAGTTAGGGGTAATGCATGTGTGTGAACTGCTTGTGATTAATATCAAGTGTGTCTTTTTTAGCAAGAAGCTGTCATCTTCAAAGTTCCCACACACTTCATCTTGCTCATTAATTTTGATTCTTTTTTCCAGTCTTCCTGTTAAAAATGAATACTTAATGAGTGCTTCTGCTATTTAAAATGCCTCAAATTCCCTCCATAATGATGCCTCTCCATCAAACTGAAAAAACATTCTTTGTAAACAAAAAACCAAGACCTTGTGGCATGGAATTTGCGTATCTTCTGTGGCATCTCTTAATTTATGGTATTGAAATTTATTTTTAATTTCTTTCTATCTGTTTCATTCTGGCTATGCTGCGTGAACACATAAGGTTGATGGTTAGCTGTCATTTATTTTTTTACTTGGCCTCTGTTGAAAAACTGTTCTTATAAAAGCAGCATTTGTAGTCCCTCTGAAGTTTGAATAAAGTTAAACTTGTTAATAGCAAATGATTCTTCTTAGCACCGGTGTTGTACTATCATTTTGAGCTATGGAAAGATATTTCGGTAGTTGATTTTTGTATTTTACCATCGACATGGGTAGGAATAAATTAATTAGCCAGTAAGTTCAGATCTGACTGGTATCAGAACAAGTTTTGCAGTACTCATCTTTTTATGTGAGTACATACAAAGAAGAATTAGTCTCTTTATAGTAAATTTATGATGTCTTTGAATTAGCCACAATAGCAGAAGCAGAAGGTAGAGCTTGGGATGAAAATCCAGCAGTGTATTACCACCTTTCTATGCAAGTGGACTTTATAGTTGGTCAAAAGTGTGCTATCAACTCCTTAACTATGTATGGGTTATGGCACAGGCCCATATGGTGGTGGCCAGCTCTGTGCCACAGTGCTGAGAGTAAAAAGTAATACACTGAAGGTAGGAAGTCTCTTTACAGAGCCCTGCACTCCCTCTCTTCCTATCTTCGTGTCATCTCAGATGGAAGTATACCTTTCTCCACCGAGTTCAGCCTTGAAAGCCTGACATCTCTACAGAAGTTGTCTAGTGTTAACATTTCAGTCACACAATCCAAAAACTACCTTCTTCAACAAGATCTCAGATTGGGGTTCAAATACAGTAGTCACTTGTTAAAACACTCTATTCCAACACAGAATCAGTGTTGGCTCCTTAAATAGGTCATTTGTGCTCAAGTCTTTGAGGGTAACTAATCTTGGGAGACACCAACATATCTCATAACAAAGTACTTTTAAATAGGTGGCATTAAAAATTACCAGTCAGTTGAATGACTGTGCTCCAAGCTTCTGACTTATATTCTTCACAGCCTTTGCCTCCCAGCTTGCAGACTGTCAACACAAATTTTACCTGTCCTAATTCCAAGGAGTCTTAGGTATTAAACTCTGTTTATCGGAAAATCTGTGCTTTGAGCTCTTCAGCTAGACACTTTGCAGGGAAAGGAGCTAATATCCAAATCATTTTGTTTATATTTGAGCCATATCTTCTACTCCATTTTATTGTTAACTATCTTTTCTTGACTTTATAACCAGCTGACAGGAAATACTTTGCCTCTTGACACCAAGGGTAAACCAAGACAATTAGGGGAGAGAGGAACTGTCCATGTTGTAAAAGAAGCATTGTTTTTACATCAACGACACTGTGATAGAAATTGAGAGGATTCCTAATGGAAGCCATACAATTATTCATGCAGCAGAGGAGGCTGTAGTTTCCAATCTGAAGTACATTAGAGGCCTTCATCTGCCTTTTGCTGTGTACTGGCTGGCATCTCATTTCCAGGAGTTATTTTGCCTCCATCAGCACAACTGTAATCTGCACCCACTGCTGTGCTAGCCTGTAAATCACTGCAGCCAGTTACATGCTCCAAGTTATTGTTCACAGTCTGAATGCACTACCAAGGTCCCTTCCTGCCAGCACCCAGCTTCCAGGAAATGCATTTCTGCTTTCCCTTGGTAAAACTTTCCTTTCTGGCTTCCGTCCTAATTTCAGAGATCTACAGCCTAGTATAGAGAGCTCTGTACAACTGATTTTTCTGCTTGCTTGGCAATCAGTGAGATATAAACAATATATTGCTTTGGCTATAATATATCCACTGTAGTATTTAGGTAGTGTAGATGTACCCATGGCTTTAAGTTGTGCTAGTGGTAGAAGAACTGTGAAATGGGAAATACCTTTTTAGTATCTTTTGTCTTTCTTGCTGACCTAAATGCAAAGTTCCCTGAAGTATATTCCTCAGCAAATTTAGTTATGATATTAATTTCAAAGGAATTTAGGCCTGGTTTCTGCTTCCAGGTTCATGATCAGGATACTAGTCTATGAACTTACTGAAGCTTCCATGAATCTGTTTGTCAGCATTACAGTGATGCATTTGGGATTAAGCAATTTTTCAGAAATACATTATTAGCTAAACCATTCATATTAGTTGCTGATTTATATTCACTGTTTCTTTGTGTCCCATGTTACCTTGGTTATATGGGTTACCCTCTCATTAGCTGACTGTAACTTTTTTAAGCAGGAGAGAGAACAGGGAAATAATGAACAGTGTATGCCCCTCTTCCCATGTAAGTGGTGGGTATGCACAGAAAATCATGCAGTCCCTTGGACAATGAGAAAATATCTTTGCCTGGTAGTTTTTAGAAAGACCAGATAGAAAGAGGCACAGACTTAGTGAACCAAGTGACCAGTAGGTTCTGCACAGGCATTGTTTGACTACTTTATTCCTACATAAAGGAATCTCACTCACTCAAAAGTATCTCGTAACAAAAAAAGCTAACAAAACAAATAAAAAGCAGAAATTAGAAGCATGCACAAGCTTGTGGAAGATGGAAAAGCGACTGTAGAGCCCATGATTATGGTGGGAATATCATATGCCTGTTGATGTCACTGGAGATTCACTTCCACTTTCAGTATAATTTACTCCAACAGAGGTTGTACCTGTGTTACATCCATGGAGCAAGGCATTTATAAAGGGGTAGTCAGAGGTGCTGTAATGCATTCAGGTAAAGGCTGTTGCCAAAGCACCAATGCACAGTCTTACTGATCTAAACCTCTAAGTCATAGCCCTGGTCTTGCTTCTTTTTAATTGTTTATTTTATTTTAAATGTTTAGTGGCCAACACTGAGTTGAAATAATAACCGAACACGCAGAAATAGCCTTGTAGTGTGAAGGACAAGGGTAGTGATCATCAGCTCATGGACTGTGCAGCTTAGAAGGAATTAAGATCTCTTGCTTTTTTGATGGCATTTGACTTTGGCATGTTGTCTTAAACTTCTGCTTCTCAGCTCTTCTTTTTTTTTTTTTCATGAATCCATACTGTGCTAAACCAGTGTTTGTTTTCTGAGGATATTCTGCCTAAGACAGAGAGGCTGAGCATGAGAGAAAAGTTCTCCAAATTTTTTACTGATAATCCAATTTACCAAACAGCAATCAGAGCCTGCTCTTCACTGCCCCACCAAGTGGGATCAGGGGCTCCTGCCTCCTGCATCACCAAGCAAACAGCTGTGGTGGTTTAAGATATTAACATCCTCTTACTGCTCATTACTGTTTCACATTGTAGAGCTGGCAGAAGAGAAGGTTCGTCAGGCACATGAGCTTACTATTAGCTGCAGTTTAAATTGATAAGCTGGACAGTGAATGGGAGTGGCTGAGATGCAGGACAGACTTCGCTTGTGTTGATTCTGCTGAAAGACTAAAAGAAGGAGTAAAGGGATATGTGGACGCAAGTACAGCTGACAGACCAGTGGAGGTAAGAGGGAGGTGTTAGCAGCCTAACCTTATTATGGTTATTATGGTGCTCAGTAGTGGCTGGTTTGGGGAAGGGTGGGGGTTTTTTGTGTTTTCTGAAGGTCAAAAAAGAAACCCATCTAGAACCTTGGCTCTGAGGTCTGTGTTTTAATCACTGTTGTGCACAGTGGCAAGCAAGAATAGTATTTCTCTTGTGGCTTGTTTGAAATTTTGTGAGGTTATCTATAGGACTTATGTAGATCAGGAAAGTATCTGGAATAGTTGTGGAAACATGAGCTTCTTGCAGCGCCTCAGAACTAGCTCCACATGTAGAACATCTCATTCTGGACCAAGAATTAGGTTTTTTTGTCATAGAATTTAATACCCTTTCAAGCTTCTGCTGAACAGAGAAAGTGTTTTTAGTTCACTCCCTGTGCAGAACAATTTGAGAATACTTATTTCTTTTTGAAATTTACTTTCTTTGTAGAGAAAGAACTAGACATGTAGATGTGAGGGGAATGTTCTTTATCTGTAAATTCTAGAGGAGAAAGAAACCTGCTTTACAAAACTAAATCCAGCCCCAATAAGAAATCATAGGCAAATTCAAAGGTACAGGAGGATAAACCCTACTGATTGCAAGTGAGTGACCTTTTACGGTAGGTTTCAGAGCCTGATCTTGTCACGTTCCCAGTTCATAGTAAGTGCAACCCTGTGATTGCAGCTACATCATGTGCCTGGAAGCACAGAAGGCACAATGGGAGATGCTAATCAGGTGAAGGTAAGCGTTAGGACTGCAGCTGAAATTACAACCCCTAGTAAATCTACTCCTGTTTTGGACCACAAGGTTATCCTTATCCTAAGGAGAGAATAGGCTGTTTCCTGCAATGTGTTGTGGGGCATGGAGATAGGGAATGCTGCTTGGAGCAGAGTAGGTTTGGCTTTGGTTTGTGTGCCACCCTTCCTCCTATTTCTTTGACACATTTTGCTCTATGTATTTTAAATAAATGGAGGAATGTATTTGGCTGAACTTCTCCCAAAAGGCACAAGTCTCTGAGTACAATCTGTGAAGTTTTCCAGTATCTCTGTTGCTAATAAAACCCACAGCTGCAGCAAGATGCAATTTCTACCTCTCTCTTCTCTGTGGGAGCTGCTTTTCATGTGAACTTAGGTCAGACATTTGTAGTCCCCAGCACCGTCTAAACCCGTTTTCCCATTGAGGCTCTTCTGGCGGCTGTGAAAGGCAAATATTTTGCAAGCTATGTTGGTTTGCCTGTCTGAGGCTCTGATGCATGCTTAAGTGTCGTTCTTATTAAAGCTGATCAGTTATAGGCTCTGTCTGTCACCAAGAGCAGCTGTTTGTTTCCTAAATGAGAATTCCCACACCTGCGCCAGCCCTTATTACAGCTACATCACCACCCCACTGCCTCCTCCTCTTTTCCTTCCCTTCCTGCACCTCTTCTAGCTGGAAGTCAAAGACAAAGATTCCTCTGGCCTGTAGGTGTTTTGTGCCACATATGACAACTCAGAGGGAAACCTCATGGTCCGGCGGCTGAAGCAAATGTCCGCAGGACTGGCAGCGCCTCGGATGCAGTGATGGCTAAGCAGCTGACTATGTGGCCTTGGGCGAGTCACTTGACCTTGGCATGCCTCAGTTAACCCAGCTGGAAAATTGGGTAAAAAGCAGAAACCTTAATGCTGTGTCTGAGCTCAGTTCTCCTGGGGAAATATATAAATGGCAGGAAGGTGGGTGTTTACTGCTTTAGGCTTATGAATTATGTGAAGTATTTGGATGACTGGAAGTGCCAACTGGTGTAAGTAGCTAGTGCCCAGGTGCACATAGAGAATGGTGACAGAAAATTATGGCAGCACTCCCTGGGGAAAAACATGCTCAGATTTTTTTCTCAGGGCAGGCACATGCCATGTTTGCATGGGAGGTAGTGACCAGCTGTGACTGGAGTATACTGAATGACTGCTGTGGTCAAGATGCATTTTCTTGTTGTATTCTTTAAAGATCTGATCTTCACTATTTGGGGCATCCCAGATTTGGCTGGACTATTGGGAGACTATGAGATGAATTGAAAATGTGTTGGGTAGAACTCAATAGACAGTTCTCTGTGATTTACCTAAAACTGTGAAGGAAAAAAGTGAAGAAGGGAGAGGAGGGGAAGGGAGTTAATATTGCAACTGTAGATGTCTAAAATCAAATCTCAGGAAGAAAAGCAAGTAAAAAGGATGTTTCAGACCCAATGACTGCTATTTCCTCTGAAATATTCTGGCAGATTTGGTCAACTTGTGATTTAGAAGACCTAAGCACACTTTAGTCCAGATATGCACAAATTGACTTCAAACAGCTCTTATGGCCTTGCGTCAGGCTCTGGGTCAGGAACCTCTCCGTAAATTCAGTCCTGTAGCTCCAGGCTGTTGTTTACCAGCGCACCACAGTCCTTCCCACTCCTCTGATTGAAGTCCCAGATCTCCCAACAACTCTCACTGTGCAAATTTTTCTGATAAATTAAGATATGGGCTCTTTGTATCTTTCCAAATAGCGCTTGGTAGATGTATCTTAACGTGTCAGGAAGAATAACAGGTAAGAAAAGATTTTTCATGTTTGAACAGTTTCTCTCTCTACCCACGTTTTCCTCTACTTTCTTTAAGCTGCATGACTGACTCGAATGTGCCATTTGGTTTTGCAGTAGGGAGGTGTGGTGTTTGGTCCAGAGAAAGAAAGTTGCACAGCATGAAATTCAGACATAACGTTCATGCATAAACAAAATTATTTAAATGGCAGTAAAAATTACTTCCACACCTCCCAGGTTCTCCCATGCAGCCTGAGTGGCATTTCTCTCAGTTACAGTCCAGAGGGATTCATATTAAGAGCAAACCTTAATGTGCTCTAAAGTAACATTAATCACTGGCCAAGGTCAGCAGGACAGAGCTTGCAGTAGTGAAGTATGTTTAGTGTGTGTTGTCCTTGCTGTCTTTTTTTGTCTGTCCAATTTGGTTCACCTGCATGTGTTCACCAGCTTGTGCCATCCCTGCTGTCCTTCCCTCATTGTGACAATTGACATTGCTGAATTTGGAGGCAGGCACTTTATCTGGGTGGCTGGCTGCCAGTTTATCTAGTCCAGGGCTGACTCATTTGTCTTAAGGCTGTGCTGTCACTTGCCCCTGAGCTGTGCACCTGTCTGAGGTGCTCTGTCCATCTCATTTGGACTCACATCTCCCCTTTGCCAAGGCTTCTTGCAGGTTGTCTGCAATGGATAAAGGAAAGGTGGGCCTTTCCTTAGAAGAGAGCTTGCATAGTGTTAGAAAGAGCTTGCATGGAGGGAAAAGAAGAAAGAAGAGCAAGGAAAGATAATAAATTACTAACAGTCATCGCTGTGTGCCATCTGCAGAAATCCCCATGACAATAGAGACACTGGGGATATTACTTGTAAGCATTGCTGTTAACACCTTCTGCAAAGGAAAAGCTTTATGATCACCAACTGATCCCAGAGAAGGCACCCACTGGAAGCCAAGTTTGCAGCAGGCATTAATAATCCCATAAAACAATATGTGCCAGTTAGAAATAGCTGAGCTTTTTATCTCCAGACCTCTCTTTGGGCAGCTGCAGAGGGGCTGGCCTTCTATATTTCTGATTGACATTTTAATACTCTAGTATTTTTTCTGTCTCTAATGCATTAACAGAATTATACAGGGTAGACAATAGTCTTTGAAATTATTATTTGTTGTTTTGCATAGATTTGGCTGAAGCATGAATAAGGTTTTGTACAAACAGATAAAACCAGGAAATCCTTACTCCAAAACTTAAGCATGCAAAACATAGTTAATGAAAGGATAGATCAAGTGAAATGTTGTACCTGTCATCACATGAAAGTTAAATAACAGAGGTAGAGAAGGTGCCAGGTCTTGCTTCTGGTATAATACTTTTCCCCTATATCACTCTGTGTGAGCACTGCTTTTCAGTAGAGAGTTTCACAGTGCTTTGCAAGAAATTGTGAATGAATCTTCACCAAAATCCCATGAAGAAGTAATGAATTAAACTATATCACAGTCCTAAAAACTAAGTATTATCATTTCCAGTTTGTAGGGAGTCACAAGTTGCTAACCCAAAGTTAAAGAGCAAACAAAACCCCAAGATTTGTTTTCAGATCCTTTTTAGGTATTACTTAAAATATTATTAGGTGATGCCAGACATATCATTCCTATTTTTCATGTGCAAGGAATCAGTCAGCAAGATGCTGCCATTATTTGCATTTAATGCATTCTTCCTTCCAGGAAAATTAACTTGTGACAAGAGAGTACAAGGAGCCAAATGACTAGGAGATGTAGGTGTGGTGTGGCCCACGTAAGTCAACTAAAACTTTATCCATCCACTGAAACCCTTTCTAAGACAGAGACTAATTTTTTCTGCCCTGGAAACCCCAAACTCTTGTGGTTTTAACCTGCACACAAGGGCACAAAAGCATTTGGGCCCTTTGACTAGTGAAATGTCATAGAGTCCTTAGTTCAAGGTAGTCAGGTCAGCTTGCCCTCTGTGTCAGCTGTTCGTGAATGAAGGGAAACCACCAGCTGTTGCTGAAGGAATATGCAGTGATGATTCCTACTTGGAGACAAAAGGGTGTATGTAGATCCTCTTTCAAAGAACGTTCCTCATAAATAAATAAATGGTGGCCAGGCCTTCCCAAATATTGCAGCTAGGAGGTGGAAGAGAGCAGGGTTGGTGTCTCCGTTTATGTCAGTGAATGTTTATCCAAATGGACTGACTTTCTAGGGAAAATGCATGCAATATGAAACACCTGACATCTGCTGAGTTTCGGGTGCCTGCCAAATTCTGCCCTATCCCAGGTGTGCTTATTCCCTATGAAGTTTGTTGCTGCCAGCACAGTGACAGCATGCCGCAAGTGGAAGGGAAGACAGTGATGATCAGTCCCTCTGATAGCTGTTTTGGCTGAGTCAGACTGTGTTGCTGTGCACTCAGTCCCCTGCTTATCACAGGATGCAGCTGTGTGCTACTGGAACCAGCTCTAATTGTGCTTGTGGCTGTCTCCTGGAGGATTTTAATAAGCTCTGCAGAGTATGTAGGAATTAGACAGTGTCTCTTTAAGCAGTTTGTAAACCCCTGGGAGCATTGTTGATTTTTCTTGCAGAAGCCAGGAGAACCAACCTTCGTAGTGGTTCACACAGGTGGTAAAGCTTTGCTTGTTTGTATCAGCAGAGATTGTAATTTTGAATGGAACAGTGGCCATTTGACTTCTTCATATTCCTGACATTGTATAGAGAACAAATACACCATCCCCTGGTGAGGAGTCTAGTCTGAAGAGATCTGTCTGTACAGTTCCTCAGATACACTGCTGCTATTCAGCCGGTGGTCTTCCTTGATGCTGGCACTGATGGCACCTCCCGCTGCAGCCCTCTGGGGGCACAGCATAGAACTGACCTTTATCAAACGGAGCACCCCTTTAAGAACTGTTCTCAGATATTTTAATTAAAGTAAAAGAGCAAATTTTCGTGTCATAAAGGGCAGTTTTGTTTCTAAAAGCAAATAAAAGCAGCAAGTAGTAAAAATAACTAGATCTTTATTGCTGAGCATTTTAAGTAATAAATATTTATCAGCTTAATTCACTGGTATAAATATGAGCTCATCTGTGAATTTTCTTCACCAAGCCTCTTCCTCCATCGTGACATGGCATTTATGTTATCCATCTGTTTAGTCTTTTGTAATCTGATACTGATTACAGATTCTTCTTTTCTTTCCAGTGGTTACTTCTCTAGAAAAGCATTAGTGAAGAGAGCTAACACATTATCATTTAGAAATTTCCCATTAATGAATAGGAAAGGATTTCTTTGTCCTTGCTGAGAAAAAAGAAAGACAAACATATACAGTCCTTTATTGCATAGTTTCACTGAACAGAGCAGAAAACACTGTTGCTTTTACTGAGTGGGATTCTTGAAGTGAGCTAATTCCTTGGGAAAATAAAGATTAAAAATGGTTACTAGGTGGTAGCCTTCATCTCATTTCCCAAATACTTTGAAATGTGAGTCCTTGTCCTGGCTTCTGTTGACCATAGGCCTATCATGAGAACATTGGTTTTGAGAAGTGATTAGCAAATGATCTTCCTGAATGAGTGGGAAATAATTACATGATTGTGTTAGAGGGGGTTAAAATGAACAAAAACTACATTGTGAAACTGCAAAATAATGGGAGCCTAAAGCATGTGTAGGTTCAAGAGTTAGAGAGCTGTTTGGATAGACATTCCAAGTCAAGTGGTCCTTACTGATTGCCAGAAGGAAAGAGTGGTAGATAAACTAGGGGAAGACTCACTCCTTAGTTCCTCTGTTTGTTAGTGTGTCTCCATAAGTAATAGCTGCTGGCATCTGTGGGGAAAACTCTGGACCAACCAGACCCCTAGTCGAAGGTCCATCCCTAGCTGCTTTCCCAGTCTCAGTAAGGCTAGAACTGCCTGGTTTTGTACTTAGAGGTATCAAAAAAAGGCATCTGTTAAATGGGATCTTGGCAAACTATGAACAATGTTTTTTATAACATTATTAAACTTGGGAACAACTGCACACATCCAAATTGCACATACTGCTGCTTTTTTTGGCTATAACTTGAGTCCCATTGGGGCTGTTCGGAGTTCTCAAAGAGATGGCCTGGGAAATCCCACCAAGGATACAACACAAGTGAGCAAAGTAGCTCCAGCTGTGAGGGTGGGAGAAGGTACTGTGCATCCAGATGAGTTCTCTGTGGTTTCCCTGGTTTGGTAGAAACATACAGCTCCTTACTCACTTGTAGTGGAATAAATATTGGGTGCACATGCTCTTTGCCATTAGGAACATGCCCTTTGGAGCATTTAAAGAGCTCCTTTGTTTCATAAAATGTGTTTGGGGTTTGGTTGAGTGGAAAATGTATTCATTGCAGATTAGCTTTCATTCATAGCTTTTTTTTTTTAAGCTGTTCATGCATGGGAGCTGGACTTTGTGTATAAGCCCCATTCTGTGTGAGAGCTCCTTGAAAAAATTAAATGTGTGATTTCCCATATGTGTTGTGTGAATGCACTGAGTGATGAAAATCCTGGGGGAATTAAGCTCCTGTCAGGCATTATGAGAGTTTGGGAGTTGTATCCCAGGCAGACAAACATCATCTTCCTCCCTTACAGCTCTGCCTGGGCATTTTGGTTTTACCTTGGTCTCACATCCCAGGATACCCACAAGGAACCACAGATTTAGTTCATGTCATCCCTCTCATCACCTCTACTGATCTTCTCCCTTTTCCCATTGCACTGTATGAACACCTCATTATTGCTTACAATGTCGTATCCCTGGTGATGTGGCTGAATTTCCTGTGTGGCTGGACGCAAACTCATACAGTTAATGTTGCTTCAGACTGGGGCTGCACTGAAACCTGTACCTGCAGAAGGTAGAATACAAGCACATGAAGCTGATACATCAGCAAAGCCTTTTTTCCTGCTTTCCATGTTTTCCAGGTTTCTTCCTGTCATTTGCATTGAGCAAACCCCAGAATAAAAAACATGGCAATCAGTTATAGAAGGAAGTATTTTGATTCACACCCCATCATGGGATGCAGTGTTTGAAGAGTAGGGAAGAAGGCCCTGCAAAGGGAAAAGGAAGGCTCTTTACAGGAGCAGACTCAGTTCCCATCCCCTGGTGCTGAGCTGATGGATCACTCAGCTGCACGTGTGCTCTTCTCTGATGAATTGTTACGTTATAGGCCCTGTTCAGGAGAGCAGCAGTATTTAGGATTGGGCAAGGATGCCTTTAGGATGCATGTTTATTTGCTCATAAAACAGGATGGATAGAGGGACTGAAAAGTGAGGGAATGAGAATTGGGTCAGACAGAAGCTTCCAAAAAGCTTAGCTTATTTGGAGAGGAGAAGAGGCAGCCAGAATAACAAACCATAGGACAGTGAAATTGATTCCCCGTTCCTTCTTCATCATACCCTCCTCCGGGTAAACCTGTTTCGGTTGATAGTGAATATTTCATGCAGTGCTGAGCATTTTTCAAACTGTGGTGTCCTAGTTTTTCCACCTCCAGCCCCAAAGGAATGTTTTTACATCATGGAGCTTTATTTTTGGGAAGGGGAGGAGGGAGCGGAGGCTGCAGGCTTGCGAAGAGACGGCAACAAAGAGCGTTTCAGAGAACAGCTTGGCTCTGATGTCTCGGCTGAGAGTCTCACCTCTGCTCCTTTGCTCCCTCCAGAAAACTCAGTGGAAAGGGTCGGGTCCCACGGGACCAGAGTACAGTTCCAATCAGAATAAACTAACCCTAAAAATGGCATGCTGGGTCTTCTCTCAGCATACTGCCATTGTAGCTGCTTTGTTAGCTGACAGCGACAAGCTGTTGTCACTGTCAGCACTGCAGGTCCACAGAGCTACCAAAGAGAAGAGCCATGTCTGTTCTACCTTGTGCACCAGCACCCAGAGGACTGCCTCCCTCCTCAGTGCACGTTAACTATCTCTTCAGGAAAGGGCAGGTACCGAGTCTTGTCCCTCTTTGCTACTTCCTCACCCTCCCCTCCACTTAGAGACACCAGCTAAGAGTTTGCAGAAGTGACACTATGAGTCCAAAAGGCTCATAGGTCCTGATCCAGTGCTCCCCAGTGTCAGTCTCTTTTGAGTTCATTGCATTAGGCTTTAGGTTGGACACCTTGTCCTTTAATGGAAACCCTCAAATTCTGATGGGTACTAAAGAGGCAGAGTAGGGAGCAGTGTCATTCTGTCAGAATGTTTCCCTCTTTTGAAGTCAATCTTTTAAAAGCTTCCCTGTATGTTTTTATGAAGCTGGTGGAAGGTGCCTGCTTGAAAGTGAGACCTTCCTCACCGCAGTGCCTCCAGCTACCTCTGAAAGCACCGCAGAAGAATAAGCTGCCCCATTAGTCTGCCAAACAGCTCAAAGTCTTGTGTTATCCCCCATCCCAGAAAACCCCAAAGGAGGCTGATATTCCAGATCCTGCTGTCGATTTGTGTTTCAAAAGTGCATGTTCCCTATAAGATAGAACAGCTATGAAGCCTGGAAGAGTCCCAGAGCCTCAATATGCTTGCTTGTATTAGCCTCCTAAAAGCACACTTTACCTGACCAGCTGAATTAGCATCTACTGTAACTAAGATAGCAGCACAGCAATTCAGAGTCTGACTCACCCCTATTACAGACTGCAAAGCCCAGCACTTGTGTTGCATGACTCTCTAGATAGCCTGTTTTCTCCTACCTAGTCACACTTGCCCTCTATGCTCACTGCCCATTATTAGGGGGGACAAACTGGTAGAGCTTTTTCCCCAGACCACTGAGCTGCAGCTCTGGATCCTCTGCTCCCCTGAAGTTAGTCCACAATGTGAAGTGTTTGCTGCGTGGCTTGTTAGTCCACAGCAAGGTGTGTTCATGCACCCTGAAGGACATGGGACAGGAGCGAAGCATGAAACTGTTTAGTTAATGCTTTAGATTTGCAAGATTTTAGTCGGTGCAAAAATGCCTGAAGAAGGTGGTGGTACATCTTTCTTCCTTGGTTGCTCTTGTCCCCTTACAGGAAGGGAAGGGTGAAGGGAAGAGAGAGGAAAAATGGTTCTTTTGTGGTCTGGTGGAGGCAAGAGGAGAGCTGTGGAACATCTCCACAGTGTGCTCCACCTCCACTGCGTTACAAAACAGCAGTTCAGCGGGGGACACAGAAGCACTTAGGGAAACAGCAACTGAAACGAAGTGAACCTTTTGGGCTACTTACCACAGCATTTGCAGTCCCTGCTTCAAGGAGAAGCAATAATAAATAAAAAAGTATCTTGGAAAAAGAACTAGTATCCATCTAGAGGATCGAATGAAATAGAAAGTGACAAACAAACAAAATCACCAGCTCCTGTTTTAGAAACTGTTGTTAAAAATAAACCATCATTCACTGCTGCAGTCCTGCCAGTATACTGCCTATCTTTATGTTCCCTGTGCATGTTGTATAGTTTAACAGCTCTCTCTGTTGTCATGACAAAGATACCCTGCTTTTCAGCACGAAGCTTGCTCTGTTATTTCTAGTCCACCTGTAATACTGTCTGCCCCCACTACCAGCTTACAAGGCACTGTATTTTCCTGTGCTTGGAGGGCGTGCAGTGCCTGTGCTTGCTTCTGACTTACATGAGGACAGTTGCTGACTCCATATTCCTTGCATGGAGCCAGGGCAGCAGAGAAGGGCACCAGCCCCAGCCATAATCAGGTGCTCAGCCATGGCAGCATGCTTTGAACTTGCATTTTGCTCCGTATGATATATTGCAGACTTCATCCCCCACTGCTTCGTTCTGTGCAGTCTGTAAGTTGAATTAGTGGTGACATTCGAAATGTCATTTTTTGTTTGTCAGAGGGTGTATCTTAGCACATATCAAACACTGTCGCTGTGTTTAAAAACAGTGAGGGACCATCTCTGACCTGAAGCATTTAGATTTAAACAGGCAGTGCATGTGAAAAGGTAGGAAAATGTGGGTAAAGTCAAATATCTTAGTGTCTCCATTCTGTAAAAACTGAACTATGGCACAGATAGATTATTAACCCATCCTGTACAAAAGCTATTAAGAAAATCAGAAAGCGAAGCTAGAATTTCTGAATCAAGAATCATCACCTCAGCCTCACAGCCTGCCCTGTCAGAGCAAGCCAGTATTGGTGATGCCTTTTGCCAGAGTCTTTCCAGAATAAGTTATGAGATCCTGAGACGGCTTTACAGCTTCCTTTGGATATCATTTTGGATAATCCTTCCAACTTTAACCCCACCCCATGAAACTTCCAGAGTTTAAGTGGTTATACTTTTGTTTGGAGATGTGTCACAGGTGGGTTTAGATGCGTACATAATTTAAATTCAAGTTAGGAACTATGTATATTTGTGCATTAGAAGGTACCGCACATTTTCTTTCATTTTAGTATTTTCTCTATTTCAGATGTGTATTTATGCCAAACAGTATAGATGTGTCCAGTATTTGGAGTGCTTCTCTTGAGGAATATGTAGAAAACATTTGCTGTAATGAGACTCACTACTCCCACCTTCAGTGGAACCCAGCAGCAGCCTCTCAGCACCTCCAAAATTTAGGGCATAGGCAAAGACTTTCAGAAGGTCTCAGCTTCGGTCCTTAGACCAGATTTTCATTAGACCCAGTTGACTATAATGTCTGAACAACTTGGAAATCTAATTTTTGTATTGTTCCTCATTGGAAAGGGGATTCTTCCTAATACCTTAAATGTGGGTAATTCAGCACTGAAAATCTGTCACCAGAGTGCTTCAGTGCAGAGCACCCAAAATCATTGGACCTTTTGAAACCATGGGAATTACCTGCTGCTGCCACCTACAGGAGAGGTACCAGAGGGGAAATATCCTTCCTTAATCTTTTCTCTGATGGGGGAAGTTGTCGGTATCTGGTAAAGCTTCCACTGAGAGCAGCTGGATTCCCAGAGGGAAGCAAATACTAACTGTAAGAAGTATTACAGAAAGCTTTTCAGTGTTTCTCAGTGGTGATTTTTTAAAAAATTATACTGGTTGCATTTTGGGGGGAAAAAAGCTCATTTAAGAAGAGACTGAAAGATCCTTAATTCTAATGTAAGGAAATCCCTGTGCTCCAGTTTGAAGAATATTTTTCTTGGGAATGAAAAGGGTGCTATCAGGTATCAAAGACCTGATCTAAGTTACGTTAGGACGGAGGTCACTTGACTGACAGCAGTCTCCAGTGAGGAAGATGTGCCAGTGAGGTGTTCGGTGCTGATGCTTTCTAATACAGCCTACTCACATGCCCCCCAGGGCCTGGGGCTGCTGTCTGTGTGATGGTGACACTGTTCTGAAGTGATTGCGTGTTCCAGGGTCCTGAAGATAATTTACTTGAAAAGGACAAAGGAACGAAATACAAAAAGGATGACTATCATTCTCGAATAGACCACCTTGCACCTGGCCACTCCTAGAGGTGTTTTGGGTTGTTTGGGGATAGGCAGGAGGGAAGGGTGTCACTGAAGGCAAAGAAGTGGATGCAGGTGAAAGACACCATCAAAGAAACATTAAATCCTCTCTCACTGGGTTGTAATGGAGCAGTTGTACCAGCCAAGTCCTGTGTGAAGGTAGGAGTGCCCCAAGGGCATGAAAGCTGCTCTAGGAGTCTCTGGGAAAGCAGTTTGTTTTCTTCGTTTCTCTCTGGATTCCTACTGTTTGTCCTGTAGGACAAAATACCCACACTGTAAGGGTCATCTGTGACAGTGAAGGGGTTGTTGTTTGTTGTTTGTGCTCAGCCAGTGCTGCACAGACAGTAGAAGTTCTGACATCACTGCACCTGCTTTGCACCAGCACATGAGGTCATGTGCAGCTCCCTCATTTTTCTGTTGATTAGTTGAAAAATGGGATTGCACCGTACATTTTGGGAATGTTTGGCAGTCCTGTTCTAGTTGCTGACTGATCTCTGGTTTGGAAAAGCTATTACTCTAAGAGGACTTTCCTTTAGGTATTACATAGTGCATTTTGCCAAGCAGTTACATCTGTCAGTAGCTTGAAGGGCACAGCCTGCTTTCTCAAGTCTCTCTGCTGCATTAAAGGAAGTAGAGATAAAGTCACCTGCCTCTAAGGGTAAGAGAGAGGAGCCTCACAAATGCTCTGACTTTTGATTTACTGTGGTTTTGTACTCCAGGGACTGAAGGAGAATAGTGGTGGTGCTTCACCTGACAGTTGGCACTTCCATGTGTCCCTGGCATACCTGGGTGGGAAACTTGCACCATAGTCCTTAGTCCAACTGCAAGAGTTACAGTGGCCTTTTGCATAGAAGGTTACTTCCACGAATACATTTTAGTCCCCTGACTCTGCTAGAACATCAGTGTAACCAAGAGCCAGTTGCAACCACTGAGAGGACTGCAGTACAATCCCTTTTCCTGTTTTTAAGGTCGGAACCTATATTCCTCTGTCACAGCACACACACACACACACACGCACAAAAAAAAAAAAAAAAAAAGAAAGGAAAAGGATGTTTCCCTTTAAAAGCAGTTGGGGAAGGGAGAACAACATTGCGTAGCAAGGAGACAACATCCTCAGTCTTTAGGTGTCTGGCAGCTGTGGCAGAAGCAGTCACATCCCGAATGATTAATGAGCAGGCAGGCTGGATGTGAGGAGCAGAACACAAGCCCCGTTGCAGAGCTGGCTGTGGGGATCCCCCAGGGAGAGGCGGGCTGCTCCGTAAGGCACAGAGAGGACTGGGGGCGGCTCACAGAGAGCTGACTGCACGGAAGGCAGCCGCTCTTAATGGTGCTGATGTCTTAATCGTTGGTGGCTTCGACAAGACTTATCTCACACCCCCATACTGCTCCAGTGAACAAAGGACTTGAGAAACATAGCTTGACCTCTTGGCATTAGGTGGGTTTGGGGCTGGAGAAAGAAACTCTATTTAAAGAGGTGTCATAAGGGGAAGAGAAAAAGGAGAGAAGGAAATACTCCAGCCTTGATTAAAAATAAAATACAAATCCTGTTTTGACCCCTTGCCAGATTCATTTTGCTGGTTTGGGATCACTCCTATAAAATGTAGGTGGTATTCAACCAAAATGAGGGTATTTCTAGAAGGGCACCCTGGTTTTCTGTAGCAGAATAGCAGTATATATATACCCTCCTAAGCTGCACAATAAAGTGTTTGGCAGCACTTGAGGTGTAAAGTGATTGTTCAAGTATGTAGTTTATACATCTGCTGCATCCATGGTGCACTGTGGAAGGGAAAGTTTGCACAGGATTTGGAGACAACCAGAAGGCCAAGAAAAGCAGCATGCAGTGGGAGCAACAGAACCAAAATTCATATAATAGAAGTCATTCTGCCAATAGGACTTCTGGTAAAGTACACACTCACCCATGAAGGCAATCCCCTAAGGTTGTCTGAAAATCCTTTTGGTTGAATAAACAGTTTGAGGGAGAAAATATTAGGCTGGGCAGGCTGCTTCTGGCCTACATTTGAGAATCAAACTCATTCATTCATGTAAACCCTCTGTAGATTCTTGCAGTCCTGTTTCACCTCTGAGGTTCTGGGTAACATCAGACACTTCTTCCAGAAAAAGGAAACTTGCTGCAAACTGGATGTTCAAGTGAATCCTCAGGTCTATACGAAGCCACCATTGGAGTGATCCCACTAAAGAGCTGAATGGAGGTGCTGACTTCCATCTGCAGTCCTGGAGAATATGTACACTTGTCAGGGAAGAGGATGAGGAACGGCCATTACAGGTCAGGGAAAGGACAGGACTATGCACTACACATTTTCTTTCTGTCTTCAGGAGTGTTGTCTTATTTGAAAATGTTCAGACCACTTTTAAGGAAGGATGGTTTGATTTTTTTCTCTCTTGCTTATTTCCTGTTTCAGATGTAAAGAACTGCTTCATATTTCCTTAGTAAGAGTGTATCAGAGCTGTACGCTTCTATATATTTTCCCTAAGTGAAGCTTCTGCTTGTTTGTTTGAAGGTAGAACTGACAAACTCAGGCCTTCAGTAGGTAGGCAGCAACCTCCTCTCCTGTGAGCCTTATGTGACTGATCATTTGTGGATCATGAGCAGGATGAGGGATCAGAGAGACACAACAGTGCTTCAGGGATCTTGGCATGCCTGGAGAGTGCTAAATTATACCCTATGGAGACATCTCAGGTTTCTCAAACAAGTCACTGTTCCTACAGAAGAAAGAGAGATGACAGTAAATGAAGACATGTCCAAAGGAATCTTATCAAAAAAGTAGCTTTGCAAAATGCGTGTTTAATGGGTCAGAAGTAAAGACTATCCCCACTTCCTGGTTGGCCACCAAAAGCGTTCACATTGGGTACCATTTCAAATGAAATGTGTTACTCTCCTATAGATTTGCCAGAAGTTACAAGATGATTTTTTTTTCTCACTTTCTTTCATCACTTCTCTTTCTTTTACTGCTTGCAGGTAGACCCTAAACTGTACAGTAGTGCTGTAGACTAAAGCATGCACTTCAAACCCTTTGCTGAAATGGAAGTAAAACATTTTCTACAAGTTCCAAGTCCCCAGCCACCCTGAAGGGAAAATAAAAAATGTTTGGAAAATTGCCAAGAAAATAATTTCTGCCTTAGTAAAAAAAGAAGAAAAGGTTAACAGTTTGGAAATGTTAGCAAGCATAAGAATGCAAAACCAAAAGAGGAATAGTCAGAAAAAAACTCTCACAGTCTCTAGAATTTGACAGAATGTGGTTGTTCTTGTGTGACTTCTGTGATAGCATAAGGAATACACTCTAAAATAAAGAACAGGTTCCCAGTTTGGATGTGTAACATTGCCCTACTCTAAATACAGGAACATGTGGGCAGCAGGATGATACCAAATGACATGACAAAACTCTAGATAACCCTCAAGTTGTCCACTTGGGATGGAGTAAGACTGTTACCAAAGAAGGGAAAGTTGCCTCAGCTCTGTTTAATGGCTGTGTTGATCTCTGCAGAGAAGAGAGATAACCTCCTAAAATACCACAACTCCATATCAACTGCTGTCACAGCCTTTCTCTCTGAATGCCACCCAGCAATAACTTTGGGGCTCTCAGTGACAAAAGGGACTTGTCAATGTTATTTGTCTGTGTTCCAGACAAAATGTGAGACAGGATTGACGCAAACTTCTGATGAGCTTTCCTAAGTACCCTGCCAGGATGCTTTGCAGAAGTCTTTAGTTCACCACAGTTCCTTGGACCTGCTAAAACATGTCCAGCAGAGAGCAGCAAAAAGAAAGTGCTGCCCTGCTGTCCCATGGTGTCTAGCAACAAAGCATAGAAGGCAACTACCATACATGAAGTGCACATTTCCTTCTTGGAGGAGGAACTGTGCATATGGATTATTACCATTTTGGTGCAGGAATGAGCTTAAGAGTAGGAGGCAGGATGCAAATGAAACTTCTGACCCCACACAAATCCCTATTATACAGCAGTAGGACGCACTCTGCACACCCCACCATCATATACGTATTAATGTAAAGATCAGCTATCCCTAAATATCTTGAGGTTTTACATCCAAAGTCACTGAGTTCTATATGGGGCAAGGAGAGCATCTCTGTGCTACTTTCCTCCCAAATATGTTTGCATCAGCCAGGATTCAACATGTGAGCCTCACAGTACAGGCACTGTTTCCTCATATCTGAGACTACTGCTGTGTTTCCTCAGCATGGCATCCGTCTCAGCAAGATTTTGGTTGGGTTTTTATCTGTCCTGTATTTGTGTAGAAGGCACTATAAGCTTTTCATGGAGGGAAAGGCTTTCTCCATTGGAAAGAAGGGAGCTAATTATGTCTTCTGTAGAGAGATGTAATTGGTTTTCCTTTCTGTAGAGAGGATGACATGAACAGCATCCCTTGCCTTTTCATTCCAAAACTCTGTTGTGACCATATTGCTGAGTCTTGGAAAACTCCGTGATTCACAGGTTGTTTTTCACATGTTCCAAACATCTGGGAACAAAGTTCAGCTGAGTGATGAATGTGATCTCTGGCAGAAAATGCTGAAAAGTTGGGGTGGGGGGTGGGTAGATCTAGCCCAGCTGTCCATTTCAAATATTGCTGGTTTCAAATTTAGCCTGCCATCTTCTCAACAGATTGTTTATGAGCACTTTTAAATCTGCACATGTAAGTGTTATTATAAGTATTTGGCAAGTGCAAGGGAGTTTGAATTAGATTGTGAAAACAGAATGCCTGTATATGTGCCAAAGCATCCCAAGGTGTACAGGCCCAAGGTGGTATGATTTAAGTGAACCCAAATTTTCAAGTGCTCTACCACTTTCAGGAATAACTGGAGTAAGTGTGTCCAGCTAAGTCCATTGTCTTCAGAGAATTAGCCTAATTTGCTTATCATTGAAACTTCCCTGTTGCTTCCTCTATGTAATTTTTGAGTCATTACCACTTTCTTCAGCATTGTGTTTTCACCTTATTTTACCAAGGTGTCGCATCCTGTCTTTGCTCTTCATCAGAAACCAAATAGCTGTGAACTCTGTATTAGATGTGAGGCATAGGACAGATACAAAGGAATGGGAAGAGACTCAAACAATGGCACTTAAGAGGACTCTTCTAAAGATGCACGACCCACAACAACATCTTCAGAAATAATAAAAATGCCACCTTCCTCAAATTTAAAATGCCTTAATTTCTTTGCTCTTCCTGATCTCTGTGCGATAATACTGTGTTGGTGGGTGCATCTGCACTGCAGTATGCCACTTGTCATAAAAATATAGGTTGTTTTGCAGTGACACAGGTAATTCAAGAAGAAGATTTCTATACTGCAGAAGTGATTGCCACTGTGTGGAAAAGATGATGTGTTTTAGGGTAGGGAATGCATTTGGCTACGGTTTCGTATGGTGAAGCTGAAGAATTCATCATTAGAACTCATAAAGGCTCGGAAATAAATAGTGCAGGATCTGAGAAGTAATGTTTGAGGCGTGGATTCATAAATAGCAAGACAGGCCTTGTATTACAGGCCCCATCTCTAGAGACCTAGAACTCAAAGATGGAATTTACTGATCATTACTGGCTATCTTTGGTTTCAATTAGTAGTAAGAGTCCCATGGACTTTGAGATAAAGAGATAGGCCAATGCCAAGTACTTCTGAAAGTCTGACCAGACTGAATAATGTATTGAGAAACATAACGAAGATGTGGAAAATGATTGTATTTGGCTCCAGAGCATATGCTGGATATGGCCAGAGATGTCCAAGTCCTCATTTTCTAAGTAGGTTTCAGCAGTGTAGAGAAGGAATGACTTAGCTTATCCCCATCACCTGTTTTGAGATGCTCGAGAACCTGTCTTTACAATGTTGTGTATAAACTTTGCTTGCCAAGAGATTTCTTGATCCTGATATTGATGTCGATAGTCTGCAAGATGTCATCAGCACCTCCAGCAATAAAGGACTGGTGTGTGATGGGAAGGATATGAGAAGAGCAGAGATAAAATAACTGAGGAACAAAATGTTCCTTCGTTGCTGTCTTTGATCTCTTAACTCCCAGCTGTGAGAGATCCTGGATGCTGATGGCAGCAATCGACTAATTTTCTGCAGCTTCTGTTGCTTGTACAAAACAGAAAAAGATGTTGTCTTCGCTGAGGGGAGTACAAGTCTTGCTATAATATCTTCTGTTGCAGGCTGAACCTGAGGAGAGGCAGGGAATGAATACAGGCAGCCTCAAGGCTGAGGAAAAATAGGCAATTTTATTTCCCCATCTCCTCTCTCTTGCTACCTCTTGCTTTGTACTACAATTCCTACCTTATTACCCATTCTTTTGCATATTAGACTGCAGTGAAAAGCTCCCAGACAGTGTTGCTATCTTTGCTGTATCCCTGATGCGATGGAAGAAGTGACAGGCACCACAGACAAAGCTGTTATGTCAGCGTTAGCATGATCTTCAAAGCTTGTGCCATTTGTCCAAACTGAGGTGCAGTAGGCGAAAGGAGGGAAAGGTTTTACAATAGCTGTTTAACTGTCCACCAATAGTTTACTCCTCACCTGGGACTGAGACTGAGCCCACAAAGATAATTTTGTTGTGTGAGTCACCAGAGAGCTGAGAGAACAGGCTTGGAGCCCATCTGCTGTTGGCTACATCCAAACAGGTAGCCAAGGGATGAAGATGTTTGAGTGGTTACTGCTGATTTCCCATGCTGCTCAGCCCTGTCTTGCAAGGTACAAAAAGACATGCTTGTGGTTGAGATGGATCTGCATTAAAAACTTACAATCCCACATATAGATCAATGGGCAGGGATGTTTGGAATGGAAGCGCTGGTTCATGTCATTACAGAGGTACACCAGATATGGTCATGTTGTTGTAGAGACACACTGTGGGCAGAAGCACCTATTTTATGGACAAAGGAGACTAATTTCAGCATCACAGATAAGAATAAGTAGTTCTTGGGATCAGTGTCCCTAAGATGGGAAGTAGAAGTGCTGATGTAGAGCTGGTGCACGTCAGGCAGGAGCTGCTGTTCATGCTGCAGGGTGACAGAAAGTGTTGCTGACCTGCTGTGGTAGAAGAACTGGGAAGGGTTGGTTGGGCACTGGCTTTACAGTTTGGCAGAAAGTCAGCTGTTGATTCCTCTGCCTGCAGCTACCAGGCCTCCCCTCAACGCTCCTTCTTTACTGCAAAGCAAAGTGCAAACATGAACTTTGTAAATCTGTGTTGCCCTTGGCCTTTTCACAGATGAGCTCCATGCTGCTGTTTGTCTGGGACCGTGTACCTCTGAGAGGTGCAATTGTGATTCAGCAGCATATTTTGGAAACCAAGGGGTGGGCTGTGGGTTGATTCAGTCTCTGTTTCTGCCACTGCCAGCTGTGAGGGACTATTGGTCTGGAGAATCCCTTCTAGATATAAACTGTTAGTATCTCACTGAGTTTATTAACTCAACTGAAAAGAGATCCTAATTGACAAATATATACAAATATCCCTCTAAAGAGTCAAGGGACACCCAAAAGGGAATGACAGGAGAATATAGTAGAATAGCAAAAATCATATTATCTGTTTTCCTCTCTTTGAAATTAATGATGTTGTTAGGCTTGTGATGGAGGAGGGCAGGGCAGAGGTGGAGTCTGGCATTTTGCCTCCAATCTCAGAATAGCTGAGCTCCAGCTACTCTGCCCTCTCCTGGAGCATTTGTTACCTGCCTTATTTCTTAGGGAACCAGAGATGGCCACTAAGGAATGATGTAGAGAAAGAAATAGTAGCAATGCCATTGATTGCTTCTGGCAGAGTATTAGAGAAAGTGTAAAGGACATTTGTGTAAGACAATGCCAAAGAGCTAAATAAGGCCAGTGTGACTAATGGAGAAAAAGAGGAAGAGGGAGAAAGAGGCAGGCTGAAACACATAGGAAATGGTGGAGAGTTTATCCTTTGAAGCTTTTCCAAAACTGTGCTTTTAAATTTCTCTTCCTATTGATGGTGGACTCCCTTAAGGATCCAGTCCCTGGTACTGTTAGCATCACTTCACTGTCTCAGTCCCATTCCTAGATGCTCCTGAGAGTCCCTCTGCCTTATCGTATCCTCAACCGATGTTCTCAGAAGCTCCCCACTATATTTTTGGCAGAACATTATGCTGTGCTGTGCTATACTGCCTCCTTTGTGCTTGCCCATATTCCCTTAATGGGATTCAGCATCTCCTGCATTCTTCACACACAGTTTGTCTCCAACATTCCAGCGTTGTGTTTGGTATTGCCCATATTAAATCTCTGACGTCTCAAATAATACAAGAAGCTCTGCACCTGTGTTACTTGAAGCTGAACTCTCTGTACCCCTTAATTCTGCAGCTTATTTCTCCTCTGTGCGTAGTGACTGTTTTTCTGTAGCTTAGCATTTAGCAGTCCACAAAACGCATTAAATGTTCAGGACTGTACCTTCTATCTCCAGAAGAAGTAACTTCTACTGGGGCAAAATTAATTAGGAATTGCACTCCTTTCCTGCACTCCTGCACAGGGAGTTTTTTAACATATATATCCCTGAAACAAGGCCCCCAAAAGTTTGTGGGTCCTTCGGGGAGGAAAAGTTGCAGACGAGTACTGCCTACAGCTTTGCTTGGGGGGACTAGACTTAAAGTTCTAAATCTGGAGTGAGCACTGTAGGTCTCACATAGCATGGAAGGCTAATCACATGAGAGGGACTGAGTGTGCTGCTTTGGAGCAGTAGATACCAATGTTCACAGAGGCTTAGCTGTGGCTGCTGATTGAGGGGGGTGGGTTTCTCATAAACACCAGGTTGGGTGCATGTAAGTTACTTTTTTCCAAAATAAAAGAAAAGAAATTAAATGAAAAGAAGAGAGAGAAAAGAAAAGAAAAGGGAAAAGAGAAGAAAAAACTGTGCACACATTCTACTTCGAGTCATAGAAAGCACAGCGTGCATTAACATTAAAAAGCAGGATAAGGAGGAAAAAAGAAAGGCAGGTCAAAGATCACGTTATTTCTCCTGAAGAACTGTTGGTGGCTGTTGGTTTGTGTCCTGTGTCCTGCACTACTGAGTGATGGCAGCCAGGATGTGGCACTCACTGAAGGTGACAGGAGGCACAGGGAGGCTATTTGCCTTCCAGTGTAAGGGGCCAATTCTGCTGACTGCTGGCAGAGACTTGCATGTCAGTCACTCGTTAGCTGTGTACCATCGGGCAGCAGATAATCTCAAGTGCTGAATGAATAAATCCACTCCTTGTCAGCTCCCATCAGTGTCTCTTGCATGAAGCCCTGATGCTTCTTAAAGAAGCATACGCTGCGGATAAGTCAAAGTGCCATATTTACTTGGTAGCTGATGGCAGAGCCCTGAGGAGCACTGCGGGTGGTAGCTACAGACTTAAACCGTGACATTCCTGGGTAGGATTTCCCATGCTTATATAACCTGTAGAATCCAAACTCTGTCACTTCAAGACCTTGGAATCTGTATGCCAGGCCAAGCCAGGCCAAGAATCCTGTTGTGGAGGCACGTTGGCACCAACAAAAAGGATTTCCAAGGAAATTATCACAGTATTCGTCCAGCCAACTTCATACTATCAGACTTTATGCTAAATTTTGAAATCCAGTGGAGCTTTAGAGTTGCAGTTTTGAAGGGACTATGGAAAAATGCTGAAAGGCCTATGGAAAAAGACAAGTAGAAACTGACATCTGTTAAAATAGTAGTTTGTGGAAAATAAATTTGCTTCCTAAAGCTTCATGGTATAGAAGTCTGCACATGCAAATTTTAAAATCAAATATGCATCTCACTTGCTTCTGACACAGACCTATTTTCATTTTCGTTTATGGGGAAATAAACATGCAAACAAAAATTGTGGTAGAATGAGCCCATAACAGAACTCTCAGTAAAATGGGGAATTGCTCAGCTTTCCAGTAATTTTGTCTGTTTGTTGTAAGTATTTTGTACAGCATTGTCTAGCTGTCTGATTCTATGGAGATTTAAGTCTAGTTTCCCCCCCCCATTTATCCAGTTTTTGTAGAATCTTCTTGTAATTACTAGTACTTCACAGAAAACCTGTATACATGTTAAAACATTTAATTAGTCAAAATTGTGTAAAAGATTTCTTCCCAATACCACTTAATGATCATTAGAAGGTCTGATTCAAAGCCCACTTAAGTTAATTGATGTCCTTTGTTGACTTCAATACATTTAGAATTTGGCTCAGTATATTCAGAAATGTGAGGTTAATGGCTACAATAGCAGCAAGAAATACTCTCTATAGATGCAAAACTTCCATGACTCTCCATTTGCTTCCATAATGGCCTGCTGAAGAAGTTTTGGATAAATGTAATGAAAGGTCATTTTAAGTAAAAAGTCAGCCAAATTCAGAGCTGCAGAGGAAGATACTTTAATGTTTAATAATTTAAAACCTGATGTGTTTTCCACTTCTACTCTATTTATGCTTCCATTGAAATTAAGGATGCAATTGATACAATGTGGTATTGCTTAGATTTGGTAATGGCTTAGTCTGTTTGGAAGAATGATAACCCCAATGGCCCTGCAGGACATACAGGCCCTACGGCTTCTTGTTATATAAAGCCATTTCAACTTTAATGCTGTTCTCTTCTGATTTCAGAAATAGCCTATTTATTCTGTGATTATGGGCAAGAGTAAACAGATTCCCTAGATGGTCTTCACCAAAGCCAGGCGTTTTTCACCATTTTTAACTTTCAGTCCCACATACCATGAAAGTATAAGTACCAAATTAATAAAATCCTAGGTCTTTTGCTGTGATATTTCTGTTATGGCAGGAACACAGAACTTTCGAAGAACCTAATATTAGTTTATTCCTATGTGATACCTTTGGGTTTGCCTCTTAAACTCAGGGAAGTATCAGGGTAATTTGCTTTCTGTGTTCTCATCATGGAAATGCAAATTACTGCACAGCAGGCCAGATGTTGAAGAAAGTAGGTGCTTTGGTACAAGGTTTCCAACCTGAGTTCTAGCCTGAGGAGTTAGTTGAGCAGACAAATCTCTGCATCCTTTGAAGTTCGTACTGAGTCTAGATAATTCTGAATTCAGAAAAAGTTCATGTCCTGGATGAGTTTCTAGTAACTGAGGGACAGCATTCTGAAAAATGATTTATTAGTTACTTCAAAACAAAGTAGGGTCAACATTAGAGAGAGCTTGATATTCATAGGAAAACCTACCACTCCTACCATCCCTCCACCATTTTGCTCTGTGAGTAGGAAAAACAGCACACACATTTGCAGCCTGCAGGGCTTTACTGCCCCTTGACACTTTTGCAGCTCCAGACTTGCTTCTCAGTGTTTTGAGCAATATGGGAGCTACTGGAGTCAGTGGAGAACAAGAGGGCTTTCTGGTGTGCTGCTGGTGAACTTCAGAGCTTCCGAGGAGAAATGTCATCTGCTGTCCCCCAACTTTTTGCCTGTAGGTGTTCTTTGAGAAAAAGCTAGTAATGCTTGTTGCATAGTGCTTGCACAGGTTTGGTAGATAAAATACAGCCTAGTAATATGAGGCAGCTGTGAACCTCGTTTTTCAAGCAGCACGTGGGTCATGAGTGACTCAATTGTTATTGAGCAAATGAATGCAAGAAAAAAGGAAACTTTCTTCACTGAGACAAGCTGTCAGCCTCCCTTGACCTGCCCTCCTTGTCTTCTGAGTTAGCACCCTGTGTGCCTTTGAGTCGAAAGGCAAGACAGCAGAGTGCTTGTTGCCAGTGAAAACTGTGCCAACGAGATGGGCTTAAACCAGAGAGATGTGATTTCCTCTGAGTGAGAATAAGAGTGAAGTAGAGATGGAGGAAAGGGATGCAAAATATTGCATGTATCCCTCTAAGGGTCGCATTGCCCGCGTGTTGCACTTTGTCATTAGCTGAATCACTGGAGCATCCTGTCAAATCAGCCTCCTGCCTAGATTTTTAAAACTTCTAATTGGCACCTGCATGGTACCCACACGGCTACATGTTACCAATGCAACTCCATTTGCCCTGCACAGCCTTTCACAGCTGTTTCCCCCAGTTTCAAGATGCAGTCAGTAACCTACTATGGCATAAGGTAACCCTGGCTTTGGTTGGGACCCTGTGATGTGACCTGGCTTTTGTGCGACAGGAAAGCTTCACTTTATTCCTTTCGCTTTTATCCATTAAGGAAATGTTTCTCCATGTTTCCTGTTTATCACAAACTCTGAGCCTCTCTAGACAGGCTATTCTGAGCTTGTTCTGCTTTCTGATAATTGCATGTACATTAAAGCAAACACCCCTGCAGGGTTTCTCCACTCCCCTGTCCTTGCCAGCTCGGAGCTGGACAGCGTTCCGTGGCTTGCAAGCACAGGGCTGCGCAAAAAAGGCATGCCAGGGGCTGGCAAAGCTCTGGGGAAGAAGGCAAAGCTGCTATTTCTGGCGTCTCTTATTTTGCCAGTGAGTTTAGATACCTGTCCTTTCCTAATGACATGATGGCTGCTAGATCCTCCTGAGCCATGCATCGGTGACATCACTATTGAGATCTACAGTCCATGTCCAGCCATATCAATTTCTGGCTTCTCTGTGGGGATATGAAAAATGAACAAGATCCGGGAGAGTCACCCATCAGTAGTGACTTGCAGTAGTAATTTTGAGAAGGTGGTTTGTTGCATATTTCTGTGAACTGTTGTTTTTCTTTCAAAGGGAAAAGAGACAGAACACTGCTATAAGATTTTTGAGGATGATCTTTACCAGATTGCTGTTTAGAGAGCTGGGAATCTCTAGATCTTAAAGTAATTACAAGCGTTACTATCTTGTGCCTCTACCTGGGGTAAAGTCCTGGACTACAAGAAGTACAGTAATGACACTTTTCCTTCATAAATGCCCTTCCTTCCACTGAAGGATTATACAAAGTCTTACTTGAGATGAGTAGATTAGTTTTGTCCTTGGTTTACAGATAGAAGAGGTAGCAGACTGAGGAAAGCTGACTGCTGCCTGCGCCAGAGTGATGCAACACACCACTGAACTGAATACACTGCAGTGAAATGCTGCCAGGCACATCAAGATAGATACTTCCTACCTCCCTGAGGTTGAAATCAAGACCTCCAAAACTGTATTTCCTCTCAGGATTTAGTTCCCAAGAAGTGAAAAATATGCACAGACCTTTTCACACTCGCACACTTAAAATGATGAAAGTAAAGAAACTCAGGTTATTTCTTTTTTAATTGGTTTCTAGAGTGAATCTGTAGGTAGTAAGTAGATATTCCCTTTCTACTCTGATTGTCTGTTATTGAACATAGGCCATGCAGTGCTGTAGCTGAATCCCCTCGTCCAAGTGGTAGTCATAAGTCACTGCCTGTTCTCATGCTTTAGGACAGTAACCAAGCAAGGACCCTGACTGGATGCTGCCATCCATCACTCACTTGGTGTGAACTTATGTTGCCAGTGAACCAACCAAGAAGTTTTTCAGAAGTGAGTCACCAATGCAGTTAGACAGCCCATCGAATGGAATTTTATCTTACCTAGGCAGGATATCCTCCAGGAGGGAGAACATGGTTGGATGATCCTTTTCATAGCTAATGCAATGGTCACATTCCCCATGAAATACCTGGTCTTCCCCATCCAAAGGGAATTTTGTTGGAGTTCCAGTTTCTGAGCAGCTGCAGTACATGTTGCTAATGGTAAACCTCAGTACTTTTGGAAGAATATTATGGGAGTGGGTGCTCCTTCTGTTTTGTTTTTCCTCATTTTTGAAGCAAATCCAACTTTTATCAGTTATAATGTTGAACAAGCCCCGTGCAAATAACAGTGCATTATCTTGTAAGAGAGAAGACTAACAGGTCTTTTTGAAGAGGAGACAAAAATGGAATAAACTAGCTACTCCCTGGGTTTCTGTTGGAATAGCTGTACAGTTGAAATCTACCCGACTTTTGTTTCCTGTTTTTATAAGTGGCTTTCATCAAAGTGCTGGTCATGAGTAAGTTAACGCCTACAGAGCTGTCACTGTCAAGTACTGTGTATCACTGAATTCATAGCAGTTCTGGCAGTGCTGAACTGTGTGCGTACGTGTTTAAATGCATTCCCCACTTCTCTGAAGGAGTTATTTCCAGAGATCCCAAGTGTGGAAGTGGATCTCTCAGATGACTTTTGACTCTGCAGAGGGGGGATAAGTATCTTTGAAAGACTTAGATTGGCACATGTACAAATAGCCTTTCCTCCATCCTGATACGTGAGGAAGGCTAAGGATGATGTAGTGCAAGAGTTGCTTCTGCTGGTTTTATGTGGTGCTGTAGAGGAAGAGAGATCTGGGGTGATAACCAGCATGCTGGGAAATCCTCCTCCTCTGCACAGTGCTGAAAACTACCACTTTTCTAATTTCCTGCAGAGTATCTTACTGACATTCAGGTAAAGTCTTTGTTCAGGCTTATAGCAGAGGATGTTCTCTCAGGAAGTTAAAGGACATCGAGAACTAAAGGTGTACTGGGGCAAGTTCCTAATTACTCGTCTGATCCCTGCAAGGAAGATAGTAAGGAATGGTTTTGTAGTTTGCTTGTGTTTTGTTTGTTAATATAGCAGCTCCAGGGCAATCTGTTATTTGAAGGACTGGAAAAAACCCTACCTAGTTATCTTTGTTTGCTTCTTTAGGTCTTATCCCTGCCTTTGTGGATTCCTAGAAATTTGTTGTGCTCGACTGTGTTGTTGCAGAGTTTATTTCACTTATCTGAGGTCTCTGCAGTGCTACATTAACTCCCTTCAACTCAGCCTAGGTCAAATCAGAGTGGTTACAGTGGTTTCGAGCAGCAGAGCAATTTTACCAGGAGCTTCGGAATTGCACTGACTCCATCTCTAAAGAATACCTTTAGCAGTCACAATAGGAATTTTGGGTGAGAACAAGGCTTGCACTAATTACAAGGACTTAGTCACAACTTGTTAACTCTGTGTTGAAGACATGCTCTTAGAAGTAGCCATACTTGGACAGACTGGGAATTAAGAGAAAGTACAGTCTTACGCTTAAGGCTCTGAACACTGGCATCTCCAGTAATCTGGCTTAATTTCTTGTTGTGCCTTGTACTTCTTATGTCACTTCTTATATTTCTTTCCCTTTCTGTGTCTCAGTTCTGCAGCTATAAATTCACATTCCTGTTTGTCTCCTCCCCTGCATACATGGCAAGTTCTTCAGGATGGGTATATTAGTTGAGTATGCAATACATAGTGCAGCATGGCTGTGGAAGATCAGGAGAGCCCTACATGACATCTTGAGAGTTTCTGTGCTTTGAGAATATGTCATTGGCTTTGGATTGTGAGGCAGGAGCAACCTTGAATGCTCATTTAACTCCCACAGCTAATTTTCTGTTGTAGATTTGGGACTTTTCCTTCAACCTTGAAATTTTGCTGGTTTTCTGTTCTGCAGGGCAGGGAGTGCTGAGACTGAATAAATTGAATTTTTCTTAAGTTACGTGAGTGCTAAATAAGATGCATTGTTACAATTTTCCATATCCACTGCGTATAAAGAGGAGTGGAAAATGAATAAATGAGAAGAAAATGTGTGATGATATCTAATGTATTCTGAGACCAAGCTTCTAACCTTCTCTGTTTCTTTTTCTTTCTTCCAGGTGGAGCGGGAAATAGCCATCCTGAAGTTGATAGAACATCCCCACGTTTTAAAGCTGCATGATGTTTACGAAAATAAAAAATATTTGTAGGTATTACTGGCTTTTGCCAGAGAAAGGGGAAGGGAAGGAGGAAGGAAGGGAGGGAGATCAGGGGTTTGGAACTTGGTAACATTTCTGGAAGAATGGAACAGGTGTGTTTTCACCCTCTGCTGGTGTCTGTGTGATATTTGCTACTTGGATGAGGAATGAACACTCATTATTTCCCTGTTTTTTCTCATTTTCTCTGTACTTTCATAGAATCATTAAGATTGGAAAATATATCTAACATCATCATCCAACCATTAACCTGGTGCCACCATACTCACCACTAAACCACGTCCCTGGGTGCCAGGTCCACATGTTTTTTGAACATTTCCAGGGATGGTGATTCCACCATTTCCCTGGACAGCCTGTTTCAATGCCTGACCATTCTTTCAGTGAAGAAATTTTTCCTGATATCCAATCCAAACCTCCCTTGGTTGCAACTTAAGGCCATTTCCCCTCATCCTGTCACTTGTTAACTGGGACAAGAGACCAACCTGTCTACAGCCTCCTTTCAGGTAGTTGTAGGGAGTGATAAGGTCACCCCTTGAGCATCCTCCTCTCCAGGCTAAACAGCCCCAGCTCCCTCAGCCACTTCTCATAAGACTTGTGCTCCAGACCCTTCATCAGCTCTGTTGTCCCTCTGTGGACGTGCTCCAGCACCTCAGTGTCTTCTTTGGAGTGAGCCTTTACTTATATGCTGTTTCTTTTTTTACTTAAAATTGAGGAGAGAGGACAAACCAATATTTTCTATCAAACAGCAAAAGAGGAGAATGGTTTGTACGTGTAAGATCTGGAACCATTTTGAATCAAAGCTGTAATAGTCTTACAGTGTATAATTTGGATAACCTCCTTTGCCTAACAGTTTTCACTGAAGCCCTCAACTCTCATTAAAAGTGTTTTAAATTTTCCCCATCAATAACAGTTTTGGGTTTTAAGGGCCAGTGAAATCTCCTGATGGTTCAGTAGTAACAGTTATGTAGCAAAGCTTTTTTTTTTTAAGATTTTTTTCTCCCCAGATCATTACCAGTGCTAGACAGGGATGTTGTCCACAGACAAGCATTTTAGCTTGATTTAGGGCACTAGATATGTTGGATCTGTTGTCAAACAAACAGGCCACATTAATCTTGGTGCAACAGGAAAAAAAATCAATGTTCTCCAAATGGGAAATGGTGACCCAGTAGGGAACTTAGTGTTATTTTCAGCTTTTTAACAGGTTATTACAAGTAGAAGAGAGTGGTTAAAGGAAGGTTAAACAGTTTTTAAAAGCCACTATCCATTGGTGACTTCTTTTTAATGTCACAACACAAGAAGGGAATGACTGTTTATCTAAAGAAAGTGTGTTGAATGGAAGTAACAGTCCCTTATGGACTATTCAGCCAGTCTTGTTACTGGAGCAATGAATTCCTGTTCTGAGAAGTGAGACCTCTTTGCCTAAGGGTTAGCTTAGTAGAGCAGGCAGTAATTTCTTTTGTATTCCCCACACTCCTTTGGGGCAGAGCCTGCCATCCACAGTGAAATGCAGTTGCCAGAAAGAGCTTGTGCAGGCACTGGGTGGAAGCTGGCTCAGGTGTTCTCAGAGCTGCATGCTCAGTGCTCTGTCCTCAGTGGCATAAGTGGTCATGGCTCCATGAAGCCCAGTTTACCCCAGCTGAGGACAGAGGCACAGATCTAACACAGCCTTTTCTGTGTGCAGAAGGGTAGCAGTGGAATATCAGGCTTTACAGGGAGTAAGTTTGCCTTTAATCCTGAAAAGAGAGGCACCGTTGGTGAAAGTACATTCCTCTGTATTCTGGTTTAACGGGGGGGGTAGGATGAGGCCCAAGGCTTTCTTTTGATTAAGATAGAGAAAATATTCCTCTTTGTGATCTTTATTTGTTTCTATGTTGTGTAATCCTAGGTATGCACACACTTAACATAAACATAGCGTAGAGCCGATGTGTTCCAGATAGGTGTGGTATACTTTAGCAGCAGTGACAATGTATGAATACATGCAGGAGAAGGGCCATGAGGGGATGTGTTTTAAAGCTGCTGAAGCTTTATTAATGCTCTAGATGCCTGTGCAGCCAGCAGCTGAACTGACCTATTCTTCTTTACTCCAAAAGACTTGGGGGCTGTTCTACTCCTTGTGAAAGATATCTAGTGCTCAGAGCAGTGGGGATGGTGTTACACCATTATTTCCAAAAAAATATTGCATTTCTTGGCAGGAAAATATCTTCCTGATGAAGATCACCTTGAAAAGAAAAGCATCCCATATCTTTAAGCTGTATCTGGATATCCTGGCTTCTAAAAATGTTGGGCTCCAAAGCATGCTTTCCCAGTGACCATTTAGCCTTTAACAATCACTAAGTCTGCGTTGTGCTGTAGCTCCTTTGCCTGTAAGATTAAGCTGTCTGAATCCCCCTGAAAAGGCACCCTCTGCTGAAAGACACTGATTCTGAAAGAAGCAATGACTGTTAATTATGTTTCATTTTTTATTAGTCACTATTTTAAAGAAAGGGCACAATGCAGAGCTCCTGCCAAGCTTCCATGTTCAGAATTAGAAACAGCTGTGGCCTTGGATAAATCTGAGACGTGGAAGAGAGTGCCTATGGAGGGGTGAGGTATTACAAGTGTGTGGGGGCCGAGAAGTGTGTGTGCATGTACTTTCCCAAGTAATAGACATGGTGACCTCTGGTTATCACCAGCATCAAAAAAGGGATTGCTCTCTGGTGGTGGCAGCACCTTTCCATCATGCATGCCATCTCAGCAGTAACAGCAGTGGCATGGTTTCAGAGGAGCTCATGAATTATGGGTGATATTTCAGAAGCCAGAGACTAATCACAATGCAGCGCTGGGGAGTATTTCCTCGATAAATGTTAATTTCACAAATCATGTTTGACTTTTAGTTTATGATTTAATTTGTGACAAGGGGCTTTGGTTGAGTAGATTCCTAATGCAACCATGAATCAAATCCTTTTTCCACAGTTTATTTAACACTGAAAATGAGTTTTAAAAAATAATAATAAAAATCTGGTAGCATATGTGTGTTAGCCAAGCAGTCTTTCTCTGTTTGTTTTAGTCGGGTTCTTTTTGCCAAGATGGTTGGAGAGATGGAGAAAGCTATGAGATCTAAGATTTAATGCTCTAAATGCTCTTTATCCAGCATTTTGAGTTATCTTATTTAGTAAGACTGTGGACTATAGATCTAGGAGCATGGGGGAAAACATGGTTGCACTGAGGCTCTCTGTAAGTGTGCTGATATACCACCTCAGATATACATTTTGTTGGCTAAACGAGCAGTATTACTGACAGGTGGGTTATTTTGTGTTTGTTGTACGATGAAGCTGATGGCCTTCAAGCAAGGTTGGGAGTCCACAGTAATAGATAATTTAGAAATAGCCATAGACGATTAATGCCTCCCTCTCTCCCATCATATAATGTTAATAGACAAAACATCCAGGAAGGGGGATCATCCTCCAATTTTAAATATCAAAAATGAGTCAAAGTGGCCTGGTACAGGACATGATCAGTGAGCTACCAAAATTTCTGTGTGTACCAGTCATTTTGAGTAATGAAGTTCAGATAGTCAGGAATTTTAGGGTAATGTAAATCATGGAATCATCACAGAACGGGTTTGTTTGGAAGGGACCTTAAATCATCTAGTTCCAACCTGCCTGCCATGGGCAGGGACACCTTTGATTAGATCAGGTTGCTCAGAGCCCTATCCAACCTGACCTTGGACACTTCCAGGAATGGGGCATGTACTAATGAACTAAGGGACTGAGCAAGTCAGTAACAAAGTTTCTGTGTGTTCTGTAATGCCTGTCATCAGAGGGGACACACTCCTTTGGTCACGCGGTTTCTGCATTGCATATGAACTGTGTGAACCTGGGTGATGGTCCTATTTTCTCTGTGCTGTGTATAGAAAAGGTCTTTCCTGAACTGACCCTACACAGTGTTTGTGTAGCGACTGGAGAGGAAGGTGGAGTTCGTACACTGTTAGCAGCACTACCACTGTGAATGAGCAGGAGATTCTCATTAGCAGACTTGTTGAGGATTAAAGAAGAGGAAACATGCAAAGCCCAGTCCTTCATGAAAGGACTGGCTCGGATGTTTTCTAGGAAGAAATCTTATGCTTTATTCTTAAATCTGTTACATATATTTACTGCATTTCATTTACTGTGTTTTATGCAGTACAGTTAGCTTTTGTTTTGATCATAGAAAAGCAATTGTCCCACTGTTGGAGGAGCTGTTAGCATAGCAAACTAAGTGCTATCGTACAGTCCACAGTAGATGGAACTTGCCGTTCCAGAGGGGATAAAGCTAACTGATACAGTTCTATTGCAGAACCCCCAACAGAGGTGGCATTATCTGTTTTGAACTCATTTGATTAGCTATTTAGTTTAAATTGCCAGGGGGTTGGTGGGGAGCAGAAATAAAATAGAAAAATAACATACTAGGACCACTCCATGTTTTCTTTCGGATGTTTATACTGATATTTCTCTATTGCCTTTCCATCCATGTTTATATATCTATATCTCTATCTAGCTATATATATATCTGTACATTTCTGTTTCTGGGTGCATACAGATATTTGTGTGTAGATTTATACTGATTAATTTCGAAATCTTCACATTTAAGATTTCAAATTTTCAAATTTTTTGGCAGCGTTTATTTTAAATCTCTATCTTGTCCAGCTTGATCAGCATTAAGCAAGAATCTGTTTTGAGAGAAGGAGTGGATGCCAGGCTATTGTTCTCTGAAGTGTGCCATGCATTCATCAGCACCTTCTCCAAGTAGAAGTACCTTTCTCATCATTCAGTAGTACAATGCTATCACTGGGCAAGGGCCCAAGCCTCACTGCAGTGTACACAACACACCACCTCCTGATTACAGAGGTGAAGGTGCATCACAATGAGCCAGATAACAAAATTAAAACGTCCTCCTACCTACACACAACTTAAGTTTCTGGCTTATACAAGATCAGCTGACAGCAGGAGTTGAAGACGTACAACTCTGGTGGTGTCCGCAGAGGCCTTTGTGCTGCCAGTCCTTTCCTGCAGGGTTTTCCTGTAATTCTGTTTATTTTTGTTGAACTAATTGTGAGGTGCCAGAGGATGCAAGAAAGAGGAAAAAAGAGGCACTATGTGTTCTTCTGTAAGTGGTAGGCAAAGACTTTGACATTCAATCAATCTGCAGGGAAACCTATCTAAAGGCAGAATGAGGGTTCAGAAAGTTGGAGTGGAACCAAGGGTCCAGCACTGAAAATAAATTTTGTGGTAGGTATGCTTCTTGGTGGTCAGGCTGTGGGGTGTCAGGTGCTGTGAATACAGGGGAAGAAAACAAAGCAGGATTGGAAGGCAAAATGGCATTCTATCTGAGCCTTCATTAGAACAAAGAGAAATATTAGTAACCAGCTACTTTGACCCCTTGTCTTGTGCTCTTGACATGTTTTAGTACTGTCTGGAACTACAAGCATGTGTAGTCAAAGGAAAGCCAGTCAGCAGTAGGAGTGGAGCCAGCGCATGTGAAGTTTTGAGTTCAGGGTGGGCTGGACAAGGAGCTGGATAGAAGCCAGGAAGGGGAGCAGGTGCTGCAACAAGGGCAGGTGTCAGCATTTGCAGGAGGAATGCCAGCCTGGCTTGCACAGGGGTGGTGGTGATGATTAATGCTGCACCCTATGCAATGCAGTCTTAATAAGCTCTACCCAAAAGCCTGACTTTATCTTCTGCTCACTGCCTGATGGGCTTGGATACCTTCTAGGCCATGATGGCTGGGCTTGGGAGAAAACAGGCCCATGTGACATGAGCAACGGGAGATGGAACTTGAGAATAACAGTGTATTCAAATGCCTAACTTCTCTTTTAGAATTTGGTAGGCAGAGTTATGTGTCTCTGGGCCCTAGTTGTTACAGCAAAGGCCACTTAGCTCTGAAGAAGAAAACTCCAAAGTATACGGTCACTAGCAGAATTGCAGCAGTGACCTGATGGGTGTTGTCTCAGCTCTTCCCGACCTGTGCTGAGGATCCCTTTGGCTAGATCCATTCCATATCATGTGCCAGATAGGATGGCTGCTGCAGTACTTTGGCGTACATGACTACACACCGTGAAGGCGCTACTCAAAACACTTTTCAACCCAAACAAATCAAAGATACAGAATGCAACTGTGTAGTCTTCTACTACCTCTTTTCCCCAAAAGCCACAACCTGTTCATGCCCAAATGTAATGAACAATCAAATATAATCTCCATTCAAACATGGAAACTAGAGTTAAAATTGTCTTTTAGAAAAAAAGAAATATAATGCATGCACATTTTCTTGCAGGCAAGGAAAAAAAAATAAAAAAACATAGAGCTTGTGGCCCAGTGCCAAATTAGGGTTTAAAAATTCATGCCCGCCATAAGAATTTATATAACTTCTGAATAATTTATAGACTGTGCCAATAACAAGGGGCTTAATATCTGATAGAGGTTATTTAATCAATAGAAAACAGTGCAGAGAAAAAGCTGTCAAAGAACTACAGAGCGTGTCAGCCTGGGCTGGGCAACTTTTAACCTCTTCTGTGTTACGCATATGTTCAGTCATATATATTTGTATGGAAGGACATTTTACAAGTAGGGTGGTAGCATGGAAGAGGAATCACCAGGTTTTTTTTCTTCTAGAGGCTTTTCTTTGTCAGTCTGCTATTTCCAATAGATCCCTTGCTGATGCACCAGAGCTTTGAAATGTAGTGAGCTTCTCGGCAGGCGTGGTCATTTTATCGTATGTCTTACCCATAGGCGTCACAAAATGCTAAACTCTTGAGTGCAGAGGAAGCAAACAGGGATTCTGCCGGTGGTTTTTATGTATTTGTGTGTGTGTCTTTCTGTATAACTACATCTGGGTTTTACATCTTGCTGGAGTGCACACCTGAAGTTGTGCATCTTAAAAACTAGCTAGTGCCAAATGAATATCTAATCTAATTCTGGCACAGTAAGAGTTCTAGGACATCACCCAGTGGTGCGTGATGGTACCCAGTGGTACATTCAGACTTATGAAGAAGAACCTACTTGTTTAGGTTTAAGCAAGGTTGTGCATTATATGTAAATGTCACACCATTTAATAAAAAATAAATTATTAACTGGTTCCCCACTACACCCCTAATTGCAAGCACTCATAAATAAACCTTCTCTTGCCTGACCAAAACAAGAAGCTCTGTGAATTGGCTACCGTTTCAAGAGCATCAGAGAATGTTTCTTGGTAGTCTGTCTTTTGTTGTATTTATAATGCTTACCTATAATAGTTTGTGTTTCAACATGAGCTTTCATCTAGAGATCTCTCTCCATTTAACACTTTTATGATAATAAATACGTTTGTATTGCCCCAGAGGACCTAATTGTTGTAGCTGTGAATGTCTTGTAAATTGTCCTGAGAAAACAAGAGCTGCTTACCCACACAGTGATGGGCTGCTTCCGGCAATCCATCTGGCAAGAATTTTAGTATTTAACACCATTTTTGCTAATGGCTAAGAGACAGCTTTTCATTCTTTACAGATCTGGTGTGTGTGTTATTTTGCCAGGAATATCTGGTAGTGCATGGTCCTGGTGTTCTCTGTACCAGTTAGTCTTTCTTTAACAGCATTTTTCCAGGCATTGCTCAGAGCCAGCCCGTTCCTTTAGTTACAGTTCTGATTTGTAGGTAGCATGTAGCTGCCTTGCCTCAGTGAGGGCTCTGTGACTTATTCTTTAAAGCTCCCTAGGGCTTGGGCAAAGGTACCTTTTAACAAGTTGTAGCATAGTCCACCAGGTGGAAAGGAAAAATAATAACAAAAAGTGTCTTTTTTGCTGTTTTAAGTGATGTCTTCATAATAGTGTAGAGCAACAGTACTGCTCATTGAGAAGTCCTTGCTGTGCTGGCACTGGACAAGAATGGGACAAATCCAGCTTACAATCCAAAACACAAATCAGCTGTTTTGAAGGGGAAGTCCAAGCTGCTGTCAAACATCACAGCATAGAACAGTCTTCAGGAAGGAGCTGAAGAAAAACAATGATGTAGCTCTGTCATTAACAGTGATCCTCTTCCAAGTGTCGAGGGAATGTTATGAGAGCACAGAATTGTTTGCCTGCATATTTGAGAAGTGGATGATAGAACTTGGCTTTGAAGGCTGGTCAGGGACAGAACTCAACCACAAAGGCCAAGGAAGAGATTCTAAATTGCTTACAGAAGGGCCTACAAGAAATGAAGGAAGCTAGTTCATGTTAGATGAAGTATAAAAAAAGGAGGATGATGGAGGCATGGAAGGAGTGGTCAAAGTGGCTAAGAAAATGATATTTCTGTGATGGTCTGATATCTATTTTGTATCACCAGAATGTGTTTATCAAAGATATAATGATGAATTAATTCAGATACAAGATATCTAGCTAAAATTAGACATGAAAGTTTATCTATCTGGATGGATAGGAAAAACCTTAGAGGTATAATAAAGAAAACATATAAAAGATACCAGTACAGCCAAGGTATAGAGACCTGAAGAAAAGAAAGCCTGAGTCAAAGTTAACACCCACCCTAAAAGTCTTCTTTACTGTTTTGGTTTCTGAAAGAGTAAATGGAATGAACTAAAAAGAAACAAAAGAGCCTAGGATTATTCTAAACTTGCTTTTATAAACTGCGTGCATATCTCTGATATGATATGTAGTGGGTCATTTGAGGTTAGGAATTCAGAATCTTTCATTGAGGAGGTGGTAATGATGGGATGCAGATGGAGAAATGACAAAGGGAATAGATAGAATGCTGCTGGATGCAATCTCTCTGTTCCTCTCCAATCAACAAAATTATTCTTGTATTTAGTATTCAGCTTCTTTGTTTTTAAAGACCAAAGTCTTGTCTCCTTCAGGCTCTGAAACTTAATCGGAGATTTTTAGTTTCATGTCTTGGCTTGTAGCAGGGACATAAGATACTAATACAAGACGTGGACCTTGGTGTCTTTATGAAAGGAAGCTGTGGCCTGTGAAAATATTTGCGACCTCATAAAGAATATATCTAGTGAGGAAAAGTAATCGAGAATTTATTTTTAGCATGCACTTGGTTTCATATTGAGTGCAGAACCCTGATGTTTTCTGGCTTTTCCAGTGTCGTAGCAAGCAGAGAGGAAATTGGTGGTGGGTACAGCATGGAGTAGAAGGCACAAGGGACCACAGCTGCTAATCTCAGCTCTGATACTGGGCGACTGTAACCCCGGACAAGTCACTTTGCTTCACAGTTCCCTATCAGTAAAGAACAGGAGGTTAATGCTTGTTAATACTTGCTTCTCTCATGTGAAATGCAAGGATTAGAAGAGCTGGTGTGAGTCCAGAGCATCCAACATGTGAGACCTAAGTGCTTTTACAGCATCATTTGTCCTAATATAGGTCCTCTCTGTATTATCCCAGCATGTAGTGTGCATGCCGCCAGCCAGAGGCTGGGTCTTTCCTTTCCTTGAACCTCCTTGCAATGGCTCTTACAGAGTGGGTTTTCGTATGTTTTCACAATGGGAGGACTGATGCTGTCAATCTTACATAGATAGGATTAAAAAAAAAAAAAATAAAAGCTTCATTCACCAATAAGTTGCTTTTCATCTCTAAATGTAATAGGAGAGTAGTTCTGGTTACTGTTCCAGGATTTTTAGAATTTGCTTGCTTGCTTAGAATAAATGGGAAAAGTAGTACTATAGTGAAATGAGAACCTGTCATATCTGGGGAAGATAAAAGGGAAAGAAAACTCGGGAAAATGCTTCTTAGTGTTTTTCACCCCTAGAGGCTACGTGTTATTTACCTTCTCCTAGATCTTCCAAGAGCTGGCATTGGCATACTTCCAATCCTATAGCACTTTGCTAAAGTAAAGGATTTTAGACACTGATGTGAGCTCAGGAGATCTGGATTCTTTTCTGTGCCATGGATTCAGGAAAGATGTAATGTCTGTATGCCTTATTTTCCAGCCTCTGGAATAATGTTCTTTCCCTTGCTTTTTCTGTTTGGCTTTTCAGAGTGTTTATTCTCTTCTTCTGTGGAGTCACTTAGGCACACTCACACATACACAGATGGATACATACAGATATACAGCACTTAGTGGGGTTTGTGTAAGCTGTGCAGTGATAGAACCGGTGCAACACTTGGAAATGTTTAAACCCCTCTTACTGTCCTGTTTGGAAATAACAAGTGTACTACTACTACTGTGCCATGAATTGTGCCAGCAGAACATTGGCTTGCACAGAGATGGAGGCAGGTGCTGAATTATGCCCTTGTTTAATGGAAAATCTCCTAGTTGGGGGCTATCCTAAAAAACCCATGTCATACTAGCGGGAACAGGGTTGGCGGGTGACCAGCTGCAAATCTGAACTCAGGAATCCTAGCTGCAACATAGCCACGTAGTACTTGTGGAGTGATTCCTGCAGCATTTATATCTTGCGCTCATCCACTGGGGAATGTGTTTGTCGTCCTTCTCACTCATGTCACGTTGGGGGCTTTGTCAGATCAGAATACATCGTCGCTGTGCTTCTCTGTGTCCCTCGAGTTGTCATAGGCACAAATCTTTTTCAAATGCTCTCCCCTGTTCATTTCCATTATTATATCTAGTGCTTCTAGGTGGCAAGCAAAAAATGAATAACCTTGTAAATGCTCCCTGTCTTTCAATTTGTTTTATTTTTCATACAACATGTCAGTGCATTTTTGTTGAGTGTTTTTAATAAGATGAAGTTGATGAAAATAAATTGCTTTGCAGTTCCTGCTGTGGGTGACAGAAATGCTGGGTCTGTAATTTTCCAAAACTGCACATTTGAAAGCAGTGTGGAGGGTGTTCTATATGCCTGTAACTGCAATCATCTTTGTAATATACGTCCCAGAAAAGGAAAGCAGCTAGCAATTTGAATTTTGGGGGCAAGATGCACTGCTGGTATCCAGCTTCTGCTGGGCACAGTGAGAGAGGGAGCTGTCAAGAGGAATCTTAGGATTGATTCTGTGCCAGGCTTGAGTCTGCCATATTGGATAGTTAGCCACATCTGTCTCTAATGTGAGACAGAGAATGAATTATATAGCAAACCCTCTTATCAGATTGTCTCCTAGCCAAGGCTTAGACAGCAAGGACTGGGACTTGACCATGTGGATACCCCAGTGCCTCTGGTTACTGCATATCAGCTTTCTTCTGAGCATTTCAATGACTTACTCAAAAAATGTAATGTGAATACACAGTGATCTCCAAGTTACCAAGGTGTACTCAGTAAACAGTCTAGTAACTACTCATCTGTCTTTGAGAGAAAATAAGCCAGATATTCCAAATGTGATTTTCAAGTTAAGATTTTTCTTTTTTTACTCATTTTAATGAAAGGGGGAAAATTCAGTATTACCATATTTCTTGTAAATGTTTCTATTTTGATAAAATTGCAGAAAATAAAAAATTCCCTGAAGTTTATAATTTCATTTTGTTGTCCACTTTTTGTGCTTTTTTAGTACATATTTAACTGGAAGACAGTATTAATGTCTGTCTTACTGCAGACTTTGCTTTATTTCTGTAAGTCAGGGAAGTGCTTTCTCCATATATTAGGTGAGAACTGACACATGGAAGTTGCTCAGGAGCTGATGATTAACCAGGAGCTCAGGTTCCACTTTTGCAACTTCAAGGCTAATACCATTATCATTAAGGCAGTTTTACTTTCCTCAGAACTGCTTTTAGTCCTTCTTCTGTCCTATATTTTTGGAAGCATTGAAAACAGTAATAATTAAGACTCCAAATTGATAACAGTCTTCTTCACTTTCCATTTCAAATTCAGAAATTTCCTTGGAGGTTATGCTGCTTGAGGTACAGAAAAGACAGTATTCTGGATTAATTATTTTTCATTGTCCACTCAAATTTGAAGAAGTGAATTAATGCTGGTAGTAAAACTATCCTACTGTAAAGCAGGATTGATGGATCATAGTGCACGTACAGTTCAGCCTGGTCTGCTGTGCTGTTGGGAGGCAGGGACTGAGCAGTACATTCAAAACTTGGAAAAATAACTAATTCTTGTTTGCAAGTTTTCTGGTGATGTCTTGCAAACAAATTGCCAAAGGTGCGAATCCACTGTTCACCTGTACCTTGATGCTTTACACTGATGTTTATACTTGTTATTTCAGATTCTGGGTAAATTATCTCACTCTGTAATTTCTTCATTCTGTATTAAAATAGCATGTGCGAAGCAAAAAAAGCAAGGAGATGCTAGGCCCCAAAATCATAATGGAGATGGAAAAAGTTTATGGAGATTTCAAGCAATCCTCTTTCTTAGTCCATATTATATCTGGTTTGTTTTTAAGTGGTTCTGTTGATGGCGTTCCTGCCACTTTCCTGGAAAACTGTTTCATTCCCACTATTCGGCAACATTTCCAGAGATTTATACTGTTTTCCTCTGCTTGGCTGCCTTTCATTTCCCCAAGTTACAACAAGATGGTCCACCTATGGCAAGTTCTTTCCTTGCAGAAGGTTTTACTTTTTGCTCTATGACTACCAGGAGTGCAATATGAGGCCTGGAATTTCCTCTATCGCTCTTAGGCCCCCTTCGTGCCGTGTTTAGTCACTCAGTGTCACATTTTTCACATGTGAGTTGCAAGGACAGGAAGCTACTCCAGCAAATAACTGGTGTTCAGCAGCAAAATCTGAATCTTTTATGTAGGCTACACACATGTTGGGGTTTTTTTTTCCATAATTTACATGGTTCACCTTTTTTTTAATTTGCTCTAATTTGTTGACATCTGTCTGATTCTTTCTGAGTGAAGCTTTGCTACAGCTGTTTTATGAAAGAACTGTCAGCTTGGTTAAAGGACCTGAGGCTTCCTGGTACACGGTCTTACTCCACTGTAACTTGAAGAGCTGCTGTGGAACCTTATTCCTGATTATTCTCTTCTTCCCCTCCGGTCTTTTGAGTAACTTTCTGCTTCTTGATTCTCTCTCACTATGATATTAGATGCTGAATCCAACAGTGTCAGGTCTGAAGTTTGCAGGACCCCTGTTAAAAATACTAATCGCTCCTGATTTTAAAATTCTGATTCTCCTCCGCTGTTATTTCTGGAAGTGTTCTCCTTGACCACTATGTAGAAGCGTTGATCTCCTTGACCATAAATGGAAGTGTTTGTGTACAACTGCGTGACTGTGAAGGGGTTGATATGATCACGTACTTAGAAAATCCTGGCTTTATTATTTTCTAGGTATTTGGTGCTAGAACATGTGTCAGGTGGGGAGCTCTTCGACTATCTCGTAAAAAAGGGAAGACTGACACCAAAAGAAGCCAGGAAGTTCTTCCGACAAATCATCTCTGCTTTAGACTTCTGCCATAGTCATTCAATATGGTGAGTACAGCCATTTCCACAGGAGTTACCTGTTACATAAAGCACATAATAAAGGGATCTTACCTTGATATTTTTACTTTCTGATAAATTACTGATGTTGTAAAGCTCTAAAAGCATTGGGTAAAATAATGATGTATTTTTTAATTCTTGACCATCTATGAGACAATGTACCAGTCACAGATGGACTTGTCATGGAGAAGATTGTCTGTCATTTTTCACTGGAGGAGAATTCGTTCACAGGTAATGCTTTAAACAGAAAAACCAAAACTACCAAAGAAAAACAGTTTCATTTCCATAATTTTTGGGGCACTTACTAATAATTAAGATTATATACACTATATCAAAATGAATCCCTGAAGAAACCTGGGACAATTGCAAATACAGCAAAGTCATTTTACGGCTTCCTTCATTTTTTGAAAACCTGCTGGCTTTTGGCAACCTTCACTGAGTCCCTTCTGGGCATTTGAGTCACCATTGCCTTTAATTTCCTTTCCAGTAGGGAAGAATTTTCTTATACTTTCTAATTCCATCATATTATTTAACCATCGGGTGTGGTTTAACCTGTGATATCAGGTGGTGTTTTAAATTGGACCGATTTCTCCTTCATCTCCAGCAAGTTTAGGTAATTTAAATTATACTGAAATCAAGTTGTTGTAATCAGTCTGAGCACAAGAGTTTCTGTATAGCTGCTGACCCATAACTGCCTGTTCCTTGCTCTCATAAATGCATCTCCTTGCATTTAGATTGGCTGAGGGAGAACATCTACATTATGTCTGCGTGACTGCTTCTCCATAGCCACAGCCAGCCATAGATCCCCAACTCCAGGAGGCCAAGGGCCACAGATAGATATTGCAGTAGCTGGATTTGCATAATCACTGTGTGGTTACTTCTCAGCAGCCTTACAGGGATTTTCTGTACCCCCAGTTCTGTGCTGAAAACTCACAAACCAGATGGCCCCAGCATAAAAGGCTACAGCAAAAATGGATGCTTAAATATTTAACTTGCTTTTTTAGCCCTCCCCCATCATCTCTGACTCATTTCAACAGGAAATAGTAATCAGAAAGAAAGCATATTTCTAAATGGAAAGAAGAGCCTTTCTTGAGGATATATTGAGAAAAGTGTACTGTTAGCAGAAGAGACAGTTCAAAGGTGGTAGATCTGGGTGAGATGGTCCTGAGGACAATGTCTACCTGGTACAGTCAGGGTTACAATAGTCAGAGAAATTCCCAAAAAGGCCAAGAGCAGGTTGCATGCCCTAACTAGAAGATCTAAGTTTACTCTGTTGGCAGAGATGTCTGATCAGTTCTATTCTATGAATTCCACAATTTTTCCTCCCCACTAATCAACTGCACTGAGTGATCCTGACCATTTTAGAACCAGCATACAACCTTGGTAGGTTGCAGAGCTGTTATTTTTTATGTACACTGGGCAGTGTAACCACTGCTGGATTGCATACGTACATGTTTCTGTTTCCTAGTTGGCTTAATACTTAGAAATCCAATCCAAGAAGACTCGAAAATGTTTAAGTACAACTGAAGAGAAATTATTTACTCTTCCAAATGAATATTCTGGAGAAATCTGAATCTCCATTGGGATAGTTTGTACTAAAAAATGCATATATGCACATACATGCTAGTCCTTTGGGCTTATGATGGATACCTCTTGATCTGGGAGACTTTAATAAACTGAGTGAGGATCATGGTGAGTCTCATGTCAGACAGACAGGCAAGCATCTCTGCAGGTTTAACAATATGTGAAATCTTCAAGGCAGAGTGCCTTTCTCTCTTGAGGAATCCATTTTCCTCTGTTAAGCATATTGGATTGTGGGCAGTAGTCTTGCTAATAAGTAAATCCCCTGTCTCCTTGCTAACTCCCACTTGACTAGCATCTAGTTCTGAATAAGTTAGCAGTAAATCATAAGCTCTCCCTCCAGGTCACTCTGAGACTCGTGTGGTCTGTGTTATATTAGATTCTGTGTTGTATTCTAGGCAGTTATCAGAAAATCAGAGCATGCATAAATACGTATGTGTGCATGCGTGTGAGTATAAAAGTTAATGTGCTTTCCTAAGCAATGAAGCCTGACCTTGTCCTGTCATGGGGCAGTGAAATGACAAATCATCTCATCAGCCAGGTTATCCAGTTATGACCACGTTGAAAAATGAAGGCTTCTGCTTTGGTTAATGACTAAATGTGTGTGCTTCTGACATACTGGCAGAATAGATTGATGGTCTGCTATCCCCAGCCCCATATCATTGTCCCATCTTCTTCCTGTACCTCCCAAAACACTCTGAAATACCTGTGGCTTACTTTCACAGGAGTATGTAACCACAGTCAGCATTCACTGCTCAAAATGCATTGACACACCAGGATTCCCGAATCAAAGATTCAGGAAGGATTCCCCAATCCTCCCATCAGTAAAAGGCTTTTGCTGCTCCTGTGTGGAGAGATAGCCTCTGTCTGAGAGGTGTTTTCAAACAAGCAGCTGAGAAAAGGAAGTCTGTTTGTGTGTTGTTTTAAAAATGTATGTGCTTTCTGTTCTTGTTCTATTTACTGGAAACAATGGGGGAATATTTGATGTACCTCACTCTGTGGTGCAGTCACCTATGGGGTTTTTATGATATAGGTTGTCCACGGGAGAATGCTTATAGATAACCCACTGTAGGGTCCTCTGAGGACTTCTGTGTGTACATAGCACTGTGCCAGGCTAGGGACCCACAGGCAACCGTGCAGCAAACTGAGCACCATGCAGAGGTATCTCGTGGGATCCTGTGTTACCTTGCTGCTTTGCCTGAGCTGGCAAGCCAAGCAGTTAGCTCAGTGATGCAGCATTATTGCTTCTACTTCAGCTCTCCCTCTGTGCTTGCTCTGAGGGCTCTGCGCTGCGCTGCAGTGCCTGGAGCAGACGCACTCGGCAGCGGTGCGAGAAATGGCAGAGGAACTTGAGGTTCCTCAGACATCAGTTTAAGACCATCCAAGCCTGGGAAGTTTTCTTTGGACAGAGGTGATGATGATTGTTTTTTTTCCTAAGCTGCCATTCACCTAATACTGGGTGTCCACTTTCCTGAATTCAGGGCCTTTAAGATACCTCTGCTGGGTGCCCCAAATCAATAGTCCCTTTTGAATGTCCTGCCTCCCTACTGTGGGAGAGCTCTAGGCTAATTCAGTGCCGACTGTATTTTCTGTCGGAAAGAATGTGGGAGCACGTATTGGGGTAGGTCACAAATCCTTGGTTTCCTCGGGAAGAGCCTCTTTGATGTCGGTGTTGGGGATGCTGCAGCGGCAGCCGCGGGTGGGAGCGGAGGGAGGGCTGGCGGGAGCCGCATTGGCTGGGCGTGACATCACCGGCGGGAGCGGGGATTGGCGCCGCGCATCCTCCCGGCCCTGGGCTCCGGCTTTGGTCGGGCTCATATTCGGTGTCTGCATCTCACAAGCTGACAAATAAAAATATGATTACAGAAAATGCCCCGTGGCAAACCTTATTATGGCTTCAGAGGTAACAGATAATGCCAATTACTGCGCAGGGCAGTGGTGACATTGAGAGGAAATCCCCTGCGGTAATGAGCAGTGAGATGATTATTTCATTTTATTTTTATTTTGGTTGCGTTTCATTTTGTGGTTTTGGTTTTTTTCCCTGAGCATACACAAGAGGGGTTAAGGCAGGTTCTTTATGAATATTGATAAATGACAATTATGAGGGCCCTTTCTCCTTTCATTGCCTGGGGCTGTGCTTGTTCGAGCACACACAAGGAAGGCTCTTGCTGAAGTGTGTCTATGTGTGCATGCGTAGGCATGGGGGTGTGTGACTTAAAGGGCTGAGGCAATGAATAAGAGCTTTGTTTGACTTTGTCTTGTGTTCTTCCCCTCAGTGCAGAGGGGGAAAGGCTCCTCATAAAATAACACATTCACAGCAGTAGTGCCAAAATCTCTGGTATATTCCTGCAGGCAGAAGCTGCAGAGCACTGTCAGTAAGGAAAGCATCCTTTTAGGGACAAATCTGGGGTGTCTCTGAGAAGCGGAGAAAGCTGAAGAATGCCAGGTGCCATGTTCTGTCAGATAGTGCCACCCTCCTCATGACTCCTGCTCTGCCTTACTTCATAAGGAGCCTGCTGTGGTGTTCTGCAGGGAGGTTCTGTCAAATGCTGAATACTGCAGCAGTTGGACACTTTGAAATCATGACTCAAGGCCTCCAAATGTGAAATTGGTCTAGAAATTGTGGAATTTAATAAGGTTGGTTGCTGTTTTGGATTTTTTTCTGGTCCTTGAGTCTTTAGGTTTTCAAGTTCTCTTTCAGGCTATCAGAAGTGAGAAGGGTACGTTTTTCCCCTGTTGAGAGCTGATATTCACCAATCATTACCTGAATCCAGGAGTTTCAGATCTGTGATCAAGAGTCACAGTAAAACAGTGAGGAATTTTCAGATAACCCTTGTACAGGAAACCGGAGAAAACCCATCAAGTGTAGCAGCTGCAGTGCCAAAGGCAAAGTTACCAGCTCAGCTGAAGTCAGAGAACATGTATTTTTGTAAGTTTACTTCTTTATATAAGCCACTGGAGACTCAAAAATAGCATAGTCTTATTGTAAGCATAGCCAGGTAAGATTCTCTGGCAAGTACAGCAGTAGTGATCAGACCTGACCAGTTGTTCTGGCTTTGAAATGCATGACTATATGTTTTGAGGAGAGGTTGGTAGGGAGAAACAATACATTTTAATTGATTAATGAAAATAATTGTTAAAAAAGCAAGCAAATGTTTTATGCATACAAATCCTTCCCCAGGATTCCTGATATGTTTATAGATGTTGTCCCTTTTCCTAGCTATAGTTATATTTACTTGCTCTGCAGAATTTTGTGAAAACTTAATAAATTTGAGCATAGCAACCATGGCTGTAAACAAAGATTCTTCTGTAGGTAGATACAAGTTACGTGTTTGGATCTGATTTGCAGAAGCAGGAGAAAATAAGATTAAAGGCTTTTTCTGTTCATGAAATTTAAAATAATGCTTCTCATACTATTAACTGTTACTGATAAATTATCTGCATCACATCAGGCACTTTAAGAGGCATAGTGCAGAACAATTATTCTGTGGTCTGGCCCTACTGGGAGTTTGGGGTCAGTAAGAAAAGCATTTGCGAAGTAACCACCAATTTGATTAGTACAAATGACCTGCAACTACTCCAATTAAGAGGTTTCTTGGGTTAGAAATCTGTGACCTACAATGAGTTGTCATAGAAACCAATATGAACATTTCAGCTCAAAAATCACTTCAAAATAATGGCTTAGTTCATCATCTTATACCAGGTGGCATAGCTCCTCTGAATCCAAAATCTAAAGTCTGTCCCTACACTAAAATTCTTCTGCCAGCCCTGGGTGACAGTCAGACTGTTTTACTTCTGTTTTTTATGTATACTGCAGTTGCTTCAGTACAGATATTCAGTACAGGGATATTCCCAGAGCAGGAGGATGGACTAGAATGGCAACAGAGGGAACTGTGGGAACTGTCTGAATAGCATCTCTGGCAGTAACTAGAAAGCAGGCATGACCAGTGTGTAAGTGGGAAGCTGGAACATGTTAATGCATATATGTGCCTTTCATTTTCTATGCACCATCTCCAAGAATGGTGCATTTCCATGGGACAATTTTTTCAGAGCTCTCTCTGTATCTATCTTATGCTGCAAGGAAATTGTAAAGCCTTTGTTGTGTCTTATAAAAGGGGGATGTTGCAAAGAGTCTGACAGTGGGTGCTTCCCCTGTCATGGCTTGTTTAGTGGCTCCCTTTCTTTCATTCACTTTCCCTTCAGAAGCCTGCTGGATGCCTGCTCCTGAGGCCAACTTCTTGTGCTCTTTTCTTGATTGAGAAGCTCTGGGAGTCTGTGGCCACTATGGATCAGGCTTACACTGACTTCTTTTGCAGTGCTGCATTTCTCAGTCATATTCTTTCTCAGCATATGCAAGGCTCAATTGGAGAGTTTGCTCA